>NW_023425404.1:66078845-67278845 GCF_014108245.1 Pipistrellus kuhlii | reverse complement strand
ACACACTAGATTAGATGGATTTAATTGATATCTTCAGACCATTTTACCCCAAAGCAGCAGAATAAAAATTATTTGCAAATGCACAGGAAACATTTTCTAGGATAGACCACATGTTAGGCCACAAACAAGTCTCAACAAATTTAAGAAGATTGAAATCATATCAAGCATATTCTCTGAACACAAAGGTATGATACTAGAAGTCAATCACAAGAAAAACACTGAAAAACACATGAAAACATGGATGCTAAATAACATGCTACTAAACAATAAATAGGTTAACAATGAGATAAAGGAAGTATTCAAAAGATACTTAAAAACAAAAGGAAACAAGAATACAACAACCCAAAATGTATTAGACACAGTGAAAGTAGTCCTAAGAGAGAAATTCATGGTATCACAGGCCTCAAGAAACAGTAAAAATCTGAAGGAAACAATAGATATATAATATACATTAATAGATATATAAATCTGGGCTCTATTTATTAATACTGAAATAATGTCTTTATAATCCTCTAAAAATCATTTTACAGTATTAAACAATAAATATTCTTCTTATCTAACTTTGATTCAGAATGCCTACATATTTTCTAGGTTCCAGGAGCAACTTCAGACAATATTTTTAAATAACAAATGGTGAATTTTCTCAGAAAAATATGTTGATTATGATAAACAATGACAATCAATTTTCTGGAGTTTTTAAAATGTTATTTTATAATTATTTTACTTATAAATTATAATCTTCTGGAGCATTTATGTACTCTGACAACTATGTGCTTTTGAATGATTAAAAATGGCAACACAGAATATCTAAACCAAAAATTCAAAAAGTTCTAAATAGACTTCGAACTTTTAAGAAGCCCCATGCCCTAGCCAGTTTGGCTTAGTGGAGAGAGCACAGACCTGCAGATTGAAGGGTCTTGGGTTTGATTCCAGCCCCATGTTTTCTATATAGGTAGCCCATACTTATTCTGTTTTTAAAGGCTATTTTTAGCAGTTGATTTTCATATATAACTTTTTCCATATTTACTCCCAACATACAAGTACTTGAAAGGTATTATTCATATCCTTATAATAAGGGAAAATGTAAATAAATTGAAAATCAATTATTTTACTTGGGTATATCAGAGAACTGAGGTTGCTGGGCAAACATCACTGAAAATATAAGAGTCAAATCACTGAAGACCTACTTTTTGGAGCAGCTGGTACTGAAAACAAACCTTGTAGAGACACTTAATTGTAACTGAATAATTATTGGATCTGAGTATGGATTAGTGTGAGGGGAGATGCTCCTGTGGGCCAGTATTATAGATATCTCCAAATTTTCAAAGATTTCATTTCTAAGGACTCCACTGGGTTCTCATGATAAAAACTGAGAAAAACCTTTTAAGGCTCTGTCATGACAGGAGAAGACTAAATACAATGAAATGTAAGTGCCTTTTTCATAACAAAGACTTGCAATCCAGGGTAAGACACTTTACCAGAGTTTTATTACAACTAGGGGAGGGACTTTCCTCCCTGTCTAGTCTTTTTGTTTCATTTAGAGAGATAAACAAAATATAGACTACTGGAGAAATTTGTGTCATGGTCATGAAAGTGCATAGACCCACAAAAACATTTGAGATTTAATTATAAGACTATAAAAAATATTTTCCCTCCTCACATATTAAGATTTAAACCAAGACCAGTATAATAACTGAACTTTCCTAAGTATTTCCCTAAGAGTATCTCTAAAAAGTAGATGCTCTTTGTGGAGGAATATTAAGGGAAGTCAAGAGAGGAGACAAAAGCAGGAACACAAGAGGAATTTGAAGCCCCTGACACATCTATATATATATATATGACTAATATGCAAAGTGTCCTCACAGGAGTTCGACTGGGTATTCCGTATGACCTGCACTGACCACCAGGGAGTGGCACAGAACAAAGGGATGCCCTGGCTGGCAGCCAGCAGTCAGGGAAGGGAAGCCCCAGGTGGCAGCCAGAAGGCCCCTATAGGCCCTGATCACCAGCCAGGCCTAGGACCCTACCTATGCACAAATTTTGTGCACCAGGCCTCTAGTAGAGCTATAACAAACTTTAAACATAGATAACCTCCTAGCCAGAGGAGAATATATTCTTACATTAAAGGTCTATTTACCTCAGTACATATTACTCATACAACATAGCTAGCTTTCAAAAACAACCAAGGCAAGGCAAAAGACAAGAAAAGAAAGTCTGAGGAGGCAAAGATTGTCAGAACAAAACTCTGTGACAATGCAGATTTTGTAAATATCAGACAGGGAATTTAAAATAATTGTGATTAACATGTTTAGAACTCTGGCCTGCCCATTGTAGCTCAGTGGTTGAGCAATGACCTATGAATCAGGAGGTCACAGTACAATTCATGATTGGGAAAAATGCCTGGGTTGCAGGCTTGATCCCCAGGAGGCAGGAGGCAGCCAATCAATAATAGTCTCTCATTACTGATGTTTCTATCTCTGTCTCCCTCTCTCTTCCTCTTTGAAATCAATAAAAACATTTTTCAAAAAGGTGTTTAGAACTCGAATGGATAAAAATAGACAGCATACAATAACAGGTGCGTAATGTAAGAAGAGAGATGAAAACTCTAAGAAAGAAACAAAAGGAAATACTATAAATCAAATGAACTTAAGAGAAGTGAAGAGAAAAATAAATATCTGAAGCAGTAATAGTCAAGACATTTTAGAACATACTGAGATAAACTAAACCACAGATCCAGGAAGATCAGAAATATTTAGTATGATTATTATATAAAAAATGCAACAATTAAGAATAATGTATCCCACCTGCAGAAAAACAATATGAGAAAATCCTGAGAGAAGTCAGAGGGAAAAATACGTTACCTGTAGAGAGAGTCAAGGGTAAGGATTATACTCTACTTCTAGTAAGAAAGCACTAAGTTACAAGAGAGTGGGATGAAGTATTTAATGTTCAAAGAATAAAAGCATCAAGTTAAAATTCTATATCAAACAAAATTATCTTCAAGTGAAGAAGAAATGAAAACTTTACCGGACAACCAAAAACTAAGTGGATTTATTGCCAGCACTCCCACTGGGCCAATGAATGTAAAGAAGTTCTACAGAAAGATGGAAAATGATAAAGGTTAGAAAACTGTATCTTCATAAGGAAAGAAAATATGTCAGAGAAGAAACAATGAGGATAAAATAAAATGTTTTTTTCTTTATTATTATATATAAATCTAAACTATAACTGTTTAAATTAACAATAGCAAGAATGTATTGGGTGATTCTAACTGGACATGGATAAGTAAAATGAATGATAATAATATCACAGCAATGGGAAGGAGAAATTGGTAATGCACTAAGGAATTTTAATGTGTGAAGTGATATAGTGTTATATAAATGTGATCTTATTATATTAGTTAAATCTGTATATTGAGTACTAGTTAAAAATATATGTTCACATGTTTAGTGACCTTGGGTTTGGTGATAAAATTTTAAATACAATCTTAAAAGCTTGACCTATAAATAAAAAGTTGCTAAGTTGGGCTTTATGAAAACAAAAGATTCTTCTCCATGAAAGATCCTACTGAGAGAATGAAAAGACAAGTCATAGAATGTAAGAAAATATCTGCAAAACACAATTGATAAAGGGCTGGTATAAAAAATGTACAGCAGAAACCAGTTCGGTTCAATGGATAGAGTGTTGGCCTAGGGACTGAAAGGCCTCAGGTTCGATTCTATCAAGGGCATGTACCTTGGTTGCAGGCACATTCCACGTAGGGGGTGTGCAAGAGGCAGCTGATTGATGTTTCTCTCTCATCTATGTTTCTAACTCTCTATCCCTCTCTCTTCCTTTCTTTGAAAAATAAATAAAATATATTTTAAAAAATGTACAAAGAACTCTTAAAACTCAACAATAGGAGAGTAAACAACTTGATTAAAAAATGAACAAAGGATCTGAACTTAAAATATACCCAGATGGCAAGTAGCATATAAAAGACTAGAAGCCTGGTGCACAAATTTATGCACCAGTCGAGTCCTTCAGCCTGGTCTGCGGGATTGGACCAAAACATCTCTCTGACATCCCCCAAGGGGGTCCCACATTGTCATAGGGTATGTGGCAAAGCCAAGGGACCCCATCAGTGCACTATCAGGGCCAGGAAGAGACATGGGAGTTTGGCCATCCTAGGAGGGACTACAGGAGAGCTCCAGGGCATGTCCAGCCCATCTCGCTCAGTCCTGATTGGCTGACCCCAGCAGCAAGCTAGCCTACCAGTCAGAGTGTCTGCCTCTGGTGGTCAGTGCACATCACAGCACCCTTAGTTGAGTGACTTTAGCATATTACACTTTGACTGGTTGAATGGACAACTGGACAATCGGATGACTGGACATTTATTATATTAGGCTTTTATTACATAGGATGCTCAATATGATTTCTCATTACAGAAATGCAAATTAAGACAATAGTGAGATGCCACTATACAATGATATGAAGGCTAAAATTCATAGACTTAACAATACCAAATTCTGACAAGGAAGGAGAGCAATAATAGCTCTCATTGCTGGAGGAAATTTAAAGTTGTAAAGCTGTACGGCTGACACTGTGCTTTCTTATAAATCTAAATACAGTCTCAGCATGCTCTCCAGCAATCAAGCTCCTATGTATTTACCCAATAGATAATGAAAGCTTGTATCATTTAAAAAAATGTACACACAAATGTTTACTCCAGCTTCTTCATAATCACCAAAACTGACAGCAACCTAGATTACCTTAAATAGGTTAATTGATAACTGCGGTACACCCATACAGTAAAATATTATTCAGTTAAAAAAGGTAGATCTATCAAGCTACAATAAGAAGTATATGAATATCAAATATCTATTACTCTGTGAAAGAGGTTTACCTGAAAGTGCTACATACCATTTGATTCTAACCACATGACATTGTGCAAAAGGTAAAAACTATTATAAAAAGAATATTGGTGCCAGAGATGAAGGTAGAGGGAAGAGAATAAGTGAAACATGGGGATTTTTCTAGGAAATTGAAACCACCTATAATAATAAAATTGTGATATGCTAATTAGACCAAACAGCCAAACAACCTTCTGGATATTATTGTGGACATCCTTGCAGATGAAGCCACAGCAAAGGGGGCTGAGGTACAGGCAGTTAGGAGCAATCAGGCAGGCAGGCAAGTAGTTAGGGGCGATCACACAGGCAGGCAGAGGGTTAGGGGTGATCAGGCAGGCAGGCAGAATGGTTAGGGGTGATCAGGCATGCAGGTGAGTAGTTAGGGGCATCAAGCAGGCAGGCAGAGTGTTTAGAGGCATCAGGCAGGCAGGCAGGCAGAAAGGTTAGGGGTAATCAGGCAACCAGCCGAGTGGTTAGGAGCAATTGGGCAGGCCAGCGAGTGGTTAGGGGCAATCAGGCAGGCAGGCAAGCAGTTAGGAGCTAGCAGTCCAGGATTGCAAGAGGATGCAGGCCGGACTAAGGGACCCTCCCGAGTGCATGAATTTTGTGCATGGGGCATCTGGTATATGAATAAAAAATAAGCTCTCATTTTAGGCACATGAAAGAAAAATTCCATATACAAGGTATTTTTTAATGGTTCTATTGAAAAACTTCTTACTTAACAATATAAATTTGAAAAGGTCTGTACTATAAGGTATGGCTCTGAATCCCTACTATAAATTGATAGAGCTCATGTTTCAGGCTCAGCCAATCAATTAGAGACTGATAAACTGAGATGAAGAGAATGAGAGAGAGTTGGGCACAGAAGAGAAAGGTATAGCATTAGCTTATTACCCTTTGATTGGTTGAATGGTGGACTAGATAACTGGACATTTAGAATATTAGGCTTTTATTACATGGGATATGCCCAATGGAAAAATAAAAGGTGTTGTTTTTTTTAATGAATCTATTGCCAAAAAGTAGAAATTCCTTTTCTCATAAGTAGATAAAGGGTGTTAAGGATACCACAAAAATACTTTCTCTGAAGTGTGAGGTAGATGACATTATCCACTCAGGATATGATGGAGAAATATGATGGGAAATAAATTGTGTCTCCTATTTAAGTAATCCAGCTTAAAAAGCAAAGGCTATGGTGAATCAATATGTAGCTATCTATTTTGGGGTGAAGGAGCCTGACATAGGCAGTTCCATATCCACTTTCATAAAGTTATTAACTAAAACCTCTCTCTTTGCACATTTTCCTAGATCATATGAGCTCAAGGCTACATAGGATGTTCTTAAAAGAGCTAGTTCTACACCTAGTCCACACTGCCTTTTAAGATAAAAATGGCCCAACTTAGGTTTAAACACCTTTATTTGCATTTCCCTACTAAGTCTTTTATGTCTACTTTGTGCTGAACTAGTATGTCTAGTGAAATAACCTTCACCTCTTGTGGGTATCTACATTTATAGCCATTTTTTTCTATCTTTGCCCAATTCTAATTTCTTGCCTTTCTGCCTGTCTATGTTCTAGGGCCTTCATATCTCAAAGGGAATAGGTTTCTTTTTTCTCCATAGTCACAGAGAATCACCTGCAAAATGTTTGTTCTAAAGATGTTGTGGATAGCTCTGCAACTTGTGTCCAGAGAAGCCTCAAATGATTCTCAAAATATTTCCTTGCCCTCAGCTTTTGGACTTTTCAATTCTCAAATAATTTGTATTACCCTAATGGCAGCAGGGATGTGCCTTTCTGATTGTCTTTTCCTGCAGCTTTTCTGTTGTGCCCTAAACCTTTGAACTATTTCTAATATTTACTTCATCCTTCCTCTGACATATGTAGGTCTAACAATAAGGTGCTTACAAATTAAAATATGCTATCATCATATATACACATACACACACACACACACACTAATAAAAGAGAAAAATGCAAATTAACCATCACTCCACTACACCCACAAGCCATGCCTGCCAGCCAATTAGGATTGAGTATGAAAATTAACCCAACCAAGATGGCTGTGGCCATGGAGAGAGCAGGAGGCTTGGATTTCCCTGGCAATGGAGGAAGCCAAACTTTCTGGCCTGCCCTGGCCTTTGCTCAAGACTACAAAGTTTCAATTATAAGAGATAAATAAATCCAAGATACCAGGCCTGTGCTTGGGTCGCTGGGGGTGTGGCTGGCTTGCAAACAACCACAGACCCCTCGCCAGGCTGCCCCATGCCCCAAGGGAACTCCCACCTTGATCCAGGACACCCTTCAGGGCAAACCAGCCAGCCCCTACCCATGCACCAGGCCTCTATCCTATCTAATAAAAGAGTAATATGCGAACTGACCATCACTCTAACACTAGATGGCTGCCCCTATGTGGACAGAAGATGGCCACCACAAGATGGCCAGCATGGGAGGGCAGTTGGGAGGGATCAGGCCTGAAAGAGAGGGCAGTTGGGAGCAATGAATCCTTCAGGGGAGAGCAGTTAGGAGTGACCAGGCTGGGAGGGGAGGAAAGTTGGGGGCAACCAGGCCTCCAGGGAAGAGCAGTTGGGGGGAACCCAGGCCTGCAGAGGAGAGCAGTTTGGAAGAGGGCAGGCCTCTAAGGGAGGGCAGTTAGAGGCAACCAGGCCAGCAGGGGAATAGTTAAACAACAATAAGGCTGGCAGGGGAGTGGTTAGGGGGTGATCAGGCTGGCAGACAGAAGCAGTTAAGGGCAATCAGGAAGCAAGCAGGCAAGCAGTTGTGAGCTAGCAGTCCTGGATTGTGAGAGGGATGCCCATTCCTACCTGAATTGGGCCTAAACAGGCAGTCGGACATCCCTTGATGATTGGAAAGAGTGCAGGCTGGGCTGAGGGATCCTCCCCTCCCCCACTCTGCCCCCATACACAAATTTTGTGCACCAGGCCTCTAGTGTGTGTGTGTGTGTGTGTGTGTGTGTGTGTGTGTGTGTGTATGCCTATTTTCCCCCTAATACACTTCTTTAGGTTAAATCTCACAGAGTCTCACACAATAACAAATTTGAGGTAAGTGGATTCTGAATCCACATGAGGTCTCATTTTTATCCTCCCTGAGCTATGGGTTCACCTTTTCTCATTCATGTATGCCAAGCCTCAAACTCAAACTCTCTCTTAAAGAAAAGTTGCGTCTTCATTTCACTTTAATCTTTCTGTTGATAATTTTCTACAGACCAAAATTATTTTTTTAAAAGTCTTTGTCTCATGTCTGCTAAATAGAGATAGTAAGTTCTAAAAATTATAAATTTCTTATTATTTAATTTATAATTATTTCATTTTCCTATTTCAACTCAAGATAATGTAATAATATCTCTTTAGAAAATTTTATATTATCTTTATTTATGGATTAATATATACCAGTTCACAGTTTCTATAACAGTATAGATTTCAAAAGACATACCTATTATCTTATGTCTTAATAGCACTCTACTTTCCAAGATATATCTTTTAAATATATCACTGCTAGTGAACATGAAAAACAATATATAGGAAATGTGGGGACCCAAAATGATGATATGAGTTTAAACTCTGATGAGTTAGAGTGCTTTAATGTGTTCTTTATTTTTAAAAAATGCAAATTATTCTCATATTTTATAGATCAGTCATCCCTGGATATAGTTTTCCTAATTGTGAATATAAATTGAAAAAATGTGGTTTTGAGCTCTGGTTATGTCCCTAACAATGGCTGCAACTTTGCTTAAGTAACTTCACTTTTTTTGGCCCCATTTGCTTCATCTATAAAATAGAAGATCTGGACTAAATAATCTTCAATTTCCTTTCCAGTAATATGATGCCCAAAATGTAATATCCAATTTACTTTATGTGTAGAAACATAAAGATGAACTCTGTACATCTAATCACTGTTGCATAGTCACAAAAAAGTTGTTCATTTCATACTTATTGCTGGGCATTGACAGTGATTTTCAGACACCTATAACATTTCGAAGTAAAAAATTCAATGTGTAGAAAGCAAGAATTACACATCATTATTATTGTAAAGCACATGTGTCAAACACAAGGCCAGCGGGCCAAATCCGTCCCGCCAGACCTTGCAATGTGGCCCGCACCGCGCTGTCATCACTGCACTCTGCTGTGTTTCCATCACAATGACAGTTTATGACTGTTCAGTAAACCATTCGGCCCTCGATTTAGGCTGGATTTTAGATTTTGGCCCCTTCTCTGATTGAGTTCGACACTCCTATTGTAAAGGTACATGACCTGGCTCTATTACATGACCTTATGTGCTGTATATAAATCCTTCTAATGCAATACAAAATGCTCTTCCCTTAACCTGGTGATGACAAAGGGCCAATAAATCAATAGAATAACAATATCCTACTATTGGAAGAAAGCAATGTATCCATTATTTTAAAGTTGTACATTAATAAATATTATTTTTAAATATCAACTTATTTAAGATAAATTAAAAATCAAAATGCCATTGACATTATACAATTTAACATTTTTAAACTAAATGCTCAGTAAAAATTTATTACATATCTTGTTCACTCTTGGCATTACTATTTTTTCTTTTATTTGTATGATTACTATTATAGTCCCTAATATCCACATTTCATTAAGGATGTGATTTCACCTCTTTTGTTCTTAGTAGTATGTCCCATGTAACATAACATATTAGCATTTCTAGATATTTCTTCCAAAATTTACAAACTAATTAATAAATTAGCAAGTCTCTAAAGGACTTTAGAGTCTATTAAAAGCAATACACAAATGACTATTAATGACATGATTTGATAAAATACTTAATATTATTAACCAAGAACTATATGAGTATAGAATAAAGGACTATTCATTTCAACTTGTTTCTAAAAGCTTCTTGGGAGAGTCAGAATTATCACTTTAACTAAAATAACAAGTAGCATTTATATAAGTTTAAATTATACTTTTACATGCAAGAAGTATTTTAGGCAAATGAATGGATATTTTAGGCAAATGAATGGGTGTTCAAAAATCCAGGCTACAGGGTGAATGAAATCAGGTTTCTGAAGAAAAGTTAGTATGAAACAAGACTCATGAAGTTGTAAAACAATAAGAATTTTAATCTCTAGTATAAATGTTTGGGAAAGCATGAGCAATGAAGAGCAGCAGAATGAGCCTATGTTTCATAATCTTTGAAAGAGAAATAATAACTATCCCATTGAGATAATAAGAATTAAATAGAATAATGAATGCAAAGTTTGCCATACATATCCTGGGAAATAATATGACCTCAATAAATGATAACTGTGATTATTTCAAATATAAATATTATAAAATTATGTGCCATTAAAGAAGAGGGAGAATAAGAAAATGAAGAATACTTTTATGGCTCTCCAATAGGAGAATTTGACTGAATATATATATAAAATCTCCCCATATTCCCAGCTCATGGGGATAACAAGGAGAGGAGCTGCAAAAATAATATAATACCCAAAACTAAAACAAGAAAGAATGACATCTGAGAATTTACAAGCATTTTAAAGCAATCTAAGGGTCGAAATCCAAAAGAATTTTGCAGTTAGAAATGAATTCATTAACATAGCTAAAGAAAGAGTCTGTCAATCACAGGAGAGTTAGTCACCTGTGGAAACTGAGACGCAGATGAGTCTCTAAGGTATAAATCTGTATTCTCTTCAAGTGTAATTCCAAATTCTGAGATAACAAGGAAGTCTGGGCTAATAAAATTGCCAAACTCATTGGCAAGTCTTCCTATCATTAAAATGCACGTGTCCATTTATTTTAGCTTGATGGCATTAAATATTCAAATTATCTAACTTTTTTTCTGATATAATACACACTCAACTCTCATGTGCCTATATTTTGTTTTCCTGCATAGGTGTGCCTTTGGGGGGAAATATGTACTATTCATGCTGAAGTAAGAATTTTATTTCATTTTGTTAGTGTAAGTAGCTAGGAGTTAACAAAACAGAAGGGCCTGATTGAGTCTAGAAGTTATATTTAATCAAACTTAAATGTGGAAGTTACTGCTTCAGGGTCTCAAGGGAAGCCAAATCTACACCATGGGAATTAACATCCCTCTGTTTCCCTATGTAGGGAAGTAGGACTGGCTTTCCAATATCCCGAGGGTGCAACCAGTCCACTCACCAGGATTATGGTAGGGAAGAATCCTATATATAAAGAGGTAATATGCAAATTTACCCTCATGCCCTGGTATCATAAGATGGCCGCCCCCACGTTGTCACAAGATGGCCGCCTCATGTTGTAACACGATGGCCAACTCATATCATCACAAGAAGCTTGCCAAAGATGACCACTCCCACATCATCATAAGATGGCTACCCCCACATTGTCAAAAGATGGCTGGCAGGGGAGGGCAGTTGGGGGCAATCGGGCCAGCAGGGGTGCAGTTAAGTGTCAATCATGCCATCAGGGGAGTGGTTAGGCATCAATCAGGCTGGCAGGGGAGAGGTTAGGAGGCAATCAGGCTAGCAGGCAGAAGAGGTTAGGGGCAATCAGGCAGGCAAGTTGTTAGGAGCCATCAGTCCTGGATTGTGAGAGGGATGTCCTAAACCTGCAGTTGGACATCCCCTGAGGGGTCCCATATTGGAGAGTGTGCAGGCTGAGCTGAGGGATACCCCTTCATTGCATGAATTTCATGCACTGGGCCTCTTGTAAGCAATAAAGGGGAAATTACTCTTCTGGGCATATGTGCAGTAGGAGCTCCGATAGCAACCATAAAAGGGAGATGTCTAATCTGGAGAAAGAATCATATTGGATAAGGGACACAGAACCCCAGAAGATCTAGAAAAGAGACTGGAAATGGGGAATAACCAACACAAACCCACAAAAGATTAGGAGAGATATTGGTTAGTTTAAAAGAAAAGCCTTTCTCTTCTAAACCAGAAGCTTAACAAAGGCCTCTCTCAGTACCTCTCATACATTCCTGTGCCTGCCCATTCATTCACATGTTCTCTCTCTGTAGCAGTCCTGTGGCCCGGCAGTTGTGCGGGTGCAGCAGTGGGGGTGCACCAGCCAGAACACAGTTGGGAACAGAGACTAAGCTTGACTACCAGAGCCCATGGTGATGGCATTACAGTGCTGGATCCCACTCTCCTGCTGGGCACATATACTCACCAGGCCCAGAATTTATTCCGCGGTGAGATGGAATTAAAGTATCTGATGGTGAATGAGATACCAGACACTTGGAGACAATTCTTTATTTCTATTCCAATTAATCTTTTCTTTTTAAAGGACCATGTTGTTGTTTTATAAAATATATTCTTATTGATTTCAGAGAGAGGAAGGAAGAGGGGAAAAGAAACCTCAACGATGAGAGTGAATCATTGATCAGTGCCTCATGCTCCCTCACCCTCAGGGAGGAGGTATCCCACAACCCTGGGTGCATGCCTGACCCAGAATGGAACTGTGACCTCCTGGTTCATAGGTCCATGTTCAACCACTGAGCCATACTGGCCAGACTATTCCAATAGGCTTACCACTACATCTTGTGTCTTCACATATGCTTTTCTCATGATGTGATGGAAGAACTCCATTTCCACAGGCAACAATATAACATTGTTCTTGTTATAAATCAATAAGCTAACATTCTGATATTATTTTAGTTATTATGATTTGAATTGTGTCTCCAAAAAAGATACCTTGAAATCCAAACTCAAGTACTTGTGAATGTTACCTTATTTTGAAATAGGAAATAGAGTCTTTGCAGTTGTAATCAAGTTGAGATCAGATCATATTGGATTAGGGTGGGCCCTAACTCAATGACTAGTGTCCTTTTAAGAAGAAGAAATTTGGACACAAAAAGATGAAGACACACAGGGGAACATGGCATGTGATGATAGAGGGAGAGATAAGAGTGATGCATCTACAGATCAAAAAACACCAGGGATTGCTCACAAGCATTAGAAAATAGGAGAGAGACATGGAACAGATGCTTCCTCAGAGCTCTCCAGAAGGAAGCACCCTTGCCAACACCATTATTTTAAATGTCTAGTCTCCATAACTCTGAGGAACTGGAGTTTTATTGTTTTAAGACATGCACATTATGGAACATTGTGATGAAAGCTCTAGGAAATTAATACAATGTTCAAAGGAAATAATTTAATTATGTACTGCAACTTTAAAAAAATTAGAAGACACATTTTTTTTATTTCTTGGTTTTGGTTTTAAATACACTAGATCAAACATCTCAGAAAAAAAAATAACATACTTTCTGAGATGTTTTTTGGCAATACTTTAAAAAAGACTCAGAACTCAGTCTATTCTAGTTGACTACTTGTGTTATTGTAGACAGTCTGGAGTGCCAGAAAGTCTCCTCCATTGGCCAAGATGGGGCAGGAGGAGGTTCTTACTTTGAGTGGCCAATGGCCTGAGCATATCAAAAGCAAGCAAGATAACTGGACAGAAAAAAAAAAAAAAGCCCTCCCCTTCCTATTACTATAAGAAACATAAGCTTAAGTTCACCAGTCTCCTAGGTCGCAGCACTTTTTTCATTTTACACCAGCATCTGTCTCATGAGTTGGCTTTATTACTTGCATTTTCAGTTACACTTGTATTTGAAGAATTTTATATTTTTCATAGTTGATCTATTGCTGTGTTATGTTATTTTCTTGAATGTTGTGTATACCTCTTGCAGAATAATCCAATCTCTTGTTGAAATAAGAAATAACTCTTATATGATTGCTTCAAATCCAGGTCGGTTTCTTAACACAATACTACATAATAAAAGGGTAATATGCAAATCAACCAAACAACAGGATGATTAGTCACTATCATGCCCACTGACCACCAGGGGCAGATGCTCAACTCAGGAGCTGCCCCTGGGTGATCAGTGCGCTCCCACAAAGGGGAGCACTACTTAGCCAGAAGCTGTGTGAGCACAGCAGCAGTGGCAGGAACCTCTCCTGCTTCTGAGGCAGCGCTAAGGAGCAGTGAGCAGCTGAGTGGTAAGGAGCCAGGGCTCCTGGACTGTGAGAGGGATGTCAGACTGCCGGCTTAGGCCTGTTTCCTGCGCAGGCAGGCAGATATCCCCTGAGAGGTCCCGACTGAAAGAGGCACAGGCCAGGCTGAGGGACCCCCCCCACCCTGCCCCACAAGTTTATGAATTTTCATGCACTGGGCCTCTAGCAAAGCAATAAGTGTGTATGTGTGTATCTGTGTATGTTGTAAAGCTCTTATGTGAGAAATGTTCAAATATGTTTTGATTTCAATTCTTCAACTGATAACTAAATTCAAGTTCTTATTGTTGTTATTTTACTATGAAAATAATAAAATAGGTCGTCAATAAAAATTAAAAGGAAAAAGGTGATCAATCTAATAGAAGAATCTACATCTTTCCAGGGATCTATTTAAGTCCATAAAAAGAGCACTGGTTGATAAGTAACAGCAGGGGATTAAAGACTGAAGTAGTTTACTGCAGGCTATGAATGACCCATCACTTAATCCATCTGTCTTTTTATATGAGAATGCTATGCTAATTACCTACATAAAATGTTTCTTGATGACATTAATTTTGTGCCTTTTTGTTATTCTGGGCTTTGACTTTCACTGTGATAAAAATATACTAAGGGGCATTTTCAATTTAGATGGATCTGATCCTGATAAATTCCAACACAGAAGCAATGTTGTGGGGAAATATGCATAAATTGCAAACTTAATCAATCTTAGGGATAAACAGAGGACTTTGGCTTCCTATATAATTGTTCTCTTTAGCTTCTAAAGCAGTATATTAACACACTTGAAATGTTGAAACATAATTCAAGAAGAACTTTTAGCAAATGCAATTTTCATTGCCCCATTTTCTTTGAAGAAAATCAAGACTTGAATATTAACATGGAGAAAGTAATGGAACAGATAGTCGTGATGTGAAATCTTATTAGTAAACAAGAGCTGCATCTAAAAAATGTTGTCATTAAAAGCTATGTAGTAGTTAATTGAGTTTGATATGAAATTTAGTGCTGGAAAGTTAATGACTAATGCAGCTATTTCACAGAGCTTGGTTACTGCAGGCTCCGTAATGATCTCCTTTTGCGAGCAACAATGAAATTAACCTCTCTTTTGTCCTGCAGGTGTTGTGTTCTGATAATGCATATCCCTTACAAGTTTGGATAAATTATTTGCTTTGAATAGAAATTAACCCTAAAGCTGAATCAATATTAGAATAAGGAAGCTGTAGAAAATATTTTTATTCTAAGAAAAGAAAAAAAAAAAAGACTTGTAGCAAGTACATTAAAATCCTAGATCCAGATCCAATACAGAAGAATGCATTAAAAATATTTACAATGCTAAAAAAAAAAGATGTAAGGTTGAGGGGAAGGAAGGATGATTTTATAAAGTAAAATAAAATTTCATTACCCTTTACATTAGTCAGAATGAAAATAATTGATTCAATACATTCGTTTTTCAGAATAAAAAATTAGAAGGAACTAGAAATTCTTAAATGATATTTTCTGAGCTCTACTTTACTGGGTTTGTATTGTCCTTTACTTTAAATCTGATTTCAAAATGTGAAACATTGCAGCTATAAACTAAAGACCCAAATTTTACTTATATGCAGTGAATTAGTAGTTATATTTTAATGCCAATATTTGTTTCTTCTTTCACACTTCTAGAGACATTTTACCTATATATATTCCTCTGTTTTTCTGTGTTTGGTATTTTCTTTTTTAAATTGTGTGTGTGTATATGAGTGTATGTGTGTGTGTGTGTGTGTGTGTGTGTGTGTATGCATACACACTCACACAAGCAAATTATTTATAAAAGTGACTTTTTTCTTCTTTTAAATGAAGAAAAATTCAAATTGCTACTATTTGACTAAGCATTCAGAAGTGAATTGTTAGTGACTTATTATATGTTTGATAGTGTATCATACTATATCAGGTGCACACATTCTTGTGAATTGAGTAGAAAATTTAGCACTTTCTCTGGCGCTCTCTCTCTCTCTCTCTCTCTCTCTCTCTCTCTCTCTCTATATATATATATATATATATATATATACACACACACACACACATATATACACACATATATATATATATATTTAATATGTTTTATTGATTTTTTACAGAGAGGAAGGGAGAGGTATAGAGAGCTAGGAACATCCATGAGAAAGGAACATCGACCAGCTGCCTCGTGCACACTCCCTACTGGGTATGTGCCCACAACCACTGTACATGCCCTTGACCGGAATTGAACTTGAGATCTCTCTGTCTGCAGGCCGATGCTCTATCCACTGAGCCAAACCGGTTTTGGCTGGCTCTATATATTTCAAAATATATTTACCTATTGATTTTGATCTAAAAATCAGTGCAATATTTGGATGTTAAAATGGTAATAAACAATATCATGAGCATTTTGTCAACTGATAATTTAATCTTTCCTGTTTACTTCTGTTTAACTGTTTATAGGAATATTTATTTATTCTAAAACATTATTTATTTTCATCTACTACATCAAGCATTAAGTATTAGCTTTGATAATCTTGGTTATTACCCATTGAGTTCAATGTTCTCTCTTCATTTCTAAATCCAAAAGCAGGTGGAACCTAAAGTACAGTAATAACCATTAATAATTTATAGAATTCCAATCCCCCAATACCAAATTAGGGTTCTACAGACAATTATAAACACACACTAAACAAATTGGCACATTGCCCAGGAAATCTGCCAAGTACACACAATAGGCAAGAAAGTAGTTTGCATGTGTATGAGGAGAAATAAGTAAGGGAAAACAATGCATGAAAGACTTGCAAACAAAATATGTAGAGAGTCAAAACTTCCAAACTACCATAAGAAACAAAATATTTTGAAGTCCTTTCTCCTGGGTCTACTAACAATTTTACAACGTGTGATGCATATGAACCCTATTAGAAGAGGTTTAAGCAAGTTGAGTATATTCTAAAAATTTCAAATTTGCTAGATGTAATACATTATCTTTGGTTTTGCAAAGTACCAAGTGAGAGGTTCCAGGGTCACTATATAGCTACCAATTTGTGAGACTGTTCATTACTGGTTATGATATAAACCTTTATACACACACACACACACACACACATACACACACACACACACACACACACACACACACACACACACATATATATATATATATATATATATATATATATATATGATTTATTAAAACTATAAGATTCTATTTGGGATGCAATCTGACAAGGGAAAACAAAGGTCTCATGCACCTGTTTGTTTGTTTTTTTGCCTCATAAAATAGTACCTGGCTTTTCTCAGGTCAGGTCTCTCCTGGCAAATTAAAGCAGGAAAATACTCCCAGCGAGTGAAGAAATCTATGGAAGGTAGCTTACTGAAATGTCTGTGGCTTCATTTAGGTCAGCTTTCTCAGATTGTGGGTCTGAATAACAATAGCAAACACAAAATACTAAAAATGTTTCTTTCTGAGTCAGAAATGGTCCAAAATTCTAGTCTATTAGGCCTAAGAGTTGAACACTAACTTGCTTGCCATGCACTTACTGTAGAACACTACTTAGGCAAATGCAGCCTATCTGCAACTGGCAAAAAAGTCAACCAGGGATGCACATTTACCTTTGCTATTATATCCAGATTTTGAGAAGATAAATAGTGTTTTAAATAGGAATAAAAAGTTAACAATTGACTTCATTTAATTCTATTCAGTACAAATAATATTTAGTAGAGTTTTAGGAACATACTATATATTCTAGTCCTCAATTTTAACCAAGATTATTGTTAGCATCAACCTTGGGATGAACCAGAAAAATTACTTTTATGAAAAATGAATATTTTCCTGAAAAAAAATATTCAGTGACAGATAACTCAATTTGTTCAATTGAAAATTATATTTCAGGGATAATATACTCAACTGAATGATATATTTACATCAAGGAAATAATGACTTTTACTCCATGAAAGTTTGTTTTTGATCTGGAATGATGGTCATTAAAAACTTATTTTCAAGCCATGTAAAAGGGAATGACCCCTGTGCCATCTTGTCCTCTGCTATGAGATCTCACATTGAAAAAAAAAAGTATTTAGATGTAAAATTCTGAAAATCTTTGAACAAGTTCTCAGTTATATCATAATTAAAATTTTCTCAAATGTGTATGTCCTAGTAAGGTTAGAGGAACAGAAAGATTGAATGTACATATCTCACTAGGAGATAATATACTGACTATACAGAATTTACTTCTCTCATTTATATCTATTAATTGGACTGCCATAAGTTTGTTGCTTAATGAATCACACATTTAGATAATTCTCAATGAGCATAGAAAACAGAGCTATTGTTTTTATTGTTGTTGCTGTTGTGTTTGTGTGTATGTTTGTGTGTGCATGTGTGTATTTCTCAGAAATACTGTTTCTAAAGAAAACTATGGAAAGGGTATAAATTTACTTATGCAAAGGTTGCTAAAAGGAAGAGTTTTTTTCTTCTTAAAATTCATAACTGGGACAAATTTAGCACTGAGTCTGGGAGAAACCTACATCCTAGTAATATAAATGAATTCAGTCATAATTAATTGAGTCAAAGGGAGTTAATTTTTTAAAAATTGTTTTAACAAGTGGTTTATGATGTCTTTTTCTAAAAACTCTCTGTCCCATTGACATTCACAACACAGAGAGGATGATTGTTACAACTGTGGGAAATAAGATGTTTTACATGATATTATTTTAAAAGCATAAAGTGATTTCCAAAAAAAAAAAAAATATAGTTTTTAACTGAGTGCTCTTTCAGGATTATGTATATCACTTAGTTATGTTAATTTATTTTTACTCAATGTCTAATGTTCTCATCCATTCATTCAAAAAAACATTGACTAAATACCAGTTGTGTCCCAGTATCAATGGCAAATAAGATTCTGTAAAAAAAAAATTTAGAGATAGAGGAAGAGAGAGAGAGAGAGAGAGAGAGAGAAAGAGAGAGAGAGAGAGAGAGAGAGAGAGAGAGAGAGAGAGAGAGAGGTGAGAGATCTACATCAATCAGTTGCCTTCCATATGTGCCCCAACTGGGGATTGAACCCTCAAGGTAGGTATGCACCCTGACCAAAATGGAACCCATGACCTTCTGGGGCGTGGGATGACACTCCAACCAACTGAGCCACACCAGGCAGGGCAATAAGATTCTTAACCTCAACAAGCTGTAGTTGGAGACTAAAAAATATAAACCAAGGTAATTACAGCAGAAGTGTTTTAGTGCTATGTTAGTATTAAGAACAGGGAGCTATACACTAGAGAACATCTAAACTGGATTTTGGGGGAGTTAAAAACTTTCTTTTGAAAATAACCTCTAATTAGAGTTCCAAAGGACAAGGAGGAGTTAACCAGAAAAAAAAAAAAAGAAAAAGAAAAAGAAAAAGAAAGGCATCAAAAGGGCTTGTTCAAGAACCAGGAAGCAGATTATGAAAATGTTAAGTAATGTACATGGTTTATTATATTCAACATTTTGAAACTAATAGCATGTAATTTACTCCACAATTTAGATCAGAAATTTAGGTATATGTACCCTGGTTCCGTGAGGTACTGATGAGTATTACTTGAACAAAAATGGAGGTTATTCATGTTTATATGCTTTTATGAAAAGTAGGTGCTTACAAACAATTTAGTATTTTTATTGTGTATGGTTTCCATTATAAACTAATGTATAACCTGAATCTTTAGGAACTGTTAATATAAAGCAGTATTTTCATATGACCAAGAAAATATCTACTCATAGAACAACTCTGGGAACTAGGTTCCTTAGGAATATGCTTTGAGAAATGTTGCCCTAAATAATAATTTTTCCAAATCCAAATTGATGGTCATAGAGATTGCAGAAAAAGCAGGGAGGAATTGTAAAGTTTGATAGACAATTGTAATGATTTGAATGGTGTTCCTTCCAAAAGATAGGTCCACCTGGAACCTCAAAATGTGACTTTATTGGGAATAGAGTCTTTGAAGATGTAATTAAAGAAAGGATCTAAAATGTAATAATCTGGATTATCATGAGTCTAAAATCCAATAGTGATTCTTAAATCCAATGATGAATGTTCTCATAAGAGACTGAATAGACAGGGAAAAATAGAAAAAGGCCATGTTAGGGTGGAGCGGAGACTGAAGTGATGAGTATATAAGCCAAGAAACACCAAAACTGCTGATAACATGGAGTGGGTTCTCCCTCGAGATTCCAGTAGAAAGCAACACTACATACTTAGGCTTCAGGCCTCTGACATTCAGAATTTCACGAAAATAAATTTATGTTATTTTAAGCCATCAACTTAGATGAAACTTGTTATTACAACGGTAGGAACCAAATATTAATACAAGGATATATTGCTTTTATATTGAGGTTATATTTCAACAAATTTCAACATTTACACATATGATTATAAAATGGTCCCAATGAATCATATCTCTTGAATTCATGTTCTTATAATGCCCTCCTAACCTGACTATAGGTTAGTCTTAAGAATTGCTTGAACTAAACATATACAGAGGTAACATTCTACAAGTTCCTGTCCGAGGCCTAGAAAGGCTTAATCTTTAATTTACTCCTTCTTGGCCCTGAGCCATGTGCAAGGATGTCTAGCTAAGCTTCTATAAGGATGAGAGGACCCGTAGTAGACATGGTGCAGGTGAATGAAAGACCAGGAAGACAGAAAGGAAGAACTGATCAGCTCCCAGTCATTCCAGCCTGACATATGAATGGGGATATTGTGGGTCCTCCAGTCCCAGTGGAGTTGCTCACAAGCACATGGGAGGACCTAGCCAATACCATCTGGAGAAGAGACAGACCACACGGCTGAGTCTAGCCCAGCCTGCAGAACACTAGCCGATGAGTGCTTGTTGCTTAGTTGCTTTAAATTGCTATAATTTCAAGTGGTTTGTTATGCAGCATTGAAAACTGAAATTATCAAGCACTCTCTTCAAGGACTTATTTTTAAAATAGGGATAGAAAAACATTACAATAGAATGCCAGTTGGTATGCTATAGCAAAGGCAGGTGTGACTGCTTTTCACTGACTAAGAATATTGATGAACTCTCCTATACATTTTTGAATCCTGGCTTCATTAGTTTTCAACCTCTGGGAAGAGACTGCACCTGACCCACAAGTAAATAAAGACTACTGCTAATGAACACCCAAACAGAAAATTATATTAACATTCTACATAAGTATAGCCAGGATACAAATTGCTGAATGGGAATTTTAGCATGTTTGATATTCAGCTTTTATGCGAGACAGACAAATGACAACTTAATCTCTAAGATTTATTTTAGAGGTTGTGTCATAATTACAGCATATACTATGAGCATCTCTTATTTAACCACCAGTATTCTCAGATGACTGCAAACAACTGATATCATAATAATTCTGCATGATCTTGAAATGGCTTTTGGGATGTTAGCAATGAAATTCTGATCAGTTATGCTTTTAAGCATTTAGCTATGTATTGATTTTTTTTAAATATTTGTAATTCACATAAGATGTATTGTTAACATTCAGGAGATCAGACATCTAATTAACCCATATTCTGTTTTTCAGTCATTACTAGGTATTATCTGCTTAAAGATACAGGTGATAACTGACTATTTCTACAAATGAATTCTAATAAAAACCAACTATTCAAATCGCACACATGCACTCACACTTTTATGCATTTATTCCTGTGGTGTGTGAGAGAATAACAAAATGAGAGTAGGTCCAAAAACAGAGAATTATATTCGACTTCTTATTGTGAATAAACTAGCAAGAGAATTGTGCAATCAGGTAAATTAGTCTCATTCTTACATTTTCTCTTTCTCTGACCTAATCTTTTTTTTTTTTATTTATTCTCATCAAAGATATATTTATTGATTTTAGAGAGAGATGAATGGAGGGAAAGAGAGAGAGAGAAGCACCTATCAGTTTTCTCCCAAATGTACCTTGACGGGGGAATAAGCCAAAACCTAGGTATGTGTCCTGACTGGGAATCGAACTTACAACCTTTTGGTGTGTGGACATTGTTCCAACCAATGGAGACCCTAGGTCAGGGCAGATCTATTTTTTATATTAAAAGGATGTAGGCACACAATGACCACTCATTAATTAATTAAATGACCACACAATGACCACTCGTTAATTTTCCATGGACACATGAATTGTATATTACATAGAGAGAAGAGAAAATAATCCTGAGTTTATTTAATTTCTATATTAGAGAGCTTGATAAACTGTTATGTTTTGAATAAACTCATTTACAGTATTACTATTTTTTTCAATTGTCTTTCTCCTATATATTTGGCTTTATTTCTCTTCTCCTTTTTTCCCCCTCCCTTTCTTCCCTGCTTCCCCCTTTGTTTTCATTATAAATTATAATAAGCATTTATAAAAGTCCACATAGAGATTGGTGAATCTACCTTGGTGTTACTTCTGCTTCTTCTCCTTCCTCTTCTTCTTTGTTTCCTTTGTCTTTTATTTTGTTTTAATTATATTTATATTAGTTGCTATAACTATGATTTTTGCTCTGATTGTGTAGATATTTTTATGGGGTAAAACTTAATTTTAATGACAATTTTTCATATGGAACAAACACAGCAAAGTAGTTTGAAAATAAAATTTATTGTGTATAAGTATTTAATAACCATTTCAAGTAAGATAATATTGCAATGGGTTTTCTTTCATTCCCTGCAACATTTTTATCTGACATAGTCTCTGCTGTTTCTAAGTTCAGTGTCCTGCTGCAAGGATTGCCAGCAATAGCGGATACTGTCAATTAGTAGTTCTCTACTTCTCTGGTTGCTGAACAGCTAACTTGTAGAGCTGATATGCAGGTCATTATGTATCCTATGCAGAATTCATAATTATCTGCATAGACACCTTAAAGTGGTAGAAAGTATAAGCTTCATAAGTTTGGTTTGCTCTCTTTTATTGATATATAATAAACAGCATGGCAATATTTGATATTAGTTTGCTAAATTAAACATACAGGTTAAATGAAGCTCTGGACAAAGGAGGAATAAACATGACACAAAATACCACACTGCCTTTCATAAATGTTATCATATTTTACAGAGAGGATATATAATAAGGTTAACATATTATTAAATTTATACATTCTAACTACTGGCAAAGGCAGAATTCAGCACATATCAAAAATGGTGAGAGGGCACAAGGAAAGAAAGCTGAAGAAAAATAGGCAAACTAAAAATTTAAATATAATGAAAATTACAGGTGAAAACCATTGTGTTTGATATATAAAAGAATACCAGAGCTTTAAAAACCTATGGGACTGTAACAAAAATTCGAATATTTTTGTCATCAAAAAAAAAAAAAATGACAGTGGAGCTTAAAATGTATTTAGTAAAATATTTTCACATGTATCTAAAAAAGGTAAAGAAATGTCAGCCAGAATCAGCAGAATAGATTTGGTACTTGACCCTTGCATATTTTCATTCTTTTCATCTATCATATTTTATTGGTTTTTATTCCATATGCACTGACTCTCAGTTAATCCACTCAAAAGAGAGATTCTATCTCCTATCAGTAGAGCTGCTTAGAAAAACATCGCCTGTTTCTTATGTGTATTTTGTCTAGTTTGTACATTGTATTTTACAACATGTTCTAGAACAGACATTGGGAGAGCTTTTGATATAAATGAAAAATAAATCAGTTTGAAATTTGTTTTCATAATACAAGAGTAATACCAGTACTGCAGTATCAATGGGATCAATTAAATGTTAATCCTATACAACCTGGATTAATGGAATGGTAATTCTAATTATATTCAGACTTAGAAAAATAAAGCATGAATATTTACTGGAAACAGCCAAAAATTAAGATTACAGGTTATGCAATGAAAAAGGCTTGAGATTTTAAATAGGATTTTCATTATTTTTGATAATGCCATTCTATACATTGTAAGTTCTTCTAACATGATGGCTAGAACTAAATTTTTCATTTCCCTTTTAGACCACACACTGAATGCATCTGTGAAAATGAGTTATAAATATACATCATAACTTTAATTACATATCCTCAGTGGGGCCTATCTTTTAGTTTAGTGTATATTTTGATAAAGCTATTCATTTTTGTAATTTGCAATAAACAGACAAACAAAAATCCTGGAGATCTTGCCTTTGATCTCTGCCTGAGTGCTGTCAGAGGAGGCCAGGAGTAAATGCAGAACTTTTTAGCCTACTAGGTGGTAACAGTGTGTCCCTCTTATTCTCCCCCAAGGTGGTGTGAAAGGAGACCAAGTGAGATAATGAAATGTTCACCATCATCCTGTGGAAACAAGTTTCAAAATCTCCTGATACCTGGTCTCCCTTTAGGGAAGGCATTAGAGGGAGCAAAGCCAAGAAGCCCTACTGTGAGAACCATGTCAGGTTCCTTGATAGTCAAGGCAGATGGGAGCACAAAAGCCTTGTTATCAGTATACCAGAATGACCAAAGGCCGCTCTGGGCATGTGTCTAAACATAATGTTCAAGGAGTCTGAGCCTGGGAATTCTAATCAGGCCAGGATACCATGAGAGGGTGCAAGGACACAAGGTACACTGTGCCCTTCTGTAGCAAATATGATTGATGTTACTGTTGGCACAAAGCATTCTTTGTCTAAATAGTGTAAAAGTAGGTTATTGACCAGCTAGCTAGCTGGAGTTGGCTCAGGCGGTAGTGAGAAAAAGTCTGCTGGAGTACAGAGAGAGCAGCTAGGATGGAGTATAGAGAGAGCAGTTGGGCAGGAGAAGCTGCTGTCATGATGTGAGGCAGTGAGCCTAGGAGGCAGCGTGTGGCTGCTTAGATAATAGCTGTGGGTACAGAGACTGATGCTGCTTAATGGGAAAGATATATACTGAGTGGCCAGATTATTATGATCTCCGAATGCATAATAATCTGGTCACTTTGTGTGTGTGTGTGTGTGTGTGTGTGTGTGTGTGTGTGTGTGTGTGTTAGAGGCCCAGTGCATGAATTCGTGCATGGGTGGGGTCAAGCCAACCTGGCCAAGGGGAGGAGACATGAACAGTTGGCTGGCCTGTCTCCTGGTCGAACTCCTCCTGATCTCGGGGGCAATTTGCCTATTAGCCTTTTATTATATAGGATATGCTCTGAGTGGCCAGATTATTACGTGTTTAGAGATTATAATACTCTGGCCATTCATTGTATGTTCACCAGCCAGTGTCTGGATGTCTGCCTGCATGGACTTTGCTGTGAGGACTGTTCTTGTCTAATGGCTCTATGGCCACTGGCTTTAGCAATAATGACTCATTCTTATACACCCACAACCTCTCATGGCTTCTCCACCTAAGACCTGACATCCTAGGAGGACCAGCCCCAGGTGTAGTGAGCAGAGGATAAAGGAGGAACTTGGACTAAGTTCCTAACGGCTAGTGCAGTAGGCAGGAACCAGCCTGATAGGAGAGTACATGGGCTCAGAGATGCTCAGAGCACCAGAACTAGTGCAGGGCTCCTGCTGTGTGCTCCGACACCCACTCTCCAGAAGAGGTTAAATAGGGAACCTGGACATTCATACCACTTAGTGGAAACAAGGCAGGTCCCACTTTCCCCCTGTGATATGTTAGGTTTCCTAGCCAAAATTCAAATAAGATACAGAGTCTCATAAAATAATATTCACAATGCCCTGGATACTGAAAATTACTCAGCATATGAGGAAGCTAAAAATTATCATCTTCTGTGAGAAGATAACACACACCAACATGAAGATGACATGTATGGTAGATTTATCCAACAAGGATTTTACTGCCACCATCATAAAAATGTCTTAATGAGCAAGAATGAACATGCTTGAAAAAAATTAAACAAATGGAAAGATTTACAAAGAAACAGAAGTCACAAAAAAACAAAGCAGAAATTTTGGAACTGAAAATTATAATAACTAAAATTTTAAAATCTCAGTGGAATGGAAAGGCCTGTGGGACTGAACCAAAAAAAAAAAAAAAACACACACGCATATTTATGTTATCAGAGTCTCAGAAAAAAAATAAATAAAGGAAAGGCAGTGGAGCTTAAAATGTATTTGAAGAAAAAAATAACTGAAAAATTCCAAGTTTGGCAAAAGACAAGCCAAGATTCAATAACTGAGCAAATCCAAAATAAAAACAAAAAACCCAAAGACATTCACACCAAAGCAGAAAACAAACATCCATCTTCAGAAAATTAAGACGATTTAAAAAACAAAAACTACTCTTGAAAGCAGTGAGTAAAAACACTTTACTAACAGAGGAAAAACACTTTGAGTGACAATGTCTAAGTCATCAAAAACCATGAAGTCCAGAAGTAAGTGACAGATTTTTCAAGTGTTGAAAGGCAAGAACTCTCGATTCAGAATTCTTTTATTAGGCAAAACTATTCTACCCAAAAGGATGGTCAAAGGAAGGTCTTGAAACATAAATAAAATGATAAAAATTATCTTAAATCACCAGGAAGAAAGAATTAAAACAAAAAAAGCAAATATATTGGCAAATACAATAAAATTTTTTCCTCTTTTCTTGAGTTTTTTTCAAGTATGTTTGACTACAAACAGAAAATATAGCATTAATGTGGTTGTCAATGTACCTAAAGACAACACTTTTTAAAAATTATAAGCAATGTGGATAAAGAGACTTTGAGGGAACTAGGATTTTACACTTCACCAGAAGTGTTCAGTATTTTGATAGTGGTGTTGTGGTTACAGTAATATGCATGTGGCAAAAGACATAGGACTATACATACACATTTAATACATGTTAATTTCCTGTTTTTTTGTATTGTACTACAGCTTCTAAAAATGTAACCAATGAGAGAACTGAGTAAAGGGGGTATAAGGGAACTCGCTATACAATGTTGCAACTTTCTATAAATCTAAAATTATTCCAAAATTGACAGATAATGAAAACCTTAATAGAAATATGATAAACAGACTAATAGCTTCATATGGAGGGCAAACTAATGGAAAAATAAGAGATTGTGCCTAGCTGTGGTAGCTCAGTGGTTGAACATCAACTTATGAATCAGGAGGTTATGGTTCAATTCTTGATCTGGAGTAGGAGGTATGCAGAAAGTAGCCAACAAATGATTCTCTCTCATTGATGTTTCTATCCCCTTTTCTCCCTTTTTCTCTGCAATAAAAACGTATTTAAAAGAAAAGACAAATAAGAGATTGTGTTTACATAAATGAGTGAAGGCATCCATAAAAGAGATGAAATTTGCAATTAAATAAATCCAATCCTGAAAGATCATGGTGAATAATAGTGTTTGTATTAGACACTTTAGAAACCAAAGTTATCTCTGAAAAGTTCTACATTCATGATACCACATATTCTGAGTCCTCAATCTATAAAATTATTCTTATTTCCAGAAAATGAGTATGGGAATCCTAATCAAAGTGTGCCAGATATAAGGACAAGTTTTCCACACACAGGCGCAAAAACAAGCAATCTTACTGTATGCACTGTGCAGGCGTACCTTTATAAAACCCAAATATTGATGCCACTATTTGACAAGAACCCACTTTTGTCTGAGTATAAAGATGTGTTGTTAAACAGCTAGTGCACTGCTGCTTTGTGAGGCTATTTTGAAGAACTATTTTGTTTAATAGCTTTTTGTTAGCAATGGATACTTGGTCTATAATAAAGCCTTTCCTATATGCCTACAATTTCTCATATCTTCTCCATCTAATACCAGGCATCTGAGGACCTGTGCACTCCATAATTGGCAGAGTTGAGCAGGATCATGGAGGAACTTGCTCCCACAATTGGCACAGCAGGCAGGGTCAAGGAGTAGGTACTCTGAAAATGAGTAATATTCACTTCATCCTAAACTATTCACATATGAAGACTATCATTGATAGTCATTCATAACAGCGGAAAATGGAGATGGGGAAAAATGAAATGTGGAAAATGTAAAAAACATCAAACTTTAAAAGCTTCATATTTCAGTGAGATATATTTTAACTGCAACTCTTCCATAAACTTTTTACACTGTTTTTAGTACCAAATGCTCTTTTGCTGAGTGAATCTACTTTATGAACATATAAGTAAAAGAGATTGTACACATTATTGGTACAAAATTGTTTCAAGTCTAAATGGGTTCATTTCTGTTCTCATAGGGTGATGCTTATCATTCTATGCCTCTTTAATGAAAGGGCCAAGAAGTATGTTCACCCATGATAGAGATGATTAACTTTAGTGAATGCTCATTAGGTAATATATATTAGATATGTTACCACATTATCTGCCACTTCAAGAATGTAAAACTACTTATAAAATGAATCTTATTACATCTGCAGAATTATTCAGAGCAGTGGCAAATTTGTTTTAAGTGGTATAATTTATTTTTCAGTTCCAATGGATTATTTTTAAAATAAAATATTTCCATAAATTGTATCTCTTTCAAGGAATCATGGAATCCTATCTGTAATGTGTATACTTATCTAAATTCCAAAATGATTGGGCTTTTAAATCTTCATAGAAAATTACTGGAGGTTACAGATCACAGATATAAAAGCCATACAATTATCTTTGTTCTGCAGGGTTGGGCAGTCTTCACTTCCCAGGAGGCCCCAGAGCCAGCATACCCAGGAGACAGCTTCCAAACACATCAAAACATCATTCAACCACCTCTCCAGTGACACAATCAAAGGAAGACTCAGCAGGCTCAAGAACCCTGCTGAAATAAGTCCTGCTTTGTGGGGTAGACCCTGCACAGCTGATCCTCCTCAGTGGTTGATGGTGGCAGACAGTCCTTTCATGGATTGGCCTGGGGATAAATCCTCCCATTGATGTGCCAAAAGCAATCAAGGCTCAATTACAAGAGGAGGGTGTACACAGCCCACATGAGGTGGTGGTGGGGGGGAATTATAATGCCAACTTGGGTGATCAGAGAGGCTGTGCACTTGACCCTACAGAACACCTACTACAATAGGCCACTCTACCAAGACCTGGAGACATAGAAGCTCTACCTAATCAAAGAAACAAACACAGAGAGGCTGCCAAAATGAGACAAAGAAACACATAGCAAATGAAAGAACTTAACAAAACTCTAGAAATGAACTAAACAAAAATGGAGAAAGTCATTATACTAGATGCAGAGTTCAAAGCACTGTTTATAAAAATGCTAAGTGAACTCAGTGAGAAATTAAACAGCATAAAAAAAGAAGTAGTCAGAAGAGAGAACCAAGATGGTGCCATAGGTAAACATCTGTACTTGCTGCCTCTCACAACCACATCAAAACTACACCTAAAAGACCCAACAATTATCATCCATAACTGTGGGAAAGCTGGCTGAGTGGGAGTTCTACAACTAGAAGGAAAGAAAAAAGTACATTGAAATTGGTAGGCGGTGCGGAGGTGTGGAGGCATATGCTGAATGGCTGGCAATCAGGTGTGCTGTTTTCTGTTTTGTTCAATCGGGAGGAGGGAGATAATAGCTCCTGATTGCTCTGAACTCCAGTTCTGGGCAAGACTCTGGGGACCAGACTCATATGGGGAGAAACTGGACTATCTGGCATCAGGCCAGAATGCGAGAAGGCTTTCTCTCCGAGGTGCTCACAGCAATCATTGTTCCTGCATGGGGGCATGGAACGCGGAGATGCGAGGAATGCTCTGGTGTAGGGCTGACTGGCAGCCATTGCTATTTGCTCCATCCTGGTGATCCCCTGAGACCCCTCCCCACCCAATTTACAACCCCACCCAAGCTGTGCACAGAGGCTTTTGCATATGAATGGCCTGTCCTTTCTCAGCCTAAAACCTGTCAAACTGCAGCTGGGTCAGAGAGCCCCAAAGCTTCCAAAAAGAAGGTCTAAGGCCTGGCAGCAGCAATCTGCCTTGCTTCACAGCTGGGCCTCATCTGGGCCTCATCTGGGCTTCCAAACACCATACAAAGCCAAGAAATCTTAAATATCTCTCTATAGCTCCTGCTGAATGGCCTCAGGCAGTGGCTAACTTTGCACCTCCTTGGAGATCCAAGAGCCAGTGTACTCAGTGGTCAGTGTGAGACCATACCAGAGTACAACTCTTCACACCCATAAATGACACACTCAAGAAGACTCAGTGAACACCAAAGCCCCACTGAAGCAAGTCCTACCCCATAAGGGTGTCTCCTGCACAGCAGTTCTTCCATTTTGTCACAGCTGGTCCTCATAGCCAATTGGCCTGGAGGTCAATTCCTCCCTGTGATACCAATAGCATTCAAGGCTCAATTACAACAAGACTGTGCACACAGCCCACAAAGGGTACACCAAGAGTTGTCCACCTCAGATAATTAGGGAGGCTGAGCCACTGGGCCCTATAAAACACCTACCACACAAGGCCACTCTATCAACACAGGGAAGCAGCCAAAATGCAGAGACAAAGAAACGTGTCACAAATGAAAGAAATAGAGGAAAGCAAACTACTGGATATAGAACCACAGTTATAAGGTCACTCAAAAATCTTCTAGAAGCCTCTGAGTAACTTGGTAAGACCATCAAGGATCTTAGTGAGAATGTAAAAAATATATATATATATATATATATATATATATATATATATATATATATATATATATATACTAGTCATATTAACTAAAGTCTTTCATGGTAGATACATATGCCTGCAGTTAGTAAAAAAAGAACCACAAAAGATTAGCAGCTTGAAGTTGCTAGGCAACAATATGGTGCTAAAGATGAAAGAGATTAGATTTAAAGTTCTAGTAAGAAGGTAAGTTTGGGTAATGGGCTTCTTAAACATTCAAGGATGGATGGTAACTGAATGTGAAAAATGTGAAATGGAAAGAACTATATATAGATATATGAAAGAACTCCTCATAGATGCTCATGGATTATCTCAATAAAACAGAAATGACTCCATCTCCCAAGAATAAAAAAAGTGGGGTAATGGGAGCTTACAGTGATTGGACAAATCCTGAAGTATCTCATGGAAGTAACCAATCAAGTATTACTTATCTTCATTCATTCATTCATTCATTCATTCAAGAATTGACTTAGTCATGCATTTGTTAGAGTACATTCTTATCATGGTGGGTAACATATATCTCTGGATTTATTTCACCTGATTGGTTTTTTTCTTGTCCTAATATCTCATCTCTCTTCTTATTTCCCTTTGCCTTCCCTTTCACTCTAATTAGTCTATTGTATTCTATTACTTAGAAGAATACTCTGCACATCATGGGTACTCTAACTTTTGAATGAGGGCGCCGTGGGGGGATGAAAGCAAGGAAAATAAATTGGTAAAACTAAAAATCCTTGCCTTATTTTGATGCCCTTAGAGCTTAATTTTCTGCTTGTCTCGGTTCTTCATCCACCACGCACAGACCTCACTTTAGTTAATAATTCCAAGAGCTTCTCATGTATTTTAGAATTTGATGCATCAGCCTTCTTGTATTTTTGTGACATTTCCAGTATTATATTCATGGAAGGAGCACATATCATGTTAATTGTCCAATATATCAGAGAAAGTGTAGCTTAGTCTGCTTTAAAACTTCTCTGCTATCAAAATCTCTCATCCCATTTTCTTTTAAGTTAATCCTACTTATTCAATTTATTTCAATAATTTTAAAAATTCAGAAATTTAATAAATTACTGATTAATCTAAAGATTTATAGCCACCTCCTATAAGATGAATCTCTGATGAATATATTGGTTGCACTTTTCTGAATTATCACACAGCCAATGACAAACATCAGCAGTTGGAGGTTTCCAGTTCCTCATTTCTATTCCCTCAAAATGAAGTTTGTCAACTACTTTGCTACAAGAAAACAAATATGAAAGTTATGAACAGTGAAATGAAATAAGCACACCCAAAAGCAAGGGTATAATGGGGGGGGGGAATCAAATATGGAAATACTATCTCTGGCTGTTAATCATTATATAATTCTGGGGAGTATATTCCTTCTGAGACTTATTTTTATAGAGGTAAAAGGGAGACAAAAACAGCTTCCTTGCTCAGCTCACAGAATTTCTGTGAGAATAAACGGCAATGGCAGATTATAAAAGCATTTTATAAATATTATAAAGCAACATAATTATAAATAAAGAAAAATGCTTGATCTTTATATCCACTTTTCTGTTATAAAATTTAACATTGTTTTTGTTTTTGCCTCTTAGTGTTTAACCATTGATATTCTTAAATAAATCTTCTCTACCAAAAGGACAAATAATGGTGTACGGTCATAGAATAACTTTATGTCCTCTCCTTTTTAATTAAAAAAAAATCTATTGTGATTCCTTTGAAGAGAAAATAATTACATTCTAACTTAGATTTTGTGCAAATTATAGTAATTAAGTATGTGAAGTAAATAAGATAATTCATGAAAGCTTTTTGTTGCACTGTAAAAATTATTTTTCATTTATTCAAACTTATTAATTGCTCCCAATCAGAAGTGGATTATTATCCAGGTAAGTAAAATATTTGGTTTATAAAAGTTTGTTTTTCAAATTTATGAAGTGTCATAATTATCTGTTCTTTATGTTTTAAAATTAACCAGAAAATAGTTTTGGCTTTACAATTTTATTATGCACTCTCTAAGTCTTAGGCAAAAATAAAAGAAAAAAACAAAGAGAAAGGAAATTGTACTCAAGTCACAAAGACATCTGAAGTCTCTGATTTATTATATGTGAAATCTTTTTTTTTTTTTTTGTAGGGGAAAGAAGGGATATTGAATTTCTTACAACATACATGCTTAGTGCTTTGTCTAGCAATGAGCTGAACACATACTTATTTCCCTTTTACACTTGCTGCAATGAAACCAGCATATTACAAGCTTATCATACAAATGATTGAAAAAACAAAAACAAACACTTGCTGCTTATTTTCTATTACTTTGTTCTTTTTCTCCTGAGGTTACTACCCTACATAGAGCCATTTTAACCTCCTCGTGCCTTTGACAGTGGGAACATCTTGACACAAGTCCAATTCCAATGTGTTGGAATAAAAACACATTTACTTTAGAATTCGGAAGCATATTAATGATGCTATAGAAATATGCCTTGCTTAATATGTCTATTAATTTCACCTTTGTTAATATGTTACAGTGCAAAGATGTGATTAAGGTTTCACTCTATGCTGACTGCAGCTGCCAAGAAAAATAAGCAAAATATTTTTAAAGCCAAAGCAAACAGCAAGGCTGCCACAAATATGTTATTGATTTATCTTTTACATCTTGGTTTTTGTGTTTTGTTTTTGTTTTCTTACTCTAACTGCATAATAAAATACCCTCATTACTGTCATCATCATCCCCAGACGGAAGCTTAGGGAAAGCAGGAAAACCTATCCCTGCATTGATTTTCAGGCCATTACACTCTGGGAGATCAGCAACAAGAGGATTTGCATTTGCTTCATTGCTGGAAGTGGTTTGCTGTGCTTTCACAGCGAAGGCAGCGTGGGTCTCTGTTTGCATTCTGCTGGATTAGCAGTAATAACCAGTGATAACAAGGATCTGAAGTATTTATGCAGCTCACCAGTGTGGTAGATCAGGTTGGCCTGAGCTCCTAGCATCTTCAGGTCCACCCCAATTTCAACAAGCCAGTAGATGGAATAAGCAATAGGAATAAGCCCCAGGAAAAAGCATTGCTAGACTGGTGACTGTTCTGAGAGCTATAGCCACGTTGATCCTTTGATAACAATGCTGTACCAGCAACAGATAAAGGACTGCATTTAGACTAGGAATCTAAATGTGCAATATGTCTTTACAGAAAAGAAGACATTTTATTTACGCTTTCTGTTGATTTCAGCTTCTAGATCTATAATGTAAACAAGCTAGCAATAGTCCTGTAGGATTTGCTTTTCTCCTTTACTCAGGGTTGGATTTTGCTTACTGCAGTTTGGGATATAGATGCCATGATATGTGAACTCAGGGCGAAAAGCCAGAAAAGAAGGGAAATTTGTGAGTCAGAGGGCACACTGACATTATTGGCCTGCCTGATCTCTATTGCAAATATTACTGATAAAATCAGTAGCATTCAAAATGCTGACAGAAGGATTGTAAGAGGTCGATCGGCAGAGGGTAAACCTGCATGAGCATCTTGGGACCAAAAATTTGAGAATTAAGCCACAGCTGAAACGTAACTGTTCATTTAGTTCTTTTTTTTTTACTTTTTGACATGTGCCCAAATCAAGAGTAAATAATTTATCCTTTATTGCAGAAAAAAATATGTAAAAGCCTCAGAAGAAGTGAAGCCCTGGAATCTTTTTTAATAAGCAGTTGATTATGAATAGGAATTATTTGTAAAAGAGTATCATAGAGTCTTCCAGGTTTGCTCCTCTTGTCTCTTTGCGTTGCTTATCACTTATGGTGAATCTCAGAGCCTCCTGCCATTGTTTGTTTGTTTGTTTGTTTGTTTTAATCCTCACTCGAGGATATTTTTTTCTATTTATTTCTACAGAGAGTAGAACTGAGGGAGGAGGGCTAGACAGAGAGAAATATAGACATGAGATAGATACATCAATTGGTTGCCTCCCTTACGCACCCCTACCAAAACTGGGAACCTGCAACTGAGGTATGCTCCCTTGACCAGGAATTGAACTCGCAGCCCTTAAGTTTACAGGCCAGCACTCTAACCACTGAGCCAAACCAGCCAGGGCTGAGCCTCCCACCACTGTAATCTTTATTTTCTGTCCTAGGAAGATGTGAGAATTTACTAGACTCAGTGGCATGTTATAGATTTTCAATACATGGGGTAATGGTGGGCCAGAGAAATGATTATTCATCAATTTTATAAATATTTATTGTTCAGCTACATTATGTCAGGCTTTTTGCTAAGCACTAGGCAGGCAGTAGACGTGTTTCTTGTCCTCTGAAAATCAGTCAATGAGGTATAATGTAGATTCAGATGTAATGTGGATTTATTGCATTTTATGTTGCAAAACATCGTTTTGGTTTCTATCTCCATTTCCACCAGAGGAAGTGAATATGTGATTTGGGGGCCTTTGACATATATTCATTTCATTTTAGGTCTGCCCCACTCCTGGTTATCCAATTAAAATTCATTTCATCCATTTTTATTTTTTTAATTTAATTTAATTTTTCATCGCCATTTATCCTCTCTATATCCTCTTATACCACAATCATCACTGTTGTCCCTGTCTATGACTTCTCTTTTCTTTTTAATCTTTTTTGCTCAATCCCACCACCCTAACCCTGCGCCTGCCCCCAGAGCTGTCTGCCTGCTTTCTATGAGTCTGTCTCTATTTTGCTTGGTAGAACAGTTTGTTCGTTAACTTCCACATATGAGTAAAATCATAAGGTGCTTGTCATTTTCTAAACCATTTGTTAAAGGAACAGATCCAGCCTTTGTGTAAGTTGTTGAAGTTTATAAAATGTGGGATCCCTCCTTAGGAAAAAGAATACAAGGCCCTAGAGCAGTGGATCTCAACCTTTCTAATGTCGCAAACCTTTAACACAGTTCCTCGTGTTGTGGTGACCCCCAGCCATAAAATTATTTTTGTTGCAACTTCATAACTGTAATTTTGCTACTGTTATGAATCATAATGTAAACATCCGTGTTTTCTGATGGTCTTAGGCTCTACAGCAGTGGGGTTCTCAACCTGTGGGTCAAGAACATCGAAAAACACAGATATTTACATTATGTCTCTTCTAATGGCATATCTGATAATGGGTTAATAATCAAAATATAAAAAGAACTCATACACCTCAACATCAAAACGACCAACAATTCGATTAAAACGTGTCCAGAGGATCTGAATAAACATTTCTTCAGAGAAGACATATAGATGGCCAACCAGCACATGAAAGATGCCCCACATCACTAATCACTGAGGAAATAGAAATCCAAACCATAATGAGCTATCACCTTACACATGCCAATTACTATTATAAAAAGGACAAATAACAAGTGTTCATGAGGATGTGGAGAAAAAGGAAACCTCTTGCACTATTAATGAGATTATAAATTAATGTGGTAAAACAGTATAAAAATTCCTCAAAAAATAAAAACAATGTATAACCCACTGATTCCACTTCTAGGATTTACCTGATAAGATGAAAACAAGAATCCAAAAAAATACTTGCACCCTATGTTCATTACAGTATTGTTTACAATAGCCAAGATATGGAAGCAACCTTGGTGTTCATAAAAAAATTAACAATAATAATAAAATATAGAAAGGAAAAAATAAAATTTTAACACTCCCATCTTGTTACCATTTATACCCAATACTACGTCTACCACCAAAGAGAGCAATAGCCTGAATTTTAACATTGTAGATTCAATTTTCCTGACTATTTATACTCATGTGCATATACACATATACTTGTGCAATTCTTATTTTGTTATAATTTAAAATTTACAAAAAGTTGAAAAAATAGTAGAAGGAACTCCCATTCATCTTTTTTCCAGATTCCTGCTTGATTACATGTTGATGTATTGTCATCAATCCATTTGATGTATTCTCTTTCCCTTTCAAACTATTTGTAAGTAAATTGGAGATTATATGCCCATTTAACCCAAATACTTGAGTATTTCCTTAAACAAGGACATTTTCTATAAAATCACATTATATTATATAACTAAGATATAGTTAGCAGAATCAGAAAATTTTATAGTATATCGTAGAGTTCTCTTTAACTTTATAATATATTAGGTATCAAGTATTTGTTAATGAATTAAACATAGATTTGGAACTAAGCAAACATGACCAGAACTATTCTTTCTGTGTGGGAATTAATGTTATATTTCCAAGAAGAAAATATCAAACTCTAGGAATGTCTTGAAATTTCATCATTTAATATGAACTACAGCCACCAGAAAAGCAATGTCATGCTTAGGTCTTCAGTGATGTCCCTGGATTTTAAAAATTTTAAAAATGATGACAAATTAAGTACCTGATTCTTTACTGTGTTTTTTAACCCCCTTAGACATCTCTCTCCAGAGTCCATTAACAATTTCATTGAAAGTCATCTTTTTAATCATCTATTCAACTCTCAACTGTTTTATTGGTGGAAAATACCACTGATGTTATTTCTTAATGTATAATTTAGAACAATTTACCATTCCATTTAAAATTATTTTTTACTCATTAAGCTAAAACTTTTAAGAAAATGTGGTGTCTAGCATAGTATCCTGCACCTAATAATTTGAAAAATATGGATGAAAGCGTCCTGGGTCTTAAGGATTTTCAAAGACAGATATCATGGATAGAAAGAATATGTCTTATGTGTAGAAGAGTGTACACTGTACTAGGGATTTTTATGAGGCAAAAATATCATTTCTACTTGGGTCATCAGAGAAAACTACTTAAAAGAGCTATCCCTTGAGATGTATCATGAAAGATATGTAGGGTTTCAACATGTAATAATAGAAGGAAAAGATAATGAAAGAATATTTGTGCAAAGTCACTTAGGTAGAAAAATGCTAGGCAAATTTAAGGTACTAAAGAGTCTGAAGACTAGGTGGTTTAAGAAAGAAGAAATAGTACTGGAACAATTGTTAAGGGCTATAAATTTGGATATTATTTATTATGCTAAAGAAATTGGATAATGCTTTCCAGTTCTATCCATGCTGTTGCAAATGGTAAGAACTCCTATTTTTTTTTTTTTTTTTTTTTTTTTACCGCAGTGTAGTATTCCATTGTGTAGATGTACCATAGTTTTTTAATCCACTTCTCTGCTAAGTGAAATAAGCCAGTCAGAGAAAGATAAGTAGCACATGATCTCACTCATTTATGGAATATAACTACATAAACTGATGAACAAAAACAGATCCAGAGACAGAGAAATATTGATCAGACAGTCAAAACTCAGAGGGAAAGTAAGGGAGGTTGGGGCTAAAAAGGAGAGCTCAACCAAAGGACTTGTATGCATGCATATGAACCTAAACAATGGACAAAGACGACAGGGGGATGAGGGCATGAATGGAGGGGGTGAGTTAGGGAGCATAATGGGGGGATAAGGACACATAGGTAATATCTTAATCAATAGAGAAATTAAAAAAAATGGATATTATTAGGTACAGGGGAACAAGTGAACATTATTTTAATTTCTGAGTAGATAATATATTTACACTAGAGGCCCGATGCATGAAATTTGTTCAAGGGTGGGCCTTCGCTGTCTCTGTTGCCTCACAGCCCCACAGCTCCGACCCCCACCCACAACCACCTTGGCCTGGCACTGCTTGTGTCTGCTGCCATACCCCCTCAGTTGCCTGGTTCTATGGAGCCCCCAATCAATCACCCCTACCTGGGGCATGGGCCGCCTTCTGTGGGGAGATTATGGAGTGATGGCCAGGCCCCCAATCAATCACAATGCACCCTCCTTGGCTGGCTTGGTGCCAGCAGTGGGTATCATAGCATGGTGGTCTAGATGGTTGTTCCACTGTTTGGCTATTTGGTCAAATTGCAGATTAAGCTTTTATTATTATAGACTAGAGGCCCAGTGCAGGAAATTTGTGCACAGTGGGTGGGAGGGGGTGGTGGTATCCCTCAGCCAGCCTGCACCCTCTCCAATCTGGGACCCCTTGAGGGATGTCTGCCTGTTTAGGCCTGATCCCATGGAATCAGGCTGGCAGGAGAACAATTAGACATCAATTAAGCTGGCATGATAGTGGTTAGGGAGTGATCAGGCTGGCAGGCAGAAGCAGGTAGGGGGAATTAGGAAGGCAGGCAAGCGAGCAGTTGGGAGGCAGCAGTCCTGGATTGTGAGAGGGATGTCCGACTATCCGTTTAGGCCCGATTCCACAGGGATTGGGCCTAAACAGGCAGTTGGACATCCATCGAGGGGTCCCAGATTGGAGAGGGTGCAGGCTGGGCTGAGGGACACCACCACCCCATCTCCCCCCTGTCTCCCCCCCACCCGTGCATAAATTTTGTATACCAGACCTCTAGTAATATAAATAATTTCCCTTCTTTGTCAGCATGGTATATGTCCTTTTTGTACCTTGCCTTTTTTCATTAAACTATTTCTTGAAGAGCTTTCCATGTTAATATATCTAGAGAGACTTCTCATTACTTTTTTAAAAAAATATATATTTATTTATTTATTTATTAAATATATTTTATTGATTTTGTACAGAGAGGAAGGGAGAGAGATACAGAGTCAGAAACATCGATGAGAGAGAGTCATCGATTAGCTGCTTCTTGCACACCCCCTACTGGGGTTATGCCCGCAACCAAGGTACATGCCCTTGACTGGTATCGAACTCGGGACCCTTCAGTCCCCAAGCCGACGTTCTATCCATTGAGTCAAACCGGTCTCAGCTATTTTATTTATTTTTTACAGAGAGGAAGAGAGAGGGATAGAGAGTTAGAAACATCGATGAGAGAGATTCATTGATCAGCTGTCTCTTGCACACCCCCTACTGGGGATGTGCCCTCAACCAAGGTACATGCCCTTGACCGGAATCGAACCTGGGACCTTTTAGTCCACTGGCCGACACTCTATCCAGTGAGCCAAACCGGTTTTGGCTCTCATTACTTTTTATAGCTACAGAATATTTCATCAAAGGGAAGTGTCATTTACCTAAGTAAAACAGTATAGGTGATATTATTTTGAGCTAATAATTATTTTTCTCCAATGAAAACATTAATAAATAAGTCATTTCACATGTAAGTAGTTATTTACAATTATTTGCCTAAGGTGCAATTAATGGGAAATATAAACATGAACTTTTCATTTTGGTAGATATTGCCCGCAAAGATATATACCAATTTATACTCCAACCATGGTTTGTAGGGAAGGAAGCACCTGTTTCTCTAGATGTTGTAGAAGTTGGTGTTATCAAATGATATATCATTCTGATTGGGGAAAGAACATTACCAAAGTATAATTTTTATTATAGTTTTTCTTATTATGACTGAACTTAAGTACCGTATTTTTCGGACCATAAGACGCACTTTCTTTCCCCCAGAAGTGGGGGGGAAAAGTCCCTGCGTCTTATGGTCCAAATATAGCCTACACATATACTTTAAAAAAAAAGTTTTTTTACTTGCCTGGCTCTGTGTGGTCTGTGTGTGCTTGCCCGGCTCTAAAATGGTTCTATTGTAAATGCTGCTGTTTACTTTACAGGGTTGATTACATGTGTTTATGATTGTGATGTTGGGTTTTAATGCACATAAAATATTTTAGGACACTATTTGTTTCAGAATATTTTTTTCTTCATTTCCCTTCTCTAAAAACTGGTGTGTCTTATGGTCCGGAGCGTCTTATGGTCCGAAAAATACGATATTTTTCAGGTGGCTAAAGAGCAATGCATTTACTTTTTTATAAATTGTTAAACTTGCCTATTTTTCTTTTGAGTCATGAAACTTTTGCTCATAAATTTCTTCAAACACTTCAATTATTATAGAAATTATCCTATCTAAAAGAGTAATATGCAGATTGACCATCACTCCAACACACAAGATTAAGATAGCTGCCCCTATGTGGTCAAATATCCTGCCCCCATGTGGACACAAGATGGCCAGCAGGGGAGGGAAGTTGGGGGTATAAACAGGCTGGCAGGGAAGCAGTTAGACATCAATCAGGCTGGTAAGGGAGTGGAGAGGGGATGATCAGGCTGACAGGCAGAAGTGGTTAGGGCCAATCAGGAAGACAGGCAGGTGAACAGTTGGGAGCCAGCAGTCCTGGATTGTGAGAGGGATCCCAGATTGCAGAGGGTGCAGGTTAGGCTGAGGGACAACCTGCCACCCCACTGCCCCTGTGCACCAATTTCGTGCACCAGGCCTCTAGTATTATATAAGAAGAAAATGTGTCTTAGTATTGTAGTCTCACTGTGTTTACACCATTGCTCTCCTATAAATAAGTTTATTTTTAATGTATTTACATATTTTTATTTTTGATCAATGGCTTCTAGACTTCTAGTCATAATGATGGACCCTAACCGCTTTCAGGAAATTGTTGATGTTTTCTTCTAGAGCCTTTATGGATTTACTTGTCTATATTTAATGTTGAAAAACATTGGAAACAATCTTATCATAAGCAATAAAAGGTATGGGTCCATTTACATTATTTTTCCACACAATGGTAACTCATTTTCTCTCACTGATTTGAGATGTACTATTTATCTGTTTCTGGATTTCCTATTCTTTTTTTATTCACCAATCTTTCTCTTTATGTACTGTTTTTTCTATATTTGACTTGTTTCACTCATGGTATAGTCAACAGTACAATGATTATCAGGGAGAAAGGGGATTTCATTTCAGAGAAGATAAAGAAATCAAAGGGGTCAAATATACGGCAACAGGAACTAGACCACATGTGTCAAACACAAGGCCCGCGGGCCAAATCCGTCCCGCCAGGCCTTGCAATGTGGCCCGCACCGCGCTGTCATCACTGCACTCCGCTGAGTTTCCATCACAATGACAGTTTATGACTGTTCAGTAAACCATTCGGCCCGCGATTTAGGCTGGATTTTAGATTTTGGCCCCTTCTCTGATTGAGTTCGACACTCCTAAACTAGACTTTGGATAGTAAGCATGAAATGTGATATACAGATGATGTATTACAGAATTGTACACTTGAAACTTAAAAAATATTATTAACCAATGTTATCCCAACAAAGTTTAAAAAGAACAGCTGTTCATCATTTCAAGCTCCCTCCCTTATTTATTTGCATTCTATGTTAGTGAATTATGCATATATATTTATATGCTAATTTATATAAATTTTTAATAATAAAAGAGTACAAGTTTTTCCATTATGGCACCAGTCCAGCTTTGGTTGTTGCAAATAACTTTTATAATGCTATTGAAAACATTACTTGTCTTTAAAACTATACTCATGATATTCACAGACATTTTGAAAACAATTTCATGAAATATACAAAATAATTACCTATATAAAAAACAAATCATTCCAATGGAAAGAACAATTTAATGTTTGGATTTGTCCTTAAGGATTTATCTTGCCAACATCTTTATCTCTACCACCCTAGCCAGCTGCAAAGCTGTACTATTTTTAAAATTGTCATGGGAAGGCAATTTCTCAACTCCCCCTGGTGTTATAGGTAATGTCATTTACATCAGAATACTCTCTTCATGTCTAAGTGAAATGATTTAGCTATACTTCAAGACAACTATTTCCAGTTTCTTTTCTCCTGCCCCAATTCTCTGCAATTCACTGCAGGATTGGTATATTATCTACCTTCCTCCTTTAATTTTAATTTATTTTAAACAAAGATGTCATAAGACACAGTATCTTAAGTCAAAGGTTTTTTGTTTGTTTGTTTGTTTGTTTGTTTAATAGGGAAAATGTCAAACATTGTGGAAGGTCATTAAAAGACAGTTCTCATTGTGAAAGTCATTGTAGCATGAGTTAAATCACATGGCAGTCAATTTTATTTTCTGATTACAAATACATATGCAATTAGTTTGATCTGTGGAAAAATCTTTCCCCTCTTTTATTTTTTTTCTCTTAATTTTTGCATTTTCATTTTTACTTTCTTCCTAACATATATTTTGAGTAATGATTATGTATTAGTCAATTTGAGAAATATGAACTTTATCAAAGGAGCTTTCACATAAATGATCTCTTTAGCCCTCTTGAGGCATTTGCACTAGTGGAAAACATGTTAACCACCCAGACCTATTTTATTAAGCCACAGCATGTGTGTTACAGCATGTGTGTTTACGTGTGTGTGTGTGTGTGTGTGTGTGTGTGTGTGTATTTGCCTGACATATACAATTACTTTTGAATGAATGTGAAATTGCATTAATATTATCTAGTATACATATATTTTTTAATGGTAGTAGCAACATTATAGAATTAAAAAAAATGCACTGTGCCCGATGGTGGCTCAGTGGGATGAGCCTCGACCTATGAACCATGAGGTTAAGTTCGATTCCCTGTCAGGGCACATGCCTGAGTTATAGGCTTGATCCCGAGCAGGGGGTGTGCAGGGGGCAGCCCATCAATGATTCTCTCTCATGATGTTTCTATTTCTCTCTTCCTCTCTAAAACCAATAAAAATATGTTTTTTTAAAAAACATACAAAACATTGCAATGAGAATAAAGAAATTTGGTTCCACAACTAAATTACCATGTGATCTGACCACATTGATGGTCTTTACATATGTCAATTTCTTTATTAGTAAAATAAAGTTATTTGATTTTACATAGTTCCCAAAGTGTCCCTTTTTTCTGATATTATCGGAGACTTGAGCTGATTTTTTTGTCCTACTCTACTACATGAGAACAGCTGCAGGTCAAAACTACTCTTGCCCATGAAGATTATCATATGACAGTCCTAAGTGTCATAATGTATTCCTTTTTTAAATTTATTTTTATTTATTTTTATTTTTTTATTCTGGAGATGAAATGAGAGCTCCAAAGTGGATAAATATAAAGCTATTTTTTCCCAACTGAAATGTATTGTGAGTGAATCACATGATAATCAGTTTGACTACTTCTTTTGGAAGATGCAGGCCATATCACATAGATTCTTGCTTCAAGAATGTTATCACTTGGTAAGTGAAAGAGAACAGTTATACAGTAACTGCCAGTAGAAAGCATTGAATGTCCTTAGTGATGGAGAAGAGAGAATTAAAAAGAGGGATCCAGGCAAGAGCCAAAATCCTACGGGCCCTGATCTCAGATGGTGGTGATGCAACTAAATGAATTGAACAGTTTTCAAGTGAATTAAAATAAACAGGAATCAAGTGCATTGAACAGATTCAGGAGAGATCCATGAAGGAAAAAAAAAAAAAAAAACAAAAAAAAAAAACCCACACACACCTATATTCATGGGCTCTTTAAATTTTTGAGAACATATCATGCCTGAGTTACAGGCTTGATCTCTTTAGTGACATGTGGTTAATACTGACAATAAAACTTTCATTAGTTTCTTGGACTTGGTCAATTATATTAGACTGTAGCAGAACTCTAAGTCCTGTGGAACTGTATACATAATTTCGGAAACAAGAAGCCAGAAAGAGGCTCTCTGAGCTGTTGGAAACAAAAGATTTATTTCTTCTCTCCTAATTCTATTCAGGTTGTCTTTTCTCCTTTAAAACTATAAGGAATATTCTGAATACTAATGTCACAAAATCAGATGCAATCCAGAAATAGCTATTTGCTTAATGATAAATACCTAGTTCTCATCTTTAAAGAGATGTAGACAATTCAGTTTGTCCTGTAGCCTTGGGGCAGTCAGGAAAGTTAGGCATAGTGTTTTAATGCTCATCCCTCCTCCATCGCTGCTAGCTATCATTAATCCCGAAAGCCTAGGAAGGCATAAATTCTCCTACAAAGGAAGCCCACAGGTCGTTTTTATTTGGAGCACTTTTTTTATGTGCACCACAATATATTTCGTTATGTATTACCTCGTCTGAATGCAAAACTGTTTTATATGCAGATTTAAGGTAATGAGCACTCAAGTTTAAAAAATGGCTCTGGTATCCTGTAGCTTCTCAATAATAATATACTCTTACATTCCAACAGAGAAGGATAGATTATGGGTTTTTCAATTTGCATCAGGCATATTAATTGCAGAGTAGGACTTCCACATAAAATATCAATGTACTGGAACAAACTGTTAATGTACCAGAATATGAACATTTATGTTCATTTCTGGAACTTTAAAAGGGATCATCCTTTTTCTTTCTCTTTCTTTCTTTCCTTTCTTTCTTTCTTTCTTTCTTTCTTTCTTTCTTTCTTTCTTTCATTCATTCTCTCTCTCTCTCTCTCTCTCTCTCTCTCTCTCTCTCTCTCTCTCTCTCTCCCTCCCTCCCTCCCTCCCTCCCTCCCTCCCTCCCTCCCTCCCTCCCTCCCTTCCTTCCTTCCTTCCTTCCTTTCTTGTTTGTTTTAGTTTTTATTTTGTCTCTATGCCTCTGGAGATGGTACCGTTTTTAATCAATGAGTGAGAACTGGTAACCTCTCTAAAAAATTTCTAATTAGATTAAGTGCAGTAGGACTTTCCCAGCCATTCTGCTGGAGAAAAACACAAACCATTAGGGAAAGAGAATAATTCAGAGGCTCTGGATGAAACTTATTTCAGAGTTCTTTTAAGAAACATGACATGGAAGAGCAACTTTATGTTGTAGTTGGAGGCAAAGAAGCACACGCAACTTTTGCTGCATTATATTTCTCAACTGTGAAAATAATACCTAAAGTAGTAAAACTGTAATTGGAAGTTTTATAGTAAATAATTTTCAGCTGATGTTTTGCACTGTAGGTTTAATTGTAGAGAACTTTATTTCATGGAAGTACATGAATCATATGTCCTCTTGTAAACATAAAATTGCAAATGTCTATTTTTTTTTAAAAAAGGAATGGAATAAATAATTGATCTAAAGTCTTGTGTTTTATCTTTTTAAAATGGTTTGATAATATAAATTACAAATACAGATTGGCTGGACTACAACACCGATTTAACATTTAAAAATATGTCCTCTGTATTTGGTAATGTGTATCTCTTCCTATGTTGAAAAAATAAAGCAGTGGGAAGCAATAAAGTTTGAGATTTCAACACACAGACTATAGTACATTCTTTCCCTGAAGCCTATACACAATATGCAAAGTCAAGTAATTGATGAATATTCATTGAATAATTTTCATTTATTATCGATATATCCTAAATTGTCACTTCTTTCACACTGATATTTTATTCAACATTCTTTTTGATACTTAATGAAATTTGTGATTTTATTATCCACAAACAACAGTAAAATGGGGACCCGCTTTTCAAAACCATTCTGAAAAAAGGCAATATTTGAGTTTGGACGCCACAGCTGTAAGCAAAGAATTATTCCAATAGGGAAGAGAAGAAATACCACCCACATAATCTGAAGGGAAACTTGATTCACTTTGTGTCTGCAGCAATCCTTGCAATGTTACAAACTGAAATGAATTTCCTTTTCAATCTTCAGGTGAAAAAAGTAGTGAAAATGCACTGCTTTCTCTATCGATGTAAATTTCTTTTTCTTGCCTCTTAAAAAACTGTGTGTGTGTGTGTGTGTGTGTGTGTGTGTGTGTGTGTTATTTTACTATGGTAGCTTTGACCTTGTAATGCTAGTATGAGGCTAAGTGTGGTGGGGTTCAAAAATGAAGGCGAGATAGGCTTCTCTCAGGATTAAAACACAACTTAATCTACCATAAAGTAATTTTGATACTGTTTTTAAAGACATAGCCCCGGGCAACATGAATGTTCCATTGTTGCAGCATTCTAAGGCTGAGAAAACAGGCTTGGGTAGATAGATGCTCAGTGAAGAGTCCAGACTGCATCACTAGCATTGTAAACTGTATCTGCTGGGTGGGAAACATTCTAAAAAATGCTGAAAGTGTGTTGTTCTCATTTTGTATTATATATAATACATTTTAAACTAAGGAGTTTTCCCCCCAGCAAGAAACCAAAGTGTTGCAATTGTTTTATTCTTTCAAGTGAAAGAAGGGCAAGGGCCAGTCTTTCAACTGAACAACCTTTGTTTCCAGATGTGTGTTTTTTTCTTTCTCTTTCATTGGGATGCTACATGACACACGATGCTTCCTGTTCTTTGTGCCTTTTTATATTGCGTACAAGGATAGAAAATAGGTTCAAGTACCTCATTCAAAAATCTTTTACTTAATTCCATCAGTTGAAAAGATATCACCTTTTCAGAATTCTTTTTTTTTGTAAACATCACTAACACAAGTTTAAAGCTTTTGAAAGGTATCATAAATCTTAATTTGATACATATAGCAATTTCATTTTAATGAATTTTATATTTAATAAAAATTTGGGATCATAAAGAATACTTTTAAAGATAGTAATTAAATACACTGCCCATCCTCCTGGACACATCTACCTCCTATGTCCTTGGATACAAATCAAATGAAAATTAATCTCAGGTTCCAAGTGATGCTAATGGAATTTAGGAATCTTATGATGCCCTTAAATTCCTTTGAAGCATCATTTGACAATGCAAGCACAATTCCAGCATAGCTGTTGATTTTTAGTTGTAGTTTTTATATTTTTTAATTCTTGTGGGAGAGGGATTTAATCTCTCAGACTTCGTTGGTAAATTACATTGATGAATGCATTCTGACAGGAAGCTTTGGCTGAAATGAAAAGGACTCCTGTGTAAGGGTGGGAATAACTATTCTAAGAGCTTTTTCATGATGCGCGTTGCCAGGGAAACCACGGCTTTGTCTGTACGTGTTTGGAATGGCTGCCTCATTAGAACTAGGCTCCCAGACCCCGGTTGCTGAGGAAATGAGAGGGATGAACCCATTTTTGTTGATTAATTCCACATTAAGAAGAACAGCATATTTAAAAGGCAGATTTCTGAAAGCTAAACATATAAAATGATGGAGAAACTGAAAAAAAAAATAATATTGAGTAGGCATTTTTGGCCACTTGTGACAGGAAGAATATTTTAATGTTTTTCTTTCCCTGTGCCTATTTACATATTTATGGAAAGTTAAGCAAATGTAATATTATATAGTATTAGTACCACCAAATAAACTTTGGATGTGATAGATCCTAACATTTGCACAAATACACACATATTTCTTTTATTAACAATTTACTTTTCCTCGGTCACTGTGGCCTATGTCACTGCTACCATATTAACAGAGCAGACTGAAGTCAGTGACTCAGGGCATAAAAGGTATTGCAAACTTGTGTTAAAACCTCATGTTAGGGAAGTTTTCATTTCTGTTGGAAGAACAAAGAAGTGGCATACTCAGAAATTATATGAGCCAATATTAACAACAAAGAAGGCAAAACAACTTTTATTATTGCTCTAAACTTTAAAAAAAAAATAATAATAAGCAGGCATAAAACCATCTCAAGTTCAAGGAAGCTCCGAACAATACACAATGTAATACTATGTGTTCCTGCTTTTTACTATGAGTCAAATTGCCTTTGGCAATTCATTGACATTTAAAATTTCTTTTCGTGACTCATGACAAAAATATGAAGCAGTAGATTTATAAGCTCTTTTCTTTCATGAACAGTTTCTATATAAGTATACCCCTTCTGTATTCTATATAAGTACTAGAGGCCCATTGCACAAAATGCGTGCACTCGGTGGAGAGATCCCTCAGCCTGGCCTGTGCCTTTGCGCAGTCTGAGAGCCCTCAGTTGGACATCCTTAGTATTGCTGCAGAGGTGGGAGGGGCTCCGCCACTGCCACTGCACTAACCAGCATGAGCCTGGCTTCTGGCTAAGCCGTGCTCCCCCTGTGGGAGTGCACTGACCGCCAGGGGAAGCTCCTGCAATATGTCTGCCCCCTGGTGGTCAGTGCATGTCCCAGTGACCAGTCGTTCTGCTGGTCATGCCGCTGTTCAGTTTATTTGCATATTAGCCTTTTATTATATAGGACTAGAGGCCCAATACACAAAATTTTTACAAAGGTAGGCCTCTATAGCCCCAGTTGTTGGGGCCTTTGCAGCCCCTGCTCTCTCCTACTCCCAGCTGCCAAGGCCCTCGCTGCCCCCACTGCCTCAAGGCTTTGGCTGCCTCTCGGCCCTGCATCCCACCCACACCTGCCTTGGCCTGGCACTTACTGTGTCTGCTGCCACACACCTCTTGTTCCCCAGTTCCAGGGAGCCCACTGATGGATCGCCCAGCAGAGAGTGTCCTGGGCCTCCCTCTTTGGGGCAATCTTGGAGCGCCCCCCCTCCCCCCAATTAATCGCCCTTCTTGTCAGAGGCCTGGGCCTCCCTTTGCTGGGCAATAGTGGGATGATGGCTGGCCCCCAACCAATTGCATCACACCAGTCTTGGCTGGCCTGGCGCCGCTGGAGTCATACTGTGATAGTCTGGAAGGTCCTCTGAATGGTTGTACTGCTGTTCGGTCATTTGGTAGATTTGAATATTATGCTTTCATTATTTTTCATTATTATAGATACTCAAGGTATCAGAACCATAAATATGATTGTCTAATGATTATTGTGAAGGGAAAATGTGTTCAAAATCTAAAGAAAAAATGACCATACAAGGTTGTTTTAAATCAATATTATTCAAATAGGCTAGGTGTAACCAAATTGACAATACTGGTGCTTTTTTTTAATATACCTATAGCATGTAAAAATGATCTTCTGAACTTTGAAAGCCTAGTTCTAGTTCTGATTGGTAATAAAAAAAAATTGTTTTTTTTATATGTTAAGCTTAAACTGTCTATTACACATTCAAGAAAAGAAGTTATTAAGGAATCGTTTACAAAGGTAGAATGCACAAAAGTTGGTTTTTAATTAAGTGTGGAATAAAAAGAAAATGAAAATAAATTTGGGTTTTATCATGACTCCCATGCCTGAATGAATAAAAGTTATTAACTTTATATTATTCATTGAGATTGGAATTACTAGAGCAATATCAACCAATATTGGTGACACATGATCATCATCTGGGAGCTTTAAAAAAAATTAATGCCTGAAACTCAACCTCAGATATTTGTATTCAATTGATAAGGAGTGGGGTCTAGAATGATATTTAAAAATTGCTTCCTGGCGAGGTGACTCAGTTAGTTGTACCATTTATCAAAACAGCAAAAGGTTGTGATTTAGATTCCTGCTCAGGGCACATACCTAGATTTCAGGTTTAATCCCTTCTCAGATGGGAGGCAACTGATCAATGTTTCTCTCTCTCTCTCTCTCCCTCTCTCTAAAATCAATAAAAACATATCCTCTGGTAAGGATTAAAAAAATAAATTGTTCCTCTGGTAATTCTAATGTTTAGCCAGATTTGAGAAGCTTGGTACTAGAACTCATTATGATATTTTTTAAACTTGCCTGAGCATTAGAGGCACATGGAACATGTTAAGAATCTCACTACACAGGCCTTGTCCCAGATTACTTAAATCAACATCTGTGAAAGTGAGCTCTGAATTTTAAATTTCCCCAATTGATTCCCATGGGATCCCAGGAAGAGCCTCATGACACTAAAAGAAAAGTAGTTTAGGTGGACAATGTGGTGTTAGAAACACTGGATTTGAATGGGATCAGCTGGAAGTACTTAGACACTTAAAAATAAATCTGAAGGTAGAGGGCACAAGTCTAGGTTTAAAACATGAATTATGGAAACATATTTATAATAATAGAACACAAATGGGGAGGAGGAAGTCAATAGAGTCCCTATTAAAAAAAAAAAAAGAAGAAAGAAAAAAAAGGTGCCCAGCTGGTGTAGCTCCTTGGTTGAGTGTCAACCTATGAACCAGGAAATTAGGTTTTGTTTCCTGGTCAGAGAACAGGACCACAGGACCCTGTTGCAGGCTCAATCCTCAGTAAGGTGAGTTCAGGAGACAGTCAACCAATGATTACCTCTCATCATTGAGGTTTCTATCTCTTTCTCCCTCTCCCTCTCTCTTTCTGTCTAAAATAAATAAAAGTATATTTGGAAGGAAGGAAGAAAAGAAAGAAGGGAAGGAGGGAGGGATAGAGGGAAGAAGGGAAGGAGGAAAAGAGGGAAGGGAAGCCACGAGCAGAAGGTTGGGAAACCTTTGAAAGGAGAAAGGAGGGGAAAGAACCAGAATTGAAAACAGAAAATCCAAGGAAGGGATTTGAAAGTTGAGACATCAGGAACCAAGGTTATCATATTTTCTCATCTTTCTCTTTCTCCATTTCTTCCATTTCCCTTCTTTCGACCTTCCTCTCCTTATCTCTCTCTCATTGGAAATTTACTGCTTCTTTCCCCTCTAAATTTTGCTTTTATCATGTTGATGAGCGTAACTGAAAAATTTCAAATCCTTTGATTTAAATTTGTTAGTTTACTCTCATTCTTCACATTATAAGACCATTCTCTTGGTTTATAGTGTGCACAGCCACTCTGGGCATTACTTCATCCGAAACTATTTCAAAATTGAAATTTCAATATTTCATATATTCAAAAGATGATCTTTTCCAAGCAAATCCATGCCAGTATTCTCAATGCTTAAATTTTATGTCATATTTTCCCTGATAATACAAGTAGTGGATCTCTCTAACTGGTCTCCTTTTCTCCTCCTGTATCTTTATATAAAAATAACGTGTTTTTTTTTTTGTAGGTTATGATGCTCTAAATCTCACCTGGTCAATATTTGACAGACCAATTGAATTAGAAAATTATCATGATCATTTTCCTTTCCCTGCATAAGTTATTTCAAATTTTTATCAATCTCTTCTAAACCCTCACATCATTGCCACTACTGCTGCAGACTATGAAAATAATCTTGGGGAAAATTCTGGCTATTAGTCAAATTCTCTACACTTTCTGTCTTAATTTCCTTATATAATAAATAGAGAAGAAAAACAACAGAATTATAATTTTACACTACATCTTTTTCTCCAGTCAACTGTTCACCCTTCTCTTCTTAGGGATAATTTCTCTGCCAGTGCCTTCTATCTCTATAGTTTTAGGTCTTCTATAACCCGAATCTTAATCTCAAGTATTTTCAACTTCTATGCAGACACTGTTAGCTCTCTCATTATTCATATTATCATGTCTCCTATTTTCTTCTCCTTCTACTTTCAGTCAAGCTCCTGAAAAGAACAATCTATGTAATGGTTTTCAAATCTGATTATATATTAGAATCACTTTAGGATTTGGGGATCATATTGACACACAATCTCCTACCCCAGAAATTCTGATTCAATTGGTCTAGAGTAGAACACAGTATTGGTGCCTTTTTTTTTTTTTTTTTTATGACTCCCCATGCAATTCCAATATATAGCCAGTTTTGAAAAACCCTTGCTCATACTCCACATTTTTTTTTTTTGGTTGTTAATCCTCACCTGAGGATATTTTCCATTGATTTTTAGAGACTGTGAAAGGGAGAAGGAAAGATGTAGAGAGAAAAACACCTATGTGAGAGATACAGCAATTGGTTACCTCCTATAGGCACCCTGACCAGAGCCAGGGATTGAGGCTGCAACTGAGGTACATGTCCCTTGACATGAATCAAACCCAGAACACTTTAATACATGGACCAATGCTCTATCAACTGAGCTAAACTGGTTAGAGTCAGAAAAATTTTATTAAAATGTATTTTTTGTTTTTGAAAATAGTGCAGATGTCCCCCATTTCCCTCCCTCTACCCCTCTCCACCTGGCCCTCACCCCACCCCAGTCCTTCAATGCACTATTGTCTGTGTCCATGGGCTATGCATATAAGTTATTTGGTTAATCTTTTTCCCACTTCCCTCCTAGATCTGTCAGTTTGTTCCATGTTTCCATGTCTCTAGACCTATTTTGTTAATCAGTTTATTTTGTTCATTAGATTCCACATGTAAGTGAGATAATGTGACATTTGTCTTTCTCTTACTGGCTTATTTTGCTTAGCACAATAATCTCCAGGTCCTTCCATGCTGTCTCAAAGGATAGGAGTTCCTCCTTTTTTACAGCTGCATAGTATTTTGTTTTATAAATGTCCCACAGCGGTTTTTTGTTGTTGTTTGTTTGTTTTTTAGCCATATCTACTGATGGGCACTAGGGTTGTTTTGACAATTGCTAGATGGGAGCAGGGTTGGAGGAATGGGTGAAAAAGGTAAAAGGATTAAGAAGTAACAAATTGGTAGTTACAGAAGAGTCATGGGCATGTAAATTACAGCATAATGAATATAGCTAATAATATTATAATTACTATATATGGTCTCAGATGGTACTCATTTATCAAGATCATTACTTCATAAATTATGTAAATGTCTAATCACAGGGTTGTGCACCTGAATCTAATATAATATTGTATATCATCTGTAATTTAAAATAAAAATATTTTTAAATGCAGGATTGGAATAAATTGGCACCAGATTTATTAGATTACCTTTTTCCAGAAATGTATGAGAAGTTTCCAAATAACCAAAAGTGTGTTGAAGAAGTAGACTAAATAAACAACACTTAAACTCCTTTAATTATGACCTATACTTTTGGGGATCTCAAATATGAGAAAAATTATTCCATGATCCTTTGTACTTTTCAATTTGAGACATTCAGGATCACAGGGTTGGCAGAGAATGATTTGGATTTTCATATTTTATACATATAGCTGACAAAATATTGATAATTACTTGATTGTAGTCTCATATTTCCATCTTTAGAAACACAGAAGTGGTTGTTACAAATGAGAATTAAGATGAATGAGGTTAAAGAGAAACCACAGCATAAAATTTCCTGCCAGAGACAAGTTATATATGCATAGTTAGAAAGTATTTTCAATTCTCAGTAAGCTGAAATTTATTTCTAAATGTGTTCATAGATTTGCATCATTTTGAAAATAGCCACTTCCTATGTCCTCATTTTTCATATAAAAACAATGTTTACTGGGAGTGAATTTCTTTCTGAGATGCAATTTCTGAATATTTACAAGGTAAGGATTCTGTTTACTTTTTTTTATTCAAATGGAGATTCTCTGAACTGCAATTGGACAGCTATATCATTGATTACACCTCAGACCTCAGATATTATAGAACTGTGTCCATTAAGCCTATATAATTTTATTTTCCAACTAGTGGTCCTCAGCACAAATCCACGTGTGAGTAGCTTGCTGCCGCTTGCCTCAGCTGACTGCCTTGCCCATGCCACTTCTAGCTCTCTGCTGCACAAAACTCGCTGCCCACTCTCCTGCTGATCAGTCGCTATGTGACAGCATCCTGACCAATTTGCATATAATCCTATTATAAATATGGCCCAGTGCATGAATTCAGCCACCTTAAAAGAAACTGTGGGCTGTGAGGCTGCAGTGTGCACAGGGGTGGGTCTCAATCCATCCTACAAGCCCCTGTCTGGCCCCTCCCACCATGGCTCCTGGTCCCCTGTCTGCTAGCAGACCTGCTCTTGCTGGCCCAGCTCACACCCACTGATGGTATGGAGCGATTGGGGCTGATACCAGCAGTGGGTATGAGCGGGGCCATCTCCAGCAGGGGGTGTAAGGAGCGTCTGCTGCTCTCAGGAACAGGGGGAGGTAGAGAAGCCCTGAGGAGCAATTGGGGCTCTCAGCTGCCACTTGCACCCACTAACAGTGCCAAGTGATCGGGGCCTTTGCCAGGCACCAGCAGTGGATTTGAGCACTCGAGTGGGGGTGAGGGAGAACTGCAGCACGTGGGAGCAAAGAATTTTCAGTAACTACCAGATGATAGCGACCATTGCCCCACCTTGGTCTGGCTCCGCAGCTCACCTGCTCCACCATCCCACTACAGCCCATGCTCACCATGTTGCAGGCACACAGCCTACCAGGGGGTGGTTGTTCTGCTATCCAGTCTATTTGCATATTAGCCTTTTATCATTTAAGATGCCACCCCAATAAGTGATATATCAGATAAGGCTTATAAAAGACACATCACTTTTAAATGATACACTGTATTTTTTAAAATCAGTCTTTATTGATGAAAGTATTACAGATGTTCCATTTTTTTTCCCCATTGAACCACCTCCCTCCTGCCATGTCTTCACCTCACTTTGTCTTTGTCCATGGTTTGCGCCTATATATCTATATGTATATAAAAGGCTAATATGCAAAGAGATAGACCAAACAACTGGAACAACCAAACAACTGGTGGCTATGACATCCACTGACCACCATGGGGCACACACAGAACATGGCAGCATTGGCAACAGGTGACAGAGCATGGAACAAAGGGGGCATTGGGTGCAGTGTGATGGTGGAGCAGGTGAGCAGGTGCCAGAACAAAGCAGGGTGCTGGTCACTGTCATTGGGGGAAAGCCTCTGGTGGTTACTAAACATTCTTTGCTCCCACGCACCACGGTCCCGCCCATTGCTCACATCTGCTGCCATTGTCATCCCTGCTCACACATGTTGCTGGTGCCCAGTGCCAGCCTTGATCGCTTGGTGCCATCAGTAGGTGGGATTGGCAGCTGCTGGCCTTGATCACCCGTCAGGGCTTCTCCACCTACCCCTGCTCCTGATGGGTGATTGAGGCAGCAGCTGCCTCTGGCAACCACTGACAGCACCAGTCCCAATCACTTCTCACTGTCAGCACATGGGAGCGGCAGCAGTGGGAGAGGAGCTGCTGGCAGACAGGGGACCAAGCATCACAGCAGGAGGGGCTGTGCAGGGGCAGGAAGAATGGGTCGAGACCCACCTCTATGCCCACTGCAGCCTTGCAGCCCACAGTTCCTTTCAAGGTGCACAAATTCTTGCACTGGGCCCCTAGTGTGTGTGTGTGCGCGCGCGTGTGTGTGTGCATAATATGCTAATTAGACCAGACAGTTGAACGACCTTCCAGATGTCATTCCTGATGTCCTTCTGGATGAAACCACCATGGCTGAGGGGGCTGAGGCAAAGGCATTTAAGGGGCAACCCGGAAGGCAGACATGCAGTTAGGGGCAGGTGAGTGGTTAGGGACAATCAGGCAGGAAGGCAGAGGTAGTTAGGGTGATCAGGCAGGCAGGTGAGTAATTAGGGGCAATCAGCCAGGCATGCAGAGTAGTTAGGGGAAGTCAGGCACGCAGGCAAAGCAGTTAGGAGTGATCAAGCAGGCAGGCAGAGTGATTAGGGTTGATCAGGCAGGCAGACAGAGTTGTTAGGAACTATCAGGCAGGCAGGTGAATAGTTAGGGTTGATAAGACAGTTAGGGGCAACAGGCAAGTAGGCAGAGTGGTTAGGGTGATCAGGCAGGCCAGCGAGTGGTTAGGGGTAATCTATCCCCACCCATTTGTGTGTGCACATATGTGTGTTGTGTGTGTGTGGTAAATGTCAATGTTGCATGGAAGCTATGATGAATTAGATAAATATAAAAAAATATGCATGGTGATTTTCAAATAATTAAAAATGTGATTGTGACTTCAGTTGAAAATAATAAAAAGCTAATTTTATATCTTTATTTTAAAATGTTCATATTTGATAATTTCTGTTATCTCTGTTTTTGAGTTTCTATAAGTAACAGTTCTAGAATTTTTATTTGCATAATAATATTTGAATGTCACCTAATTTATATATTTCCCAGTAGGGCTTATATTAAATCAATATTTTTTGTTTTTCAATGAGAAAAACATTCTTAAGACTATCTAAGACTTATCATTATTTGTAATATATATACTTTTTAAACAACTTAAATGTTGTACAACATTGAAACATTGAGAATACTTAAATGGTGATACATCCATGTTATTAAATACCTTACAAAGATTAGAAATCATAATATATATCTATGTTTACTAACATGAAAGGGGTATCTTGATAAATTGATAAATTTTTTAAATGAAAATAATTTTATTTGTATAAGTAAAATTATGTACCTGCATTATGCAACTCTAGCAGGTATATTATTCAGTAGTGCTATTATATATGCATTATAGATATTTCTGCATAAAAATACACAGAGAAATAATATGAAGAGAAATAATGAGCATTTTAACACTGTATATATGCTTATATTTATATAGAAAATGTTATTAGAAAAATAAAATTATCAACAGTGGAAACCATTAACAGGTAGGATGTTAAAAGTTTAGAGGTGAAGTTAATTTTGCTTTTCATTTTGCTTTACACAGCTTTTTATTGCTTGAAATTTCAATTGGATTTGCATTACTTTCATAATATTTTCCTCAAAATATCCTAATATATAAAAACCCTGGTTCTGTCACATCTGCAACTTCTGGAGACTAGACCTAACACCCAGGCTGCATGCGCAGCAAGGTCTGGTGGGTGGGGACTTGTGGCAGCAGAGAAGGGGAGTGGGGGCGGGGAGGCGGTGTGGGCACTTACCCTCACAACCACATACATGCACAGTGCTCACCAGCTCACAGCTTTCTCTCCCTTTCTTTCCCTCCCTCCCACCTCACTCTTGGAGTCTCTCTCAGAATGAGGAAACAAAAAGACTGGGCCTGAAGAGGCCTGGATAGAAGGAAGGACAGGCAGAGGGTGGAGCGCCCCCCACTGTCCCCACCCCCTCCCAGCCAGGAAAGAGGAAGAGGAACACAGGGAGACAGGAAGGCCTGGAGGACAAAGAGAGATAGAGACTGGGTGAGATCAGGCTGGCAGGGCAGGGCAGAGCAGTTGGGGGTGATATCTGGCAGATAGGCAGAGAGGTTAGGGGTGATCTGGCAGGTAGGCAGGTGAGCATTTAGGATCCAGTGGTCCCAGATTGTGAGAGGGATGCCCCCATTTGGAGAGGATGTAGGCTGGGCTGAGGAAACCCCCACCCCCATGCACAAATTTCATGCACCAAGTCACTAGTAACTATAATAAGAAATCTAGGTCGTGAAATATATGTCTACTTAACTCATATAAACTCATATAAATCCCTTTCATCAGTTTCTATGCTGACATCACAGAAACATCAGAAGCCCACCAATTAGAGAGTCAAAAAAATGGAAGAGAGAGAGAGAGAGAGAGAGAGAGAGAGAGAGAGAGAGAGAGAGAGAGAGAGAGAGAGAGGAAGGAAGGAAGGAAGGAAGGAAGGAAGGAAGGAAGGAAGGAAGGAAGGAAGGAAGGAAGGAAGGAAGGAAGGAAGGAAGGAAAGAAGAAAGGTGTTAGGGGAGGTAAGAGAGGGTAAGGGAGGGATACATGGTGATGGAATAAAGCTTAACTTGGGGTAATGAACACACAATACAATGTAGAGATGATGTATTATTCAATTGTACCTATTAAGCCTATATAATTTTATTAACCAATGTTACCTTGATGAATTTAACTTTTTTGAAAGAGAAAAAAATAATCCAAAAAATAAAAAGAAGTAAAATAAAGAAGTAACCAAACATTAGCTAAACCTTCTCTTAGGGACATCACCTTTTATGCCTGGCCTTGAAATGAGATGGTAAGATATTAAACTTCCCTCTCTCTTGAAAATGTGTGAACTAAATAAGGTCAGGCAATGCCTAATGACATTTTAATCAACAACAGGTCACCTATCTGATGGTTGCCCCTTGGACCTATCATGGAACTAAAAATTCGTATTGCCTAGTGCATGATGTCCCATCCATCATAAGGTTGTAGTGCAATGAATAATGTGTATCTGTGGGAAACAAACCTATGGTGCTGCCAGTCATATCAAAGTTTAGCACATGCAATTATGTACAACACGTAACACTAATTATACTAATAAGCAATTCTGTTACTGGCCTATGTATTTAGTAAACTATATTTTAATAGTTTTAGAGTATACTGTTTCTATCTGTAAAAAAAAAAATTTACTATAAAACAATATACCATATTATGTCAGCAGAAGTCCCATGTATCTTATGCTCACATCTCTTACCAGTGTCATTTTCTCTGGTATTTGATTTAACTTCATGTTGATTTGCTAGTTATGGCCCCTAAGAGTACAAAATCAACTGCTAATGTTGCCAGGAGGAGGCTATCTAGTGAGTAACCTGGAAACAAAATTAAAATGATTAAGGGCTATGAAGGTGGAAAATCAATGATGGTAACTGCTCACCAGCCAGGCATGTTCCATTCCACCATAGCTACTATGATCCTGGAGAACAAGAACAAAGTGACAGAAGCTGTTAAAGGGCCTGCTTCATTGAAGGCAATGAGACTAATAAAAATTGGGAAGAGCCTATATCAGACTTGAAGAAACCTCTAATCACCAGGATTGACAACAATAGACAGTATTGTATTCCTCTCAGCACCATGTGATCATGGCAAAAGAAAGGTTTATTTCATGTTGAAAGAAATACCTGGACCCAACTATGATGTTGAATTTACTGCTAGCTCTGTGTGGTTTAAACCAATCAGGAATCATTATTCATTGCATAATGTGAAAGTGAGTGATGAGAATGCAAGTGCTGACATGAAGGCAGCTGAATAACTTTTGAAAACACTAGATAAGCTAATTTTGGAGAGAAAAAAAATTACTTGCCAGAGCAAATATTCAATATGGATGAAAACTCCCTATTCTGGAAACCTAAAAGAACTTCATAATGTTGCAGGCTATAAATAAAAATGTTTGTGATCCAGTAGAGTAAGAACCCCAGGGCCTTCATGCATGTCAATAAGCACATGCTGCCAGGGCACTATAGAAGAAATAAGAAGTCATGGATGACCCAGCTCCTGTCCCATGATGCCCTCCTGAATTGCTGGGCCAGTAAAATGGAGAAAAACTGGAGAATAACATACATTTCAAGAGTTTGCTTATTGTTGATAATGTTTCCAGACTCCCCCCTATTAATATTGATCTTTAATCTAATATCAAAGTAATGTTTCTTCTTTCAAGCACCATCTTTTTGATTCAACCAATGGACCAATGAACCAAAGATTTATAATACTTTTTAAGGACTAGTCCCTGAGGAAGAACTTTGCCTAGCCTATAAGACATTGAGAAGACCCTCATGCAATTCTGGGAGGATTGCAACATCTATTGCTCATCAAGAACATAGTTTGGGCTTAGGATGATGTTTCCAAGGAATGTATAAATGGCATCTGGAAGAAGACATTCAAGAAATCCACCCATTGCTGAAACCAGTTTGGCTAAGTGGATAGAGCATCAGCCTGAGGACTGAAGGGTCCCAGGTTCAATTCCAGTCAGGGGCATGTGCCTTGGTTGCGGGCACATCCCCAGTTGGGGGTGTGCAGGGGGCAGCTGGTCTATGTTTCTCTCTCATCAATGTTTCTGTCTCTCTATCCCTCTTTCTTCCTCTCTGTAAAAAATCAAATATATAAAATCCACCCATGACTTCAACAGATTTGCCAGGAAGAGAAGGTTGCACAAATCAACAAGGCTGAAGTTGAAATAGGAAACTTTACTAGGAAGAAGATGAGCATGCTTTTAAGCTTTTCTATCTTGCCATCTATTTTCACTCACTCTTCTCATCCTTCAAGGCTTACCTTGAACGTTTATTCTCCTGTTTTCCCCCATGCTGGTTAGGAAGTCTGCAAGTGGAAAATGATATAAAAAAGGAAATTCCTCTACTTGGGATAAGGACTGGCCTCTCTTTGATATAGTAGGTTGAATCCTGTGATAATAGCATTTTGTAAATGCAGACTCAATATATATATATTATCTTCTAACATAGAAATTGAAACTTTGGGACCTGCTTTAGAAGGACCACTTTGCTGACTCCCTGCTCCCTTTTTGTCACCTTGATGAACTGTATTTTACATTTTGAAAACACATACCCTTTATGCTTCAATGATGAGAAATTGCCTCATGACATTCTTTAACTATATTAAAGTACTATAGTTTTGCAATTTTCAGCAGAAATTCATTTAACAATGGAGTGAACAAAAATATAACAAAGGATCAAATTGTTATACTTGGGGACATAAGTATATGCCAGCTGACCTTCAGTAATGGAGAGATATCTCAGTGGGAAAGGCTTTCATATCAACACTTTCCTAATAGAGAACTTCTACACATACAATCAGTGAAGTATGTATATAGCTTTATATGAAGAGTAAAAATAGCCTCAGAAAGCTATCGAACTAAGTAGTACCGTAGGTTTTTCAAAAGTTGAAGTAAAAATTGTATAATGGAAACTAATCCACTCAAAATTTTAGTCTAACCAATTTCCACAAGAATATTTGAAAAATATCTCACAAAATTAAATTTCACTAATTTACATTTACCAATTTCCCCTCTGCTATGCTCTTTTTTTATGTGAACATTTCCTTTAGTACATTATATAAAACTAGAAGCCCAGTGCATGAAAATTCATGGACTGGAGGGGGGTCGCTCAGCCCAGCCTCCCCTCTCACAGTCCAGGAGCCCTCAGGGGCAGGAGGTGACCCAGAGATCAGGGGAAGGTGACGCCCCCATCATGCTTCTCTGCCTCCACTGCCAGCAGTGCAAGCCTCGGCTGGCCCTGGTTACCTGGGCTGCTGGGAAGTCACCATCTGAGGCTTGCCTGTGCTTGGAGCTGGCCCTGGGCAGCTGGGGGACTGAGGGCGGGTCCAGTTGCACCATGCACCTGCTGCCCCCTGGATGGGCTGAAAGGATTGGGAGACTCCTGAAGGGCTTAGGGGACTGGGCGCCACTGTCTTGTGGCTATGGGTGCCACCATATTTTGTGAAGGTGTAACGGTCAATTTGCATCCCCCCTCTTTATTAGATATAGTATCAGGTGTCTGTAAATTTCTGTTGAATTTCTTTGATAATAAGATATTCATCCAATATATATATATTAACACTAATAGCAAAAACAGGAAAAACAAATGCTGACCTACCTATCTCTTATACCTTATATTTGCTTTTATCTGACTATTCAAGTATATTTATATTGTGTGGAGTTTTAAAACTTAATTTTAATCAGGCAACCAAATGAACAGATATTCCCCATCTTTTTAAACCTCTTTATTTTCCTACCTTCCTGTTTTGCATTCAAGATTTTATAAGTTACCATAATGTGAAACCACAAAATATTGCTCGGGGCAAAGTCTAAAGATCACTGTGTTAGGATTGCTAAGCCAATGTATTCAAATGCATTTTCATGACTAAATCTTTATTATGCTAGTTTTGTGTTTACCCTTTCCTTGCTTGGATGAAAACTGTTATAGAATTTTTCTGAAAATAAGATCATCCAGATAAAAACGTTGAATACATCCCAAAACGCATAAGGCTCATAAAGAGTGAGGGCAGTGAGCATGCCAGCTAATCTAGTTCGCTATTCTCATAAAGGGCAAGGGTGGCACTTTAGAGCCAGTACATCTATTCATTTTCATGGTAATAAAACCATTTCTGAAAGTGACTTTGTCCAGAGTAAATGTCTCTGTGTTATAACATGATGTACTTCAGAGGTGAGTGTCATAGATCACCCAATAATGCGACTATCTTATATCTTAATAAAAAAGTTCTCTGTTCATTCAAGTATCTCTTCTCAAATTGAGTCTGTATTACTATCTTTCTCAAACTTAGCCCAGTGTTTCACTGTAAAGAGGTTTAATATAAATGCTATCATGGCCAACCAATGGAAAAGGATGCAGGTAAAATAATGAGGTGTTTTTCTGTCTCATAAAGAAACAAACTAAAATTCTACATTTCAACAGCAAAGAAAAAAAATGACATGCTATAAAAGTTAAAACTCTGATGTAGAGATTATTGGTTATGAGTAAAAATTATGAAAGTAATATTTATATATATTCAGTGGATATGACTTATTCCTTTAAGGAAAAGTCGTTTTTTAAAAGCATATTAAATTACAATAACATAAAAACTGTATTTATTTTGTTAATTACATAACCCTTATTAAGCTGAGTCAGTGAAGTATAAAAATTTCATTTTAATGTATGTTTATAAAATAATGCCTCATAGGAATCACAATGTTTACATAAATACATTAAAATTGCATTTCCATTATTATTATAAGAACAGATATGTTTGTATTTTCAATAATATTTTATTGTAAATAAAAATTACCCATTCTGCCTAAAATAAATGAGAAATAGTAAACAGTTATTAAGGAAAAATTCCAGAGATGAGAGACAGTAAAATAAATATTTCTAGTTCTTGTATTAAATTTTAAATTCTGCTCTTACTGCTCATTTTAAACAATGGGAGTCCATCATCTTCAGTCTGAGTTCAGAGTCATCCTATCTTAGATTGGATTAAAAAAAGTCAAGGACAAAAAAATTATTTTCTGGCAAAAGAATGTTACTCATTGGGCCATAGCTTTACTACATTGTTTTAAATATATAATTTTCATTATTAATTGAAATACAGAGTTAATTAAGCTCAGTATGGATGGGTGGTTCAAAAAGAGCCGATTATGGTCCTCCAGGGGGTTTAAGAATAGTCAGTCCTCTTCTACTTTCCAGCAGGCATAGGAGGGCCCAGTAGAAGACAGTTACTCACATTTCTCTTGGTGCATAAATTATCAGGGGCATAGACGAGAGGCCCCTATAGACTCACACTGATAGCCTTTTGCTGTATAACAGTGATTTACATGAAAGAGTTAGAAACAACCTTTGTGATGATTTGGTTCAAATGCTCAGACATTTCAAAGCTTTTCTAATATAAATAACTAGGGGCCCAGTGCACGAATTTGTGCACCTTGAAAGGAACTGTGGGCCTGGAGGCTGCGGTGGGCACAGGGCGAGTCTCTGCCCATCCTCCATGCCCTCGCCAAGCTCCTCCTACCATGGCCCCTGGTCTCTTGTCTGCAACAGCCTTATTCCGACCATCCCTGATCCCATGCACTAATGGCGCCAGCCCTGCTCACACCTGCTGACAGTGCAGAGCAATTGGGGCTGGTGCAGGCAGCAGGTGCAAGCCTGAGCTGCTGCTCTGATTTCCCCTCAGTAGCAGGGGGAGGTGAAGAAGCCCTGAGGGGTGGTCAGGGCTGGCACCTGCTGCTCACGCTCCCTGATGGCGCCAAGCAATCAGGGCCTGCACTGGATGTGAGGGGCAGCTCTGGAGCTGGCAGCAGTTTCGAGTACTGGGAAGGACCATGGTGTGTGGGAGCAAATAATTTTCAGTAACCACTGGAGGCTCATCCGATGACAGCGATTGGCACCCTGTCTTGGTCTGGCACCCTGCTTACTGTTCCACCATCCCTCTGCGGATGATGTCCATCATGTTCTTCAAGCTCCTTTGCCTGGTGCTGATACCTACCATGTTCCACATGCACCCCCGGGTGGTCAGTGCATATCATAGCTACCAGTTGTTCAGTTGTTCCGCCACTCAGTCTATTTGCATATTAGGGTTTTATATAGATAGATTCTTCACCAAATGACACCATTATATTCTCCAATTGTATTCAATATTGTAAGGTGCCTAAAGTTTTATTGTTGAACAGCTCAAATACTGGATAATTTCATATTTTAAACATGGTTTCAGGTTTGCCTTCTAAAGCAATATCGAGGAATTCGCTTCTAATTTTGGACAAGTTAAGCACTCTTTCAGATATCTGAAGACAAGTTTTGTGGTTGATTATGGTAGCTATAGTTTTGCTACTCCACTTGCTTCTTTATCTTGCATTTCTTTTAACATTGGTCTTTGAGATCATATCCCAAACAGGTAGGATGGACCATGTTTTTTCAGCCTCACTATTAACACTCAGGTCCCAAACTACTTGTTGTTGAAGAATATCCTGTGTATTATGGAATGTTTACCAGCAACTCTGGCCTCTTCTGACATGAAGTGCCCAAACATTTCTCCAGATACTGCCAAATATCCTGACAGGGTAATCAAAAGAGATTCTTCCCCACATGCATGTGAAAAAAATTTCTCCACCATCAAGGAAATTTCCAGGAGTTTGCTAACGGCCTGGATGCACATCATTTGTTGCCTCTCCAACCAATTCTTTTTTCTTTTTTAAATATATTTTTTATTTATTTCAGAAAAGAAGGGAGAGGGTGAGAGAGAGAAACATCAGTGATGAGAGAGAATCATTGATTGGCTGCTTCTTGTATACCCCGGGGATAGAGCTTGCAACCTGGGCATGTGTCCTGATCAGGGATCAAACCATGACCTTCTGGTTCATAGATCAACACTCAACAACTGAGCCATGCTAGCCAGGCTCTTTTTTCAATCTACTCAGAAAAGCCCTATTGTGTTTGTTGTGATATGAAAGTGTTGAAAAAATCTCTGTCCAATCTCCTAGTCAGTTAGGAGAAGCTGCTTGATCCAGCTGTGGCAAATGAAAGCAAGCAGAAGGCACTAGGTGATGCATCCAGGATAGCTCTTTAAAAAGAAATACATTATCCAGCATCCTTTGTCCTTCTTGGTGCCTAGGCTATACATTCAGCGTGAAGTGATTGATGTAAGCCAGGAGAACTAAGCAAGACTAAGAATATTAGAGGGAGAAGATTTCACGAGTCTTGGTCCTTGATCATGCCCTTGCTCATCCTTGCATCAGCCCTGAACTATCTATTCCAGACATCTTGTTGGGGAAAAAGTATGGTGAAAGGGGGGAAGGGCTAATTTTTTTTAACCCACTAGTTTTTATTTTGCTTCCTAGAAAGGAATTTAACACAATCTCAAATAGCGATGATTTTGCTTTAGGAAAAAAATGATGCTGATGTCTAGATGATAAATATCCCAAGCCTCTTCTCGTGTTCAAGCAGTTTTCATATATATTTTTCAGTCATTCTACATTTGTTACGTTTCAACTACAATGAACAAGGTACCCTGCTCTGTCCAAGATGCAAAGACATAAAAGAAAAAGAAACAATATATTCCCTCAGCCAGTTTTGTAGGGCAGAGGAAACAAAATAATATGGGACTGATAGTGTTTTGTTATAATCATTTCTAAATTATCAGGCAAACAATAGGAAAATATTAGACATGATAGAAGATTAACTTTCATAAAGAAAATGAAATACAATAATAATACCATGTCAATGTTAAATCATTCAAAAGCAGAGTGGTTATTGCTGAAAAATTCATTATTTTTATCTATTACTTCACCCATATATATAAGGGAACATACCATAAATTTGAGTTTTAATTTCCTAAACTGTCTGTTGGCTATCCATTTCTTTGTATTTAACTCTATGTAAATACCAGTATATTTTCAGATGCCTATAGGTTCATTTTTTGTTTGTTTGTTTGATTTATTTTCGTTAATCCCCAAGGATATTTTTTCATTGATTTTTAGAGCATGGAAGAGACTGGAAGAGAGAGAGAGAGAGAGAGAGAGAGAGAGAGAGAGAGAGAGAGAGAGGTCAGTGTGAAAAAGACACATTGATTGGGTGCCTCCCATATTCCCCACCAGGGTTGAAAACCTAACCTGGTACATGCCCTTGACTGGGAATCAAACCCAAACCCTTCAGTGTGTAGGACAACACTCTTAACCACTTAGAAAAACCAACTAGGACATCAGTTTTGCTTTGTTTTGTTTCATAATACCTATGATCTTTTAACCCCAATGACCTTTGCTGAGAAAACAAATTGTTTTCCACAGAAATACCAGTAGGAACAAACTTTCTTTTAAAGATTCTCCTACCATGCGTGGGGATGTGCTCCTGTTTTCCTTGCACATATCTCTGCCTTACTGATTGCATTTTTCTCACTCCCATCAGCAAATTTGCTTCACTAGCACTAGACTGTGTCATTAGTTATGACTCATCAGTTGTGGCATAATCATATCAATTCCTGCCCAATGTCTTCTGTCCTCATTTAAATACAAATTTTTCTTCTATTGCCGAGCTATCAAATATGTTTTATTCACTGAGTTTTATAATAAAAGGTGAAACAGCACAGTCTGCACTCTGCAGCAAGATTAAACAAGCAGCATTTGAATTATTGTATGCATTTTTCTAATGTATTAATACTTCTTTACATTTGAAAAATAGAACATATACATGGTTTGTGATTATATATATCTGCTGATACTAACCGTAATAAAAACTTATGAAAAAAATAAGGAAATTGTTAATTATGTAAGTTTTTTTTAACCATTACCCAGTCATCTTGACATTCACAGAGCATAAAAAGTTTCTGATGATTATCTTAATCAGTAAGGCATGAATACCAACCTATTAAAATAAGAAAACAAAAAAAAGAACTTCCGGATTTTAAACCTGAAAGTTCAATACACTCAATATGTAAATGCAATTTCTTTATTTGTAATGAAATACACTAATAAAAGGTAAATACAAATTTTCAAAGTTTTGCATATAATCTTCTTTTAATGCAAATTAACCACCATCTTTGTTGGGTTAATTTGCATACTCCCTCCTGATTGGCTGGTGGGCATTGCAAAGCTATGGCATTTAAGCACTATCATTTGGGTTTATCATTTTTAGTATCATTTCCTCATATTGTAATTTTAGTGCTGAACTCCAAGTGCTCAGGGGTCTGTGATATATACATAAATGATACTTTGCTGTTGCATGACCTCAGTTACTACTCAAACCCATAGTAGTGATGAAAATAAAAATAAATGAATACCACACTTTCCCAAAGAATTTTACTACATAATATTAATATAACTAAGATTTCCATTGATTTACTTTATACTTAATGATAAATTGAAGATCAACTATAACCAATTTTAAAAGATGGAAGTACAACTGAATTATAACACAGATTGGTTACAATCCATATTAAAATAATCTATGTATAAAAGCCTAAGTGACCATTTGACTGTTCAACCAGTAACTATAATGTGCACTGACCACCAGGGGGCAGACACTCAAAGTACAGGCATGAAAACATGGAACAGACTGATGAATCTCAGAGGAAAGCCACAAAAGTGGGAAGAGATTAACCAAAGATCTTAAATGCATACTAGAGGCTCAGTGCACAGATTCATTCATGCACTGGTGGACTCCCTCAACCTGCCCTGCAGAGATTGGGCTGAAACTGGCCCAGTGTATGGATTTGTGTGCCAGTAGGGGGCCTCAACCTGGAATGCATGGATCAGGCCAAAACCAGCCCGGTACACAGATTTGTGCACTGGTGGGGACCTTTGGCCTGGCGGATCAAGCCAAATCCATGCACCAGGCCTCAAATGTACCCCTACGGGTCCCAAATTGTGAGAGAGCACAGGCCAGGCCAAAGGACCCCACTGGTGCAGAAAGCATTGAGGAAATTAAAATTGGTGAAAACAATATAGCAACAACCCAATTTTTTTTGAATGAACAAATCAGGCTTTGTGATGTCATTCAATGGAACTTCATTTTTTGTTGGTTCTATATAATTTCATCAGGAAAGGTTCCAATTTCTAATAGATGAAAGTCCAGTTCTAGCATAGAGGCAAAGAGAGGGGGAAAGCTAGAGTGAGTGGAAGTGGACTAAAGGTGCGGAAAAGGGGAACACCTGCATTTATATCAACATTAATTTTTTAAAAATAATAATCTATATAATAAAAAATAAAGATGCAAATTGACCATAGCTTTGCAATGCCCACCAGCCAATAAGGAGTGAGTATGCAAATTAACCCAACAAAGATGCTGGTTAATTTGCATACATAGAGACCTATGCAGGTGTTTCTCACCACCAGCCGCTCAGGGCCTCTGGGAAGCATGAGAAGGTGGAAAGGTGGCTCCAGGCTGGAGCAAAGTGATGCTGGCAGCCAGGGAAGCAAGGCCCATTATTGCATGAATCTTCATGCATCAGGCCTCTAGTAAATAAATAAAAACAGTTTGCCAAAAATAGATAGATAGATGATAGATGATAGATAGATGATGATAAGATAGATAGATAGATATATAGATAGATAGATAGATAGATAGATAGATAGATGATAGATAGATAGCTAGAAGAGAGGATAGCCTACTTTTTATAGTTCAATTTAAAAAATATAGATTATAGCCTGGTTGATGTGGCTTAGTGGTTGAGCAGTGACTCATGGTTTGATTCTCAGTCAGGGCACATGCCAGGTTGTGGGCTTGATCCCCAGTAGGGGGTGTGCAAGAGGCAGCCGAGTGATGATTCTCTCTCATCATTGATATTTCTATCTTCCTCTCCTTTGCCCTTCCTCTCTGAAATAAATAAAAATAGATTAAAAAATATAGATGACTGTTTATTAGAAAAACATTTGAGTTATTATCAAATTTACTATACAAATATAAGTGATTCTATTGGTATAAATAAGGTACAAAAACAGCTTGCTCAGCAACATCATGGATGTGAAGGTCACCTTAGTGGTGAATGATTTGATTTTACTGCTTTTGTAATGTGTAATCTATAAAATCATGTAATAAATCATAGTGAATATATCCTATGAATAACACAGATAATTTTCAAAGCTATAAAATAAAAATGTCCCTATAAAAAGAGAACAAAAGTTATATAATAGTAGAGGCCCAATGCATGATATTCCTGCAAGGGACTCGGCCCTCGCAGCCCTGGCGTGGCCCAAAAGGTCATCTGGAAGGACGTCCGGAAGGACATTCAGCTGTCTGGTCTAATTAGCATATTATGCTTTTATTATTACAAATATATAAGGATACAGAAAGTCTAAAAAATAAAATATATCCTATTATGCTAACAACCTCCCAAAAGCAGGTAGAGATATATCAGTATGAGAGAAATACATTGTATGGCAGGAATAAATACTAGGGATAAAGAAATACTTTTTAAAATAAGAAAGGAACAGTATACCAGGAATATATGGCACATCTAAATTGATATGAATGTAATAGGGAGAAATATTGAGAGAAATACATGAATCCTTACCTACTTCTCTTAGTAACTATTTAAAGAAATACAAAAAAAAATTGTCAGTAAGAATTTAGAAGGTTTAAATATCTCTATTAAAAATTTGAACCTAATTAACGTATATAGAATGCTGCAAAATGCCTTCTTTTGATGCGGAAATTTAATATTTATTTAAACGCTATCCCATAAAACAAGTCTTCACAAAGTTAAAGAATTGAAATAACACATTTCTGACATGAGGAGAATTAAGCAATAAATCAATTAGAAATGACAACTTAAAAATCCCTCAATGTTTTAGTCAGGCAATCTAAAAAATAAAGTTTAGTGAAAATTAGAATGAAATGACATATTGAAAATCAAGAAAATTTGAAACGTCAATGGTATCCTATTAATAAAGGCCTATGTGGCCACGATGCCCTCATGCCACAATGAGCAGTCGTTAGGAGGCTCCATGTGCAGCAGGCAAGCACAGGTGGGTGAGGACTTCACGCTGCATGTGGGGCACTGAGGCGGGACCAGTGGCTCTATGCAGTGAGGCCTGGGGGCTGTTTAGCTCCACATGGTGATGCCAAGGGTCTAACAGCTCTGGATGGCACAGAGGCAGGACCCTGGCTCTGGCCTACCTCTTTGGGGAAATCCATCGATTTTGGGGGAAATCCAGGACCTACCACTTAGGGGCAATTGGTTGTGGGGCTCCTGCACTGTGAAAGGGCACAGGCCAGGCTGAGGAACTCCCTCCTGCCTCCGAGCACATACATTTTGTGCACCAGGCCTCTAGTATATTGTAAAGGGCAAAGGAAAGCTAAATTTAATCATCTAAGTACCTTAATTAATAGTTGATAACAGAATAAGCCCAAGGAGCAAAATATAAAGAATATAGAAAACAAACAGTAAACCAAATACAACAAAAATAGAACCATGTAAAAAATTAAAATATTGTTCAGCCAATGTGGCTCAGTGATTCAGTACCAAACCTATGAACCAGGAGGTCACAGTGAAGATTCCCAGGCAAGACACATGCCAGGGTTGCAGGCTGAATTCCCAGTGGGGGACGTACAAGGGGCAGCCGATTAATGATTCTCATCATTGATGTTTCTACCTCTCCTCCCTCTCCCTTCTCCTTTGAAATCAATAAAAATGTAAAAACATAAAATAAAAAATTAAGATATCAATAGAAATTGGCAAGTTATGAACAAATCATACAATCAAGGATATTATAAGAAATCTTCTTTTATAAAGAAAAATAAAAATCACTAATTTGAAAAAATCAGAGGAGTGAGAGAAAAGAGGATAGAAAACTTTGTATGGGAAGAAACATCACTAATTTATTATACCAAATAGATATAGCAAACGTATTTTGTAAAGTTGACATATTAGACATTTTCCTCCTAATAGTGGGGACAAGGAAATTATACCCTCTATGATCAGTTTGGTTCAACATTATACCAGACAATATAGCTGGTGAAAATGGCAAGGAGAAAAAAAAAAGGAAGAATTTAAAAGGAAGAATAAAACTAATTTTTTCGTAGAAAATCTTTAATAATTTACAGATAAACTATTTTAATAAATGAAAAATTTATGAGGTAGTTATGTATTTGATAATATGGGGAATCAATTGTATTTCATTTACTAGGAAAGAGGAGCTTAAAAAATAAAATATGACAGATGGCACTAACAATAAAATCAGGAATATCAATCATCTAGGAATTAATCTACTAAATAGAGTATGAAACCTCAAAACAGAAACTTACAAAGCATTATGTAGAAATTTTTGAAAATCAGGATATAAGTTACCTGGAGAAGGTAGGAGAAAATTGTCCTTAGAAGGAGTTGAAAGGGATTTTGGGTTGCTAGTAGTGTTTAATTTCCTGACTTAAGTGGTTGTTGCTTATGCTTATTGCAAAATTCTAGTCTACATTTTGTTTTATTAGGTGATATCCATTGAAATGTATATTATGTGATATCATTAGTATGTGTATGTTTTTCTATGCATGTAAAGCATCAATGAAACATATATATATATATATATATATATATATATATATATATATATATATATATATATATATATATATATATATATAAGCCTAAGCAACCTGAAGGACCAGAAGGACTGGTTGCTATGACGTGCACTGACCACCAGGGGGCAGAAGCTCAGTGCAGGAGTGCACTCCCACAGCCAACTTCCCCTGTCCAGCCAACCTCCCACAGTCACTCTCCCTGCCTGGCAGGCCCCTATCATCCAATTGGGGCTGAACTCCAGGCTGGGATGGGGAGCTGGGGGTGGGTGGTGACAGACGCGATCCCTTTCCCAGGGAAGCCTAGGGCTGGCTCCCTCCTCGAGCTGGCAGCCCACTTCCCATGCCTGTCCTTTTCCCTGGCCAGCAGGCCCTAGTACACCCACCACTCGCTGGCGCCCGCCTGCCACAGTGGGAAGGAAGATGCGGGAGGTGAGGAACTGCCCAATGGTGGGGCGCCAACAATGGCAGTGCTGGTGTCCAGCATCTGTTCCTTTCACACCCGACCATCACCTTCTCTCCCAACCCCACCAGTGCCTCCGGGCCCTGGCTTAGATGTGGTACTGGGAGTTGGGTAGCAGCGAATGTGGCCCTTTTCCCAGGAAAAGGAGGAGGGCTAGCTCCCTCCTTGGGGCTGGCAGCCAATCTTCATGCCTTGTCCCTTCCCTTGTTTAGCAGGCACCGATTGGCCCACCACAGTAGCAGCATGGCAGCGAGGGAAGGTGGAGAGGGGAGGCAGGGAACCTTGTGGTGGCGAGGTGCTGACCTGACAATGGCAGTGGCAGCAGCTGGCGTCCATTCCTTCTGCACCCAGCCAAGCCCTGATCGTCCTGGCCCTGACTGGTCCTGACCACCAGCCAGGCCTAGGGACCCCACCTGTGCATGATTTTCTTGCACTGGGCCTCTAGTAAAATTAATAAGGGTGTCAAGCTATTTTATAATTTGTATATCCTATACCTCTTGACATGTCACCTATATTTGATTTTTCTTTATTGGATATTTTCTTTAAAAATATTTTCAGTATAATTTTTTGTTTGTTTGTTTGTTTTTAAAATATATTTTTATTTATTTATTTTGCAGAGAGGAAGAGAGAAAGATAGAGAGTTAGAAACATCGATGAGAGAGAAACATCGATCAGCTGCCTCCTGCACACCCCCCACTGGGGATGTGCCAGCAACCAAGGTACATGCCCTTGACCAGAATCAAACCTGGGACCTTTCAGCCTGCAGGCCAACGCTCTATCCACTGAGACAAACCAGTCTCGGCTAATTTTGGATTGGTATACCAAGCTAACTGAGGTTGAATGCTCCTGTTAATATTTTAAAAAATATTTTCAGCGTTCAATAGCATTTTAGGTTGATATATAATTCTACATCAGAGTTGTTTTTCTTCAATACTTTAATAATATCCCATTATCTCCTTGCAGCTAAGTTGCAGTATTAAAACTTGACATAAAGCTAATTTTCAGTTCTCTCTGTGTGATCTGGCTCTTGTTCCTTTGTTGTTAGAACTTTGTTGTGACTTTACCTAATTTACTTTATTAAAAAAGGAACATTCTTTTTAAGAGGACACAGGGTGTTTTAAAAAATAAAATGCCCATATGCTGGCTATATGGCAAGTCTGAATATAATTCAAGGTATTTAAATAATTCAAAGATGTCCTTTAGCCAAAAATAACTGGAGCTAAGCATTAATTTTCTTTCTTTTAAATTCTGCAGTGTTTAAATGTACAATTGCTGATAAATGTCAGGTGGAGTTAAATTTGACTGTTCTTTTCTGTCATCTCTGTATAATAGCCCTTAATGCTTTTATTGTTTTTTTTTGTTTGTATAAGTCTATTTTCCCTCTCAGGTTTTAAAATTTACCTGTTTCTACTAGTAAAGTGCTAAATGACATTGATCAAGCTAATACTTTAATGTATAAAAACCCAGGTTCTGTAATGTCCAAAATGACTGAAGGCTCGACCAACCAGAAGTCAGTCCTGCAGTCAGTGATATGAATATAATGATCCAGCACAGACTGCCGAGGGGCATGCAGATGAGGCCCGGAGAGAGGCTTAGTGAAAGAGGGGCAGGGTCTGATCCATAGCCTCCATGGCAGCTGTTGATCAGCCATTGCCTCTCTCTTTCTCTCTGGGCTTCGCCGGCAGTTGCACCTCTCTTTTTTTCTGGGCCTCAACAGGGGTTGACTGGCATAGAAACTGAACATCAGACCCAAATCTGGGTGAACTATCAGGAGCCAATGGTTGTCTAGGAGGCGGAACTTTTAAAGCTGACTGGCATAGAAACTGAGCAATCTGAACTAAATTTGGGTGAACTGCGAGGAGCCAATGGGTGCCTAGGAGGAAGAGATTTTTTATGTTGATTGGCATTGAAAACGACCAATGAGAACTTAATCTGAGTGAACTGTGTAGGCAGAACCTAAGGTGGGGTCTGAGGAGGGGTTTTAAGGAGAACAGCTATTTGGTGTAAAAGGTATAAGAAAGCAGTTCAATATTTTAATAACTGGTTTGGCAGTATAGTGCATATGACTGGCTATCAGTCCAGATTTAGGGATTATGTATTTTTGTCTGCCAAGAGCATCTCCTCCTGACAAAAAAGGCTCCCCCCTCATTTAAACAATCCTATTTTATATAATCTGTCTATACTAATAAAAGTGTAATATGCTAATTAGACTGGGTCAACTGGACATCCAACTTCCTTTCAGGCAAAGCCATGGTAGTGGGGGCTGAGGCAGAGAGGGCATTTGGGGGTAAGATCAGGTCTGGAGGGGAGGGCTATTGGAGATGAGATCAGGTTGGCAGGGGAGAGCAGTTAGGGGCAACCAGGCCAGCAGGGGAGGGCAGTTGGGGGAAAGATCAGGCCAGCAGGGAAGGGCAGTTAGGGGTGATCAGGCAGACAGGCAGGCAGATATTTTAGGGGCAATCAGGCAGGCAGGAAGAGGGGTTAGGCACAATCAGGCAGGCAGGCAAGTGAGTGGTTAGAACCCAGCGATCCCAGATTGCGAGAGGGATGTCTAACTGCTTGCTTAGACCCAATCCCTGTCCTCTTTATTACCCCAAGGGGTCCCTGATTGGAGAGGGTTCAGGCTGGGGCTGAGGGAACCCCATGTGCATAAATTTCATGCACCAGGCCACTAATATTTAATAATTATATCTATCTTTCATCATTTCCCCAAACTAGGTTAAAATTTTTCAAAGTCAATATTGATAGTTGATTTCTTTCAGTTATATTTACCTTGCCTTAGTGAGTATTGAACAAAAGACTAAAGAGCAGACTAGATTTTTGCAATTCAGGAATTAAATGAGGTCTGAAAAAGACTGGCTATAGAAATATTGATAAGCATGAAGCTTATCAATGAAATACTTATTTTTTTACAATAGTCATTGATCAAGAAAATGGGAGGAACCTATAATAGTGTTAAAAATTAAAAAAAAAAACAAGCAACAAATAAAAATAAATTAAGAGAATATGGATGTAATCTTAAATTTGACGGTGGATTTCTAAAGTAAAGAGTTTAGCATTTTCTATAATGGAAAAGTGAAGAAAAGGTGGATTTGGGTGGGTGAAATAAATTTACAGTGGACATGGAAAAACCAAGCCTAAGAGAATTTCACTTGGACATTAATTAGAGAAATAAAATGAGCCAGTGAAGTGAACATAATAAAAAGTTCAAAAAAGGTAAACTGACCACAGTAAACAAATGTCCAAAAAAATCCACTTAGGAAAAAGAAAGAATTGCAATCAGATATGATGAGGCCAAGTCAAAAGTAAGTCTGCCAAGACAAAGATGAATAAAGTACTTCAAGGAGGGGAAAAAGGAGATAAAGGAAGAGCTTGTTACAACCATAGTACTTTGTTGTAAACATAGTTTTTTTCTGCAGGGCTCTAAGGAGGTTTTAAGGTGTAAGAGTTCCTCCTATAAGCTATCTCAATTCCTAAATTAAGGCCTCTGTCATAATGACAATTTTTTTGTTTGTTTGTCTTCTATTGATTTCAGAGAGGTAGGGAGAGGGGAGAGAGAGAGATAGAAACATCGGTGATGGGAGAAAATCATTTATTGGCTGCCTCCTGCATGCCCCACACTGGGAATCAAGGCCACAACCTGCCTTGTACCTCAACCAGAAATTGAACTGAGACCTTCTATAATACTTCATAGCCTGATGCTCAACTACTGAGTCACACCAGCTGGGCCACAGTGACAATTTTGATGAAACAAAATTGGAAGGCTGTAAAGTCACAGAAAACATAAAAAGATTTCAATGAATGTTGGCAATAGCAAATAAATACTTAAGAACACATTCAAATGTTATATAATAATAATAATTTTCTATTTTATTAAATATTTCTGATTAAGAATGGTAATTTGGATCTATTATCATACTGGTGAATACTTTTCTTCCTAAGTCTTTTTTTTTTTTTTTTTTTTAACTCTCAACGTTTATTTATTTATTTTTATTTTTATTTTTTTTCTAATTTTATCTTTATTGGTTAAAGTATTAGATGTCCTCTTTTTTACCCCATTGACCTCCCCTTCCTATTTCCATGTCCTCCCCAGGCCTTCACTCTGCTATTTTCTGTGTCCATGGGTTATGCATATTCTATATAATAAAAGGCTAATATGCAAATGACCAAATGGTGGAATGACTAGTCACTATGATGTGCACTGCCACCCGGAGCAGATACTCAATGCAGAAGCTGCCCCTGGTGGTCAGTGTGCTCCCACAGGGAGAGTGCCACTCAGCCAGAAGCTGGGCTTATGGCAAGTGAGCACAGCAAATAGTGGCGGGAGCTTCTTTCGCCTCCATTGCAATGCTAAGGATGTCTGATTGATGGCTTAGTAAGCCTAAGCCATCAGTCGGACATCCCCCCAGGGCTCCCGGACTGAAAGAGGGCACAGGAAAGGCTGAGGAATTCCCCCCCCCAACAGTTGATGAATTTCGTGCACCAGGCTTTTAGTTTGCATATATGTTCTTTCGTGCACCAGGCTTTTAGTTTGCATATATGATCTCTTCCTTCTGCTCCCCTTCCCTTTGAGGACCCTCAATCTGTTGCCTGATTTCATGTCTTTGGGTTTATATTGTTCATGTATTTCAATCTAGATGAGATGATTATAATAGTTCTTAAATCATCTCCTATTATTGTCTAGCTACCCAATTAGATTATTTTAAAGTCAAACCTCTTTTCATGGAGTTCTACAAATGTCATCTAATTATTACTGGGGACATCCATATATTATTAATAACCCAACTGTAAGTTACCTCTTTTAAAAATTTACTAAAACACATTCATAGATGTTATTTTTTTATTTTTTATTTTATTTTTTTACTATATCACACCTTTGAAATTTTGTACTAAGAGACTGAGTTGTAAATAAAATAACAGTGTATTAGTATCAGTATTAGAAATACATTTTAAAAGAAATACCTGTATCTAAAATTATTCTTTATTGAAATAAGAGAACTAAAAGATAAAGTAAATTTAATAAAATCTTTGATTACATACTACTAGAAAAAGATTGGGAGGAAAATATTTGAAAGAGAAAAACTCATAATTTTGAGCCATCTCATATTATCAGATTGGAAGAAGTTCAATTACCAAGAATAAGTTAAGTGAATTTTTAATAATTAAAATGAGGTACCACAAAAAGAAATCAGAGAAAAATATAGATAATGAGTGGAAATCAAATGATTCAAAGTTAAATAAAACTCAAATATTATTGTAAGAATCAAGGACAGAATTATATAATTTGGAGAACAGAATACAATAAAGACCAGATAAAAGGTTTGCAAATAGCTTATTATTACATTTAATATGTATTTGGGCGAAGTTTAAAATAAGTGGATCATATCTGATGATTTCAATAATTGCTTCAGGAAGGTCAATATTTATTTAGGAAAATAAAATATAGGACAAACGAACTAAAGGAGTAAAATGTGAAATTATAAAATGGTATTTTAAACAATTATAAGGAGGAAAAAATGAATTCATTTTGCAAGTGGGAAGGAAAGTGATTTGATGGGGAATTTTTTTAAAAAAAGAAGAATACATGAACTTGGAGGAAGAAAATCCAGATTAGACAGAAACCTAACATATTTGAAAACTGAGTAGGATAAAAATAAAATAAATGAAAGAAAATATAATATTATGACTGAAAACTATAACTTATATGATAAAATACATATCATTTTTAAAGTGTAAGACTATCCAGAGAAATCAGACAAAAAAAGAAATAAAAGGCACTCAAACTTGAAAAGGAAAGTATTCATTTTTTGCAGTTGACATGATACTATATATATAGAAAACCCTACAGGCTCCACCAAAAAACTATTAGGACAAATAAATTAATTCAGTAAAGTTGCCGGATATAAAATTGATATAGAGAAATTATGATGTTCCTATACACCCATAATGTACAACAGGATAAAGAAAAAACTTTTTTCATCAAAAAGCATAAAATCCTTAGGAATAAATTTAACCAAAGACGTACAAGACCTAAGTACTGAAAAATTTAAGATATTAAAGAAGAAACTGAAGAAGATAAAAATAAATAGAAAAATATACATTACTCACAGGTTGGAAGAATAAATGTTGTTAAAATATCCTTACTACCTAAAACAATATACAGATTCAAGCAATCCAAAATAAAATAACAATTCTTCTCAGAATTAGAATAACTAAAATTTATATGGAACACAAAATCCCCAAATAGCCAAATAAATCATGAGAAAGAACAAAGTGAGAGGAATCATATTCCAAATATCAAATTACGCTATAAAGGTATAGCAAATAAAGCAGTGTGATACTAGCATAGAAACAGATATAAAAATCAATGGAATATAATAGAGAGCTTAGTAATAAATCTTCACTTATATGGTCATTTAATCCACAACAAATGAGTCAATAATATGCAATTGAGAAAAGACAATCTTTTCAATAAGTGCTGTTCAGAAATCTGAACAGATCCTTGCAAAAATTATTGAACCACTTTCTCACACCATATACAAAATAAACTTAAATGTAACAACTGAAACCATTAAAGTCCCAGGAAAAATTTTTACATCAGTCCTAACAATACATTTTTGTATATCTCTATGGGCAATGAGGGTGGGGATTAACCAAATGTGATTGTCAAACTAAAAGGTTTTTGCTCAGTGAAAGAAACCAACAGAATGAAAAGATAACCTATTGATTGGAAGAAGATACTTATTAGTGATACATACTTTAAGGAGCTAACATCTAAAATGTATAAGGAACTCATACAACTTAACATAAAAACAAACACTCAAAGTGGCTGAAGAACCTGAATAGGTATTTATCCAGATAGCCAAAAGAGATTTGAAAAGATACTCAACATCACTAATCATCAGGAAAACACAAATTAAAACAACAATGAGATATCATCACCTCACATCTGTCAGAATGGCTATCATCAATAAACCAGCAAATAACAAATTCTGATGATGATGTAAAGAAAAGAAAACCCTAATATCACATGATCTCACTCATTTGTAGGATATAATGAAAAACATAAATTGATGAACAAAAACAGATCCAGAGACAGAGAAGCATTGATCAGATTGTCAAACCTCAGAGGGAAGATAGGGGAGGGCAAAAGTAAAGGGGAAAGATCAACTATAGGAAGTGTATGCGTGCATATAAGCCTAACCAATGCACACAGACACCAAGGAGTTGAGGGCATGAGCAGGGGGGTGGACAATGGGAGGATAAGGACACATATGTAATACCTTAATCAAAGAAAAAAACAATTTCTAAAAAAAAAAAAGAAGAAAACCTTCAAACACTACTGTAAGTTAGTGCAACCACTATAAAAAATAGTACAAAACTAAAAAAAAGAGCAGCATATAAACATCAATTCTACATATGGGTGTTTATTCAAATTTAAAAAAATAATACCATGTTCTTTGCAGCATTTTTAGTAAGAGACAAGATATGGAGGCAACCTAGATTTCCATCAATAGATGAATGGATGATAAAAATATGCAATATATGCATGCAATGAAAATATATTTCAGCAAAATAAAATAATGAAATATTTTGCCATTTGTGACAACATGGATGGACCTAGAGGGTATTAAACTAACTGAAATAAGTCACACAGAGAAAGAAGCTTATGAATGGAATCTTAAGAAAATAAAACAAAATAGAAATATTCTATAGAGATGGTTGCCAAAGAGGAGAGCGCAAGTGGATGGGAATAGGAAGAAGAAAGGTGGGACCTTGATCCATTGGCTACTATTAATTGGAATAGGGTAGACATTTGACCAAACTAGTTTAATTATATTGCCTTTCTCACATAGGAATTCTGTTTTAGTTTTTGGGGTTGATACCTTGAATGCAAGAAGTGAAAATATTCAGAAACAATGCCAGGTTATTATCCTCCAGGTGAACTAAAGAGCAGAAAATGCTAGTCTGCAGAGAGAGGAGAAAGAGGCAGAGATGTGGAAACAGAAATAAGAGACAGAGACAAAATATAATTGGGAGCATTCCATTGCACATACTAGTCACTTTCTGCATTGCTTTTTCTTCATTCTGTGAAACACTTCAATATTCTTGTAAGCAGCTTATATCATCCCCTTAAGCTAATTCAATTGGCCTTCAATTGCTTACTACCGTAGTACATTAAAGATCTTAACATAACTTTATAGATAGAGGGTGGTTGAGTAAAAAAATTGTACATTATTTTAACAGATTATCAAACTGCCATTAAATATGCTCTAGAGGACTATAATAACATGTAAAATGCTCAACATATAATTGTAAGTAAAAGTATCAGAATATACAATTCTTTGAACAAAAAAATAAAGGGATTGCAGAGGAATATGTCAATTTCAGTGAGAATATTGTAGTAGGTTTGAGTCTTGTCATACAAATAAAAATATCCAACAGATATTAAACAGAGTTTAATATAGATCTCTCACGTTGGGCAAATAACATAGGTCTTAAGTTAATATAGAGTCTAGTGTTTGTTCAATGTTTATTATATGAAATATTAAATGTAAGAACTATTATTTCATTTTTCATTCCTCCACATAAAGAAACAAATATTAGATTCCCCCAACACATTTGGGAATTCTACTAGACTATTGATATTAGCACTTTGTCACAATTTTCCTAGCACTCAATTAATTAGTTCATCAACTCTGATTCTCGCTTACTAAATAAAAAAAAAAGGTTATCTACATAATTTTGAAGGAAAACAATATCTCTCATATTTATGACTAAAATATAAGAAATATATCCTCTGATATTCAGGAATTATGAAAAGAAAGCACTTATATACTCTTTCTAAAACAAAGTATTTTGAACAAATAATCTAGCCAACTGACTGTTAATCAAAATTAAGAAATCATAAGTTAATTATTCTATAAAACCTGATAGCACTTACTAAGCTTTTTTGACTTCCTACAACAATACATAATTCTCTTTGAGTTTTGTGCTTCTACCATAATATGTGAAACTATAGTGTGTCTGCAAAATTTCCCCTCAGGATGTTTACATTTAGTAACCATACTAGAGGCCCTGTTCATAAATTTGTGTATGAATTCATGCACAAGTGGGGTCTGACCAGCTCTGCCCCTGATCGGAGTGTGGGGGGCCAATCAGGGATAGGGCCAGCCTGGAGGAGGGGCTGCAGGTGATTGGCCAGCCAGCCCCACTCCTGGTCCAACTTCCAGTTGAACTCCTGGTAGAGGGGACAATTTGCATACTAACCTTTTGCTATATAGGTTAAAACTGACAGTTTTTAAAGTCTAAAATTGTTAACTATAAGCAATTTCATGAGATTCAATATCATAGAAAGAATTTTTAGTTTCAGTGATGCTAAAATAATTTTAGGCATTTTTTTCTTTGATCAGTTAGGTCTGATTTTAAAAGTATCTTTATAAGTCTATTCTTATGCTGCCATTTTTTTTTTCTGAAGTCCATGAATTTCATTTCATTAGATTTCCTAGCAAGCTTTTGTTTCAGATGTAAAAACAACAACAACAACAACAAACACTTTGCCAGATATAATAATTAAGTTAACCTTTCTTTGCTCAAAAGTTCAGTTGTAAGTCATTGTGATTTATAACATTAGTGTATCCTCTCCAGGTTTAACAATTAAATCTATTTTTGTTCTTATCTTCACTATGAACTAAATTTTAATCAGTTTCATTATTCCAAGGAAATGTTTATTTTATAGAACTTATTTTCACATATAATAATTTAATCCCTCGAAATGAAACATTATCTATATAAACACGTTATAATTTTGTGTTTTGTTTGCAAATCCACGTGAAGAGAAAAACCACAGTTTATTTAACCCCAATATTGTGCTGATAACAACAGATCTTTTTTGTTGGGGATTCTGGGACTATAGCAACCTGAGTACACCTTCATTACCCTCCGATCCCACCTACAATCTACTTCTCTCTGCTTACCCAGGATTCTGCTTAAACTGGAAAATAACGTGAAGTGACAATACTCTGCTACTTCAAAGGACTCCCTCCTCAGTTGTTTTGGAAAAAAAAAAATAGAAAGCAGGAGCAAAATGGGGTGGGAGATTAGGGAAGGTAGGAAGATTCCAGGTAGAGTTTAGCAGTCAAAGGTCTGAGTCTAAAGAGTACTTCCACAGGAGGTTATATTCATGTCCTCGATATTGAAAAGGGTCTGGAGACATCACAATGAACAGACTTTTTTTTAACTGCCTAGATTGGATCCATTATCTTTTTTGCCTTTCACCAAATGGAAGATTTCATCCTTGTGTGTGTTACATGCCATTGTTACATGCCATTGGCTCTGACTCTTGGAGACCCAATGAATGAGTGATGTCCACTATGTCCTGTCCTCACCAGCCCTGCTCAGCTTCTGGAGACTCATGCCTATTGCTTCTATTATGGAATCAATCCATCTCATAGTTGGTCTTTTTCTTTCCTGCTGCCCTTCATTTTGCCTAGAATTATTGTCTTTCCTAAAGAACCCTGCCTTCTCATGATGTGCCTGAACTAGGACAGCTTCAGTTCTGTCATTTTTAACTCCAGGGATGTTTTCAGGCTTAATATGCTCTAGGACTCACTTGTAAATTTATTTATCTTTATTTATTTATTTATTTATTTGTTTATTTATTTATTTATTGTGATCTAGGGTAGCTGTAGAGTTCTCCTCCAATACTGTATCTTTTTTTTATTATCAGCCTCTTCAACATGCCTCTTTTTACATCCATACATAGTAACTGGGATTACAAGGTTGTAGACAATCTTAACTTTAGGTCTTTCATGACACATTTTTGCTCTTGGTGATCTTTCCTAATTCTTCCATTGCTGCTCTTCTAAGTCTCAGGGTTTTTTTTTGTTTGTTTGTTTGTTTGTTTTCTTGGCTAAAGTTCCCATTTGAATTGTTAATAAAATAATTACAATGTCTTCATTGTCTATGCTGAAGTTGTGTATTTCTTCTGTAATCATGAATTTTTTTTCTTCATTATGGTCAAATGCAGTCTTGCTTTGGCACTTCCTCTGTCACTTAAATCAGAAGTCATTTCAAAGCATTGTTATTTTATGCCAATAAGATAATGTCATATGCATATGTTAAGTTACTGCAATTTCTCCCACCAACTTTTGCCCCTCTTTCCTCTGACTCTATCCCAGTTATTTATGTAATATGTTTTGCATACGAATTAAACAAATAGGGAGGTAGAATGCACCTTGTTGAACAATTTGTTTATATAAAACCATTCTGTCTCTCCATATCCTGTTTTTATATTGGCTTTCTATCCACAATAGAGGTTATATATCAAAACAATCAAGTGCTGAGGTAGCCCATTCCTTTTAGAACAAACTATAGCATTTCACAATCCACATACTCAAAGACCTTTCTGTAGTCTATAAGACAAAGACAAACTTTCTTCTGAAATTCTCTGAAGTGCTCCAGGGTCCAATTAATGTTCACAATTAGACCTTGAGTGCCTCTTTTTTTTCTGAATCCTGTTTGGACATCCAGCACTTCTTGCTCCACATAAGGAAAAGCTTTTGTTGCATCATCTTAAGAATAACTTTCTTTAAAAATAATAATAATAATAAAAATTATATATATATATATATTGATTTCAGAGAGGAAGGGAGAGGGAGAGGGAGAAAGATCAATGAGAATCATTGATTGGCTGTCTCCAGCAAGTCCCCTACTAGGGATCAAGCCCACAACCCAGGCATGTGCCCTTGGCTGGAATTAAACTTGGGACCCTTCAGTCTGCAGGTCAATGCTCTATCCACTGAGCCAAACCAGCTAGGGAAAGAATTACTTTCTTGGGTGGGAATTTAGTACTATTATTACTGCACTCTTTAACATCTCCTTTCTTAAACATTAGGATATAAATATTGAATGTTTCAATCTGTAGGCCATTGTTTTATTTTCCATATTTGTTGACATATTCTTTTTTAATATTTTTTTTCAAAGAGGAAGGGAGAGGGAGAGAGAGATAGAAACATCAATAATGAGAGAGAATCATTGATCGGCTGCCTCCTGCACACCCCCCTACTAGGGATCGAGCCTATAACCAGGGCATGTGCCCTTGGTTGGAATCAAACCCTGGACTTTCAGCCCATAAACTGACTATCTACTGAGCCAAACAGCTAGGACTTGACATATTCTTATTATGATTTTTACAGATTCTGTCTGTGTCACTTGAAACAATCATATTAGTATTCCATCTACACCTGGTGATTTATTTCTCCACAATATTTTCATAGATACTTTCATTTTGCTTTCTACAATTATTTTCTTTCCTCATAGAAATCTTCTTCAAAGGTATCTTACATCCATTTCCCTCTTGAGTATAGATTTTCAGTATAACCTTACTGATATTTAAAAACATAGGTGTTAAACTCAAGATGTTATTTAAAAAATATTTTAAAAACAAACAAACTAAAGTTAAACTCATTTGAAAACATAAAGAGAAAAAAATGAATTAAGATCTCCAGAAAAATGAGAGAAAAAGACTTCACTTCAACAATACCTGTCATGGGGGGAAAAAGACATATGAGGCTTTTTTTTTTTTTAATTGAAAAGCCATATTTCTCTCCTACTTGAGGAAAAAAATTCACCGGAAATAATGAAGAAATTGAAACAGAGACCTCAGTATAGGAAATAGTGGTAAGAAGTTAATCTTGATATATATATATATATATATATATATATATATATATATATATATATATATAAGTTTTTAATTTATAATGATAATATCTGTAGAAATATGCAATATTAAAGAAAGTTTTCTCAATTAGAGGAGTCATATATTAGGAAGATTTCTATTAGATACTAATAATAAGAGAAGAAAAAAGAACCCTAGAAAATGATGGTGGAGAGAGAGAGGAGGTTAAGTAAATTTATTCTAAAGGTATCATGGAATAAGGAGAGGAAAACTAGTGAATTGGAGAAAGGTAAAATTATTATAAAGATGATATCTCTCTTTTGAGAGGGGAAGTAAATTAAAGTTCCATGGTTGAAGAAAAATACTTCTCAGTAATTAAAATGTTATTTTTAAGAAATAATATTCACATCTGATTAAGAGGATAGATAGAAGGATGGCAATTATTTAAAGGAGCAGAATAATTATAGTAGACACAAAATAACACTAAACAGAACTCCATACTCTTGCAGAGTTTACATTTTAGTGGGAGTAGGTAAAAATACCTGTTTTAGTAGGCGATATTTCTGTTAGGGAAAATGAAACAGTAAATGATAGAGAATGACTTGAGAATCAAGGAAAATGTCTTTCAAAGTAAAAACATTCCCTAATTTGGAAACATTCTTGTTTTATTTGGAAGATAGAAAGGATTCAAGGTAGTTAAACAAAATGCTGAGTGGGTATTCATTGCTATGAGGTCAGTGAAATAGTGAGGGCCAATACCATGGAGAGCCTTAAGAGTCATGATAAAAAATATATTTTATTCTGAGTGAGACGGGAGCCACTGGAAGTTTACTGAAGAGAAATTATATAATTCACCTTATGTTTTAATAAGATTACTCAGCTGTGTTGAAAATAAGATGTAGGAGAATGGTGGCCGAATAGGCAGATGGGTCCTGCACCTTCTCATGGCAAAAAATAAACAGCTGAATTGAATACATCCATCCAGAATTAGAGAATTAAACACAGCTGGTGAGATAATCACCCAACCAGAGCAGGGTCTGGAAAAAAAATCTTAAAATATAAGAGGAGAGCCTAAGGGACCTTTGGGATAACATGAAACAAAACAATATATACATAATAGGGATGCCAGAAGGAGAAGAAACTGAGAAAGGATTATAAAACCTGTTTGAAGAAATAGTGGCAGAAAAGTTCCCTGATACTTGGAAGAAGAAACTTACACAAGTCCAAGAAGCAGAAGGAATCTCAAACAAAATGAATCCAAAAAGACCAACACCAAGATACATCAGGATTGGCAAACAACAATGGCAAAGTAAGAATCTTAAAGGCTGCCAAAGAGAGACAAAAAGTTACCTATTATGGATCTCACATTAGACTGTCAATTGATTTCTCAACAGAATCATATCAGGCCAGAAGGGAAGGGAATTTTAAAACATACAAAGTGATGCAAAACAAGGGACTGAATCCAACAATACTATAAGCAGGAAGGCTATCATTCAAAATTGAATGTGAAATCAGGAGCTTCACAGACAAAAAAAAAGTCTAAGGGATTTTATTAGCACCAAACCAGAAATGCAATAGTAAAGAGACTGCTGTAAAAAGAAGAAATAGGAAGGGAAGAAGAATAAAAATGGCACAAAGAATAAAAATGATAACAAGCAAGTATCTATCAGTAATAACCTTAAAAGTAAATGAACTAAACACTCCAATAAAAAACAAATGAGCTGAATGGATAAGAAAACATGAAGCATATATCTGCTATTTACAAGAGAACCACCTCAGAACAAAGGGCACACAGAGACTAATAGTGAAGGGAGGGGAAAATTTTTTCAGGTGAATGGAAATGAAAAAAAAAGCTGGGGTACCAGTATTTATATCTGACAAAATAGACCTCAAAGTGACGGCCATAACAAGAGATAAAGAAGGTCACTTCATAATACTAAAGAGAGCAATTCAACAAGAAGATATAACTCTGATAAACATATGCACCCAATAGAGGACCACCCAAATACATAAAAAACCTCCTGGAAGATATCAAGGGAGAAATTGACAACAAAAGTAGGAGTCTTTAATACCCCCACTGACAACACTGGATAAATCCTCTAATCAAAAAACCAGCAAAGAAACATTAATCCTAAATGACTCACTAGATCAGGTGGAATTAATTGACATATTCAGAACTATAAAAGCTACAGAATATATATTCTTCTCAAGTGCACACAGGACATTTTCAAAGATAGGCCACATATTAGGACACAGGCAAAGTCTCTTCCAATTCAAGAAGATACAAATCATAGTAAGCATCTTCTCAGATCACAAAGGTATAAAATTAGAAATCAAATATAATAAAAACAATTAAAAAATCAAACACATTCATGCTAAATAGCATGCTATTAAACAATGACTGGGTTATCAAAGAGATCAAAGAAGAAATAAAAAGCATCCTGGTAACAAATGACAATAAGAACAAAACAATCTGAAATCTATGGGACACAGCAAAAGCAGTCTTGACAGGGAAATAAACAACATAGAGAAAAAACAAACAAACAAACAAATTAAGAAAAAACAATACAAAAGATCAACAAAACCAACAACTTGTTTTTTAAAGGATAAGCAAGATTGATGAACCTCCAGTCAGGCTCATCAAAAAGCAAAGAGAGAGGACCCAAATAAACAAAATCAGAAATGAAAGAGGTAATTGACAACAGACCCCACAGAAATATGAAAGATTGTAAAAAAATATAATGAACAACTCTATTCCAACAAACTAGACAACTTAGACAAAATGGACATATTCTTAGAAAAATAAAAGCTTCAAAAACTCAATCAGGAAGAATTAAAAACCCTAAATAGGTGAATAAATGCTGGTGAATTTGAAGCAGTAATCAAAAATCCTCCAGCAAACAAAAACCCTGGTAATTCAAAGAACCAAAACCTATCCTCCTCAGACAGCTGAAAAAAATTCAAGAGGAAGGCACACTTCCAAGCTCTTTCTGTGAAGCCAGCATTACCATAATCTCAGAACCAGATAAAAATATCACAAAGAAAGAGATCTACAGGCCAATATCCCTGATGAACATAGATGCTAAAATCCTCAACAAAATTCTAGCAAATGAGATCCAGCATCCTATATAATAAAAGCCTAATATGCTGTGTCCAGTCATCTGGTCGTCTGTTCAACCAATCAAAGCCTAATATGCTAATGATATGCTAAGGCCACTAAACTGCTCACAGTGACATGCACTAACCACCAGTGGCCAGACAGTTGACTGGTTGACCAGTTGCTATGAAGTTCACTGATTACAGGGTGCAGACATTCTGACCTTTAGGTTAGCTTGCTGCTAGACTCCAGCCAATTAGGTCTGAGCGAGACAGGCTGGCAACCCTAGTGCCTTCCCATGGTCCCTCCCTGGCTGGCCAATCTCTTACGTCCCTCCCTGTCCCTGATCATGCACCAGTGGGGTCCCTCAGCCTGGTCTGTGACCTCACACAATCTGGGACTTCTCGGGGGATGTTAGGGAGTCGGTTCTGGCCCAATCCCACAGGCCAGGCAGAGGGACCCCACAAGGTGCACAAATTCATGCACCAGGCCTCTAGTTACATCATAAAGATCATACACCATGACCAAGTGAGATTTATTCTTGGGATTCAAGAATGTCACAATATCTGCAAATCAATAAATGTGATACATCACATAAACAAATTGAGAGACAAAAATCACATAATCATATCAATCAATGCAGAAAAGCATTTGACAAAATCCACCATTCTTTCCTGATAAAAAATCTCAGCAAAGTGGGAATAGAGCAATCACATCTCAACATAATAAAAGCCTTATATTACAAACCTACAGTTAACATCATACTCAATGGGCAAAAACTAAAACCATTTCCCCTAAGAATAGAAAAAGACAGGATGCCCACTCTCACCACTCCTGTTCAATATAATACTGGAAGTGTTTGCCATAGTGATCAGATAAGAAGAATAAATAAAAGGCACCCAAATTGGAAAAGAAGTAAAACTGTCATTATTCACAGATGACATGATATTGTACATAGAAAACCCTAAAGATTCCATAAAAAAACTACTACAATTAATAAATGAATTTGGCAATGTATCAGGATACAAAGTTAACACTCAGAAATCTATGGCTTTTTTATCCACCAACTAGTGGCCTGCTGCACAAAATTTGTGTATGGGGTTGGGGATGGCCTCTCTGGGACATCCTTCTCATAATCCAGGACTGCTGGCTCCTAACCACTCACCTATCTGCCTGCCTTGTCACACCGACTGCCCTGCCTGTCAGGCTATTTGCCATTAACTGCCCTCCCTTGCCAGCCTGGTTGTCCCTAACTGCTCTCCCCTGCTGGCCTGGTCACTCCTAACTGCCTCTGCCTTAGCCCCCACCACTGTGACTTTTTCTGGAAGGATATCTGGAAACTGTCCAGTCTAATTAGCATATTACTCTTTTATTAGGTAGGATAAGTATTTGTCATATTATTCTCTTTTATATATGTATTAAAAATACTCCAGAATATTTTAAGAGAATAAAAAATGGTCAAGTTGCAGAAAATAAAAGTTTTGAAACACAAACTGTCAGGCTTGAAAGCAACAACATTTCCATAAAAGGGCATAAGTTGCAGTGGCAACAAACTTGTTGTTAGGATTGCTTGGTTAATATTCTTATGCTGGAAAGGCGTGGGGTGGGCAAAGGAGAAAAGGAAACCAGCCCTGTAAAAGGGAACGTCTGATTGGGCCGTTGCCACAGCAGAGAGGGGCAGGTGAGCAAAGGTTCAGGCCGTCCCACAGGCAAGGCTGTCTGTGTGTGTGGGACACCAGTCACCCCTGAAACACAATTTGCTAACACTCCCGATTTCAGTGCTCAAGAAGAATCACTATTTTTAAAACGATTATTTTCCTGACATATAAAATATACATACATATAAATACACATGCCCTCTTCTGAGCTTCCCCTGCCCTCCACTCAATATTTGCCTATGGCCTTTTCATGTCAAGGAACTGGATGTACAGACATAGTTGTTAATGGCTACAGAGTTGTCCCTGACTGTTTGACGTTACAATGATTTACTTCACTAATCATTTATTGTGGGGCAGGTTGTTTCCGGTTTTCCCTGTCATCAACAACTACAGTGAACATAATTGTTTATATGACTGTTTACTTAGGACACATTCACAGCCATGGAACTCCTGGTCCAAAGCTATTGTAATTCACTTGAATTTTGACCCACATTTCCAAACTGATTTTCTAGAAAGTGCTTCTCTTTGTTTAGTCCATAGGTTTTAAATCCGATTACACTCCCATAAATGGGTTAAGAGAAAACTGTTCAATGTGCCTTCGGCAAATTGCAAACTCTTGCTGAACTTGAGCAACCCCTTTACAGCAGAGCTGCTTGTGAGCTTTCCAGAGCACTTTTGAAGGATGGAAAGGGTTTTGGTGCCCCTATGGCTCTCCTGCAGGGACAGAGCTGGAAAAGCAAAGTTTCCCAAGGATGTGGGTGTGCAGTGGGGACCATCCCAGGCAGGGGTGGGGGTGGGGAGTGCACCAGATGGTCTCAGTGCTCTGGTGCTGGGGTGGGGCACATGAGGTCGGGCCAGCTGTGGGTGGGCTGCAGGGCAGGGTGGGGCAGCTTGGCCTTGTCACCTCTCTCTGCATCCCCGAACCCTTGGTGTCCTTCTCTGTCCCTTTCTCTGGGTGGATGGGCAGGGACAGCGGGTGGTGGGGAGACCATGCCATCGCTCCCAGTCGTGACTCCTAAACCCTCATGCTGTGTTATTGAGTGACCTTAGGTGAGGACAGGCCACTGGGTGTGGGACCAGGGGATCTGGGCTGGAGGGTGAAGTTCAGGAAGGCATGGGAGGGGCAGCCATGGGCCCTGTGTGGGCATGTGTGTGTGTGTGTGTGTGTGTGTGTGTGTGTGTGTGTGGTGTGTATGTCACTCGGGTCCATGCTCATGTGCTCATGCATACACCCACCCACACACCTGCACTCTCCAGCTCTGTACCCTTGGCCAGCAGGAACCTCTGTGAAGCATGCTGTGAGCTCAGATGCATCCAGTCCCAGCACCAAGCAAGTCTGAGAAAGTTTCCCCAGACTGACTCTCACCACACCGGCAGGAGGCGGAACCCAGACTGACACCCTGTCTCCCTCCTACTGCAGCTTGCCTCCCACCAAGTGCCCACCTACGTGGTGACAGGAAACTCTGGGCCCTGGGTTTGAAAGCTAGCCACATTCTGATTGTGGGAAACCCAGTATTCTGCCATACCCCGGCCAAGGCCCAGGGCTCAGTCATTTGTTAGTCTCTCATTGACCCCCAGCACCAGCCTGGTCACCCCATTCAGACTCCTGTTTGATGGTCCATTTGGTTGTTTAGGTTATGACAGATCCTGGCTCTTTATATATTAGGATAATGAACTCACTGAAATAGAAACTAAAACAACAAAAAAAAATCTAATTTACCACTGCACCAAATAAATTAAGATACCTAGGAATAAACTTAGCTAAGGAGATAAAAGACCTCTACTCAGAAAACTATGGAGTATTGAGAAAAAAAAAATAGAGGAAGTCATAAACCAATGGAAAAACATACCATATTCATAGATTGGTAGAATAAACATCATTAAAATATCCTTACTACCCAAAGCAATCTACATATTCAATGCAATCCCCATTAAAATACCAATGGCATATTTCACAGACCTCGAACAAACTCTTCAAAAATTCATCTGAAATTAAAAAAGACCCCAAATAGTCACAGAAATACTGAGAAAGAAGAACGAAGGTAAGGGATTCAGAATACCATACATTAAGCTATATTACAAAGTCATGGTTCTCAAAACTGCCTGGTATTTGCACAAGAACAGACATATAGACCAATGGAACAGAGCAAGAGAACCCAGAAATAGAACCTAGCCATTATGTTCAATTAATACTTGACAAATAAGGCAAGAGCATACTAATATAATGGAGTCAAGTCAGTCTCTTGGACTAGGAAAATTGGAGCTGGGAAAAGTGGTCAGATACAAGAAAAAAAAAAAAAAAAGAAGAAGAAGAAGAAGAAACTAGATCACCAATTTACCCCATACACAAAAACAAACCCAAAATGATTAAAGGACTTAAATGTAAGATGGGAAACCATAAAAATCTTTGCAGACTCCATAGGCAGAAAAATTTCTAACATATGTGATAGCGATATCTTGACCGATACTACTCCTAAGGCAATGGAAACTAAGGAGAAAATAAATAAATGGGACTACATAAAAATAAATAGCTTCTGTACAGCAAAAGAAATCATCAACAAAACAATAAGAAAGTCCACTGCATGGGAGTACATATTTGTCAATGCTATTTCAAATAAGGGTTTAACCTCCAAAATTTACAGGGAACTCATACAACTTAACAAAAGGAAGATAAACAATCCAATCAAAAAATGGCAAAGGACCTGAGTAGACCTTTTTGAAAAAGAAGATAAAGAAGGTTGAGAGACATTTGAAAACACGCTTGAAGTCACTAATCCTCCAAGAAATGCAAATCAAAGCAACTATGCAGTACCATCTCATACCTGTCAGAATGGCTGTCATCAACAAATCAAGAAACAACAAGTGCTGGTGAGGATGCAGAGAAAAAGGAACCCTCATGCACAGTTGATGGGAATGCAGACTGGTGCAGCCATTGTGGAGAACAATATAGAATTTCCTCAAAAAGTTAAAAATGGAACTCCCATTTCACTCAGTAATCCCACTTTTGGGAATATATCCATAGAAACCAGAAATACCAGTCAGAAAGGACATATGTACCCCTATGTTAATAGCAGCACAATTTATAATAGCTAAGAGTTGGAAATAGTCTAAAGGCCCATCAGTAGATGAGTGGATTACAAAACAGTTGTACATCTACACAATGAAATACTATACTGCTATAAAAAATAAACAACTTTATATTTGTAACAACATGGATCAAACTGGAAAGCATTATCTGAAATGAAATAAGCAATTGGAGAAAGATAAATATCACATGATCTCACTCATATGTGTGATATAATGAAAAACATAAACTGATTAACAAAAATAGATCCAGAGACAAGGTAGGACTGAATAGACCATCCAACCTCAGAGAGAAGGCAGGGATGGGGTGGGTTGAGTTTAGATATCAACCAAGGACTTGTATGCATGTATATTAGCATAACCAATGGACACAGATACTGGGGTGGTGGTGGTTTGCCCTCAGGAGTGGGAGTGGCCAGGGGGATCAACTGGGGAAAAAGGAAAGATATGTAATACTTTAAATAAAATAAAATAAAAAACAAAAACTATGGTACTTTTACACAGTGAAATCCTATGCAGTTGTAAAAAAGAAAAAGAAAAAAGAAATAAGTTGTAGGAGCATAGGGAAAAACCAGGATGAACTTTCTTATAGATTTTTTAAATTACAGTTTACAATCAATGTTATTTTGTATTAATTTCAAATATACATCATACTAATTAGATAATAATATATTTTATAAAGTGTTCCTCCTATTATTTCAGTACTCACCTGGCACCATACATGGTTATTACAATAATATTGATTATTTCCTATGTTATACTTTATATATACTTTATATATTGGAGAAATGTTCTATGTATAGAAATAGAAATAAGGTAGTAAAAAATTTCATATGCATCTAAAAAAGGTCTTTGCCAAATAATTTTGCTCCCCAATATCAATTTCTCAGATTCCATAGAAATATGACTCAATATTTTTGGTAGAATACATTTCATTCAGCCTAAAGATTACATTTATTTCTGTGCTTTATAACTAGACTAGAGGCATGGTGCATGAAATTTGTGCAAAGAGGGTGTGTGTCCTTCAGCCCAGCCTGCACCCTATCCAATCTGGGACCCTTCAAGGGATGTCTGACTGCCCGTTTATGCCCGATCCAGGTAGGGGAAGTTTAACATTCCTCTCACAATCCAGGACTGCTTGCTCCCAACTGCTCACCTGCCTGCCTTCCTGATTGCCCCTAACCATTTCTGAATGCCAGCCTGATCACCCCCTAACCAATCCCCTGCCAGCCTGATTGATACCTAAAAATTGCTCCCCTGCCTGCCTGATTGCCCCTAATTGCCCTCCCCAGCAGGCCTGGTCATTCCAAATTCCCTCCCCTGCAGGGATGGTCACCCTTAAATGCCTCTCCTGCAGGCCTGGTCCCCTCTAATTGACCTCCCCTGCAGGCCTGGTCCCCATTCCCCAATTTCTCTCTCCTGCAGGCCTGGTCACCCCTAACTGCCTCCCCTGCAGGTGGTGCCCTCCCCTGCAGGCCTGGGTCCCCCCTGCCCCCTGCAACTGCCCTTCCCTTCAGGCTTGATTGCCCTAATTGCCCTCCCTTGCAGGCCTGGCCCATCCCAGCTGCCCTCCCCTAATGGCCATCTTGTGGTGGTCATCTTGTATCCACATGGGGGCAGCCATCTTTGACCACATGGGGGAAGCCATCGTGTGTGTTGGAGTGATGGTCAATTTACATATTACTCTTTTATTAGATAGGATATAGAAAAGTGACTATACTCAGGCCAGTGGAGGTAAACATAAGTGTTATGTTTCTTGCTCATGAAATTCATATATAATGTCAGAGCTGGAGACACCACCCTGGATCATGAATGGGCTCTAGAAATTAAATATATGCATACCAGAGCATACAAAAAAACAAGTCTGATAAACCACTATCACAGAAAACTACTCGACATCTGGAATGGAATCTACCTGTGGCCTTTTATTTCCTCTTAATCACAAGTATTTTTTGTTTCTCTCACCATAGCTGAATAAAATCCCAACTGGTATAATTTAGCAAATACACAAAAGCATATACCTGAAACCTTAGCAGAAGAAAATTCCTCCCTGTACAAATGAACATAGTACATATGGAGCTCTATTACAGATATTTTAGTCAAACATTTTGTAAGCAATCATAATAGCAATAGTGTATTCATAACTACAAATGGATATTTTGAAAAGAATTTCTATTTCTTAATATTTGTTGGTCAAGTGAATTTACGACCAAAGTTCCAATGAAGACCACCCAAAAGGATTTTTAATGTCCTACCTTTCAATCAAGTCTAGCAACTAGCTAATTAGATTTTTCTTCTCAAAAACATTAAAACAAGGGGAAAAGTACTGGTTTTTTTCTATAATTAGCATAGAATTGATATCCAATAAAAGTTTTAAGCATCAGATGACTGATTCTAATTTATTTTTAAATATTCAAATAAATTGAACCACTGATTTCCATGGAAACATAACAAAAAGGGAATTGGAAAGCACTAGTTTATTTCGTTTCTTTTTGACTAATTGCTTAATTTTTATGACTATGATTTAGCATTTGTGAGCCGGTGCTTAACTTCATAGAAGTCACAAAACTTATTTGAACAGGCAAACTGTTGCCAAAAAGTATAAATAACTGTACTATCTCAAAGACAATTTTGTGATATTCCTGAACATGAGCTTTATTGTTTCTAAAGTGTGTGTGTGTGTGTGTGTGTGTGTGTGTGTGTGTGTGTATGCCTAAGCAGCCCAATGACGGAACGATGAAACAACCAGTTGACCAGCTCCAGCTGCTATGACACACACTGACCACCAGGGGGCAGATGGTCAATTCAGGAGCTGCTCCCTGTGGTCAGTGTGTTCCTATAGCCAACCTTTCACAGCCCCTCTTCCCTGCTGGCTGTGGCCCCTCCCCTGGGCTAGACAACTTCCCATGGCCCCTCCCCACACTGGCCATCCTCCCCTGGCCCTGATCAGCCTTGATCACCTGCCAGGCTGAGGGATCCCCAAAATGTATGAATTTGTACACTGGGCCTCTAGTTAGAAAATAAAATGCATATTTATTTTAAATTGAAAAAAATGCAACATATTATAAAACCACCATCAAAAATCATTTGAATAGTTACACACACAATCACTTTTAACTTCTTAAGGGCTCAATGCTTTGCTCACTCATTTGAACTGTATTTACTCATAGAGTAATTTGAACAATGTTATTGTTTACTTTTAATAGGTTGTGAAATATTTTGTTTTATACTTATTTATAAATTTAATTTTTAAATTAGAAATATGTACAATTAGAAGTGTTCTTTTCCTGCTGGTAAAAATGTCTAGCATTCATACAAAACACTTGTATTACTTATTTAAATAGCTGCCATTATTCAGTTTAGTCAAGTTTGAACTACAGCAAAACTCTTCTCTGGCCTACCAAAGAAAACAGCTCATTGACAATAAATTTTTAATATGTAAGAGTACATTAAGATTTCTCTTTGTGAAGTTACTAAACTTCAAGGGTCAAAAAAAAGAAAACCTACACAGGTCTAGGAAGAAACTAAGTCACCTACAAAAAAAAAATAATTTGAGTTATTTTTCAACATCAACTCAACCACTGTGAAAAGCCACATGCTAATGACTCTTTACCTGATTAAGTTGATTTATTATGTGCCAAGGAATTTGAAAATATATTTTAACTATTTAATAATTAAACATTATAAACTTTTATGGAAGAGTTTATTGGAAGACAATATTTTGCACAATAAAAAATGAACTAATTTATGCACAAATGATGAAGTCATTTAAAAAATAATAATATTTGATTATCTGAAAACAGTTGCTTTGCCTGGCTGGGTTGACTCCGTGGTTGAATTTTGACCTATGAGCCAGGAGATAACAATTCCATTCCTGGTCAGAGCACATGCCTGGGTTGTAGTCTTGAGCAGGAGGCAGCCAATCCATGATTTTCTTTCATCACTGATGTTTCTATCTCTCTCTACCTCCCCCTTCCTCTCTAAAATCAATAAAAATATATTTTAAAAATAAAATAAAAAGAGTTGATCTAAAGAATGCTAAAAGAGTGCAACTATTTGTTATACACAATTGCCAACATTATGTTTTCACATAATGTAAAAATAATAAGTATGAAAATATACTTATTTCCAAATCGTTTAAACTATGCTAATTTTTCAACGTTGGCTTCAATATTAACAATCTTGGTTAGACATCTGATTGTATTATTCAAGTCCCATTGATTACTGCTTCTAATTACACCACCCCCATCCCACAAGCTTTATTAAGATACTACTGGCCCAGTGCACAACATTTAAGCACATTAAAAGGTAATTAAATTAGAGAAAATATTTTAATATTGCTATTTGCCCTTTCTCTATAACAGAAGTGTCAGAGATGAAAGAAAACTAGAAACTGTATGTATATGAAAATCTCCCTCCTATCAGAGTCCGGAGTGTGCTGCAGAAACCAGAGTCAATTCCTACCCACTCCTTGAAATTGCAAGAGACCCAGGCCCAGCTGGCCCCACCCCTGACAAGCCCCACAGTGCAAGGGGCACAGCCTCAGGTCCCCCATCAAGTCCCACTGGGTTGGGGACACAAGCTCAGGTCCCCCAGTTTGGCCTCAGGTCCCCTGGCCCCAGCGCTGTGGTGGGAGGCGGGGGGCGTGGCCTTAGGTCCCTTGGCCCTGGCGTGAGGGCATGATGACCATTTGTATATTAGCTCATTATTATATAGGATAATTTATAATATTAAACTGTATAAGTTTAAAGTATTAACATGATGATTTGATACCTATATAAATTGCAAAGTAATACTACAATAAGGTTAGTCAATACATCCATCATCTCACATAACCACATAATTATCATTTCTGTGTGTGTAGTGAGAACATGTAAGATCTACTCTCTTTATAACTTTCAGGTATATAATACAGTATCGTTAATTATAATATATAACTTCTACCTTTGTATAACCAGTTCTAGCCATTCCCCAGTCTGATAATATGCAACAGTTAAATTAAAATTTTGAAATCCTAAATTAGATAATATAACACCTCAGATTAAAATCATAAAAGGACTTCTAATTTCACAGAGTGACATTGAAAGTCATTACTACAGATTCTGAATCTTGCACTCATCTACCTCTCCAACTTCAACTTACATTGCTCTTTTTTGTTCAAAGAGTTCCAGTTGTATATTTTCAGACTGGGTTTTCTCCCTCAGGCTCTTCATTTAAAGACTTGTTGATTTAGAAGTCTCTTCTTTAGACTGTTTGAATATTTTTTCTCATCTTTCAGTTCTCTGCTCAAATTTTGCCTATTTAGAAAGGCTTTCTTTACCTGATCATATAATCTAAAACAATATCTAATGCTTCATATCTAGAAGCATCCTTTTCATTTAATCATAGCACCAATGTTTGTAATATTTCCATTTTATAAAATGTTATTTATTATGTTTTATTACTATTTTAGTTTAAATTGTAAATGCTCTCATATATTTTGAAGTCACATATTCAATTTTAAGCTATATCAGATATATCACGCCCTTCAATACAGAGAATAATTTAGAGAAATAATATACAAGACAAGAGATGTAGAAATAATAAATGTTTAGGTGATGAATGTATATTAAAGGTAAATAAATATTACAATGGAAATATCAAAAAGCTTTTGTTTGAGTAATTAACCCATCTGGACATTTAGAGTTTTTCAGTAGTGGTATCATGTTTACATTCTCTTTTTTCTGACTCATTTTAATTAAAGCTTTTACTTTGAAATCACATTGGGATTATAAACATTTAGATAATATTTTTAAACACTGCTTTCATGTTCAATGCAAAAGCTTACTGATCATCATATCTCTAATTGTACTCTGCATTCAAAATTAAAGACAAAAATATTTTAAATACATTTAAATTGTAAAAAAAAAAAAAAGTCATGTTGACCTTTGAATAATTAAAAGGCACATTAATAAATATTTCTTCCAAATGAAAGAGTCTAAAAATAATATCGATTAACAATAAGTTATTTTTGGTCTTTTATGTTTTTGAAATGAATAAATTTTGGGGGGAAATCATCCTAAAAATATATTAATGCAATCCTGGCCACTGTGGCTCAGTTAGTTGGAGCATCATCCTTTATTCAAAAAGCTGGCAGGATAGATTCTCAGTCAGGGCAAATACAAAGGTTGCCAGTTTGATTCCCAGTTTGGGTATGTGCAGTAGGCTACTGATTGATGTTTCTCTCTCACATCAATGTATCTCTTTCACCCTTCCTCTCTCTAAGATCAATTAAAATTAAAAAAATATAGTATACATACAATTATAATATAAACTAGAGGCCAGTTGCACAAAGAATTTCGTCCAATAGGCCTTCCCTCCCTTGGCTTCCAGCACCGGTTTTCCTCCGGCACCTGGGACCCAGACCTATGCTCTGGCCAGAGTCTGCCATCTTCATCTTTGCTACAGACTCTGGAGTCTGCAGTCTTGTCTTCGCTGGGGTACTCTGCTCCTATAGATTCCTTTACCCCCTGCCCTCCCTCTCATAGTAGGCGCCTGAGGCTGCTGGGTGGCTGCCATCTTTGACCTTCTACTTTGCATACTCACTCTGATTGGCTGCAAGCATAGCAGAGGTACAATAAATTTACATGTTTGTCTCTTATTAGGTAAGATGTTAATTATATGTATTGTTCATGAGGTTATGGTTGCTGTGAATGTTTCACTATGTTTTCTAATATTTAAAGAATGAGTATTTGCTATCTGTATAATAAATTTTAGTATTATAATCGTTCACTGAAAAATATTGAGCAACTTTATACCTTTGAGTATCTTCCAGTTTTTTGGTTGTTTTTTTTTTTTTTTTTTTTGATATATCAGTGAATAAAACAGAAAAGACTCTTTGCCCTCATGGAGTGTATATTTTAGAGATGAGAGACAATGAGAAATACACATTATAAGTAACTAACTTGTAGAATACTAGAGGCCCAGTGCACGAATTTGTTCATGGGTGGTGCCCCTCAGCCTGGCCAGTGATTGGTGCGATCGGGCCTGTCAAGCCCAGTCCTGGGAGAGAAACTCATGGGAGGTTGGCTGGCAAGGAAGAGGGACTGCTGCCCCTGGTGGTCAGTGTGCACCATAGCTACCAGCCAGTTGTCTGGTCATACGGATTGCTTAGGCTTATATATATATAGATATTAAAAGGTGAAAATGCTATGGACAAAAGAGAAGATTGTAATGACAGATGTGAAATCAGAAATGCCTAGGGAATTAATAAGAAGTGCAATGAGAATTAACAAGCAATGTACTGGGTAGCTGATGGAGGACCACTTAGGTGTGCCTTCACTTGCATTTTAAATATCAATGCTGCCCTACTAGGTAGTTTAGTTAGAATACATGAGCTCTGATGTTTCAGTACCTAGGATGAAATCTCAGCTTTACCACTGGTTACAATTTAATAGAAATGTCAGAGGCTCCCTTGAGAAATGCCATTTGAATAAAACTTTGAAAGAGATGAAAGAGAACCATGTTTACACCCAGGGGAAGAAAGAATAACATGTACATATAAGACAGCTGGAACAACTCCTAGAGTGGCCCTAAGGTGTCTGCCGTATTTGGGGAAAACAAGTTGGCCAGAATGAGCTCGAAAGCCCAAGTGGCAGAAGTGGAGGTGGGAGTCCATACTTCTCCAAATGACTTCTGTCTCTCCCCATATATCTCTGAGACATATATCTGCATGCCTATATATCCATCTGACAATTTAATCCTCTTAAAGAATTTCCTTTTGTCCTAGCTGTGTCCTCAGGCCCCATGGCTTAGGTTGGTCCTCAGAGGATCAGGTGAACCCTTACTAAATGCAAAGGCTTTACTATCAGAGAACTCTACAGTCAAGCCCTGGCTTCACCACTAAGGAAACCTGCCCTTATGCAAATATTGACTCTTTCTACACCTCCATTTCCTTCTACTGAAGATTTAGAAAATCATCCTGCCTGCTAGATGAGTGTTCTGAGGATTATAGTGCTTAACTCAAAGTTAGTTCCCACATTTCAACTATTAATATCATTTTTATGGTTACTATAATTATTGTTTCCCTATCACCACCACCGCTTCATTACTTTCCTCATATTATCTCCTGCTGTTGTCATACACAGGCCATGTGCTGTATAAACTGGAATGGATGTAAATTCTACACTATGTTTTATCTGAATTCTAATTATCTTTATGCCTTACCAACTCCACAGTCTATTTATGTGAATGTTCTGTATACTTTCTCTCACCTTGAAACTTCTATAGCGCTTGGTATCTATAACCATTAATTTACACTGGTCAACTGCTAGCATCCATTGTTAGTTTTATTTCATAGTTTATAGCCCGCTTCCCCGAATGTCTTTAAGCTCCTTAAAGACAGGAAAACTACTTCTAAATGGTTATTATAAAAATGTCTTATATACAGGCTCTCCATCAATTTTATTGATTTAGTGTTTGGAAAAAAGAATATATCCCTTTTATTACAAAACAGAGTAGAGTTTGCAGTTATGGCTGGGGTCACTTTGTTATTAAAAGAACTACTGGCAGGATGTTTAAATTATGGTTATGCTTCTAATGTATACCACAAAATGTACTACTATAGTTTTGTGCATTACTTCTCATTTGGCCTGGAGAGAGAGATGGTAGTAAAGCTGTTGGGGGTGATATAAAACTTTTAAAAAAACTTGCTGGAAAACTAGAGAAAACAAAGTGGGAACCAGGACTGGAATGGCAGGAACATAGGTCTAGTTGCTAGAACTATTGTAATATAATAAAAGGCTTTCCATCACTAACACCTGCCCCAGCTGCATACAAAGCTCTAGGTTGATTGTTGGCAGACCTAAAACCCAGCTGCTGCTGTGACCACATTATTTACTAAATCTTCACTATTGGTCTGCCAATGCACATCAAATCCTGAAGCAATCTCTACATTAACAGTCTAAATTAAAAGATTAAGTAAAAGGTTATACTTTTCCCTTATATACATACTTCCAATGTATCTGGCCATGAAGAGTGCAATCATAAATATTGATGCCAGAACTGATTTAGCCTGGTCTTAGATTTGAAATGGAAAGTAGAGAAATGCAATCTTTGATAAAAACAAGGTAGACAGTTTGGGGACTCTAAGTATTAGAATACTCAGGAGTTCTTTATTATAAAATGGTTTATTAAAATTCAGCGTAAGATAATTTTTATTAAAAATTCAGCTAAAGAAAATTCATTTTAATGTTTTTGACAACTAAAATTATAATGCATCATGAGTATTTATTTTACAATTTTATTTGGCAAAATGATATGTAGTTGAGTAGTGTAATGTGTCAATTCATATTATTTTTAAATAGAGGTTAAACCTATCGAATACATCATTATTTTTGGAGCAATTAAAAAGGAATGTAAACACAATGTGGCCACATTTTGTGAACTAATGATACAATAAATTGTTAAAAAATGAACAAATTTGTCGAAACCGGTTTGGCTCAGTGGAGAGAGCGTCGGCCTGCACACTGAAAGGTCCAGGGTTCGATTCCGGTCAAGGGCATGGTTGTGGACACATCCCCAGTGGGTGGTGTGCAGGAGGCAGCTGATCGATGTCTCTCTCTCATCCATGTTTTGACTCTCTATCCCTCTCCCTTCCTCTCTGTAAAAAATTAATAAACTATATATATTTTTTTAAATGAACAAATTATTGTAGCAGAAAAACATTGGTGAAGACTTCCATTTTTTTTTCCCCCAAAGAGAATTAACAAGCAATGTATTGAATGTCTGATTTTGGATCAGTCATGTTTTCCTTCTAACATCAATTGCATTTTAAATACCACTTCTGTCCTACTGGATGACTTAGTACCTGGAATGGTACTTGTCATCCAGTACTTGTTTATTACCTTTATACAGTCAAGACCACTTCATGTCCTAGTAAAACAGACATGATAATAACAGTAATTAATTGTGGCTTATTGTGAGTATTCATGAGTTTATATTTTATACCTAAGGGGTTCATATAAAAATATTGCGAAGATTAAATAAACATAAGAATTATGCCATGAATTAGTTAGCATACAATTTCACAAATTTGTATGTAGGCTTTAAGAATTTCATATACCTTATAGATTCTTGGAAAGAATTTAAGACAAAAGATTCTAAACAACAGGCACATAATAATGGGATCAATTTGTAATCCAAGGCCAGGGCAAGAATTGTGAAGATTCAGCAGAATTGGAAAGAGACTCAGAAAAATTCCAAATGTTTTTACTATTCAGAATAGGTAAAACAAGTGAGGAACACTAATCAGGCCTTTGATTAATCTACATTTCTTTTCTAGGAAAATAGATTTAACTTAAGGAATCAGATTCTCAGTATATTTTTTGTCTAAGATAAGGAAGGAGCTATAACTCATCATTTTAACACCTGTTTTTACCAGTTGATAATTTATTTTTCCTCCAAGCAAATCAGTTTGTGTGAGTGTTTTTGTGTGTGTGTAGGTATGTTTTGTATACTCTTGTTTCCATTAAAATAATTAGAGGTGGCAAGTTCTGGGGGTTTTTTTGTTTGTTTGTTTGTTTTTTCCTACTTGAATTTATTAAGGTGACATTGGTTGACAAAATCATTTAGGCTTCAAGTCTACAACTCAACAAAACACCATCTGCACACCACATTGTGCACCCAGTGTCCCAAGCAAAGTTTCTTTCTGTCCCCATTCCCCCCATTTTGCCCACCTCTACCCCATCCCCTTTCCCTATGAATAATACCACATGGTTGTCTGCGCCTGTTATAATGTGTGTGTTTGCTTAACCCCTTCACTTTCATTCACCCAGGCCCCCATTTTCCCCATCCTCTGTTTCTATTTCATCATCAGCTTATTTTTTCATTAGTTTCCATATTAAAGTGAGATCATATATTTTCCTTTCTCTGATATTCTTATTTCACTTAGAATAATAATCACTAGGTTTATTTACACATCTTACCCTTTGCACAAAATCCATGATTTTGTGCAAAATATATGAAATTATTTTTCTTCCTTTTTTTTTCCTACTTGAATTTATTAAGTTCAAGTAGGAACCCATTTTTCTTCCTTTCAAATCTTCTCCATTGTTTGTAAATCATTTTCATCCATGATTTTGTGCAAAGGGTAACATATCCTTCACTTTTTAATGGCTGAGTGGTATTCCATTGGGTTAATGTACCAATTTACCACAGCTTCCCCCCCCCCCATTTTTTAATTGATTAAAGTATTAGATATGTCTCCTTTTTCCCGATTGAACCCCTGCCACTTTACCCCCTAAGATAAGCCCCCACCACCCCAGTGTCTGTGTCCATTGGTTATACTAATATGCATGCAAACAAGTCCTTTAGTTAACCTCCTATCCCCCCACCCAGAACCACCCCTGCATGCCTTCTGCCTGAAGGTAGATGGTCTGATCAGTGTTTCTTAGTCTCTAGATCTATATTTGTTCATCAGTTTATGTTATTGATTATATCCCACATATGAGTGAGATCATGTAATATTTATCTTTCTCCACCTGGGTTTAGAAGCTCATAAATACACAACACCGTCCTGATCCCACCAAATGCAGAATGTTGTCTTCTTTCCAAAGAGATTTGGTATTGCAGTTGATGTTGATGGTTGACTTGGACTAATCCATGATTTTGTACATTTGGGAATCTCAAAATAAATACATTTTTCATTGCCAGTTCCAATTCAATGCAAAAAAGACTTTCCTGCCTTTGAAGCAACATTTTACTGATGATTTTTTTGGTTTTCCATTTGTTTTCTGTTCAGTTGATGGGGCACCCATTTTTCTTCCTTTCAAATCTTCCCCATTGTTTGTAAATGATTGGAAATTGTTTGCTGAACCACGTTTAATCTTTGTGCAAGTTTGACATGAATTTTCATCCAATAATGTTTGTAATTGTTGGTATTCAAACTTTTCGGTTAACCTGAACATTCTTTGTCTTCTACATCAAACTCATCACTTTTAAAGTGTTTAAATCAACATTCACAAGTATTTTGAGATGGAGCATGTTTTCATATGTCTCTTCACCATAAGCTACCCAAAGTATTCAACAGCACTTTTCTTCAAAATAAATGAATTATAATTTCCCACAACTGCTTTTTTTGGCATGAAATTCGACATTTATAAGTATAAAATATCTATGATGTTAACACCATCAGCAAATTTGACACATCAAGTTTTGAAGCTTGCTGTAAATACAACAAAATATCAAAACACATATGTATCAACATATTTGTAATTACATCTATTGAAAAAAATACATATTATTAACCAGTACACCTACGTAATAAATTGTGCTTCTATGAACATAGGGGTGCATATGTCCTTTCTAATTGGTATTTCTGGTTTCTTGGGATATGTTACCAGAAGTGGAATTACTGGATCAAGTGGGAGTTCCATTTTTATTTTTTCAGGAATCTCCATACTGTTCTCCACAGTGGCTGCACCAGACTGCACTACCACCAGCAGTGCATACCGTATTTTTCGGACCATAAGACGCACTTTTTTTCCCCCAGAAGTGGGGGGAAAAAGTCCCTGCGTCTTATGGTCCAAATATAGCCTACACATATACTTTAAAAAAAAATTTTTTTTTACTTGCCCGGCTCTGTGTGGTCTCTGTGTGCTTGCCCTGCTCTAAAATGGTTCTAAATGCTGCTGTTTACTTTACAGGGTTGATTACATGTGTTTATGACCGTGATGTTGGGTTTTAATGCACATAAAATATTTTAGGACACTATTTGTTTCAGAATCTTTTTTTCTTCATTTCCCTTCTCTAAAAACTGGTGTGTCTTATGGTCTGGTGCGTCTTATGGTCCGAAAAATACGATAAGTGTTCCTTTTTCTCCACATCCTCTCCAGCACTTGTTGTTTGTTGATTTGTGGATGAGAGTCATTCTAACAGGTACAAGATGGAACCTCATTGTTGTTTTGATTTGCATCTCTTGGATAATTAGTGACTTAGAACACGTTTTCATATGTCTCTTAACCTTCTGTATGGCCTCTTTCAAAAACTCTATTTACGTCTTTTGCCCATTTTTTTTTTTTATTGGATTGTTTATCTTCCTTTTGCTAAGTTGTATGAGTTCTCTGTAAATTTTGGAGATTAGGCCCTTATCAAATGTAACATTGGCAAATATGTGCTCTCATGCAGTGGGTTTTTATTTATTAAGTTCTATTATTTTTTGATGGAGTCTTTAGGGTTTTCTATGTACAATATCATGTCAAATGCAAATAATGACAGTTTTACTTCTTTTCCAATTTGGATGGCTTTTATTTCTTCTTCTTGTCTGATCACTATAGCTAGCACTTCCAGTGCATCTAACTTTGTTCTTTCTTAAGATGGCTGAAAATATTCAGGGTCTTTGCAGTTCCAAATATTTTGGAATATTTTTTCTAGATCTGTGAGATATGCCATTTGTATTTTAGTAGCAATTATGTTGAATTTGTAGATTGCTTTGGGTACTATGAACATTTTAATGATGTTATGTTTTCCTAGCCACAAACATAGTATATGGTTCCACTTTTTTGTATCTTCCTCAATGTTTTTTAAAGTATTTTACAATTTTCTGAGTATAGGACTTTTACCTCCTTGGTTAAATTTACTTCTAGCTACTTTATTTTTTGTTGTTGTTGAAATAGTGAATTGGATTATTTTTTTAGTTTCCTTTTCTGACAGTTAATTATTGATGTATAAAAATGCCACCGATTTCTGAATATTAATTTTGTATTCTGCCATTTTGCTGAGTTTATTAGATCTAGTAGATTTTGATGGAATCTTTAAATATTCTATGTACAATATCATGTCATCTGCTGTTAATGCTAGTTTTACTTCCTCTTTTTCAATTTGGATGCCATTTATTTCTTCTAATTGTCTGATTTCTGTGGCTAGTACTTCCACTATTATGTAGAATAAGAATGGTGAAAGCAGACATCCCTTTCTTCTTCTTGACAGTAAAGGAAATGCTTTTAGTTTTTGCCCATTGAATATAATGTTGGGTATGGGTTTGTCATATATGACCTTTATTATGTTAAAGTATGATTCCTCTATTCCCAATGTTCTCAGAGTTTTTATTATAAATGGGTGCTGGATTTTGTCAAATACTTTTCAGCATTTATTGATATGATTGTATAGTTTTTATCCTTCATTTTATTTATTTGATGTATCCCACTTATTAATTATGAATACTGTACTAACCTTGCATCCCTGGAATAAATTCTATGTAATCATGGTGTATGATCTTTTTAATATATTGCTGGATCCCGTTAGCTAATATTTTGTTGAGGATTTTCACATCTATATTTATTAGGGATATTGACCTATATAGATAATTTATATTCTTTGTAGTATCTTTATCTGGTTTTGGAATTAAGGTAATGCTGTCCTCTTAAAAACTTGGGAGTCTGTCCTACTCTTGAATTTTTTAGAATAGTTTGGGAAGGATAGGTGTTAGTTCTTTGAAAGTTTGGTAAAATACCCTGTGAAGCCATTTGATCCAGGACTTTGGTGTGCTGGGAGTTTGTTTGTTGTTGTTTGTTTGTTTGTTTGTTTGTTTATTACTGCTTTGATTTCATTAGCTATAATTGGACTATTCAGATTATCTGATTCTTCCTGATTCAGTTATAGAAGATTGTATGTTTTTAGAAATTTATCCACTTCACACAGGTTGACCAATTTGTTAGCATATAGTTGTTCATAGTATTTTCTTTAAATCCTTTGTATTTCTGTGGTGCCAGTTGTTGCTCTCCTCTTTCATTTCTGATTTTACTTACTTGGGTCCTCGTTTTTTTATTAGTCTAGTTTAAGGTTCATCAATCTTTTAAAAGAACCAGCTCCTGGTTTCACTGATCTTTTGTAGTTTTTTTTTTTTTTTTTCATCTATTATTTATTTCCTCTCTAATCTTTATTATTTCCTTCATTCTACTTACTCTGTGCTTTATTTTTTGTTCCATTTTCTAGTTCTTTTAGGTACAGGGTTAGATTGTGTGAGATTTTTCTTGCTTCTTGAAGTAGGCCTATACTGCCATGAACTTCCCTCTCAGGATTGCTTTTGCCATGTCTAATAGGTTATAGTTATGTTTTCATTTTCATTTCTCTCTAGGTAACTTTTGATTTCTTCTTTGATCTTATTGCTGTTTATTCCCTGATTAATTTTTAATACATTTTTTAAAAGTTTTTCAAAGTAAAAGTTTCAGGAAAGTTGCAGCATTTCCATATAATCTTTACATAGTTTTATAAATTATTAGCATTTTGTCACATTTGTATAATTGCTGCCTCTCAAAATATATAAATATACGCGCCCCCGCCCCCCCCCCCCCCCCCAGTTCTAAAATGCTTTATTTATGATGCTATAGTCGCCTAGAAGAGACCACAATCCTCCTACAAACATTAAGCCTGGATCTCAGGTATCATCTATGGCTTAATCTCAGTGACATCTTTCTGTCTGGGAACACAGAGCTCAAGAAGAATGCTATTTCCCTCCAATTTCCTGTTCAAGGTTGAATTCCCTGTTATAAGTTAACAAGTGGATTTTTAAATATTTTATATACTTTCATTAAATTTTATTTTTCAAACTATAGAAACAAACCAAAAGTAAATGATAGTGAATCACATGCCTTGCATGAAACTAAGCATTTCCATTGAGCACTGTGGCTCATTAAAAAACACAAACTCCTTAAATAAGTCAGACTTTCTTTTAACCTTTATTGTTGAGAGTATTACAGATGTCCACCCTTCATCACCCCATGGTTTTTATTCATGGGCAATGTATATGTGCATATGAGCTCTTTGATTCATCTCTTCTTGCTTCCCCTTTCCTCCTTCCCTCTGGGATTTGTCAGTTTGTCCCAGAAATGAACCCACACCATTATGCTCAATTAATATTTTACAAAGGAGGCAAGAACATAAAATAAAGATAGTTTCTTCAATAAATGGTGTTGGAAAAATTAGATAGGTACATCCAAAAAAAAAAAAAGAAACTTGACCACCAAATTATTCAATACACAAAAATAAACTGAAGTGGATAAAAGACTTAAATGTTAGCTGTGAAACCATAAAAGTCCTAGTAAAAAGTAGACAGAAAAATATCAGACATATCACATAGCAGAAATTTTCGCAGATACATCAACCATGGCTTGCAAGTCACATGCGGCTCTTTGGCCCCTTGAGTGTGGCTCTTCCACAAAATACCAAGGCCTGGGCAAGTCTATTTTGAAGAAGTGGCATTAGAAGATGTTTAAATTTAAAAATTTTGGCTCTCAAAAGAAATTTCAATAGTTGTACTATTGATATTTAGCTCTCCTGACTAATTAGTTTTCCGACTACTGGCCTGGGACAAGAGAAATAAAGGAAACAATAAACAAATGGGACTATATCAAACTAAGAAGCTTTACAGCTAAAGAAACCAACATCAAAATGAAAATGAATCCCACTGTATGAGAAAACTATTTGCAGGTAGGTGTGGGTGCCAGCCATTTTCCCACCTCCTCACTTTTAAACATTCTCTATGTGGCTTCCTCTGTGAGTCCTTGGTTGTATTTCAGTTCAGCTAGCCTTCAGTTGGTTATTTAGATTGATTGCTCTATAATTTAGCTGTAAGTGCAGTTTGGCACTGGGAGCAGGTGAGTACAACTTCTACCTACTTTGGGAATCTGATACCAGTGTCCTTTTGATATAAAATCATATGTATATTTTAAACTCTCAAACACATTATAATTTGAAAAATAAATACTAAGTTAGGTGAGGTGTTTTTGTTTTGTTTTGTTTTTCAGAAACCAGGAAGTTTCAGGATTAAACAAATGTGGTTTATTTAGAAGTAAACTCTTTGATCATTGTATGGGAGAGAATGGATTTGGGGAAATAAGGCAACAACAATAATGACTACAACAGTGTAAGAGTCTCATTTTAGAAGTGAATTAGAAATTTTAATTATCTGGACTTAAAAGCAGAAGAACAATACATACAATGTGAGAAGTAATTCTAGCATAATAACAGTGCTGTGCACAGGCCTGGACTCACTAAGTTAAAAAGACCTTGGAAAACTCAAAGAAGGTTTAAGGACAAGCAATAAACATGATTAATAGCTTGGAAAATAGAATCTCAGAGGAAAGGTTAAGGGAACTAATATTATTTAAGTTGGAAAATAGGCTGGGGAAACAAGTTGGTTTTCAATTACATGAAGGATTATTACATAGAAGGTGCTGATCGGTACTCTAATGCCACAGAGGGCAGAACAAGAATAAGTGAGCTTGAAATGTTGTATAAGGCATTTAGGTTGGCAAAAAGAAAAGAAAAAAAAAATTCCATCAGGACTGCAAGCCATGAAAATGGAAAGTACTAAATTTCTTTCTGTATAGACCTTTCAAAATGCACTTGAAACTCATTTGTCTAGGAAAGTTTACATGAGGCCCAGCCTAACAAGTGGAAAGGAAGGAACACTTCAAGTGTTTACAAGGGCTATCTTTTCTAAGTTTCCCTCCACACTCCAAATTGTGAATATTGTGTTATGGATTTGCTGTGCACAGCAAGGAGAATGACCAGAGATTAAAATCTTTGAAATGAAGTTCAGGGTGCACATGCCATTGTTTAAGACAGCAACCTTGGAACAGCTAGAAAAATGCCTATTGTAACTGTTCAAGCAATTTTAGCTTGTTTACTAATTCAAGTTCATTAGATTACTAGCAAATAATTGCATTTTTTTGTTCCTTGGCTTTTCATTTCCTTCTTTGCAATATATTTTTTGCTTTTTCTTTTAGAAATAAATCAACCCAATTGAATATTCTTTCATAAGGTAATAAAAATAACATATTTTCTGCCAAAAGATTTTATTTACTTAGAAAAATAGGCTATTCTCTGAACACCTGCACACTTAATTCTCTTTGAGTTAAATTATACAAGAATTCCATACCACTGATTTCTGAGGCTTGTGCTAACAAAGATAAATGAAATCAGGGATTTCAATAAAATTTTGCAAACAATTCTGTTAGACCTTGTCAAATATGCACACAATATGAGTTCTAACTTCTTTCATTTATGTGTCAATGTTATGAAAATTAATAAATAAAAGTATGGAGTATTGCACACAGTCTATACACAAAGGGATAAAAATTAAAACTGTAGCTGGAAGCTTTTAACTATTTCTTTGATAATGATATTTATTTTTGCCCTATAAACAATTTCATTTTCTTTAAAATACATTAAAAATAAGGAAACATTCCTAACAAATACAAATAGGCACTATAAATTGTATTATGAAAAAATTTTTTTAAAACTTCTAAAGAACATCTATTGCATTATATTTGGGAAGTGTTTTATATAGTCATTAATTCTTTAAAATGTCAATAAGAATAGAGTGAGTCACAGTTATTTCCTCTTCTAAGATGAGAAAGAGAGTCAGAAATAAATGAATTGTCAAATTTATATAACAAGTTATTGAAAACAGGGAATTGTAACTGAGATTTTGACCTAAAGATTTTTGTGTTTTGATTCTGCAAAAATATGTGGAAAAGTAGACATAAACAAGCAGGAACCAACTTAAAACTTGTACCAGTAAGCAAACCATAAGAGAGTTCATCTTCTACCACATCTAATAGCTAGTTCATGTTAAAAGTTCTCAACTAGGGCACAACAATAATTTCTACAATGTAAAATTGTATTATGTGCAGAGCAAGGCCAATTAGTAATGTCTCTTCCCCTTGGTAACTGAGGTAACATATAATGAATAGAAAGATAATCCTGAATGAGTGAGCACTGAGAAAAGGTAGAAATGCTTATTATAATTTGGAACTTGTCACATTTGTACGACCTATTCATAAATGACTTTTTCATTATGTTAGTTCCAATCAAATATCTAGGATTTTGTCATTTTCCCTCAAACAAATCTAATAGGAAACCCACTCAGGAGTTTAGAATTACCTACAAAAATAATTTCTGCACCCAACACAGAAGAAGTTCATCAATTTCTACTCAGCATCTACACAAATTTAGAATAAATTATGCTAATTAAAAATAAGATCAGGCTGTTCTGTCACAACTGTTTGTGTCCTCATGCCTTTGGCAATGTTTCCATTAAGTCTGTTATCTAATCCCCAACATCTTTTATTATTCTGTTAATATGCTCACTACTCCAGCATTATCCTAGAATTGGGGCCATATCAATGAATTGCATATGCACAAACTAGAGAACAATCATCACAATATTCTACATATCTGCCTCTTCTAATACACTTAAAGTGCTCCTTATAATTCCACAGAGATGTTTTACAGCAGCATTATTTGTACCTCAAACCAAGTATCATCCACCTTAGTCTGACCTAAAAAAAGGGATACATAAGTAACACATTTACATTTGTCTTTTAAAACAAGAACTAGAACTCTATCATTTTGTCACATAATGATATAGTTTTTATATTTGCAATTCTTTTGCTTTAAAATGAAAATCTACTTTTTGGCTTCCTTTTTATAGGACATAGACATTATATTTTTTTAAACATTTGAGATGTCACATCAACTTTTCTTTTAATGTCAGTGGGAATCAACACTCCTGCATTTAAGACATGATTTATTTTCTTTCTGTTACCATGAGACCATAGAGAGTCTGTGATTATTAAATAGAGGGATGTCACTTTACTGGAAAGGTCCTGAACTAAGCTTACATGGAATACCTTTTGGACACTCTGTATTGAGATTCCTGGAAATATGCCTTCAGCTACATCTTCAGCTGATGATTAAATTTTCTCCCAATGATCTAGGAAATTATCTTCTTGTGTCTGACTTCTCATTGCTCATTTGACAATGGCTCTAGATTACTAAATTCTCAAGATATATTTCAGAAACCATAAAGTTATATATTAACATCATCAGACAATTATTTAAAAAATAATCAAAACTCTACTTGAAAACAGAAGATGGTAGGATGCTTTAATTCCTAAACTCAAAGGAATTCACTGACATCACCAAGCGATGGGACTGAGAAGAAAAGAATCATCTCTTCTAGTGTGCTATTTTAGGTTCCTCAGAGTTCTTTTCCACTGTGATATATTATAAAATCCTATATAATAAAACCCTAATATGCAAATCGACCGAATGGCTTGATGACTGGTGGAACAGCTGGTTGCTATGACACACACTGACCACCGGAGGATAGATGCTCAATGCAGGAGTTTCCCCTGGTGGTCAGTGTGCTCCCACAGGGGGAGCACTGCTCAGTGAGAAACCTGGCTCAAGGCTGGCGAGTGTAGCAGAGGTGACTGAAGCCTCTTCTGCCTCCACTGCAGGCAGCAGTAAGAAGTGAGGGTCCCAGACTGCAAGAGTTCCTGGGCTGTGAGAGCACACAGGCTGGGCTGAGGAACCCCCTTAAAAGTGCACAAATTTCATGCTCTGGGCCTCTAGTATAAAATAAAATTGGACTTTCTTATTCACCCTAAATTTGTCAGTAGCAAATAAATCTATCATTGATCGATATAATTAGAAGCACAGACCTAAATCTTGAATGGTAGGTATAAACAAACCCATAGGTAAAGTACTTTCTACAATTAACCAAAGTTCCACTAAACAATAAGTACCTCCTTGACACAGAGGTCTTTGAATTTCATAAAAGGGATATGCAGAAAAGGCCAGAAGCCAATGAGAAATACTATGAGACTGTCCTATGTCATATTCCTCTGAGGAGAAGCAATCCATGCTCAAAAGCACAAAATTTATAGGGAGTTAAAATGGCAGAAAGTTGCCATGCTTTCTTTATATTTCTTAAGCAGTAAAATAGTGGTAATTGCATACAAATTCCCTAATCCTATTAGTAAAGGATTCATTCAATACCGAGTAGCTTGCCTGTCTGGTGATACTCAGTGGTTGAGCATAGACCTATGAACCAGAAGGTCACAATTTCGATTCCATGTCAAGGCACATGCTTGTTTTGCAGACTGGATAGGGATCATGCAGAAGGCGGTTACTTTCTCTCATCATTGATTTTTCTATTTCCCCCTCTCCCTTCCTCTCTGAAATCAATAAAAATTTATTTGAAAAATACTGAGGAAAGCAGTATTTGTTGAAATTGTCAGAAAAATGAACTGGGAATTACCAATCCTCTTCTTTCAGAACAACTCTCATTTCATTATTTTTTTTCTTCTTCTAGATTTTGACACTGACAGGGTGGGCCAGGCTTGGGCACAATATTGTGTTCTCATTTTTCCCCCTCCTCTTTCCACATCTGGCTTAATGAGATAGTCAATAGAACAAAACACATATTCCTGTGGCTCTCTCCTTCTCTATCAAGCTCTCTCTTTGAGGAGTTTGCCAGGGATTTGGTCCTTAATCCACCGACATTAATTAATTTCTTTATTAAGTACCATATTGGCATAAAGCATGATAATATATTAAAAGCCAAAGTACCTAACATGTAAACAACACAAAACTTTGATGTGAACATTTCTTACACTTCAGCCAGTGATGTTGGTAGTCTTCAAACTTTTAACTTTTGAGTACTTGAATAATTTATATTGCTTTGTTAAAATGCACTTTTGAGAAAAATAAAGTATTAAGTTGGGAGAAAGATTATAGCAGCTAGTACATGAAACGAGGTTTAAATATTGTCATATACCAATTATATATATCTCCAACATATATCTCTAACTTTTTCCTTTTCAGTTTATACAAGAAGATATAAATTTAAGTGATGGAAGATAAATTTCATGCTTTAATCTTCATGTCCCATTTGCCTATAGCATTATCTAATAGTATATGAAGATTTGCTTTACTAGTATTATCTCATATAATATTTATAAAAGTGGAAGATATTTTCTGCATTTTAAGGATGAAGAAAATGGCATAGAGAAATATGAAAACATTTGCTCAAGTTTAGAAATTTTATATGTGATGGAACAAAGAGAAATATAAGAGGTCTAATATGAGAGAACCCACTTAAAGCTACTATGCACTGCTGATGTATTGTAGTATTGTGCACATATATGTCATATATAGTAAAATTATATACATATATACACACATATAAGCACACATGCATGCAAATATATATTGAAGTGGCAAATAAATATTTCAAGTTGTTACTTATTTAATGGTCTATTACCTTTTGAAGAGTCTTTCAAAATACAATTCCACCTTAATAACTTAGATATATATTTTAATCCTCTGGAGTTTGTGATTATAAAGAATTACCTTGTGGTTATACATGAAGAATAGAAAGAACTCAATTAACAATAACTTTTAACATGAATGGTTTCTGACTAGATTGCCAGTGTTTGAGTAGACAACAGAAATTTATAACATCTTGTTTTGGGGTAAAATCAACTACCAAGATACAATAAGAATTTTTCTAAATAATGAAATGTAACCCATAATTTGCTCTAAACTACACCTTTCAAATACTGATCAATGTCTTGCAAGGTTTTCCTAGAAGTCAATAACAATACATGAGTTAATTATATCTACACTGTACTGCATTTTTCCTCATTAGAATATCATAACGATAGCATGTAACATTAATAGGCTATATTCAAATAATGCATAATAAACTGTATTGAAATATTATTTACAGGGATAATGATAAAAGAACACAAATTATATTTAGGCAATGAATGCCAAATCTAGAAATAAGTAGGTTATAAGAGGATTAAAATCCATAGAGAAAAATAATAAATGGCTATGCACATGAAAATAAAGTATTGAGGAAACAGTAAAATATGGGGTAGCTTGTTGAGTAGTATTAATACAAACCTTGAGATAGAAAGACACCTACATGACTTAGTTCATTTTCCATAGGAAGAAAATATTAATGCCGAGGGACTAAAAAGATGACAATAAAACAGTACAGATGTGAAGTACACATCTACTGAATAATCTTGACCAAATATTACTTAGCTGATGTGGAATTCCAGAGTACACACAATTATTAAAAATCAAAAGCTTTCTTCAAACACATAATTATTGTGTCTGTGACAGAATAAAAAGAGAAAGCAATTATAATTTAAGAAATATATTCATCTACTGTGAAATATTACAGCAAAACCAGATGACTTTGTGTGTAGCATTTTTATTTTTAATAATATATTTGGAATATTAAATAGTGCAATCATGCTTATACAAATGGTAGACTTGAATAAGTTTATTATAGTATCAACTCTATAAATATGTCTTATGTTTACTTTATATCAAACAATATACCAGAATAAATATGTGTGGAGAACAGAGAAATAATTGAGATGTAATCTTTTCATTTTAGTACACAATAAAAAATAGAAGTGAAAAGTACATAGAAGTACTGATGATGGAAGAAATATAATATGAAATGGAAAAAGGAGTTAGACATTTTTACTGAGTAGCTTACTATTTGAGACTTCAATAAAGAATAGAAGTTTTATGAACCTACAAAAGGGGAAGAATATTTACGACTGGAGAACAGCTGAGAAATTTCAGGAATATGTGAAGTAAACATTATTTTCAGAATGGATTTATGAGTTGCATGGTATGTTCAAGTTAATTTTTATCATTAGGAAACTTTAGATCAGTGACCATAAGGGATTTCTTATAAAAATACACAATTTTAATTGAAAAACCAATGTCAGGATTACCTAAAGATAGACTTTTTAGACCAAAGTTATCTAAGAAACTCAAGATTGCTCAGATTAGTCAAAATGAGTACCAATAACATCACAAGTATTGACTAGAGTTAATTGATCAAAACGCTTAGCTCACCCTGGCCAGTTTTCTCAGTGGATAGAGCATTAGCCTGTGCACCAAAAGGTCATGGTCCGATTCCTGGTCAAGAGCATTTACCTGGGTTGCAGGTTCCCTTTGGAGCACATGTGGGAGGCAAACGATCAATGTGGCATTCTCTCTCTCACATCGATGCTTTTCTCTCTCTCACACACACACCCATCTTCCTTCAACTCTATTTAATCAATGGAATAAATATCCTCAGGTGAAGAATAATAACAACAACAACAACAAAAAGTTAAGGTCTTGTCAAGATGTGTTTAAATGCTAAATCTAGATAATAAACAATGACAAAAATGATGATGATAGATAAATAGATGATAGATACATAGATGATAGATAGGCAGGGGATATGGTCTTAGAAATACAACATTAGGAGATTTTGTCATTACATGAATATAATAGAGTGTACTTACATAAACTCCTAGGTAGTAAAGCCTACTACTATAATTGTATATACTATACTTTTATATTACTGACAGTGCAGTAGTTTTGTTTACACCAGCATCAGCACAAACATGTGAATATTGCATTTCACTATTTCTTTAGGACAGCTACCACATACTAGGCAATAGGAATTTTTCAGCTTCATTATATATAATTTTAAGGGGCTATCACCATTTATAGTGTTCATTGTTAATCAGGGCATGACTGCACAATGCATGTAGAATAAGTAGTACTGAGTGGTGAAAGAAATAGACCTATTTTCTCTAACATGAGCTTCCTAGACCTGACTCTGGATCTTTTACATGAGATAGGTTGAAAGGAAGTGGTGGTAGGAAAAGGGAACTGGAGATTTTATTTATAGAACCTATATGCTGCTTAAAACATATTTCTGCACATCTGAAGTTACACAATCATTCAAGAAGGATGATTTCCCCTTATAACCCTGACATTTGGCTGCTGCTATTATTTATAATAATAACTTATTTACATAATATGATAGAAACAAAGAACATAGTGTTTGGAATCAGAGAGCATTGAATTCAGAATTATGTTGTGTCACCTATTTGAGAAAGTTAACTGCCTTCTTCAGGCCTTCGATCCCTGGGCTGTTCGTGGAGATAAGACCTGCCTCGTGACTCACCTGAAGATGAATTGAAGCACCTGGGGCTAACTGCTCAGCATATTATTAAACACGCTGCACATCTGCTAAGAGAATGTAACTGGTGTTTGGAGACAGAGACCCTCCATTTTCTGAGTTTCTTTGTGAAGGGAATCCAGTTAGAGAAAATGTGAATTCTTTCCTCATCCCTCACTTTGCTGAGTATGGGTGAATGAAGAAACTCAGCTTCTTAGCCTTTCTTAGATTTTCTCTTTTGTATAATATTACCCTATAGAATAAAATGGCATTCTGCCCTAGTCACCCCCTGTGGAAAGATTAATACTGACTCCTGTGTCATATCTCTCAACTGGTTCCTGAACTTCAGTGAGGAAAGTGAGGGTGTGTTATATCTCCTTAAAACCCAACAATGTGATAGCTATTATTTTATTCATAACAATTTTTCATTACACCTTATGAATTAGAATTTAGAAATATTTCCTGTAATTGTCTTTTAAGAATATGTTTAAATTATAAATTTAAAATTATCTATCTATCTAAGTGTCTATAAAAGCCTAAGTAACAGTCTGACCATTCGACCATCCTACTGGTGGTAGCTATGATGCGCACTGACCACCAGGGGGCAGACACTCAATGCGGGAGCTGGCAAACTGTGGTAAATTGACAGCTGAGGTTCTTGAGTGATGCACGTGGAACCAGAGAAGAGGGAGCGTGATTCCGTGGTGCATCACCCAAGCACTGCCCTCTCACATTCTGGGATCCCTCGGGGGATGTCAAAGAACCGGTTTTGGCCCAATCCCCATAGGCCAATCCAAGGGATCCCACTGGTGCATGAACCTGTGCACCAGCATCTAGCATTTAATAATTATAACATTAAAAGTTTAAAGTAATTCCAGGAAAATACAAAACCTGTACAACATAAAAAAAAAAAGTATCATCAGAAATGTCATCCTAGACTCAGTATTATGTGAATAGTAAAACTTAGAGATTTATGACATTAACAGATATCATGGGGTGATAACGACAGGAAATTAGTTATTAATAGGACATTGTGTGACAGAGATAGTTAACTCAAATAAATTCTGGTGGTTTTGAAGTCAAGGTCACAAATTTAATTTCCATATGGGCAGTATACTTCTGACTGAGAAAACTCTGTTCTCTATCACAGACTGCACCCCTAACCCCAATCTGTTATTACTCAATTATGTACCATTAATTGATGCAAAATCCTACCGATAGTGGGTCATCTGTGCCATCTGCATAAATGAAGGACAGCATGTCTCTGAGACAGCCGACAGAGAACAACTTGAGGCCAATAGTATAAGAAAATTCACTAATAACCTGTTGTTTTCTTCTGGAAAAACATAGCTCTAAAATTTCCAAGAAAAAAGGTATTACAAACATTATTCAAAAGTGGATTGGAATCAACTCACTTTCCCTTTCTTTAAAAATTAGTCAAATAGAAACTTGATAGTCCTAGTATGCCTTTGGAATTTTTTTGAACTTATTATCAGATACTTATCTACTAAGATGTTCTCTCATGTAGCATGTTTCCTAATAAAGGGGACTTTTTAAATTTGCTACTACTGTCTATTTCCTCTGTGCTCTGAGTTTCCTTGTATATTTCTAAATTTCATTGGGAACTTATAATATATCCCAGTGCCATCCCTTAATAAATATAACATTCTACAGGACATACGACTAGCAGGATATATGATACTATAACATACACATGGCTGGACAGTTCTATTCCATACTTAGTAATGAGGAAGCTAAGTTCTATATTCTGGCAAAGAACTGATTCAATGCAATATCATAAAGTCTTTCAGCCAAGACTTAGAGTTTGAACAGAGGCAGGCAAAAGCTTCTAAGCCCCAACTTCCATTATTTAATTCTTTTGCATCTTTCTCCGCATACAAAAACCCTCCAAATAAACTCCTTTTCAAAACCTTCTTAAAGGAAGAGTTGATAAAAATCATTTAGACTTTTATTAATTTATGCTAAAAATGTTTCATCTATGAGTAGAAGAATTTGAGGTAATGCCTATCTATTAATATATTTCAAGTAGCAGGCATCAGCTGGAACAGAATTTTACGTGTATGTGTTGGTGGATAATGAGACATCAGGACACCCTCAATAATTTTTTTTCCCCACAACATCTATGTTAGAGACATTGCACTAGCAACAGAAGACTTAACAGAATGTAAAATGTGAAAAGTTCTATGCTCAATGATTTGGCATTCTAATGCATCAGAGAATGAAAAGTGAGAGAGATGAGAGAGAGATTATTTTTGAGATGAAAATCAGTATCCATAAGATTCACATGTTTTTTTTTACAATATATTAAATGTTATGAAATAGTGCTGAGCAGATCTCATAAGGGAAGCAATATTATTTTGATTCGACCATAATTTAATTTCAAAATTTTAAAGTTCAGATTTCCTGCCTTGTATCTGTCTCTTTTTGTGAATACTTTTCTCTTTTCAATCAAGCAAAAATTTTATTTCATTATCAGGCTTAACTTCTACATCATCTCATCCCTAGAACTATTCCAACTGCAAAACAGAGAAATCTCTCACTGCTCAGATTTCATAGGAGAGAAATGTCTCTCCTGCTGTGGTCATGAGGATCTATGCTTGAACCTTCATACTTTATGCCTCTGGCTGCCTGACCTGGCAATACCCAGGTTAACTTTAGAATCCCTCAAAGTGAGAACAGCAGCCTCTGTCAAACTGGGTCTCTAAATGAATTAGGATTAAACCCAAAAGATATATATAATCAAGTTGAATTCTTATTAGAACTATCAATAAAATATTGTTTTAAAATAATTATACAATTTAGATTTATGTTATTGTAGCCTAGACTCCCATAATAAGTATATCCCATAACCATCTTCAACATGGCCTATACATAACTTACACTTTATCAATGACATTCTTAGAGAGTATATTAGTTTGTGTCCTCCAGAAAGAAAAGAAAAAAATCAATAGAATTGGCAGTGATGAACTCCCAGAAATCTATTTCTTTTTCTGTGAAGCTTTTTATCTGACCTTCAATTATAAATAATAGCTTTCCTGGGTAAAGTAATCTTGGTTGTAGTTTCTTGCTATTCATCATTTTGAATATTTATTGCCACTCATTTCTGGCCTACATAGTTTCTGTTGAGAAATCAGCTGACAGTCATATGGGTACTCCCTTGTAGGTAACTGTTTTGCTCTTGCTGCTTTTAATATTCTCTCTTTATCTTTTGCCATTGGCATTTTAATTATAATATGTCTTGTTGTGTTCTTTAGATTTCTTTTGTTTGGGGTTCTCTGTGCTTCTTGGACTTGTAAGTCTATTTCTATCAGCAGGTAGGAGAAGTTTTCTATCATTATTTCTTCAAATAGGTTTTTATTATCTTGCTCTCTCTCTTCTTCTGGAACTCCTAGAAGATGTTGGTATGCTTGAAGTTGTCTTAGAGGCTCCTTACACTATCTTCATAGTTTTGGATTATTTTTTCTTTTTGCTTTTCCAGTTGGGTGTTTTTTTGCTTCTTTGTATTTCAAATCTTTGACTTTATTCTGAGGATCCTCTAGTCTGCTGTTGGATCTCTGTATATTATTCTTTTTTTCAGTCAGTGTGTGCTTAATTTCTAGTCCATCCTTTTTCATGTCCTTGAGGGTCTCATTAAATTTCTCAGAGGTTTCTAGAAGATTATTGAGTAACCTTATAACCATAGTTTTGAACTCTATATCCAGTAGTTTGCTTTCCTCCATTTCTTTCATTTGTGACATGTTTCTTTGTCTCCACATTTTGGCTGCTTCCCTGTGTTGAGAGACTGCCTTTGTGCATTAGGTGTTCTATAATGCTCAGTGGCTCAGCCTCCTCAGTTACCTGAGGTAGACACTCTTGGTGCACCCCTTTGTGGGCTGTGTGCACAGTCTTGTTGTCCTTGAGCCTTGGTTGCTGTTGGTATCAATGTGAAGAATTGACCACTAGGCCAATTGGCTGTGAGGATCTATTGTGCCTACAATGGGAGAACTTCTGTTCTGGAGACACCCTTATGGGACAAAAATTCCTTCAGTGGGGCTTTGGTGCTCACTGAATTTTCCCCATGAGTGTGTCCCTTATGGATGTGTTGTAATCTGGATTGTCTCACTCTGACTACTAGGTATACTGGCTCTTGGATCTTTGCACAAAGTCAGTCATTGCCTGAGGCCACCCAGCAGGAGCTACAGATTCCTCCTCTTTTTGGGAGGTTTGGAGATGCCCAGATGAGGCCCAGCTGTGTAGCAATGCAAGCTTTGTCCAGCCTTGAGCCTTCTTTTGAAGGCTCTGGGGATTCTGATCTAGCTGCAATTTGTTAGGTTTTAGATTGCAAAAGGCCAGGCCATTGATATGCAAAAGCCTCTGTGCACAGCTTGGGTGGGATTGTAAATTGGGTGGGGCGGGATCTCAGAGAATCACCAGGGTGAAGCAAACAGCAATGGCTGACCATTAGCCCTGCCCCAAAGAAGTCCCTGGGTCTTTGTGTTCAGAGGCACTGTGCAGGAACAATGATCACTGCAAGTACCTCTGAGAGAAAGCTGCCCTCATGTTCCAGCCTGATTCCAGACAGTCCAGTTTCTGCCTCTGTGAGTATGGGTCTCCAGAATCTCACCCAGAACTGGAGTTCAGAGCAGATGTGAGCTTGTATTTCTCTCCTGATTGAGAAAGACAACAGTGTACTCAGTTGCTAAGCCTTTTTCTGCTTTCATCTGTACTTCTGCACTTCACTTCCGCACCTCTTCCCAGTGTCAGTGTGCTTTTCTCTTTCCTTCTAGTTGTGTAAATTCCACTCAGCAAGCCTTCCTGTGGTACTGGATGATATTTGCTTTGCCTTTTAGATGTGGTTTCAAAGTGGTTTGTGAGGCAGCCAGTTCAGGTCTTTACCTGTACCACCATCTTGGTTGCTCCCAAATTATAATTTTGGAAGACACATTAATACTGCATTATGTCTTTTTTTTTAATTTTTTAAAAATATATTTTATTGATTTTTCACAGAGAGGGAGAGGGATAGAGAGCTAGAAATGTCGATGAGAGAGTCATCGATCAGCTGCCTCTTGCACACCCCCCACCAGGGATGCGCCTGCAACCAAGGTACATGCCCTTGACCGGAATTGAACCCGGGACCCTTCAGTCCGCAGGCCAACTCTCTACCACTGAGCCAAACCGGTTTCGGCTGCCTTATGTCTTTTCAGGGCCATACATTTCAAATATTAGGTAAGCATGTCACTCACAATCTTATTCTCATAGTTTTAGAAAGAGAGGGCTAAATCAGAATATTATGGATTGTGTGTGGATTCACTCTTCTGGTTGATTTTAATCCAGATAAGATTTTTATTAAAAAAAATGTGACTTTAGATATCATTTTGAATATAGGACAACATCTGCTTTTTCTGCTGTAAGATAATTGTTTTGACTGAAATAGAAAATACAGATGGCTACCATAAAAGCATAACAACAGAAAACAAAGCATTGCTTACATTGTACAGGCTAAAAATTGCTATGACCATCAGGTCATAACTTCTGCTTTAATGTTTTGCAGGACTGGCTACAGATATTTTCCCATTCCAAAAAACAAACAAAATAGGTTTTATTTTTCTCACAGAAAAATAGAGTTTTCAGTTATGTTCAAATAATATTTGGTTAAAGATACAAGGCACGAGTGAAAAGAAAAACAGAACTATACATAGGAGAGGTCTAAGGTAAATTCTCTCACTGCTTTTGGAGGCCATTTAAGTATATCTGTTCTTTGGATAACACCATTATTTTTATACTCCTGTGTAAAAGGATGAACTTAGAATTGTCTTTAGTTTCTTAGCTCTTGAATAATCAAACAGAAATCAGCATGGTATACTACATTAAATTTATTTAAATGACAAATCCCTAGACTAGGAAAAAGAATTTAATTCAGCAAACCAGGGAACATAAAATTAGATTTGACAATTCAGAAAATGCTTATCATGCATACAGTAAAAACCTGTTCTTTCCTTTAGAATAAGGTGATAATCTAGTGAGCCAAGTCAATCCATATTCTAGGCTTATCGTATTAAGTGGCATGGTTGTTCAATGTGTTACAATTTAACTTCTAGTTCACTCTTGAGTATCAAAAGTGACACTAGAAATATATGTTCTTAAATGCAAGTTATTTTACTATTAGATATCATAATTTACTCTTCTTTCTTTAATACTTTAAAGCTCACAGAGGTAGAGATTGTGTTCACTGATGTATCTCCAATGCTTAGAGTCATCAGTGGCACACAGTAGGTGTTTTAGAAACATCTATTGAATTATATGAAAGATTGAATGAATTATTTGCTTGGTTATCACATTGAAGTCATAATCACCTAGTTTTTGCTTTTAATATGCTAAGCTACTTCTGGTTTTAGAGGCTTTGCACAAGTTCTTCCCTCTCTTACTCACTGTGTCTGTCTCACATCGAAACACTTTCTCACTGAGGCTTTCCTGAGCACTGAAGTGGAAGCAAATCTTCTCCTCTGGCCTCTCTCTCATACAGCACTCAACTGTGTGTCCCTTGTAGCATCTATCTTTACTACACTGGGATATGTGCATTGAGGGTAAAGATTAAAGCTGTCTTCCTTACCATACTCCATTATTTGAAAGCGTGTTAGGAAAATTAGGTTTTCAAAATATACTGGCTGGTTGCTTGAAAGACCACAATGTGCTTAACCATTTGCTCACTGCTGAACATGCTCTATTGATCAATTTGCTCTCATGGAAGTGACAGTTGGAAAGAAAATGAGCAAAAAAAAATCCACCACCCCCCCCTCCCCGAAATTATAAAATTACAAAAGAAATGAATATAGTAAAATAATGAGAATAATAAAGGCATCCATTTGGTTTTATTTTATTTATTTATATTTTAATAATCAGAGACCTCTCAAGTGGCAATACCAACAAAAACCATAAGGATGATACATCAGGCATATGAAAACATAGGGGAAGATCTCTACAGGAAGAAGGAACCATAGGTATTAAGGCCCAACACCAAAAAGATCAAGGTGTATTTAAGAAACTGTAAGAATACAAGTGCCCAGAGTGAGGCAGAAGGCCAAGTGAGAAAGAGACTTTTTTCTTCCATATTCACAAAAGCTCACATATAAACTCAAAAATTTTTTAATTTTCACCTGAGGATATTTTTCTATTGATTTTTAGAGAGAGTAGAAGAGAGGGAGAGACAAAGAGAAATATTGATATGAGAGAAACACATTGATTGGTTGCCCCCTACATGCATCCTGACCAGGACCTGGCCTGGGGAGAAGCCTGCTACCAAGGCATGTGCCCTTGACCAGAATCAAACCCAGAACCCTTTGGTCCACAGGCCAATGCTCTATCCACTGAGCCAAACCACCTAGGGCAATTCAACATTTTGTTGTTTCATCTATATATATAAAACCCTAACATGTGAATTGACCAAATGGCTGAACAACCAAACAACCAGTCACAATAACATGCACTAACCAGGAGGGGCCATGCACGGAACATGGTGGGCATCAGCAACAGGTGGCAGAGCACAGAACATGGAGGACATCACCCACGGTGGGATAGTGGAACAGGTGAGAAGGGGAACCAGACCAAGGCAGGTGCCAGTTGCTGTCATCGGGGCGAGCCTCTGGTGGTTACTGAAAAGTATTTGCTTCCACATGCCATGGTCCCACTGGGTGCTTGCACCTACTGTCGGCACCCAGCGCTGGTCTTGATCGCTTGACACGGTTAGTGGGTGCAAGCGGTGATCACCCCTCAGGGTTTATCCATCTACCCCTGCTTCTGAGGGGCGATCGGGACTGGCAGCCACCACTTGCACCTAATAATAGCACCAGCCCTGTTCACACCTGCTCACATCAGCCCTGCTCACACACTGGCACTGGCCCCAGTCGCTCCATGCCATCCCTGGTGCAAGCAGGGCCAGCATCATTATTGTGTGAGACTTTCCATGGTGGGATCAGGGCTGCCAGCAAACAGGGGACCAGGGACTGTGGCAGGAGTGGCTGGGTGGGGTGCAGAGGATGGGTTGAGAACTGCCCCTGTGCCCACTGCAGCCTCGCAGCCCACAATTCCTTTCAAGTTGCACAAATTCGTGCACTGGTCCCTTAGTCACTCTTATAATTGAAAATGAACTTTTGTGGGTTTTTGTAAATTAATTTCTTTATTGATTAAAGTATTACATATTTGTCCTCAACCCCCCATTCCGGTCCCCCACCCTCCCAGTCATGCCCCCACCCCCTTATTGTCCTTGACCACTGGTTAGGCTCATATGTGTGCACATAAGTCTGTTGGTTGATCTCTCCTTTTTATCCCCACCCTCCCTTTGAGGTCCAACAATCTGACCCATGGCTCCTTAACTCTGTGCTGTTTTAATATTTGTATTTTAAAATACCTCCTGCAATACCAAGAATGTGTTATGGTATGTCTATCATTCCACAGGATGCATTTATTAGAGCTGAGATAGGGATTGGGGGGATGTCTATGACAGTTCTCAGAAGATAATACTTCAGTGCTGAATGTCTAGATTCCTACACATTTGTGACAACAAATAAATAAGTGACAATGAATTATTCTTAGCACTCGAAGTGACAAACACACAATAAAATATACACTGAGTGGCCAGATTATTATGATCTCTGAATGCATAATAATCTGGACACTCAGTGTATATCCTATATAATAAAATGCTAATATGCAAATTGCCCCTTTAACCAGGAGTTCAACTGGCAGTAAGGCCGGACAACTGCCTATGTACTTTCCCCCTGGCCAGGCTTGCCAGACTCTACCCATGCATGAATTCATGCACCGGGCCTCTTAGTGGCCAGATTATTATGTATTGAGAGATCATAATCTGGCTACTCAGTGTAGTACATATGATGTACTGCAGAATTGTACATATGAAACTTATGTAAATTTCAATGTTACCTCATTAAAAAGTAAATTAAAAAAATACTTGAAGTTACAAGGAGCACAAACTTCAAAGGTGGCTATGTGTATATTCAGTTTCATATTCTAGTTATCACACATTTTACATTAAAATATTTTAATGAATTACTTCCCTGGTCAGTGTGGCTCAGTTGTCTGGGTATTGTCCTGTGCACTGAAAGGTTGCTGGTTGGATTCCTGGTAGGAAGCATGCAGGAGGCAGCCAATGGATGTCCTGCTCTCACATCAATGTTTCTCTTTTTCTTTCCTCCTTATTTCCCCTCTCTCTAAAAGTCAATTAAGATATTTAAAAATATATTTTAATGGACTCTTTATAACAATATTTTTAAAAACAGAAAAGTTTAGATAATAATAGCCAGTGGCTATCATGAACTATCACCATTATTACATTTATTATAAGCAAGGTAATGCCAACAGATCTACCTTACAGTGTATAAATAATGTTCAGTATTTAAATACAGGAGTGGGCAAAAGTAGATTTACAGTTGTAACACAAATAAATAATAATCCAATAATAAACTTTCACATTAGTTAGGGACTTAAAGTAAGACAAGAAGTTTAGATTTTATAGTAAGAAAAATGGAAACACTACAGACAAGTATTTGCTTTGCTTTGAGAAGATTCTGTGTCCATTTTGTAGACAAAAAATGTGAATGGTGAAAGTGCAGATAGAAATTGTTTCAGGAATCTGGTAGCTGATCTAGAATGATGGCAATAGAGATAGCAAGAAGAGCCTGGATTCCAGATACACTTTAAATATAACATCGACAATATGTATATATTGTTAGCTCTGCAATAATCATAAATAATTTTGTTGCTATGTAACTTGTCATATAAATGAAACACTTTTGAAAGGAAAAGGAGGTATTATTAATAATTAATAACTGGACAAGAAGAGATTGTACAAGCCATACTAGAATATCTGGTCACCCTTACAATTTTTAAAGTATTTGTTGAATGATAATCTTTTTCATTAAAATTGATATGATCCAGATAGGAAAAAGATAATAAATTGAAATAAAAGGCATTGCTTGGTCAATCAAGACAGAAAGATCTGAATATGCAAAAACACTGATGTAGAAGTAGCATGACAGTCTTTAGACCTATAAAATAGTTTAGTTATGACCTTAATTTGACCAGACCATGAAAGATACGGGCTACTACTAAAGATGTTATCATTAATTATTAACTTGTGGGGTGAAGGTTTATTACATTGCCTCGCATATTCTATGTCTGAAATTAGCAGTTTTCTAGTTGCTGAAAATTAAAATTTTCAATTCCAATTATTTAATCACTGAATAGTTCTAAATGAATCATGATTCTTTAATTAAAAATACTCAGAAATACTTTAAAGAAAATTGAAGACTTATTTATGCTTTTAAAAGAATTTATTTTGCTTAGTTGTCCTAAATGGGAAAAATGAAGGGACCTTAATCATACACTAACAACTATTATAATAGAAAATATTGATGAAATTTAAATTTAAATGCCTAAGGAGACACAGAAAAAACTACATCTACTTACTCCACTTTGGATCTGAAAGTCTATTTTCATTCAGTTTCTTAGCATTATTAGTAATGAAATAAAAAACCAGATTCTTGAATTAAATGGGCAATTGGTTTTTAAAAAAACCTAAACATCATATAAATTTGACTACAGATTACCAGACAAGTGACTGTTATTTTGAGTTCAGTCAAGTTTGATAGTTTTTATGACTGTTCCAAAAAAGAAAAAGAAAAAAGAAAATGAATTACCGAAGTTCATCTTTACAGGTGATCTATATATTGCAGCCTTAATGTGAAAGTCAGATTAAAAATTCATACCCATAAAATGTAGAGTAAATGAAAAAAATTTCCATTGATTAAAAAATAGAACTCTTTCCAATCAAAAATTGTTTTGATGAAGGAGCCCTGATAAGATGAGTCTTATAAGCTTGTTTATGCTTTGCTTCCCTACACTTTGGCCATTGTTTAAATGCATAACAGGATGCACATCAGCAGTCCCAAAGGATGGGCTTGATGCGGACATGGTATGGCTATGAAAGATGGCACAAACACTTAAAAGATATTTAAAGATATACAAATAAATAAGAAAGCCTGAAATTCTATGTTGAAAAACTAGATCCTGGGCTAATTTGAGACAAATATTTTCATTTAATTTCACTATATGAAATGAAAATTTGCATTATGCTTTTAGGATTGTGTTCAGAATGTTTCCACATTAACTTTTCTGTTTGGAATCTGTTTGATTTTCCTATACATGATTAAATAGATAAATGTAGAGAATATTTTCTAAAATTATTCTGGGCCAGATCCCGGTCTTACAGCAACTGAATGATGATCTAATTCCATATACTCTCTATACTTATTTCTTTTATTATGTATGACAAAGAAGTACGAGTTACAGAATTTTTATCTTTTTAAATGGAACTTAAAGAGCAGACAGGGAAATATCTTACTTTAGTTACACAAATTAAGTTTCCATAATCCATCATCTGTATGTGGCATTGTGTGCTCACCACCCAAGTAACTAAATATTTTTCAAAGAAATTATTATGATTTAAATGAATTTTAATTCCTGGGCTATTCTTCCTCAGTGTTCTCTTATTGGATTTTGAGTTTGCTTTATTACTCACTTCAAAAAATTCCAAGGACTATGTTCTTCTTTTGCAGGAGGATAGCAATTTATTTGTATGAATTTATTATGTAACTTATTCTTTTCTGAACTGAAAGTATAACTTTTATCAAAATAAAAAGCTTCTGCTCAGCAAAAGAAACTATCATCAGAATGAAAAAGGAACTCACTGTATGGGAGAACATAATTGTCAATGATACATCTGATAAAGGATTAATTTCCAAGTCATATAAGGAACTCATACAACTCAACAAAAGGAAATCAAACAATTTAATCAAAACCTGAGCACAGGACCTAAGGAGACATATAGATGGGCAAGAGACAAATGAAAAAATGCTCAAAGTCACTAATAATCAGAGAGAATGCTGGTGGGAATGCAGAATTGTACAGCCACCGTGGAAAACAGTATAGAGTTTCCTCAAAAATTTAAAAATGGAACTGCTACTTGATCCAGTGATCCTACTTCTAGGCATATATTCTAAGAAGCCTGAAACACCAATCAGAAAGAATATATGAACCCATATATTCACAGCAGCATTATTTACAATAGTTAAGATCTGGAAACAGCCCCAAGTGCCCATAAGTAGATGAATGGATAAAAGAGCTATGGTACATTTATACCATGGAATACTATGCAGTCGTAAAAAAGAAGGCATTCTTATCCTTTGAAACAGCATGGAGGGACCTGAAGATTATTATGCTAAGTGAAATAAGCCAGTCAGAGAAAAACAAGTATCACATGATCTTACTTATATATGGAATCTAATGAACAAAATAATCTGACAAACAAAATAGATCCAGAAACATTAAGGCATGAAACAGACTGAGAGTTCTCAGAGGGAAGTGGGAGGGGGAGAGAGATCAGCCAAATAACATATAGTACATGCATATATGCATAACCCATGGACACAGACAATAGTGGAGTGAAAGCCTGAGGAGGGAACAGAAATGGGAATGTGAGGGTCAATAAGGGGAAAAGGGGGAACATTAGTAATACTTTCAACAATAAAGATAAATTATATTAAAAAACTTTTATCAAGTCTTAAAGTCTTAGGAATACTTTCTGCAGTCTCCTTACTATTCTTCTAATATACCTAATTCCTAAGCCATTATACAATTTGCTTTCTGTACCTTGTACCCAGTTCTGGTAACTGATAACTCTCCCCTTATGTCTCTCGTTTTACATTTTTTATTATTTTCAAACTTTTATTAAATATTAAAATCACTGCCTAGTAAGAGGATTTTCCAACTACTGAAATGATTTAAGTAAAATTTTGAGTAGAATTACCGTATTTTTCGGACCATAAGACGCACCGGACCATAAGACACACCAGTTTTTAGAGAAGGGAAATGAAGAAAAAAAGATTCTGAAACAAATAGTGTCCTAAAATATTTTATGTGCATTAAAACCCAACATCACAGTCATAAACACATGTAATCAACCCTGTAAAGTAAACAGCAGCATTTAGAACCATTTTAGAGCCAGGCAAGCACACAGAGACCACACAGAGCCTGGCAAGTAAAAAAACTTTTTTTTTTAAAGTATCGGGTCTAGTAATAATTAATGTCGTTTTTAAACATTCGTTTAAAATCTTGCTTGGCGTTGACTTGTATTGACATAACCTTCAAACACGTGGTATCTACAGAACGTGTGAACTGCAATTAACAAGTTTTGCTTGAAAAAGTTTGTGTTTGGTTTGGTTTTTGTTGCAAAACTAGGGCTAAGAAGATGGCGGATGAAGAGCATATTCGGCACTGCATGCTTTACGAGTTCCAATTAGGAAGAAAAGCAAGTGAGGCTGCAAAAAACATCTGTAGTGCTCTTGGTCAAGATGCAGTTAGCGCCAGAAAATGCCAGCGTTGGTTTGAGAAATTTCGCGAGGGAAATTTTTCGTTAGATGACAAGAGTGGTCGAGGCCTTGTGTCCAATTTTGATCAAGAAGCTCTTCAAGCTCTTTTGGTGCAAAATCCTCAAATTACCCAACAAGAGCTTGAGACAACTTTAAATTGTTCACAAAAAACAATTTCCAATCAATTGCGTGCACTTGGCAAAGTCCAAAAGTTTGGAAAATGGGTTCCTCATGAGTTGACAGACAACAACCGTAATCAAAGAGTCACAATTTGCAGTTCGCTCCTCTCTCGTCAAAACCGTTTGCCGTTTTTAGAGCAAATTGTTACCGGAGATGAATGGGTGCTGTATGTTAATTTGAAAAGGCGGCCTCAATGGTTGGACAAAAATGAGGCTCCGCAGCCCACGCCAAAACCTGACTTGCATGCGAAAAAAGTGATGTTGTGTGTTTGGTGGAATTTTAAAGGAATTCTTCATTATGAACTTTTACCATCTAACCAAACCATTACAAGTGCAGTGTATAGTGCCCAACTGGAAAGGTTAGCCCAAGCTTTAAGAGAAAAAGAACTCGCGCTAATTAATCGGAAGGGCGTAATTCTTCACCACAATAACACAGGACCACATACTGCAAGAATCACTGCTGAAAAACTGTGCCAGTTGGAATGGGAAGTTCTCCCTCAACCTGCATATTCTCCTGATATTGCCCCTTCTGATTACCATTTGTTTCGTTCTTTGCCAAACTTTCTTCTTGGAAAAAAATTTAATAATGAAGAATGCCTCAAAAATGCATTGACCGAATTTTTTGCATCAAAATCACAAGAATTTTACAACAGAGGGATTAAAATGCTTCCTGAGCGTTGGGCACAAGTAGTAGAAAACAACGGCAACTATATTGTTGATTAAATTTTGTTGTACTGTTTAAATAAATTCAATTTAAAAAAGTATTAGAAAACGACATTAATTATTACTAGACCTAATATATGTATAGGCTATATTTGGACCATAAGACGCAGGGACTTCCCCCCCCCCCCCAACTTCTGGAGGAAAAAAAGTGCGTCTTATGGTCCAAAAAATACGGTATGTCAAAGTATATTTAAATTATCAAATTTGACATTTATATGATATTAAACCTTTTTTTTCTGGCACTTACCATGTTATAGTAAAAAATTCTTGTTTATATCTTTTATAATACATAGTCATGGATGAGAAGACATAATATTGTTAAGATAGCAATAAATTCAAATTGGGTCACAGATTCAGCACAGCCCCTTTCAAAATGCCACTGATTTTTTTTTTTTATAGGTATTGACAAGTTGATTCTCAAATTCATATGTAAATGCAAGGAACCCAGAATATGCAAAACAATCTTAATAAAACAGAACAAAGATCCCTGGCGATCATGATTCAGTGGTTAGAGCACTGGCTCATGAATGAGAGGGTCTCAGGTTTGATTCCAGTCAAGGGCACATTCCTGGGTTGCAGATTTCCTGTCCAGGTTGGGAGTGCACAGCAGACAACCAGTTAACATAGCTCTCTCACATCCATGTCTCTCTTTCTTCTGCCAGAAAATTTAATCAAGAAAGAAAAGTCTCTTCAACAACTGGTGCTGAGACACCTGAATATGCACAGTCAAATAAAGAAAGTTGGATTCCTACTTCACATATAAAAAATTAACTCAAAATGGATCATAGACTTAAGAGCTAGAAATACTAGTATAAACCAAAGAACATATATGCCTTAACCCATAACCTATGGGGTGGGGCAGGGACTAGGTAGAAGGAGGCCATGGGGGAGAAAATGCAGGACATCTATGATACTGTCAATAAATAAACAAACCAAATGATAAAAACAAACAAATTTTCTACAAAAAGATAGGGGCAAGTGTTTCTGACCTGGTTAGGTAAAGGTGTCTTAAATATGACACCAAGCAACAGAAGAACAAAATAGATAAATAAGACTTCACCAGAACTAAACTTTGTGCTTCAAAGGACACTGTTATAAAAAGGGAAAAGACAACCCACTGAGGGGCAGAGAATATTTCCAAATAACACATTTGATAAGAGATTTCTAATGTTCATAACCCAATGTAAAAAGACAAGTAAACAATTTAAAAATGGGCAAAATATTTTAATAGACATTGCTTCATAAGAGATTTACAAGTTCCCTCACAACCACATGAGATGATGCCTGATATCATTAGTTAGTGGGGAAATACAAATCAAAGTTAAAATGATTCTACTTGATACACAAATCAAAATTAAAATGATTCTACTTGATACAGAGTAGAAATTATTCCCTCCCCCCCAAAAAAAAAACAACCCACATAGATATAATCCAACAATTCCACTCTTAGATATATATCAAGGGGGAGGAGGGAATAATTTCCATGCAAAAACTTTACCTAAATGGTTATATCATGATTATAGCAGCACTGTTCATAATAACTAAAAAGGGGGGAAGAAATTAAATTGCCAACAGTGGAATATTATTTATAATATAAAGAAATAAATCAGTGGTCATTTTACAACATGGATGAACTTTAAAAATAGGTCTATGATCCATATGTTGTAATTACATATGAATAGGCTAAGTGAAAAAAGGCAATTTCAAAGACAACAGATTACATTATTCCATTTACATTAAATGTTTATAATAGGCAAATTCAAATAGACTGCTTTAGAAAAACAAACAATTTGGAAAGAGAACAATAGGAAAAATAGGTGAAATTTTAAGGTAAAATAGGCAAAATCCTATCTAATAAAAGCCCAGTGACTGAAATGATAGAAAGTAGGAAAGTACTTTGACATAACAATTCCATTCTTTGTATTTAGCTTTAAAAAAGTATGAGTTCATTTGTGCAAATATTTATACTGATAGTTGTCTGCATAGTATTGTCCAAAATATTTAAAACAATTATGTAATAGAGGTGCTGTCAAAATACAGACTTGCTTAAAAATTATCGTGTTTCTTATACACTTGACCTTTGAACAATGAGGGCCTAGGGGCAGCAACACCTTCATTGTGCAGTAAAAAATCATCGTGCAACTTTCCACTCCCTAAAAATTTAATTACTAATAACCTACTATTCACTGAACACCCACTGTATATGTATTATACACTGTATTATTATAATAACATAAGTTAGAGAAAAGAAGATATTATTAAGAAAGTGTGGAAAAAATCCTATATAATAAAAGGATAATATAGACCGAACAGTAGAACAACCAAACAAATAGACCAAACAGTAGAACAACCAAACAACCAATTAAAGCATAATATGCTAATGATATGCTAAGACTGCTCAATCACTCAGTATGACATGCACTGACCACCAGGGGACAGACAGTCAATTGGCTGACTAGTCGCTATGACATGCACTGACCACCAGAGGGCAGATGCTCCAACAGATAGATTAGCTTGCTGCTGGGGTCCAGCCAATCAAGACTGAAAGAGATGGGCCAGATGTGCCCTAGAACCCTCCCGTGGTCTCTCCCAGGCCTTATTGTTCACCAGTGTAGTCCCTCAGCCTATCCTGCATCCTCTCACAATCCGGGACCCCTTGGAGGATGGCAGAAAGCCAATTTCAGCCCCATCATGCAGGCCACTCCCCTTGGGAGGGTGCCAAATGCAGGGCTTATGTCTGGCGAGTGCTGTTGCAGCAACACAAGCCTCTCCTGATCGGAACTGATTGGGTGCAAGCCCTCAGCAGGCACAGTGGGGCTGGGATGAGTGGGAGCAGCAGGTAGGAGCTACAGGTGGCATTGGACTGCGGGTTTCAGCTTGATCCCTGCAAACCACCCAGAGGGTCCCCACCTGTGCACGAATTCTTGCACTGGGCCTCTAGTATATTTATATATAATACTGTTACATATTCATAGGAAAATATCTAGGTATAAGTGGACATGTCTGCATAGTTCAAATTCATTTTTCATGGGACAACTGTAGTAGAATAATATCCAGCAATATAATAACAATAGAAACAATGTTAAACATGAAAATATATTGACATAAAAGATTATCATAATGTATTGCAGATGAAAAACAGTTTCAAAACAGTGTGTGTGTATATATATATATATATATATATATATATATATAATGGTTATGTATTACACATATGTACTTTAATGAAAAAACAAACACAGTAAAAGAGGTAAAGAGAGAAATATCTGAAGTATCCTATCTAATAAAAGAGTAATATGAAAATTAACCATTACTCCACTCCAACACACAAGATGGCTGCCCCCATGTGGACACAAGATGGCCACCACAAGATGGCTTGCAGGGGAGGGCAGTTGTGGGTGATCAGGCCAGCAGGGGAGGGCAATTAGGGGTTAACAGGCCAGCAGGGGTGGACTGTTATGGGCCACCAGGCTGGCAGAGGAGGACAGTTAGGGGTGACCAGGCCAGCAGGGGAGGGCAGTTAGGGGCAATTAGGCTGGTAGGGGAGCAGTTAGATGTCAATAAGGCTTACAGGGGTGTAGTTAGGGGGTGATCAGGCTGGCAGGAAGAAGCGGTTAGGGGCAATCAGGCAGGCAGGCGAGCAGTTGGAAACCAGCAGTCCTGGATTGTGAGAGGGATGTCTGACTGCCCTTTAGGCTCAATCCCTTGAGGGATACTAGATTGGAGAGGGTGCAGGCTGGGCTGAGGGACACCCTCCCCCTTCATGCATGAATTTCGTGCACCAGGCCTCCACTTTACACATAAAGATATTAAATTCTTATAGCCACTTACTAGATTAATCCTATACAGAGACTATTTTAAGGAAATAAACATACATTTATTTGTTAAGATGAACATATCAATTAGGGTAGTATAGTTGTCACTTATTTTAAATTATTTTTGAAACAAGAAGTCTCAGCTGTACTCTTGGTACTATATACTCTAAATGACCCCAAACTTTGTCCAATTATATGCGTGCCCTATGGGGAAGGAGTAGGGCACTGTGGAAGCAGCATATGAAAGCACTTTGACATATGGATGAAAATAATGTTTCCGAGGTTGTGACCTGGCACTGCAGCACAACAGTGCATACAACTATGGCCTCAACAATCACTTATGGAATCAAATGAAATATAAAGTAGTGCTTTAGGATTTCTTAAAATCATGCACATAAGGCACATAAGAAATGATGCTTGCTATAAAACAGTGGTGTTATATATTTCATTGACTAGATTATGAGAAGTAACAAATAAGAAATTTGCAAATCATTTGAACTGTACTAATGAGTTTTAAAGTGTCCTCTTTCAGTGTTTTTTCAATATAACATAAAACTTATTTATAATGTCTCAAAATTGAGCAAAATGTCTATATGTGATACAAGAATCTTCTTGTTTTTACAATCCAAAAAATCGCCCATAATTTCATTTGCTTTCAAGAATTATGTAAATTGAGTATGTAAGGAAAAGCATTTTCAGCAGAAAAATATTTAATGTTATTTGGGGGAAATAGCAGCCTCTTTGGAAATAGTCAAATTAACATAAAGAACATAAAATTATAACAATATGCTAATGTTTATAGTGTATAAAAATACAGTTACCTATTGCACTAAAATGTAGATCCATACAAATAGAAAATAAAAAATCTTACCACTTTTGCCCTACAATTCTCTTTGTTTAAATAATGGAGACTTTGTATAACCTGGACAAATGAACCTGAGTTTTATAATTTGACAGATGTGAGTTTATTTCTGCCCACCAACACTGATAGATTGTAGTGCTTTCAGAAAATCCCTTAACCTCTCTCCATTTATTTCCATCTATGAAAATGAAGACAATAACATTTACCATTCAAGGCTGTCCAGAAAATAGAATGAGATGATTAAATGAGTGTTAAATGAAGACACCTAGCACATTATTTGCTATGTTTTTCCATTACAGAACAGAGGAAATTACATGCCTTAAAAGTACAGTCTGTTCTGCTATAATGCATGCTTTAGAAATGCAAATGTATTCCAATACTTGGGAAAAATTTGAGCATAAAACACAGTTTGAATTGCTTATACATAATTTAGTTCAGGAGAAATAGTAGGTGAATGGATAAAAGTGAAATAAGCTGAACCTAGTCACACAGGAATAACATCTTCCATCCCAAACACACCGTGTGTGTGTGTGTGTGTGCGCGTGTGTGTATGTATTATGACTTTCTATCTGATCTCTGATCACCTCTTCCACTACTGATCTGTAACTCACAAACTGCCACTCTTTATATGACCACATTCACAGCAAACCAGGTCTCATTTGAGGTAAAGTGCCATATTCATTGTAGTATATTTTTGCATTTCCTAATCATGCAACATATGTAACACTAATGTTTTTACTATGGTTCACCTTCATGTGTGTATGTATCTGTCTTAGTTTATTCAGGCTGCTATAACAAAATGCCATGGACTGGACAGCTTATTACAAGCAGAAATTGCTCACAGTTCTGGAGGCTGGCAGACTAAGGCCCAGGGCCAGCATGGTCAGGTTCTTGTGAAGGTCTTCTTCCAGGTGCAGACTGCACTGAGGAAGATTCAGGATGAGGCAGCTTTCCCAGAACTCTTTTCAATGGCACTAATCCCTCCCATACCATCATTTTGGGTGGGGATTATAACACATGAACTTTGGAGGAACACAAACACTCAAGACCATATTAATATGTCACTGATGAAGTTTTTTTGAATGTTGTGTCCCTAACTCCATTTTTTCCATGACACATGTAGTTTTTATTGTGCTATTTTGCATAAAATAATAATTTTTAGAATGTACATGTTATGTTCTATGATAATGATGGCCTGTAGTGACCATCCATATTTTAAATATTAAATATTTTTCAAAATGTTCTTACCTTTACAATAGTTTTTCGTTGAGCAAATATATCATGAAATTATGAACACCTTAAGCTTCGGGAGTTAGAGGAGATTAATTAAACCACACATTTTTAAAATAATACTGAAATGGAATCCTATCTAATAAAAGGGTAATATGCAAATTAAGTCTCTCAGCCCTGCTCTAGTCCCCAAGACACAGGAGCACACCTGCTGAGAACAGGCAGCATGAGCAGCCTAGCATAATGCTTGCTTCGTCACCATGGCAACGAGGCAAGCAATCAGCACCTGGCCATGGATGGGCCTCTAGGCCATGGAGAGCCACTGGGGACCTGGAGTGGCTAGGCCCTGCAGAGAGCTACTGGTGCACAGATTTACGTGCAGAACTACTAATTTTAAGTAATAAGACTTTATTTTCATGGAACATGCTAATTATTGAGTGCTAAATGCACAGAAATATGTTCAATAAACACATGTCTATGCCAGTGAAGTTTCCTGCATACCAAATTTATAGCAGATAATACAGTAGGTGCACTGCCCACTCCTCATCAAGAAAGGACTTGCTGACCAGCTGCAAAGATGGTGGTCAGCATATAACCTGTTAGCTGTTGGTGATTTTAGGGTCAGTCAGTTAGGACTGCAGAGAACTGCCTACAAAGGTCACACCCTTCCTGAAGCAGCCCATATTTGCTGAATAAGCAAAAAGGAGATAAGCCATTTGCCAGTTGGCCTAATTGGAGTCAATCTGATGGTCAATACATGCTCCAGAGTTCCCTCCAGAGTTGACTCTGTAAGGACAGTGTTGCAATTTGATTTCTACCTCTGCCTAACGCTGCTTCTTCCCTTCCCTTTTGTGGATAAATAAAGGGGTTCTATGGAAAGTAACCTTACAGGTTAATCTAGTCATACATTCCTAACTGAGCAGGTCATGGTGGGTAGTAACAATCCAGGGATTTATCATTTGTGGTAAAAGGTTTATCTTTGCCTTTAAAATAGACATAGTGGTCACCTAGAGAGCACATATAATCTTGTTAGTCATCTCCTAATACAATTCCTAACTTGCTTTTCCCACCTCCATATGATCTTCCTTATATTCCCTCCTTGATTTCAAATGCATAAAAGAAACTGCAAAACTGTAATTTTCCAGAGTATTTGAAATCTTGCTTCCCAGGAATTGTCATCAGTTTGGCTCAAATGAACTCATAAAAACTCTCTACAGGTTTGGACGTTCTTACATTAATTCTCACCCTACCTTCCCCCAGCCCATCTCAGCCTGTCTAATTCTGAAGAATTCAACCTTCAACAGATTATTCTTCTCTCAAGGTCATCATTTCCTTTAATAGAACATTATCGTAAGTATATCAACAAATAAATGCATGGAGTAATTTATCTCAAAATGGTAGGTTAAAAGCACTGAAGAGTCCTTTTTGTTTGTAACGCATTGTGCTATTTCCAAGTATTCAGAATGATTTAATCATGTAATAATATACTTACAATGTTGAAGATTTTGCATCATTGATTTTTTCCATTTTCTTATTTGTTGTTGTAGTAGTATTGAAACTCAAAGTAAGTTTGATATGGATCATAAAACTTTCCAAGAAAATCACTCTGATATATCTATCCCTACAACTTAAATGCTATATCAAATGATGAATGCATGCTGAATTGAGCATCATAAAGAAGGGTATAGAACAATTGCTAGAGGAATGCTTAAGGCTAAGGCTGTGTTTTAGGAAGTGTTTACACAACAAACAAAAATATTTTAGCCAATGGTTTCAAAATTCCTTTTGTGTTGCATTCTTGCAAATAGAAGAAATTTTTTTCCCCCCACCTACAAATGTCTGAAGATTATAGTTTCCTTCCTGTTTTCAAGCAAGCTTGATTCCTTATAGAAAACTATCTATTTCCTTATTACTGGCTTTTCTTTAGAATGTTTTGGGATTTTTGTTGTTGTTTATTTTTTATCTTATCATTTGTTTTCTAAGTTTGGCAGACAAGTTAATCAGTAATAAGAGTTGTGATGAATTTTTCTACTGTGTAGTATAGAAAGACAGTAGGAGAGCATGTATGTTGTATGTTTAATAAACCTGATAGATGGATTGTCATCAAAATACAATTTGATTTTCTTCTGCCATCTTATTACATTTTATTCAGTGGCAATATTCTTACGCTGCCACTAGATTTCAATTCTGTCAAGCCCACAAATTTTCTGTTCACTTTTAGGTAACAGAGAATTCTATTATCACATTAAGTCAGAAATAATCTGTTAAAAATTAGAATGTTTAGCCTCATGAAATAATTAAAACACAAAACGTGACCAAATATTATACTGTTTCTTTTCCTCTGCTTGGTCCTGGTTCAGGCTGAAAGCCTGTTGTGAAAAAAAGGGGTATATAATTTGCTTTTCCTATTTCTTGTTTGTTTCTCCCAGCTTGTAACTCTTTCCAGTGCTGGCATTTGGGGGCAGGGAAAGGAAAAGGGGATATTAAAGTCTCACTTGTGCCAAAATTTTCTAAGCTGGTTCCATATGGTAGTACTGAAAGGAGTTTTTAGGCACAAAATAATCAGGTTTAAGGAGTCTTAGAAATAAAGAGGCTCCATGGTGGGGAGGGGGTACAAAGGTGAGGGCTATGGAGCTGCCAAAAGGCATACATTCGGAGAGAACAAAGGTGCCACAGGGTAAGGGGAGAGGAAGACACCTATTCACGGGAGACAGAGAAAAGAGCCACAGGGGATAGAGAAATGCTATCAAAGGGACAAAGAGGAAAACAGGTTTCCATGAGAGATAGAGAATTCCAAAACTGAAGGTGAAGAAAGGGTGGGGACCCCAAGTGAGGTTTGAGCTTTGAAGTTGCTACAGTAACAAGGGAGCATCAAGTGACAAAGAACTGCAGCCTTTACAAACCTTAGAAAAAATTAGTTTAGTGGGCTACCCCCTTTTGGACCCCCTCCCTGCATGGGAGTCTATACTTGTTACAATAAATGTCCTCTTCATATACTACCTTTTGTCCGTGGCTTCATTCTTCTAATCCATCTGGAGAAGAACCTGGGAAATAAATCACCTTTGCATTCTTCTCAGAAGAAACCATATCTTTCAGTAGGTATTTAAAGACAGCCTTCTTTAAAAAAAAAAAATATATATATATATATATATATATATATATATATATATATATATATATATATATACACATATACACACACACACATATACATATACACACACACACACACACACACATATATATATATATATATGTTTTAATGATTTCAGAGAGGGAAAGGGAAATAGAAACATCAATGATGATAGAGAATTATTGATTAGCTGCTTCCTGCACACCCCACATGGGGGATCAAGCCTGCAACCTGGGCATGTGCCCTGACCAGGAATTGAACTATAACCTCCTGGTTCATAGGTCAGTGCTGGACCACTGAGCCAGGCAGCCTTCTTATTCTTGTGGAAATGTTTCCTCCTTTGAATAGGTCCCTAGTGAACTCATCTAGCAATTCCTTTAGTTCAGGAATCTCAAATCCTACTACTTTCTGCCAAGGTCTTTGGCCATCTGGTAACTCTATTAGAAATGACTCAAGGCAATTTCACACTGGCTCTCTCTCCCACAGGACTCGTATATACTCCACTTTAAGCCATCATATACCCCTTTCCCCCCAACTCTGGATGTTGTGGAGCAGCACTCTGCTGGCTCCTCCATCAAAGCAGTTGGTTGTCTTTCATCTGCATCCTCAGTTTCCTTGGGGGGGTGTCGGTACCCAGTCCAGTGTCCACCCAGGAATCTCATGTTGGTTTGGCAACATTTTCTCCTCTGCTCATTACATCTACTGGGAATATATTTCAGATCTTCACAAGACTGCTAAAGGCACATGCATTAAATATGTAAAGGCATGAGGACCCATAAATTATAAAGCTTTTGAGTGAATTCCCTGGAATTACTGTGTTTTACCAGCAATTCACTATCTCATCTCTCAAATCTTGCTCCAGATTGCAGGTCCCCATGGGCCCAGTCTTATGTCAATCAAAACTCCCCAGACTCTAGACAAAGGACTCAGTCTGATAGATAAAATAAAACACAACAAAGGATAGTCTGCACAATAAAACCTAGAGGCTAAAAAAGTATTCTTAAAAAATCTAGAGGCTAAAAAAGTATTCTTTTGATGCTGCTATTAGTATTATAGTTGTTTATTAGTCAAAAATAAGAAAAAGTTGTCAAATATAGAATAATTTTAAAATCTATTAAAGTACTCCAATATATCAAAAGACTGATATAAACTTGAAATTAACACAAGTTAATTGCAAACCTTGACTGAGGCAATTAAACAAAATAAGTAAAAATCCCAAATAAACTATTTCCTTATCTACAAACAACGGAATTGGGTCCTATGTGCCTGTTTTAGTTTCTCTTGCTGAGAGCTTTCATTCCTCATTGCCATTAGCATGAGGACCATTTGGTACCTGCCATTTGGACCTCTCCATGGGAACACTCACAACATGGTAACTACCTATCATCAGAGAGAGCAAGAGAGCAAGAGATGGGAGGAAGCAGGAGAGAAAACAATCTTAATAATCTAATCTTAGAAATGATATCCCAATCACTTTTATCACATACTTTTTACCAGAAGCAAATCATTAGGTCTAGTACACACTCAAGGGGAAATGACATAAAAGCATGAGTCCGAGAGATGGGGATATTTGGGAGCTGTTATAATAGAAGCTGAATACTACAATTCCCTTCCTGTTTTAATTCTTTTTGATACAATTATTATTTGACTTCTTATATAGTAGTACTTCTTATTCACTGGGGATACATTCAAAGATCCCCAGTGGGTGCCTGAAACCATGGATACTACAATAACTTACATTCATACAATAGTTGATTCTATGCTTATATAGATGCCAATTATAAAGATTAATGTTTAAGTTAGGTACAGTAGATTAACAAAAATCCTATATAATAAAAACTTAATATGCTAAGTGTCTGGTCGACCGGTCAGCCGTTCAACCAATCAAAGCGTAATATACTAATGATATGCTTAGGCTACTTAACCACTTGCCATGAGATGTACTGATGACCAGGGGGCAGACAGTCAACCAGTCAACCAGTCTCTATTACATGCACTGACTACCAGGGGGCAGATGCTCTGACCACTAGGTTAGCATGCTGCTGGGGTCTGGCCGATCGGGATTGAGTAAGATGAACCTGACACACCCTGGAGCCCTCCTGTGGTCATTCCTTGGCTGGCCAACCTCCCCTCCCATGTCCCTCCCCAGCCTCGATCGTGCACTGGTGGGGTCCCTGTACCCTCACAATCTGGGACTCCTCAGGAGATGTTGGAGATCCTATTTTGTCCTGATCCTGTAGGCCAGCCCAAGGGACCCATTGGTGCAAAAATTCATGCACCAGGACTCTAACCTATATAATAAAAGCCTAAGCGACTATTACAGCAGAATTACTGGGAGAACCAGTCACTATGATGTGCACTGACCACCAGGAGGAAGATGCTCAATGCAGGAGCTGCCCCCTACTGGTCAGCGTGCTCCCACAGGGGGACACAGCTCAGCCAGAAGCTGGATTCACAACTGGCAAGTGCAATTGCCATGGCTGGAGCCTCTCTGGACACCGCGGCAGCAGGCGCAGTGGCCCAGAATGAGTGCAAGCAGCGCTCAGCCTTGACTCAAGCTCCTCCCTGGCCACCTGACACTTGGCACACTGCTACATCCCTGGAGGTATCTTGGACTGCGAAGGTAACAGGCCAGGCTGAGGGACCCTGCCCTCCCCCCCAGTGCAGAATTCCATGCACCGGGCCTCTAGTGACTAATAATACAATAGGAAAATTATAGCAATATACTGCAATAAAAGTTATGTAAATGGTTTTGGGCCATCAATAAATAAAATAAAGTTTACTTGAACAAAATACCGTGATATCACAACAGTCAATCTGCTAACCAAGTTGACTATTAAGTAACTAACAAGTGGGTAGCATATACAACGTGGATACCTTGGACAAAGGGATGATTCATGTCCCCAGTGGGATGGAGCAGATGGCGTACAATTTCATTATGCAACTCACAACAGCATGCAATTTAAAACTTAAGAATTGTTTAATGCAGCCATTTCCAATTAATATTTTTGGACAACAGTTAATCACAGGTAAATAAAATCTCAGAAAGTAAAACTATGGGGGGGTCTATGAAGTAATAGATCATCTATTTGTAAATTAGTAATATCATGAATTTCAATTCATAGAAATGCTCACTACTGGCTCTTAAAACATTCTGTTTGAAAGAGTTTTAAGTATTCTCATTTTGTTGACCAATCAGAATACACAATGAAAAAAAGTCATATTTTCCTCATTCTACTTTATAAAAGAGTAATATGCAAATTAACCATCACTCTGCTAAAGCCATGCCCACCAATCAATCAGAGAGAGTATGTAAATTAACCCAGCCAAGATGGCTGCAGCCAGAGAGAGCAGTTGAGAGAAGCTTGGGTTTCCCTGGCAATGGAAGCCAAGCTTTCCACACACTCTGGCTGGCCTAGGCTTCCACTCAAGGATACAAAGTTTCAATTATAGAAGATAAATCCCAAGAAAAATGGCAGCAGCCACAGAGCTAAAGAGAACAGGCTAGGGTTGCTTCAGGCAATGGAGGAAGCCAAGCTTACCATAACCTGGCCTGCCTAGGCTTTCACTCAAGGCTACACAGTTTCAATTATAGAAGATACAAATCGAAATAACAAAGTGCTTTGCATTCTAACCAGGACTTTTGTCAATAACTTGTTCATGAAGAGTTACTGAAACTTGTTGTCAATGATTTGACTATAATTTTAATTATGACATACCAAATAATATGGGGCTTGTTATAATTATTTTTGCAAATGTTAATGAAAACACATGTAAAATCATAATAATTTTTGATAAAAGGGTTTATCCCAGTTTGAATTCTAAACAAAGCCTGATATATTCTGAAGAATATAAGAAGGAAAGCAAACCAAAAAATGGCTAATTTACCTAATAGTAAGGCAAATTCCTTTATTGAGTTTAAAATGTGTACCACATAATCTATGCAACATGCAAGCAGCAGACTTAGTAGATATCCAAATGAATCATAAAAGCTGAAAAACTTTATCACCTTAAGAAAGATGAAATATGAAATTGGGATAAGCTGAGTAAGTTCTGCACAGAGGACATGTGCTTGGAAGAGGAAATCACATAGACTGTGAAAATGATGAAAGGGAGAGCTGAACCCATGTTGCAAAATGCCTAGACAATGGTATTTTATTTGGCAGAAAATTACAAGTGACTTTAGCTACTATTGTGTTTTCCTTTAAAATGATACAGCTAATTTATTCTCTCACTAACTGCTTAAGTACAGCAAATGATTAGAAAAATAATTTCATGTTTCTACAGATTCAGAAACATCATAGTTCAGATGGTCAGCATGGCTTAAATGTATTTTCTGGTATGCAAATCACAGCAAGGTCACAATAAGAAATAATTATATGCATGTTAGAATAATTTGATCATTGTCTTTCTGATCAACATCTAATTTCCATGGGCCCCTCTGAGGAGAATACATGCCATTCTGGTAACACCTGCCCAACCTTCCACATCAAAACCTGTGCACCTGCCTCTGGTCCATCTCCCAGAGAGCACATTTTTAACACATCGGCTGCCAGTGGGAAAAGATCACATAACAGAAGCTGGCTTCAAATGAAAAATTCTCTGTCGAGAGGATTGGGAATTATGCTGCCAGACTGGCAGATGATATGGAAGAATAAATCTGGAACCTATTCTTATATGTCATCTGTTTTGAGACACTTTCATTGCCATTTTAACCTTGAATGCTGTCTATATATCTGTACATTAATTCAAATAATAAAATTCAAGCATTTTTAAAATGAAGTAAAGTACTTCAACCATATGAATTTATAGGATCACTGTACATGTTAGAAAAGTTTTTCATGAAAAAATGATTTGGTACTTAAATACCCATACATGTATCACCTTAGCTTTTGCCATTGCCTGGTTATCCCTCAAAAGACTATAAAATAAATAAATAAAAAACTGTCACAAACACAGACATGTCATTTGTCAAACTAGCAGAGGAACAACCAATTGGTAGGATTAAAAATTGAATCATAAACAAGTTTCAAGAAAATGATATTTCAAGACATTCAAATGTGCCCTGGCCAGCATTGTTCAATGGTTAGAGCGTCAGTCTAAGCACTAGAAGCTATTGATTGGTTCGATTCCCAGTCAGGATCATCTACCTGGATTGTAGGTCCGATTCCTGCCCCAGCTTGGGGCGCATGTGGGAGGCAACCAATCAATGTATCTCTGCCACATAGATGTTTCTCTCTCCTCTCTCCCCCTTTCTCCAGCTTCCTCCCTTCCTTCCACTCCTTCTAAAAAAAAAAGGAAAAGAAAGAGGGTTGGGGGAAGAGGATGGTCCAAATATTTGGTGACAAAAGATTTGACTTTGGGCAGTGGGCACCTGGTGCAATATACAGATCTTGTAACATAGAAACTCACACCTGAAACCTATTTGTTCATGTTGACCAATGTCACCCCGATCAATTTAATGGAAAAACATCTTCTTTCCTTGGGTGAGGAGTAAAAACAAGATATTCAATGCACAATTAATCCAAATTCATTATGAGATGGCATATATCATTCCATACAATTAATCCATTACTGTCTCAGACAATATGTTCTTATCATAGTTTTAATGAAATCACACAGTTCTGGTTTGGCAGGTATACTGCCTGTCTGCATTATATGCATTCTGTTCTTTCTTACTAACAAAGGTCATTCCCCTATCCAGGGAGAAATGAATCTCATGAAAAATATGATTGCCACTTATCCTTGCAGCAAGATTTGCCAATGTGACTAGGATCAGCTAAAGAAACCTCAACAGGAGCATGCTGGGGGATTCTGGAAAAGATTTTCTTCCCTAAGATACTCACCAACACATTCATATACCCACCCAGTTTGTTACTTCTTCCTTCTTTCTGCCTGGAACGCAGACATGCCAGCTGAAGGACAGCAAGCATAATGCAAATAAGACAATCCCAGAGAGCACAGTATCCTGTGTTAATGATGGAAGTGTTGCTCCATCATTTTGTCCTTTTTTAAAAAAATTCTTTCCTTTTAATTAATGAGGCATAAGTTAAAAACATATCAGGTTCTACAAGTCTTCAGTGTTTAGCTTAGTGTCTTTTTTTACAGATGCATAATCCTATGTATCCACCACCCACATCAAGCAAGGTGAAACACTCCACAAGTCTCCCTCCTGATTGACATCCTTCTCTATAGGCTCCTTCTATTCTGACCTCTACCCATCTTCTTAAAACCACTGTTTAGCCAGTTTTACTGTTCTGATAGACAAATATAATTTTATTTTTTAAAATATTTTATTGATTTTTTACAGAAAGGAAAGGAGAGGGATAGAGAGTCAGAAATATCGATGAGAGAGAAACATCAATCAGATGCTTCTTGCACACTTCCAACTAGGGATGTGCCTGCAAGTAAGGTACTTGCCCTTGACCAGAATTGAACCTGGGACCTTTCAGTATACAGGCCAATGCTCTAGCCACTGAGCCAAACCAGTTTCGGCGATAAATATAATTTTACACAGTTCTTCCAGTCAGCAAATTTTTTGTTGATGTTAATTATGATTACAGTTGGTTTACCCCACCAAAAATACTTTTAAAAGTTTACCTTCAACAAAAGTCTTTTTAATCCTACATAAATATCAGCTTCAACTCTGTTTTTAAACTAATTTTCTCAATTCAGTGAACTTGAAAATAATAAGTTTGTATAGAAGCTTGAATAGATATTGTAAACTTTTTGCACATAATTTTTTTACCCTTAAATCTCATTTCCAATATTTCTGATAACTATAAGCAAATATTATATTTCCTATTTGATACAGAGATCTTAATTATCAATGTGACAAAATTATTGAACATGTCTAGATAGACAAACTTAATCACTTCATTAAAAACTAACCACCAAAGATTACATGCAGATTATTTGAATGATACAATAACCCATATGTTTAACTATAAACAACAAAAATTTTATTTCTTCTTGTTGATCATTTCCCCACTGAGATTCATGTCTAAGATAAAAGTAGTTTGTATCCTTCAATAATCTAAAGATTAAGTAGTCATTTTACTAAACTTTTCAATAGTATCTATTTTTATGAAATGTAGTTTACCTTTTTCTGTGTCTTTTCTCAAATTGTGAAAATGATTAGGAAATAATTGAAGTAGTATTACATCATAAATTTAAAATATTAATAATATAAAAGTCCATTCAAAATTATATGCAAGCTTTCTTTCACAACAGGTAATCTTTAAGTTTTAAGTAAGGTTTCTTTTGGGAATTAAGACAGTTATCCAATTGTTTGTCAATTATACACAAGTATGCTTGAGGTGTGTTGTGACATTTAATGACCAAATGCCCATAACTAATCTTTAATTCTGCCTCAGATTATAAGTAACCCAATGGTAAAAAGTTTAATAACTATGCCAATTTCATAGGAGACAGTCTACCTCAGGGATTGTTATGTGTAACACATATGCTGCAAAGCAAGATTTTGTTTTCCTCATCTTGGTTTATTAATCCCCCTCCATCTAAACTCCTTGTCTTATCAGATAGAGTAGGCAAAACAAATGACCTAGAAAAAACAGTAGGACTAATGAGACTCAATCAACCCAGATCTTATGGGTCTGAGTTTGAAGTTGAAGTGGATAAAAAGTAAGAGCTCAATGTGTCATTTTGTTTTTCAAACCAGGAGTTAAAGAAACTTTCAGATGGACTCGGGTCTGATATTGACTCCTGCAGGGTCTTGTTAGGTTATAGAAAATAGCCTACAAATGTCATGAATAACAACCAAGTCAGGCAAACCAAACTGCCTGTGGCTACTGCAGCTGGTCTCTTTTAATAGGGTCACTCTATGGGAAAAAATAAAGAATATTTTAAAATTTTAGGAAACACTATTTAGAAATTGAGGGAATATTTCAGATTAGACTATTTCTACATCCATGCAACAAAATTTTTCAAAGATCTTTTTGTATGTTTCATTCTTTCATTGTGATGACAGAATAAATTTTTATAAACCTCATGATTGTAAAACACAAGGAGTTTCTGATATCTTAAATGAAGATTCTGAAAGAAAATGTCTTCAGATAGGCATCAACATTTTATTGTTATCATGTAGAAAATATTTCAATGAAACCATAGGCCCACATTAGTTTATATTGAAAAATGTTCATATATAAGCTAATACATCATCCAGCAAATAAATTCAACATAATAGTAATGATAACTAGATTCTATACAAGATCAAACTTTTAAACTATGAAGTTACACATTCATTCATTCAACACATATTTATTGAGCACCTGTTAGTGGTTGAGGGTAGCACACCCACATTCCAAAATATACTCCTGAAACACACGCTAATTTTGAAGGGAAGAAATATACCATGATATTTATTTACTGCATGGAGAAAATATACCATGATATTTATTTACTGCTGCTGCCTATCTCATTTTCTAATTCACTAACACCAGAAGGACTGAAAAAAAATTATAATCCATCCTATACTTCAAAAATTTTCCAACTTCATTAAAAAAATTATGATCCTCCTCCACCACCCTGTGTTCTTTGTTTATTTGTTGTTGTTTTTTTGTGGTGTGTGTGTATGTGTCTGTGTGTTAGCATCATAATCTACTGGCTTGATTAAAAAATGTTAAAAATACATTATTTTTTTATGCTCCAAAGATGGTTATTAGCATAGGTATTATATAATGATCAAAAGTTTGAAATAATATGTCAGTGACTTTGTCTGAGATTGCACTTCATTTGCAGCAGGTGGGAAGAGTAGAAATGGTAAGTCAAGAGCAGCATTTTTATGTAATTCTTAACATTTTTATTACTATATCTTCTTTATATTTTAAAACAAATTGCAGGTTTAAAAATGTCTGTGAAGGACTTTCAGTTAATGGCCCAGCATAGAAGTTACCATATTGTTCTAATAAGTAAAAAGCTGAACAAACTAAAATAAAACCAATCAGCAATGCTCCTTAGATTCTTCAGAGAATCAATCTCACAGGGCAATCTGCTGTGACAAAAGAGATAGACATGTAAGTGACTACAAGAAATTAAACCTCACCAAAGTAGACACCCACAAGCAAAGAACATCTATGGGGACCAGTGCTGAAATAGAAAAAACGAAGTTGTAATTGACAAATTGCTGGAGGTTGACTGAACAAGCTTGAAAGGTAAAAATACTAATTGGAGGAATTCAGTCATCAGGGGCTCCCATGCTATGGTGATTTTAATGTCCAGGAGTCTGGCCAGGTTCAACATTGGAGAAAATTCCCTTGTGCTTCAGACAGAGGAAGGATAAAAGATAACATTTTGAACTATGCAAAAGCATTATTTATTTTTTCTTTATCAGGACCTATATTCAAGAGAAACAATTTTATCAGAGTCTAAGTATTTGGAGATTTTTCAAAGTCAACCAGGAAGGGGGTGTGTGTGAAACACTCAACTTTAGTCTACTCTAGACATTCTGTATCACCTAATGGGGAAAAACTGAGAAATAATCATGAAGCACAATTCAGAAGCACAAGCTCATGAAAAGACTGAGACCTAATCATAGGACTATAGAATGTTTCCTCTTCTTCTACACATTACCACCACATTACCAAAAGCCTACTTACCAAAGCTATCTTTACTGAGAACACTATGTCTGACTATCAAGAAAAAATGCACAAAACACAATTTGAACATATAGATCAAACATTAGAACCAGGTCAGATATGGCAGGGAAGTGGGGATTATCGGACCAGGAATTTAAAACAGCTATGATTGGCCAAAGAAGTTATATGCACATACACATAACCCATGGACACAGACAATAGTGCAGTGAAGGCCTAGGGTGAATGTGGGTGTGAGATGATGGGGATCAATGAAGGAAAAGGGAGGATATCTATAATACTTTCAACAATAAAGATAAATTTTTAAAAAAGCACAGCTATGATTAATATGCTAAAATAGACAGCATGCAATAATAGATGGACAATGAAAACAGATTTAAAAAATCTAAGAAGAATAAAAAAGAAATGTCAAAAACACTCTAACATAAATGAAGAATACCTTTAATGGATTCATTAGACTACAAATGCCTGAGGAAAGAACCACCAAAACTTGTGAATTCTTTATAAAAACATCCAAACCTGAAAAAGCAAAGAGAAAAAAAGACTGAAAATCCATAACAGAAAATCCAAAAATTGTGGAACTAATAATAAAGGTATAACATATACATGATGAGGATACTAGAAATAGAAGAAAGAGAGAAATAAATAGGAGAAATAATGACTTCGAACTTTCCAAACTGATGTCAGACAGTAAGCTATAGATAGAGAAAGCTCAGATAATAACAAGAAGGATAAAACTGCCCCCCCAAAAAAATACACCCACCAACGAATATTATATTCAAAGTGAAAGAGACATACGGTAATGAAAATAATTTTGAAATAAGCTGGAAGAACAGGAAGAGAACACCTTACTTCTAAAAAAGCAAAGAAAAGAATTTCATCCAACTTCTCAGAAACCATGTGAACAAGAAGAGAGTGAAATATTTAAAGTGATGGGGAAAAATTTAGCAACCTAGAAGTCTGATCCTGTGGAATTATCTTTCAAAAAAGAGAGTAAAATAAACACTTTCGCAACAAACAAAAATTGAGTTTGTTTGTCTAGAGATAAGAAAAATTATATAGTCAGAAACGTAGATAAAATAGCTAAATAAGAAAAATCAAATGTCATATCAATGGATGAAAAAAATTTAAATTCTAACACCCATTCATAATAAAAAACTTTCAAAAAACTAGGAATAGGCAAAATACATCCTTAATCTGATAAAGAACATCTAGAAAAAAAAAAAAAAAGCTCTAATGAATATCATATTTAATGGAAAGAAACTAGAAGCTTTCCCACAAACTCAGGAACAACATAAGAATGTTCCCTCTACCACTCCATTTCTACATCATAATAAAAATCCTAGCTAATGAAGCAAGACAATAAAATAACAAAATATGAATATTGAGAATAAAAAAAAAGGCATGATTGTCTATGTAAAAAAAATCCAGACAAATTAACAACAACAACAAAAAAAACTTCAGAATTAATAAGTGATAATAGCAAGGTTACAGGATACAAAGTTTATACACAAAAAACAAATGCTTCCATATATATATCAGCAATGAACAAGTGGAACTTGAAAGATTAAAAACACACTACCATTTATATTAGCATTCAAAAAATGAACAACAGGGACAAATGAGCAAAATATGGACAAGATCTATTTGAAACAAACTGAAAAATTCAAATGAATGAAATCAAAGAATAACAAATCTCTTTTCTTGGAAGTCTCCCATCTTGCACAATTCCTTTCTGGAGCAAGTTGTTCACAGAAAAAATGTCTCCGTGTTTTGAACAAAACTTCAGTTCTGGATCTAACAACCTGTTCACGCGGATACACCAGCTTGACAAAAAAAAGAATTCCTCAGGCCACAAACAAAGGAGAGAATACAAGTCAGTTTATAGCTAAACCCCAACTTGTTAAATCTTAGGAAATTGTGCTGTGAATATTATTGTGTTTGTTTGTTTTTTTGTTTACTTGCTTGCTTGCTTGCTTCTGTTGTTGGTGAGATGGATGATTAAAACATAAACTGTAAAGTGTGCTGACATTGCTAAGGGTGTGAAATTGCTCACAAAGCAATGATCACAGGCAATTGAAGAGGTAGAAAAACTGTTCTTAATTTGGATAAACAAAAAGTATGTAGCCAGAGATAGCATTTAAGAGGCAAAGATATGTGTAAAAACAAAGATGCTGCATCCCTGGAATGAGTACTAAAATTATTCAGTTAAGGCTAGTAAGGGTGGTTCTATAAATTTAACAAAAAATGTCTGTTTATAGATTAAATGGGGCATTAAATATGTACTATAAATAAGAAAGGTTGAAATAGGGAATCATTTAGGGGTCTAGAATGGATTCATTCAATTTACATTCTATCTAGTGGGTAGAAATGGCTCAGTTTTTGAATCAATCACTTCTCAAACAGCCTTCTGAAATAAATTAAGTTTGAGAATGAGGTTCCTCTGTAAATGTAGAGATATTCTATGTTTATGGATAGAAACTCTCAATCAACCTGTCAGTTCTTCCCTAAATGATCTACAGATCCGATGCAACCTCAATTCCAGCAGTTGTTTGTGGATATCAACAAACGGATGCTAACGTGTATAGAGAGAGATAAAAGACCCAGGACAGCTAGCACAATATTTTAGAAAAAAGACTGATAACTTACATTAACCAACTTAAAGACTTACTAAGGAGAGTGGGAAATTGGTGAAAGAATAGACAAATCAATCAATGAAACAATATAGAGATACTGGAGATCAACCCACATATTTATAGTCAACTAACCTTTGACAAAAAAGCAAAGATAATGCAATGGAGAAAAGATTGTCTTCAATAAAAGGTGCCAGAACCACGAGATATCAACACAAAAAAAAATACTGAACTGTGAAAATTAAACTGACATGGATGGTTTTCTCCTGAGTAGGATGCAAAGGTGGCTTCCTTCCCAGGTCCTTGTCCAGGTAGATTTGAAGAATGAAGCCAGGGACAAAAGGTGGGACAGGAAAAGGTGGAAATTTATTGGGAAATAAGCACAGACTCTCACATAGGGGAGAGGGTTCCAAATGGATAGCCCATTAACTCCCTCTTTTCTGAGGTTTATAAAGGCTGCAATCCCTTATGTCCTGATATTCTCCTCTGATTAGTCACTTTAGTAGTTTTAAAGCTCAAACCTCAAGTGGGGTCCTCCTTTTGTTCTCCCCCTTCTGTGGTAGAATGCTCTATTCCCAGTGAAATTTGTTTTCCTCTTTCTCCCTTTTGTTTTTCTACTTCCTGTGACTTTCCCCTTATCTTCTGTGAATGGGTATCTTCCTCTCCCTTTAGGCTGTGACACCTTTAGTTCTTTGTGAATGCATGAGATTCACCAGCTCCCAGAACCCCTGCTTTACAGCCCTCCAGCATGGACGTCCTTCATTTCTAGAACTCCTAAACCTGCCTATTTTACCCCTAGAAACTCATTTCAGTAATGAATCTAGACATAGACATCACATCCTTCAGAAAAATTAATTCTAACTGTGCTACTGACCTGCATGTAAAATAAAATAAAATAAAAACAGTAAAACTCATAGAAGGTAACATAGAAGAAAATCATAATGAACTTCAGCATGACATAATATTTTAGATATAATACCCAAATCATTTTTCATGAAAGAAAAATTTGATATGATTGTCTTCATTGAAATAAAAAAAATTAAAATAAATAAAAACCTTCTGCTTTGTAAAAGACACTGTTGGAGAATGAAAATATGAAGCCACAGGTGGGGAAAATATTTGTAAAAACACATCTAATAAAAGGCTTCTTGAAATATACTAAGCACACTTAGAACTTTTGGTCAAAATGGCAGAGTAGGTAAACTCTGTGCTCACCTCCTCCAACAATTACGCCAAAATTACTACTTTATTATAGAACAACTATCATCTAGAACCAACTGAAAATTAGCTGAACAGAATTACCATGACTGAGGATAAAAAGAAAAATCCATGTAGAAACTGGTGGCCCTATGGTTAGCATAAGCTCTAGTCTCAGCCTGGAACACAGTTTCAAATAAACAGCTACAAACTTGGCATAAGGGGCGATTGTCCTCAGCTTGCATTGTGGTGTCCAGCAAAGGGTCCCAAGCCCAGAAAAGAGACAGGTGGCATCATTCACTGTGTCGACTCTCCAAAATACTTCCAACTCAGTGCAAGTAGCAATCAACCACAGATAAGTTTATAGTCCCTACCAAATGGCACTAAGCCCAGCATAAATAGCAGCTAACTTTGTCCTGCATTGGAATTCCTCCCAGGAAGTTCCAGACATAACACACCTAGGGACCGGCATCAGACAATACCAATGCACTGACTAACCAGCTCCACAACTGACACCTACAGAAAGTGGCCTCAGCTGGCGCCTGAGCCTGGCTAAAAGTCACTGCCACTCTGTGAGGTCAGCCCTCACAGGCAAACACACCCACCGATGTGCCAATCTTCAACAGGAGTTACACACACACCACATGGAAAATAATCCTTGGAGCACCTGGCACAGGTGACCAGGGACATGGCTCCAATGTACCCCACAGGACACCTTCTACATAAGGGCACTCTCAAGACTGGGAGGTGTAGCACATATGCTAAAACATAGAAACTAGCACAGGGACTAACACAAAATGAGGAGACAGAGAAACATGTCTCAAATGAAAGAACAGGGCAGCACTCCATATAAAGAACTAAATGAAATGGAGATAAGCTATCTACAAGATACAAAGTTCAAAACACTAGTTGACTCTCAATGAATTTACAGAAAGAGTAAATCAACTCAGTCATAATTTTACCAAAGAGATAGAAAACTTAAAAAAGTATATAGAAAATGGTAAAAAGAAAACTCAGAAATGAAGAATACGATAGCTGAAGTAAAGACTATCTAGAGGAAATAAATTTCAATGGAAAGAAGCAGAGAATAGAATGAGCAATTAATAAGATAAGATAGCAGAAAACACAATCATAATTGCAAAAAGGTTTAAAAAATTAATATAGTTTAAGGGACCTCTAGGACATATCAAGGGAACCAACATTTATTTGCATCATTGGACTATTAGAAGGAAAAGAGAGAGAAAGGGGACTTTAAAATGTATTTGAAGAAATACTGACTGAAAACTTCCCTAACTGAACAAATGAAATAGGCATACACATTTAGGAAGTGCAAAGGCCCAAACAAAATGAACCCAAAGAGGTCCACTCTAGGATACGCCATATGAAAAAGGTTAAAGACAAAAAGAGAATCTTAAAAGCAGCAATAGAAAAGCAGTTGATTACCTACCAGACAGCTTCCATGAGACTGTCGGCTGATTTCTCAACAGAAACTTTGCAGGCCAGAGGGATTGGCACAAAATTTTCAAAGTGATGAAAAGCAGGGGCCTATTACTAAGATTACTCTATCAGGAAAGCTATCATTTAGAATCAAAGCACAGATAAAGAACTTTCCAAAGAAGAAGCTAAAGGAGTTCATCACCCCTAGACCAGTATTACAATAAATTTTACAGGGGTTTCTTTAAAGAGAAAAGGTAAAAAATAAGAATAAGAAAATATAGGAAAGTAAATAATTCTCACTGATAAAGGCAAACAGTAAAATCAGTGGATCAACCAAGTATAAAGCTAGTACAATAGCTTTAAGATAAAAGTAGGAAAATCATGTATATTGTTAGTTACAATGAAATAAGGGATACACATAAATAAACACACAAAAGAAGTAGAAAAGAATGACACAAACATAAATGTGGAGGAACTGAGTAAAATTGTAGTGATTTTAGAATGGGGTCAAACTTACATGAACATCAATTTAAAATACATTACTATAAACATAGCTTGATATATATGAAGTACATGGTAGCTATAAACCAAAAATCTCTAAAAGTTATACAAGATATAAAGAAAAAGGAAAACAGACATACTGTATAGTAAGTCATCAACATACAAGAGAATATATTAAGAAAATTAGAAACAGAGAACTATAAAAACAATCATAAAACAATGAATAAAATGGTAATAATTGTTGTTAAGCCACTGCATTTTCATTAAACAAAGACAACTTTAAAGGCTTTCAGGGGCAGGATTGAGAAGATAGAGAACAGCAATGCCTATTGCTAGAACAGTCACCCTTTTCTATTCCATACAGTAAGTTCCGAATGAACCAAAGTCACAAGAAGTCTGAATCATCAAGGAAAATCAATTATCCTTCAAATGTAACTTTCTTATTTACCATCCTTTTAACTAGTATATCTCTCCCTGGAACCTTTCCTCCTTGGAGCACTGAATTTATATATTCCTGAATTGTAGTTAGGGAAGCACATTTGAAGAAATGGTGAACAAATATAAGGCAGTTAGTATAAATAGTCTATTACATCATAAAAAATTCTAAAACAAAAGCATTTTAATTCCAAACCCTTTCCTGAATAAAAAGAAAACAATAAAAAAGAAATAATAAGAACAACAATGAAATAGCAAACTTAAAAAAAGGAAAAAGATTTTTGCTAGACTCATTCATACTACTATTAGGATGTGCAAGGAAATTTTAAAATCGTATTTTTTCTCCAATAATCTGCCGTTTCTCTTTAGCCAGCACCTTACTGGCTAACAGGAAAAGTTAACTAAATATCCATCGAGCTAAAACTTTATTCAGACCAATTGTTAAAACAAAACATTAATATTTATTTCATTATAATTATTATAGCTCTATCTATCTATCTATCTATCTATCTATCTATCTATTATTGAACTCAGAGAGGAAAGGAGAGGATGAGAAATAGAAAGATCAATGATGAGAGAGAATCATTGATAGGTCACCTCCTACATGCCCCACAATGGGGACTGAGCCTGCAACCTAGGCATGTGCCCTGAGCAGGAATTAAACCAACACCTCCTGGAATCTTAGGTGGATGCTCAACCACTGAGCCACGCCAGCTGGGCTATTTTTTATTTTTTTATTGAATTTATTGGGATGTCATTGGTTGATAAAATTATATAGATTTTAGCTACACAATTCTATAATATATCATCTGCATATTGTATTTGTGTTCATCACCCAAGCCAAGTCTCCTTCCATCACCATTCATCCTCTCTTTACCCTCTACTATTTCCCCTCACCTCTTCCCCTCTGGTAACCATCATTCTGTTGTCTGTGTCCATGAGGGTTTTTTGTTTGTTTGTTTGTTTTGTTTTTGCTTAACAGTTTTTACCCAGCCCTGCTACCATGGTAATCACTTTTAGATTAAAAATTTCTCAGTCTCCATTTCTTCTTCTTATTCTCTATTTTTTGAGGAAAAACTTAAAATTAAAAATGAATATATAATATTTAGGGGGGATATCCCAAAACTAAGCCGTCTTTTACTACCTTATTCTATCTATGTTTAAGGGGTAATATCTCTTGTATTCCCTCTGCTTGCACTGTTGCATTAACATTGGAATCTGCAAAGGATGTGACATGCTCTTTTTTGGTCAGAGCCTCCGGGGGAGTTCCTAGATGATTCAGTGGCATCCCATCCCCTTGCAGAACTATACACTTCAGCAAGATCTGGATATGACATTTGGTCCCAGATAGGGAGGTGCAAAGCAAGCCAGACCCCTCCTTTGACATGTTCCAAGATCCATGTTTAGCTTTCTGGTTCAGTTCCTCGATGGAACTAAATGTGTAAGAAATACCAATACACTAACATTTAGTACTTCTTATTGCCTGAACATTTGCTGGCAAATTTTCTTTGATTTACTTGTATCACATAATCCTCCCACCACAGCTCTACTCCCAATCTGATTTGCAGTAAAGTGGTCAGCTCCATGGCTCTTCTACTCCTAGATCTGGAAGGATGTTTGGTTTTCCTTGTACATCTTCTGAATTGCATCTTTTTACTGTAGAACACCACACCTTCAAGGCATTATGGATGAAGATGCCTGGGTCATCTTATCTATTTTACAAGGCAAATCTACAAGTGTGGTCCTATTCCCTTTACCCGGAGATTGTTATATAGATATTAAAATAACTAGGAAAATCTCTCAAGAAAACACACTACTTACAATAATAATGTAGTTACTGCTAAATTCTACTTTTGAAGATTAGGCTTTTTCTACTAATTTTCTAGGAAATTACTAATCTTCCATGAACAAAATATATCCTACTTCTCAAATTATACTCAGACCAACTAAATATTATGTAGTCAGAAATGACAATGAGTAAACACGTTAATAATCATCTTACAAAATCATATCTCTATTGCAAATGCAGTTTTCATCCACACAATTATATTCTAAAAAAAAACCTATGATAGAGAAACATAATTTTGTAAGTGTACCCTATTTTTAAAATTACATAGTAACAAAATTATAGGTAACAATCATTAAATATATATTTATGTCAAGTCCTACTGATATGAAAATATCTCAAAGGTATATTAAAGTAAAAATATGTCAAATTAGAATATAGAATGATAAAATATTTTATAAATAAAAATGTGTATTTGAAGAGATATGTGAGCATAATTGCATTTATTAAGTGCATAGAGAAAGGACCAAGTTAACAGAAACTGATTGTTAATTATCTATGGTCAAATATGGAAACAGGGAATGTATCAGCTGAGGTTAGGAATTCACATAGTTTTGCTTGATTTTTTTCCAGAATATATTCACATATTAGTTGCATATATTTTTAAAATATAGGAATTACATCGAATTGTTTAAATATATGTTTAAATGACTTAATAAGAAGGTTTCCATTAAGATTCTGGAGAGAGAGAAAAAATGATCCTGGTCGCTAAATGTTTTGCTGTCAAACCTTCAGTAACATTCATTTCTGAATCTCTGCTAACAGACAATTAAAAGCTATTTGCTCAAAAAGAGAAATAGCACATAGCAAAGTGGCCTGTTGCTAGGATTCCAGTTAAGGCTAATGTAGAAAATGTTGAGGAAAATAGTACAAAAGGCCCTGTTTACACAGCACGAAATACAGGTATTCTAGCTGGGTCAGGTGACACAAAATGGAAGCTTAAAAAGAACACTTTTCACTTAAATGTAGCTGACAAGCAATGTGAGGGGGTTTTCTTAGTATTGAAGAAAATATCTTAGAAATTTTAATCTAAATTTAAAGAAGCTCAAATATCTGCATGTTATGAATCATGGAACAAATCTTCCAAAAAAGATATTTAAATTTATTTCAGGTGTTCTTTAATGTGTGATTTTTTGGGTGGGGGAAGAGCTTTATATTAGAAGAGAAAACAACATTAGATGAACAAATATCCAAGATATGAATTTTAATGTTATTTTTAATATTTTATTTATGGAACTTGTATCATTTATTGGTGAATATGATTTTTAATGCAGATAAATTGCTTTAAAAAGACATGCTAAACAATTATAAGACAGTATTCAATAATTTTATGAATCCAGAAAGGAACAAATGGTATTCTGCTTATTGTTCCTTTTTAGATTCATGGAATTATTTTCAATATCTTACAGGCACTTACTGATATAAAATATATATTCATTTTGTGCATGCTATTTGATGTGTCCTGATTTATTTCTATCCTAATTAGACAAGCATGAATAATTTTAATAGTGCTATTTGATTTCATTTTTAGCTTTTTTCTTTTTATATAGTTTATAGCTTGTCTTTGATTTACTTTTGTATAAATGCATGTATCACATTTCTTTTAATTAACATCTATTAAAAGATATCATGAAAAATGCATAAAGGTAAATATGCAATGAGAAATTTGTTCATAATTTTAAGTTAATTGCAAATTCATTGAAATACTATCTTTATGAGCCTAAAAAAAGTATTATTTATTTAATATACATTAATATTTAGTTTAGGACTCATCAATTTATGACAGGTCTGTCAAACATTCCAAAAATGATTAAGATTTTAGTGAATAGATGATTAAAGTCTTCTTTGTAAATTGACTCTTTTATCATTATGTACTATTATTTTTTGTCCCTTAAAATTTTCGACCCAAAGCATATTTTCTTGATATTAGTAATGCCAAACCTATTCAATTTTGGTCACTATTTACATGGAATATTTTTTTCATTATTTCACCTTCACCTATGCGTGTCATTAGACCTACAGTTTGTCTTGAGATAACATAATGCTGATCCAGCATTCTTAAATTAGTACATTTTTCCAAACTATAACCTTTGATAGGAGAGTTAAATTCAATTACATTTAAAATAATAACTGATGTGTAAGCAGTTACTTTTATGATGTTGTTGTTTTCTATATGCCTTATACATTTTTGTTTACACTTTTTTCTCATTATTGTCCTCTTTTGTATTTAGTTGATTTTTGGGGGGGTGAAGGACATGTTTTGATGCCCTTATAACTTATTTTTATGTATATCTTATACCTTATCTTTATGGTTGCCATGGGAAATACATATAATGTGCTGAATTGATATCCGAATAACTTCATTTGCATGCAGAAATACTACAGCCTCATTTTACCTCATTTTATGGTATTGATTTCACCAAATACAACTTTATATACTGTGCAATGATTTATACACATTTGTAGTTTTCTTTATATATTTGACTTTAAATGCTGTAGAAAATAAAATGTGGAGTTGCAAACCAAAATTACAATAATACTGTTTTTATTTATATCCATATACTTACCCTTTGTTTAAAATTACTGTCGACTGCCCCTTTATTTCAATCTGATGGATTCACATTAGCATTTCTTATAGAAAAAACCTAGTGGTAGTAAACTTCCTCAGTTTTGACTGAGAATGTCAAATTATTCCTAATTTTTGGACAGTTTTGCAAAAGATATGACTCTCAGATTATTTTTTATAATGTATTTCAATATATGTCTATAGATTTAGTCAATGTGGAGTATGTCAAGTTTCTTGGATGTTTTTATTCATGTATTTTATCAAATTGTGTAGTTGTTAGTCATTATTTCTTCAGAATCTTTTTCTCTTTCTTTCTTGCTTCACCTTCTGGTACTCCCACAATGTGTACATTGACCTTAGGATGTTGTGTAAGTTCCTAGACTGTTTACTTTTCATTTTTCCCCCAAATGATCTATTTTAAAATTTACAGATTCTTCATGTGTTAGTCTTTTGCTGGATTGTAAATTTTTCAATTCAGTTATTACATTTTCCAATTTTTTCTTTTTTGTTTATGTTTATAGTGTCTCTTCTTTTATATCCTCTTTTGTTTATAGTTTTATTTTCTTTAGTTATTTGCCCATGTTTTTCTTTAGCTTTTTAAGCATCCTTAAGGCCATTGTTTTAAAGCCATTGTCTGGTATGTCCACTGTATGTTTCCTTAGAGACGGTTTCTGAAGATTTGTTTTGTTCATTTAAATGGACAATGTCTTCCTGTTTTGTTTGTTTGTTGGTTTGTTTTTTATGCCTTATATTTGTTGAAAATTAGGCATTTGAAGTAAAAGAAAAACTATCTCAGTCTTTGCAGTCTGGTGTGGAAAACATTTAATAATTAGCAGGCTCCTACGCTTTGAAATCAGCCTGTTGTAAAGGTTTAAGTCTTTTCAGATACAGTAAAACATTGATGTAACAGACTAATTTGGGTGAGCAGGTGTCTGTTAAAGCCAAAAGTCCATTATGTAATAAATTAGGTTTTCCAAATGCATGTTAAAAGTTCACAAATTAATCCGTCTACCTGTTTTTACTTATGTGGACACATTGTATAATTAAAATTAATTTTGTATAAAAAGTTTACTTTCACAGAAAAGTTTTCTACATGTATTACTATAATTTAAAATTTATACTAGATAGATCTAATAAATTTATGCATTCATCAGTCACCATGAGTAAACAAATGCAAATGGCTGGGGTAGGGCTTAGTGGAGGGGTGTGGCTTAGTGGAGGTCAGAACTTCAGCCAGCAGACATTAAAATTGCTGCAGAAGCCAAAGCCAGTTTGGCTCAGTGGTAGAGCGTCGGTCTGCGGACTGAAAGGTCCCAGGTTCGATTCCGGTCAAGGGCATGTACCTTCGTTGTGGGCACATCCCCAGTGGGGGGTGTGCAAGAGGCAGCTGATCGATGACTCTCTCTCATCGATGTTTCTAACTCTGTATCTGTCTCCCTTCCTCTCTGTACAAAATCAATAAAATATATTAAAAAAAAATTGCTGCAGAAGGTCATGCCATGTGATATCAGAACCAATTACCATAAACAATGCAGTGTGATCATGTGCTAATCATTTGCCTTACACTGTTTGTGTGTGGTGACTCTTAGATTTAAATATGTAGACTACAGTTGTAGATATGTAATATTTATGTCAGTAAAATTACTACATTGTTTTTTTCCATTATGTGGTATTTTCAATAAAATTTATTAAAAATAATAGTAAATTAATAAAAAAAAACACCTGTTAGTTTAATGTAAGCATATATTGGTTAAAAGCATTTTAAAATTAACAGGGTATTAATTTTCATATGTGACATACAGCCTAGCAATTTTGTCCATTTAACCCAAAGTCCATAAATCAAGGATCACAAAATTGAGAGTTTACTGTATATTTTGGGTATATGTATTATCTGGATCTGTAAGTGTGCACTTGTGTATGCACATGGGCCTTTCTTTCAATTTTCCCCGGTTGCTTTTATTTTTTATTTTTAAAAATTTTTTTAAATATATTTTTTATTGATTTTTCACAGAGAGGAATGGAGAGGGATAGAGAACTAGAAACATCAATGAGAGAGAATCATCCACCAGCTGCCTCCTGCACAATCCATTCAGGAGATGTGCCTGCAACGAATGTACATGCCCTTGACTGGAAGTGAACCTGGGACCTTTCAGTCCGCAGGCTGAAGCTCTATCCACTGAGCCAAACTGGTTTTGGCTCCCCGGTTGCTTTTAAAGGAATTAATTTCTCAAAGAGTAACACCAAAAACTTCTCGGGATTTCAAATGAGCTGTTGTATTATTCTGTTCATCTTCTCTTGCGCCAGGATCTGTGGGACTGCATGCCTCCTTCAATTTTCATGCACTGCACCACCTGCCATGCCTCTAGGGCTTCCAGTTGGAGATCCTAACAATGCTGCTATTCCTATCTAATTTCCAAGTCAGGTGAGATAGGTAACAGGCTCTCGGGCAGCCCACAGACAGAATATTACTAACAGAATATCATAAACATTTCTTTTTTTTTTTACTTTACTTTTTCTGGTCTGAGGGAAAGAATGCAGAATTGAGGCCCTTCCCAATTGTGCAGTGCTGGGGAAGTGAGGAAGCAAATGTGATTAAAAAAAAAAAATGCCATGAAATTTCCTACCATTTTGAATGTGGCTTTTTCTTGTTTGGGCATTTGCTGGGTTGCTGTGGATTTCTGACTTGCTTCCAGAGCTCCTGTAAAGTTATTTTAGTCAGTCTGTGGTTGTGTTTGCAATGTTTCTGTTTGGAAATAAAAGCCTGGAGCTTCCTGTCAACTTGGTTTCTTATATGTAACCTAGGATACTGTAGAAAGAACTTAACAACTTCTCATCTTCACTCGCTACTGTATGCCTGATTCTCTACTTACATGTTCTCCTCAGGCCAAAAAAAGCCACTTTAGTCAAGCACAACAATCTCTCAACATATTGCTTTGCATGATCAATTCAAATTGCCAACATCTTTATTCTTTCCACTAAAACCTACTCAGCAGGAGTGCTAGTGTAGTGTGATCTGTACAGATACATGGCGGGGGTCTCTCTAGTTACTGGGAAATAAGTGCTCTTTCACAAGCAGTGTGCTCATTGCTCTCTGTTTAGCACTGAATAACCTTTGTCTATACTCATGAGGAGAAGCTTGGCAACTCACTTAATATCTATCACCACTTTCCACAGTCATACAGGTTTACACAATAGATCAATAAACCTTAGATTAATTTTGGACTTACTTCCTCTTTGATCTTCTGAAAGTAGATTAAGAGATGTAGATGATAAGAATTAGCTCACAACATAAAATAACACTTGTTTGGATAATTATTTTGTGTTAGTATATTTGAAGGTATCTCCTATTTTTAAAGATACATTATGCAGCACACACACTATGATATCTCCCTGTCCATCCCATAGCTCTGTTACCATAACTACTGTTTTTGTTACTGCATTGCAGTTATGTTTTAGTAGCAAGAACTACACAAAAACCTTGTAATTTATATATTAAACACAGACATAATACAGATGCACACAGAGACATGCACATGCACACCCAAATACATTCCAAGGCTGTACAGACTACTGGCTAAGAGTACCGAATATGGCCCTATTCTTTCTGAATTTCAATCCCACCTCTACTATTTACTCCTCTGTAACCTTGGGCATACTACTTAATTTACCTGTAACTAACTTTTCTCAGGGTGTAAAATGAAGATTAAAGTGATAAGCAGAAATATTTTGTTATTAGAATTAAATTATTTAGTACTTAAAATACACAGACTATTTTTTGGTATATAATGCCTTCTCCATAAATACTACATATGGAAACACTGAATTTGTCAAAACCAAATAAAATGCCCAAGCATTTTATTACACTTATGTACAAGGTATATTGGCCCCCCCCCCTTCAAATTAACATCCCAGCTTTGCTATATAGATTTTATTTTCAATACATAATTACATACAAATACTATATGTCATTAATAAATATATTGTTCATTAAAATGCTGCCTATATTCCCTGTGATAAACCACTTCAGGTTTTATGTGATATATAAATAGGAATTCGTTCATCATAAAAGCATGTACCAGGGAAATAAAGGAATATTTTCAAATAGGCAAAGTACAAAAAAATACTATGTAGGACTTATATAACGTGATTATATTTGAAGTATATTGGAAGCTCTTAGTCCGGGCTATATTTCTTGACTTGAAATCTCTGTGTAATGTGATAAATGGTATTATTTCTTAGGACCTTGGTTGTTCTATTTCACCTTTGCAGCAGCAAAATCAGGACATATGCTGATAAAGGGAATTGTTTTAAATTCACTGGAATGAATGCCATCTTAAAACATTAATTTTAGAATGCTTCCCTTTTCTCATTTAGAACATCTAGCTCTAGGTTAAGTGATGAATCTGTGATCCTGGAAGCAACCAAGGTAGATAAAGAGTTATATTCTGTACTAAATTGAAAAGTTTTATATTTCCAGACCTTTTAAAGTACAGGGAAAATTCATATTGCTTCTTGTGCTGACATATCTCTTCAAGGAATGATCCACTTTTGCCATCAAAATGGAGTAGATGAATCTGACTCATTAAAAAAAATGTTGTTATGAAAGAGGCTGTGATGATGCAGATTAATTTTCTACCACTGAGTGCTCCAGAAACTTTAAAGCATTTATTATTGCCATGTTTATGTGCTTCTGCAGTTCAGTAAAATGACAGCACCATTTTATCTCACGCAGTTAGAAAAGAATAAATTTTAAAAATACATTTATTGGACATTTTACTAAAAATACAGGGTTGTAATAATGCATACCACAGCATTATCATAAATAGTAGCTATAATAAACAACAGTTAAAAAGGTTTTATGGGACATAATAGCCAAAAAAAGAGCATTTTTTCACCATCTAGGATATGTACTTTAAAACTATTAAAGAGTTGTCCTTCTCCTATGGTTAATGGAATGTTTGTACTTCACAAACAAAATGATAAAGAATTGTCAGTATGATTTTCATGTCAGATGTTCATGTATTTTTGCCTAGCTTAATTTCACAAGCAGTGCCCACAAAGTAAACAGAGAGAAAGAAATAAAGATGTTACCTAGAGTAAAACAAATCCTGTTTTTCTCCCTTAATTGACTAGATTGTTTATGCTTTTTAAAAATAATTTCCAGACAGTTATGTGAATTTGTCATTCCCCAAAGTGAGTAACATTTAATTATTCTAACTACATAGGGGATTAAACTTGAATTTTTTTATGTGAAATGTACCATGAAACATAAGGCTGATTGTTTTGTATGAAGAGAAAGAATTTGAAAAATATTATTTTTAATTAAATGATATTTTTAAGTGAAGAGGATTGAGTAAATATCTGTATGTTAGCAAATGTGATTATTTGGGTCTCAATCTTTATCTGCATTTTTTATAAAATAGGCAAGGGACTTTATAGGCAAGATATATTAACCTCACTCATCGTAAAAGGCAATCAAACAAGCCACAAGGCTTTAGACTGAGAGAGGGGACACATACTTTATAGATCTCATGAGATTTACAGCACATAAAATAGACTTTTATGACCCCAGATGAGCCAGTGCTTCAGTCCTGAATATATCCGTTCTTTTTGGGGTCATTAAAAGTTATTAACAGGTAGCTCATTATACAATTTAACCTGCACTCTTTCTTCTGATCTACTTTTAGGAAAACTGAAGTAGCTAAGTTCAGTAAGAGTACTTCCAAAACTTCGAAATGTATACAATTTGAACTCAAGTAGAAATGTGTTTTAGAACCAGAATGGTTTTGTTTATTTGATTAAGTTATTTTTGTTTCCATACATTGTAAATACCTTTTCCCAATTCATAGCTTTTATGTATACTCCTTTTAATGCTTTATTTAGAGGATAAGTTTTTACCTTAAATGCAATTCAATACATAAATCCCTTTCCTTTCTGGGTAGTGGTTTTTATGCATCCTTTTTAGTGAAACTTTCTATATCACAAGGAATGTATTCTCTTATCATTTTCTAGAAATAAAAATTTTTAATAATATAATCCATTTGGAATAGCTTTTCTGTCTAGTAATACCTGGGAGGTGGGGTCAAGCTACATTGATGTAGCTAAAATAAGTAAAGGAGGAATCCATTAGACTAGGGTGGCCCTAATGCCTTGGAAGCTTACGTAAGCAAACCTATACCTAGGCCAAATTCAGTTAACCCAAATCTGGAGAAAATGAAACTTAAGAACAACCAATCACAAACAATCAACTAGGCTTCCCCAAACAAGACAACTGCCTAAACTATATCCAATCAAATAATTTCCTTGCTTTGCCTTATAGTCTTTTTTATAATACCAGAGGCCCAGGGCCTGAAATCGTGCAAGACTGAGTCCCTGTCACCGCGCATCACCTGGTGACTGGTTGTTTGGTCGTTTCCTTGTTATGGTGTTACGACCACTGGCATTTTATAGTATAGATACTCTTCCTTAGTGGCTATCAGGGAGTGCTCCTAACTATTATTGGTTTGGCTATGTCTGATGAGAATCAACATCTTCTCAAACTCTTGGAAATACTGTGTCCCAGTTTATCTGTTAACAAAATAAACTCATCATAGAGTTTTACTATTGAATAAACATAAAAGGAATAAAGACAATAGTTTAAATTATAGCATAACTTGATACAAAATAGCCATATATTTTGCTACCTCTATATTCTAGAGATGTAGAAACTTTAATATAAAGTAAGGGTTGAAATTTATATACTACTAGAGGCCTGGGACACTTTACTGTATTTTTTTTATTGTTTCTAATAGTTTTGAAGGTTTTTTTTATATACAGAATCATGTCATCTGACAAAAAGTGACATTTTTACTTCTTCATTACTAATTCGGATGCCTTTGATTTCTTTCTTGTGCCTTATAACTCTGGCAAGGACTTCCAGAACTATATTAAATAAGAGTGGTGAGAGTGGGCACCCTTGTCTTGTTCCTGATTTTAGAGGAAAAGCTTTCAGTTTTTCTCCATTGAGTATAATATTGGCTGAGAGTTTGTCCTATATGGCCTTTATTATGTTGAGGAACTTTGCTTCTATTCCCATTTTATTGTGTGTTTTAGTCACAAATGGATGTTGTAACTTATCAAATGTATTTTTTTTTTCTTCCTGCATTTCTTATCATATGTATTTCCTTAGCTATTTGGAAGAAGTAGCCCAACCTGGGCCTAACCATTGCTTTGGGTGAATATTTTAAAATATGGATGCAGTATCCTTTATAGATATAGAACTGAATAAACATATTATTTGTATTTGTATCAATTTTATAAATTATGTTTTCTACAAAGTTGCGTATATCTTCCAATAACATATTGGCATAACGTCGCTCAGTATGGAGGCATCTGTCTCCTGGTTAAAAACCTGTGTGATTTTTCAGGCCTGACCTTAGACAATTACAAAGGCGCTACTTGACAGGCCTCATGGGAAAAGCTGTCTCTTCCCGCACCACCACAACCATGGAGCACAGCTTAAAGCACCGCAGCCTCTGAAGAAAGTAGCACTCAGACCTCACCCTCAGGCTGGCCATCCTGCTTCACGTATTTACAGTGATCCCCCAGAGCCTTTCTTTATCTGAGGTGGAGAACTGAAGTCTTCATCAGGCACCTATGCTGAGCCCTCCATAAGGGGAACAAGGGGAGACACTGAAGACATTTTTTTCTCACCCTGACATAGTATGCTGTATTTTGCATTCCTAGCCTCCTCCAATGCACCACTCTGCATCTGCAGTCTACAGCCCCCTCCCCCCATGACAATGTCCATAAAACTACTGAAACTCCCTCGATAGTGATGTGACCCCAAGTCATTTTCTGCTTCACCTGGTCCTCAAGCATATGCCAGTTCATGGGGGACAATGGGCCAGCCTTTTCCCAAGCCTTAGACTCTTGTTTATACCTAATCAGTAATAATTAAAGGCCTCTCTCTCTCTCTCTCTCTCTCTCTCTCATGTTTTCCCTTAGCAGATTACTTTTTTTCAGCAGTCCATTTATTTCTTGAAGATTTGATATTTTGAGAGTATGAGGTATCTTTTATTATTTTTTGTTTTTGTTTTATTTTTAATTGAAATACATTTGACATAGAACATTGTATAAATGCAAGGTATACAACATATTGATTTGATACATTTATATATTATAGATCATTGCTATTATAGTGATAAAACATCTATTACATCACATAATTCTCATTTATTTTATATGATTGGAATAATTAAGATCTAGTCTCTTAAGTTTGATCATTATAATATACTATTGTTGTCTATATTCACTGTACTGTGCATTATATCTCTATTTCCATTAGATCCTCAGATTTCATTAATCTTATAACTAAAAATTTGCACCATTTTACTAATCCTTCTCTATTTCTTTCACCCCTCAGAGCCTGGCAAACATTTTTCTACTCTTTTTTTTTTTCTATTAGTTTGACTTTTTAAAAATATTTCACATATAGATAATACCATGTGATATTTTTCCTGTCTGACTTATTTCACTTAGCCTAATATCCTCATTTAGCATTTATTGTTGTAAATGGCATGATTTCATTTCCCTCAGGCTGGGATTGAACCTGAAACCCAAGTACATACCCTTGACCAGATACCAAATTCCGTACCTTTTGGTGTGTGGGCCAACACTCTAATTGCTGAAGACACTAGCCAGGACAGAAATGGTTTAATAATTAAATGCATGGCCTTAATAAACTTAAAGTAGACATAAGAAAAGTGTAAGATAAGAATGAACAACAGAATGAATTAGAATAGGGTGTGAATAACATCACAATTTCAAGAAATACAACAATATCATATTAGAATTAGCAATCCTATATAATAAAAGCCTAAGTGGCAACATGTCCTCGTCCCCATAATGGCTGCCACAAGATGATGGCTGCCACAAGATGATGGCTGCCACAAGATGATGGCTGCCACAAGATGATGGCTGCCACAAGATGATGGCTGCCACAAGATGATGGCTGCCACAAGATGGCTGCCACAAGATGATGGCTGCCACAAGATGGCTGCCACAAGATGGCCACATGTACAGTGGAGGACATGTCCTCGTCCCCATAATGGCTGCCACAAGATGGCTGCCACAAGATGGCCACATGCACAGTGGAGGAATGGCCCAGCGGCCACTCCACACAGTGAGGCCTGGGGGTCCCACAGCTCTGCGTGTCACGGAGGAGGCTGGTCCTAGGATTTCTACCACCTTGCGAACAGGAGGTAGATCCCAGTGGAGGAAGTGGGTCGCAGCAGGGAAGGGCAGTTGGGGGAGATCAGGCTGGAAGGGGAGGGCAGTTGGGAATGATCAGGATAGCAGGGGAGCGGTTAGGTGATAATCAGGCCAGCAGGGGAGCTGTTAGGGGTTTTCAGGCTGGCAAGCAGAAGTGGTTAGGGTCAATCAGGCAGGCAGGCAGTCAAGCGGTTAGGAGTCAATGGTCCAGGATTGTGAGAAGGATGTCCAACTATCAGTTTAGGCCTGATCCCAGATTGGAGAGGGTGCAGGCCAGGCTGAGGGACATCTTTTCCCTGTGCACTTACTTAGTGCACTGTGCCTCTAGTGTGAAATAAATGTAATGATGGTTCTACTGAAAATGCTCTAATGGTAAAGTAAATGCAAAATGCCTTGCTCCTGTGCAAGTAAATGGGAAAGTAAAGGTAATACAAAGGCCCTTTTTAATTGATAAAAATAATGTATAAATATTATATAAGAATCATGAAATAGAAGCCATTTGCATAAAAATTAATAAAATGTCTGGTTACAAGCTCTAAAATGTAATAGAAAGTTGAGAAATGAGGAGAAATGGGATATTTGCCAAGATATCATTGATTTGCATATATTAAGAGTAAGAGTAATTAACAAATATAAGAAATAGTAAAATGAATGGAGATCATAACAGAAGACATAAAACATATACAGCAAAAGGAAGAATACAGAAGGAACATATAAGAAAGATGAGAAAACCAAAATCAAACTTATCCTTCATGACAATATTATAAATAGTATCAATATTCATATTAAAGGCAAATTGAAACTCAAAATTGTGTGTGTTTTAAATAACTCTATGCTAGTAAAATGAGGGGGAAAATTTAAAATGTAAAATGGCTAAATGTTATCTAAAACCAGATTTGCATGAATAACCTTTGGAATCTGTGAGATACAGTTTCTTTCTTTTTTTAAATATATTTTTATTGATTTTTTACATAGAGGAAGGGAGAGAGATAGAGAGCTAGAAATCTCATCTCGATGAGAGAGAAACACCGACCAGCTGCCCCTTGCACACCCCCTACCGGGGATGTGCCCACAACCAACGTACATGCCCCTGACCGGAGGACCTTTCAGTCCGCAGACTGACGCTCTACCACTGAGCCAAACCGGTTTCGGCTGTGAGATACAGTTTCATTCAGACATTGTGAAAGTGGATATTAGCAGAATAAGAGTAGATTGTTTTCTTGGGGGAAAAGGGTAATTGCAAAAACTCACCTAATTCAGCTTTCAAAATAATATTTTAAAGATTACAAAATTGCCCTGGATGGTGTGACTCAGTGGTTAGAGGATTTTCCCCAAGCACTGAAGGGTTATAGGTTTGATTCCTGATCAAGGACAGGTAGCTTGGTTGTAGATTCAATCCCTGGCCTGGTTGGAGCTGGTGCAGGAGGCAACCAGTTGATGTGTCTCTCTCACATCGATGTTTTATACTCTTTCTCCTCTCTCCCCCTCTCCACCCTCCTTCCCACTATCTTTAGAATTAAATAGGAGGGACATATCTTTGGATGAGGATTAACAACAACAAAAAATACTTCAAGAATTATTATTTTTTCATCTAAAAATTTTATGGCACCACTCAAATTATAATGAGAAATTTTGGAGGATAGACCAAGCATATCTGACCAAAAAAAAAAAAAAAAAAAAAAAATAGAGAAGAAAATTCAAAAAGTTAGTAAGTTTGTTTTCTGAAGCAATTTCTGGAAATGTAAACAAAATTGAAATATTAAAGAGAAATATTGCAGTGAAAATTCTAATTTCAAATATTCCCTCCTTGATGGAAGCAAACATATAACTGTGATATGAATTAAATTAAAATACATAGCAATCAAATCAGCTTAGTGTGATAAAATAATAAAACATCTGCTACAAAATGTTAGTCCCTCCTGACAATATTCTCAGAAACATTAAGAAACCTAACTTAAAGTGACATTTGCTTGGATATCAAATGCTTGAGGCCTCAGATAATGTCAGTGTTCTGTCAATGTCTGCAACCCAAATATCTATTCTCTTAAGTACTTGGCAGAGCAATTCACTCTTTTAGGGACTTGCCTTCTAAATTGTAGATGTTTTTCCAAAGATGGATTACAGCAAAATTCACTTCCATTTATCTAAAACTTGTATTCATATCATCTAAATTATGAGAATAAAAACAAAGAGTATATCTCTCTAAATCCTTAAAGAAGTTATATCACATTTCAGATTGTATAGTGTGTATACAAATCCCATGTAATAAAGAGGTGACATGAAAATTGACTATCACTCCAACACACAAAATGGCCACACCCATGTGGACACAAGATGGCCAGCAGGGGAGGTCAGTTGGGAGGGACCAGGCCTGTAGGGGAGGAAAGTTGTAGGGGACCAGGCCTGCAGGGCAGGGCTATACGGGGGAACCAGGTCTGCAGGGAAGGGCAATGGGGGGGAACCAGGTCTGCAGGGAAGGGCAGTTAGATGTGACCAGGCCTGCAGGGAAGGGCAGTTTGGGGTGACCAGGCCTGTAGGAGAGGACAGTTAGGGGTGATAAGGCCAAAAGGAGAGGGCAGTTAGGGCAATTGGGCCAGCAGGGAGCAGTTAGGCATCAATCAGGCTGGCAGGGAAGTGGTTAGGGGATTATCAGGTTGGCAGGCAGAAGTGTGCACCATGCCTCTAATGTTTATAGAATATGAAAGTTGTGTTTATAAAAAATAAAACACAGTACTTAAAATTAATTAGCTTAGAGCCCTAGCTGGTTTGACTCAGTGGATAGAGCATCAGCCTGTGGACTGAAAGGTCCCCAGTTTGATTCTGGTCAAGGGCAAATGCCCAGGTTACAGGCTCAATCCACTGGGAGTACAGGAGGCAGCCAATCAATGATTCTCATTGATGTTTCTCTCTCTTTCCCCCTCCCTCTTCCTTCCTCTCTGATATCAATTACATAATTTTAAAAATTAATTAGCTTAGAAAGATGGGAAATATAGTAAAGTGTGTTTCATGTTCAAGTGTTTATCACTACCTTGATAAAATATCTCAATTATGTATCACAATATTTCTGTGAAGTGCATATCTTTTTTTCCAATATATTTTACTGATTTTTTTTTTTACAGAGAGGAATAGAGTTAGAAACATCAATGATAGAGAAACATCGATCAGCTGCCTCCTGCACACTCCCTACTGGGGATGTGCCCGCAACCAAGGTACATGCCCTTGACTGGATAGGCCAACATTGTATTCACTTAGCCAAACCAGTTAGGGCAAAGTGCATATCTTTATGCCACTTTGACCTTCTCAAAGTTGTTCAGTAATCTGCTACATTTTAGACAATAAGCAGGTGACAAACAAGGATTTAAAACCAGTTCTGAATGATTATGATAGCTGTGTTTTACACTTTACTATATTCCCCATATTTCTAAGCTAATTAATTTGGCTTTTGTACTCAATATGCTCCAGTAAGGTATGTGCAGTTCTATTAAAGGATGGATTTAGTGGGAAGCAGAGAAGGGAGAGAATGGCAGCTTTGGTCTCACCTTAAGGACGATGAGGAGATGCATAACAAATTATTGTACGGGGGGTAAATGGTGACAGAAAAATAATAAACTAAAGGCAAAAATGTTCAAAAGGTATACAAAAAACTATGCCAGTGTATAAGTAGGGCTTTAATTCTCATACCCATTTTTTAGAAACTAGAGGCCCAGCGTGTGAAATCACACAAGACCACAGACCCACCACTCTGCAAAACTCATCAATGCACCTCCTGGTGACTGGTTGTTTAGTCATTACAGCCTCTGGCCTTTTATAATATAGATAGTTATAGGAAATGTACTTTTGAGAGAGCATATGGCATTCATTTCTATTTTATTAGACAAAACTCAGAAAACACCTCATGAATGCCTCTATTTAAAGACTAGTAAAATGAAGATTTACAAAGGTAGAGAGACACCTGATAATTTCCATGAAAAGATTAATTTTTATTTCTAATCACAAACAGAAAGGAGTTATAGCTGATCATTTTTTATGTCTTCAAGTTAGAAAGCAGAAAGAAAATGAGGCACCATCATAAACACCCATCAGACCCCATGTTTCCAGCATAATAAAGAGAGAAAATAGGACATAAAACTGGGAATGAACATGTTGTCTTGGCACAGGAGATAAGGCACCATACTTCTCCCCCCCACCCCCCCACTCTTCCCCCTGGAGGGAATATGGCAAACATTTTTTTGGAAAATATGCTTTGGAAAGTTATCTTTCCTTCTTTTTTAATCTTTATTGTTTTAAGTATTACATATGTCGCCTTTTTCAAACAAATATTTATTCCCCATAAGGCCTGTAATGAAAACTAGAAGAAAATGCTCAGAAGAGACTTGTGAAATGGGGAGATGGAAATGTCTGAGATGACTTGTTGATACAGGTCAAGACTTGTGGCTCCATGCTAAGTACAGGGAGTGATTTAAAAGCAGGGTTACTCCTCAAGGAAATAAAACTTCTTCCTAAAAAGATGGAGCAAGCCCTTATATTAGGGCTTAAATAAAATGTTAGATGCGAGAACAAGAGTCCAGGCTCCTTAACTAAGGCTGCATACCAGTTGGTTCACCTGCCTGTTTCTCACACAACCTGGCTAGATGGACACATTTCAAAACCCAATCCTCAAACTGTAGCTCAATGTAAAAATGTGGAGATGAATTCACCCACAATACATCAGCATGAAAGAGCTTTCTCTCTTACACAGAAGCCTGAAAATCAAGGTAAGTGTAAAGTCATTTCACAGTACGAAGACTAGGCAATAAAAGAACATGCAAGCATCATATTAAGAATTCATTCTATAACATAATCAAACAAATGACAAAATGACCCATGAATAATATGATAGAAAAATTCAATGAGAACAATAATTCAGTAAAATAGAATGCATAAATGAGACAAAAATAATATTAAAATTAAATGAGAAATTCTACAGCCAAAGACATATATCTATGGCCAAAATAATACTGTTTAAAATAACAAGAAAATTAGAAATGGCAAAGTATAGAAGAGTTAAGAGTCTATTACAATGAAAAAATTGAAAGCATTTTATTAAAACAAGGTTTGGTGAGAGTATGGGCAAATAAGCACTTTTTTATTCTTATTTGTAGCCTTATAAATTGGCATGACCTTTGTAATTGGAATGTGGTAATATTTAGCAAAATTGAGTGTACACACGTAACTTGGCTCAACCATTAATCTCAAAATTTAATCAAAAGCACTTCTAAAGCATAACAACCTATTAACAATGTGTTTTATTGTAACTTTACTTGTTTAGTATCAAATTTCCAATTTAAAACACATTGAAAACAACCAGGAAGTATATAACTAGTGGCCTGGAAATATATTCAAACTGAAATATACCAGTATATCTTTCTGTGTTTGGGATTAATACAAGTTAAGAGTCATATTCTAAAGAAATATTATAAATGCAAAGGTCACACACAAACACAGCTTTATTACCTACAAAGGTGAATCAAACAATATAGCATGACTCTGGCCAGATTAATCACTTTCTTCCCAGAAATAAACATATCCATTTTCTAACAAAAGACTCTACCTGGTAGGTGACAGAGCCTGCCAGGTAAACCCACTCAAGTGAGGAACACAGAAAACAGAGAACACTGTCTGCTCCTCAAAGGAGCAGTGGCTGGCCGGGACCGGTTTGGCTCAATGGATAGAGCCTCGGCTTGGGGACTGAAGGGTCCCGGGTTCGATTCCGGTCAAGGGCATGTACCTTGGTTGTGGGCATATCCCCAGTGGGGGGTGTGCAAGGGCAGCTGATCGATGACTCTCTCTCATTGATGTTTCTAACTCTCTATCCCTCTCCCTTCCTCTCTGTACAAAATCAATAAAAATATATTTAAAAAAAAAAACAAAAAAAAAAAACAGTGGCTGATGCACATTTTTTTTTTTTGTCTCCTTCTGGGAGAGAGAAAATAAGAGAGCAGAAATGACAAAGTTATCTTCCTCACTGCACTCTCTGGAGGAATGAGTGGAAGTTCCTGACTCTATCAGCCACAGTTATAAACAACAAGAGAAAAATATTTACTCTAAAAATGTGAATAAAGCCAGGTTTAGAGCATGTTACCACTTAAATTCTCATAAGAGTTGATCCACCTAATAAATAAAATACTACTTTAGTATATAGGAAAAAAGAAACACGACTCAGAGGGAAAAAAAAAGAAAAGAATACTTTATCCTATCCATAAGGATACTTTTTATCCTTAAAGATATCTAGGGCTGAATTTTCCATAAAATCATTGTGAATGAGGTAGTTTATCTTGACCCATTTTCACTTTTAAGTCTCTTTTTGCATTTTTAGCTTTCTGTTTCCAGAGCCCACTTTTCTCTCACCACCTTTCCATGCACACTTAGGTTACCAGTGTCCTTAAGTTTCATGGACCCTCACTGCATACTATGAAGTCAACATCTGCCCTAGGAAAACAGGGCCATGTAAGTGTTTTAACATACAGAATTTGTAGAAAGACCCAAAGAACAGGATTTGAATTCTGTGGGGTTATTTTCTCCCCTTAGTTTTCTAGATGATCTTGAGCAGGTCTCTTAATATCTATTAGCCTCATTTTTTATTCGAAAAATGCAAATATTTAAAACCATATTTTTTTTTGTTATAAAAACTCTTGGAAGAGAGGAAACTTAATTAAATTAATAACCATTAAGAAAAAGAAGATCCATTGAGAATGATCCTGGCTGTAGGTTTGTCATATATAGCTGTTATTATATTGAAGTATGATCCTTCTATTTCTACGTGGGTGAGAGTTTTTATCAAAGAAAGGGTGTTGGATTTTGTCAAATGCTTTTTCTGCATCAATAGATATTATTATATGGTTTTTATCTCTCAATTTGTTTATATGCTATATCACATTTATTGATTTGTGGATATTCGACCATCCTTGTATCCCAGAATAAATCCCATTTGGTCATGGAGCATGATCTTTCTAATGTAATGCTGGATTCGATTTGCTAGAATTTTGTTGAAAATTTTAGCAACTTAGCAGCACAATTTACAATAGCTAAGATTTGGAAACAGCCTAGCTGCCCATCAGCAGATGAGTGGATTAGAAAACTGTGGTACATCTACCCAGTGGAACATTACGTTGCTGTAAAAAAAGAAGGAGTTCTTACCATTTGCAACAGCATGGATGGAACTGGAGAGCATTATGCTAAGTGAAATAAGCCAGCAGAGAAAGATAAATATCACATGATTTCTCTCATTTGCAGAATATAAAGAATGTCATAAACTGATGAATAAAAATAGATACAGAGTCAAAGAGGCATTGAACAGACTGTCAAACTACAGTGGGCCTGCAAAGAAGTGTTGCAGGGGGGAGGGGCAGTAAGAGATTAACCAAAGGACTTGTATGCCTGCATATAAACATAACCAATGGACAGACACTGCGGGGAGGGGAGGAGGGCATGTGCTGGGGGGAAGAAGAGACTGGGGGAGGTCAATAGGGGGGAAAGGAGACACATGCACAACTATTTGTAATACTTTAAACAATAAAAAAAGAAGAAAAAAAAAGAAGACCAAGAAATTTTTATACTTTTGTATTAGGACTTTGCAGTAGTCTATTAAATGGCTTATTTTTAGAATATTTTTTTTTTCTTCCTAGAATCCAGTTCCCCTGGGACATAATGAAATATCCAAATATCTTTGAATACTAAATACTTAACCCACACAGATACAGTTTAAAGATCATACATTAGAGTTACATGATCTTAGACCTCACTATATAATAATGAAAATGCCATACAGTAAATTGGAGATACACTTAATTTATAATATGTAGTTCTAAGTATTTTAAAACTAGAGGCCCGGTACACGGGTGGGGTCCAGCTGGCCTACCCTGGTGGGAGCCCATTATGGCTAGCTAGGGAAGGGGCCAAGGGAGGTTGGCCGGCCAGCTCTGCCTCTGATAAGGTGGGGGTGATTGGGGGTGGGGCCAGCTGGGGGGTGGGGTCATGGGCTGCCCCACCCCCAATTGGGGTGTTGGAGGCCAATCAGGGGTGGGGCTGGCTGCGGTGAGAGCAGCTCCCTTTGTGGTTGGTGCGATTCTCTTAATTTGACCTCTACTTTCTGAGACTGAACCTGGGTTTTCCAGTCATTCCTGGACTTTATTCATGTGCTTTTGACTTGGGTGTGGTAATCTCACTCAGACTCAGGGCTTTTGTCTTTGAGCTGCTGTGTTGATTATCACCTCCTTTCCTGTCCCTTCCTCCTTCCCACCCCTTTCCTTCTTCTCTTCCTTTCCTCCTGCCAAGTTTACTGAGTCAGTAGGTGACTGGACCTGACTGTTAACTCACTAGTCAAATCAGTGGGCATTTATTAATTTGGCTCACAACAAAGGTGTTGGGAGCTGACCTGGGCCTGAATCGGGCAGATTGGTTGCCACAGTGTGCATCATAGCCACTAGTATTCTTGTTGTTCCGCCATAAAAGTCACTGGGCTTTTGTATATATAGATATCTATACAATCACCTGTTTTGTTTGCCACCTCCCCACAAAAATTACCAAATTGAAGAATTAAGTGAAGAATCCCTTGTTTTTGTAATGCTGATGTGAATTAATTATACAAGAGCATTTAAGAGATATACCCAAATCATACCAGAGCTGTGAAACCAATTCAATTAGTTAAAGTGAGATGAGGGTGCTTCATAGAAAGTTTAATTCAGTTACAAACTAATACCAATAAATATGAAATTTCTTTTCTATAGAGATTGCCTAGGGTTCCAAATTAAGATTCAAGATCCTACATGAGAAAAAATAATTAGCAATATCTTTTTTTTTTAAATATATAGTTAGAATGTATGGCATTTTATGATTCAAAGAATGCAAACTTGGAAACAAAATCCCACTTTTTTAATGTATTTTTTTATTCTAATAGCATTTAATATAAAAATATACTGATACAAAATTAAAATTTGGTTTTCTCTCATTAAAAAGACATCAGTTTCTTAGATCAATGGTCTCCTCTTAATAAAAAATTATAAACAAACATTTTTCTTTATCTTTTATGTAATTTGCCTATAAAAGAAAGACATAGCCGAAACCAGTTTGGCTCAGCAGTAGAGCATTGGTCTGCGGACTGAAAGGTCCCAGGTTCGATTCCGGTCAGGGGCATGTATGTTGGTTGCAGGCACATCCCCAGTAGGGGGTGTGCAAGAGGCAGCTGGTTGGTGTTTCTCTCTCATCGACTTTTCTAGCTCTCTATCTCTCTCCCTTCCTCTCTGTAAAAAATCAATAAAATATATATATTTTTAAAAGTAAAAGAAAAAAAAGAAAGACACAGACAATAGTATAATGATGACCAGAGGGAAAAAAGGGTGGGGGTAGGTAGAAGAAGGTAAAGGGGGATAAATGGGAATAGGAGACTTGACTTGGGATGTGAACACACAATACAATATGCAGGTGATATACACCAAACCCAAATAATTAACCAATATCTCCCTAATAAATTCAATTAAAAATAATAAACAAAAACAATACAATATGACTGGTAACATATTAGGACATATCATATTCTTAGGACTTTATATATAAATCTAAAAAATCATTATATTAGTGACTTTCATATTTAACTAATAATAGACAAACATGTAAATTGACCATACCTCTACTACACCCATAGCCAATCAGAGTGAGTATGCAAATTAGAAGGCCAAAGATGGCCGCTGCCCAGCTGCTCCAGGCACAGAGGGAGGGCCGCAGCAAAGACAAGATTGCAGACTCTGGAGTCTGCTGTAAAGATTAAGATGGTGGATTCCAGCTGGAATCTGCAGCAAAGCAGTGAGGACAAACCGGCTGGAGTCTGCAGGAAAGACTAAGATGACAGACTCTGGCTGGAGCAAAAGCCTGGTTCCCGGGTGCCGGAAGAAAACTTGTGCTGGAAGCCAAGGGAAGGAAGGCCTATTGACTATTGCACGAATCTCTTTATGCATTGGGCCTCTCTCTTTCTCTCTCTCTCTCTCTCTCTCTCTCTCTCTCTCTCTCTCTGTGTGTTTTAAAAAGTTTAGCATTTTTTTAATTTGATAATACTTCCCATGTATTTTAATATACCAAATAAGAATAATTAGCTTAATATATCTATTTTATAAGGAGAAACTCCCCAAATATTTGAAATGTTTCATTGACCCTCTAAAAAATGCCAAGTTAGTCCAAGGTCAACTAAGTTTACTTAGAATTTGATTTTTTGGAAGTTATAAAAAAATAAAATAAAAGCTTAAAATATTTGATTAAGTAGGACCTTTTCTACTTAATCTTTTATTTTCCTTATATTTTAATCAGAAGTAACCCCAAATGTCTCTTAATATATTATTTAGGAAAACTGTGACTCATCCCATTTGTAGAGCATATTGGCATATAATCACTGAAGTTATTTGTTATAAAACTATCTCAGAGATCAAGCAATCCTGTTCTTATATCTACTTTATAATTCTTTCACTCTCCTCTAAAACGTACTAATAAGGCTGACCTTCTGATTATGATACTACATTTATGGTAGTATTACATACCAACAAACCTTTTTTTTTTTTAATGTTGAAAATGCACTTAATATGCCTAACTCACCAAACATTATAACTTAGCTTAGCTACTTAAAATGTGCTCAGAACACTCACACTGGCCTACAGTTGGACAAAATCATCTCACGGATGCTGTCCAACATCATGAGATAGTTTTTTACTCTATTCCGGGAGTCCCAGGAAAGATTAACATTCAAAACTTCAAGTTCAGTATCTACTAAATGCAGATCACTTTCACACCATAGTAAAGCTGAAAAAATTGAAGTCAAACCATCTTGAGTCAGGAATAGTTACTGCAATCAAAGAGATGTTTCTACTGGTATGTCTGTGGGCTATCCTTCCATTCTAAACACACAGGCATATATATACTACACAGTTTTAGAAATATTTCTGAAACATTTTTAGAAATTATAAATATATCAGTGACCACTACAAGTTCTAGAGAATGACCGTTTGTTCAGTTGTCATATAGCTTGCTATCTGAGGGGAGAAACAACTATTGGTTTCTTTCCACAGCCAACAAAAACAGAGAAAGAAAGCCCCTCCTTCCAATGTTTGTCATTTAAGTCCCAACTGTGCTGTAGCCTTTAACTGTATAAGACAGCAAGACAGCACATTTTGCAGATTAAACCAATAAACTTGCAAACATAAAAAAACACAAATCTCATAATTGTGGATTTCAATTAAAGGAAGGGGGATCAAAGCAAACATTCTGCTTGGAATTACACAGCTGCTATCTATACAAAATGAGAAAAACGTCTAGAGCCAGCCATAATTTTGCAGAGGGAGAAAACCACACGGCAAACCCTGCAGTCGGACAGATTGCCTATGCTCCTCACGTCCCAATCAGTAATACAGAAATATTGAGTAATAAATTCCCTGCCTCTCTCGATCTGAAAAGCTCCCACCATCTGTGAAAGACAATTTGTAACAGCCTCGGTATTAAGATTCAGTAAACAGACAATCACTCCCATTGTGCCAAGCAGTGGCTACATTTGGAGAAAGGCATAAAGCAAAAACAATTAGTAACACCGAGACCCCTCTATTACAAATTAGCCAGCCACCAAAACAACTAGTTTCAATTGCAGAATTTCCTGTCAGCTGGAGGAGAGTGCAGGAAGATTGTGCAGATCTGGCTACCTCTGTGGCCCCGACGCAGGCCTCATTCTAATGTGCTGAATTATTATTGATGGCTGAGGCAGTTCTGCTCTGTTGGTGAACCAATAATGTCAAGGCAGTACCTGCAAGATTAATTATAGGAGAGAATAGGCTGAGGTTTCACGGGACCGAGACATTAATATAGACTGAGCATTAGTTTCAGAGGACTCAACAGACAGCAAGGGGGGCGGGGGGTGGGGGGAGCCTGCAACAATGTGATCCACACTAAATCCTGGCAGCTGTACTTGAGCAGCACTTGGAACTTTAGAGCGATTGTTTTTAACTGTGAGACACAAGGCATTATGTATAATAATAACAAAAATCTGAAAATGAAAAATCGACAATTCAACCCGAGTTACAAATTCAACCTGAGCCATACACACAGCATAAATAGATGACACTGTTTCACTAAGAGAAGTTGGTGCCACTGTTTTTAATCCTTCTGTCCTTGGAACATGCAAAGGTGTGCTTCTCACTTACTGCATTCTCTTAGGTTTTCTGCAGAGTGATAATCCTCCCTGTTTTGCCTGGGGATTACGAAGAGCACATGCCTTTTCCTATTAAACTGCCCTAGTTTGGGTGATATGGTCTCCCTTGTTATGAGGTATATGGAGCCAGGCGCATTTTCTCTCAGTGGCTAAAGAAATCTGTTACCTAAAGCTTTTATTTGCTTATAATATATGTTTATCTGTACACTTTCACATATTGACAGTACAATTTACAAAGAGAAGCCAATGTGCATAATTAAATAGAATGAAGGAAAGGTTTCAGTTTAAACCTCAGTGAAATTTAACTCAAGGCTTCCACTTCATTTTGCCAAATTCAAAGTTAGCCATATGCAATTATATCATCTTTATGTATATATACATAGATGGATAGATATTGACAGATGGTATATGCATACACAAAACACACACACACGATATTAGCATACATTACTTAGCTCTTACACTATGCCAGAAACTTGTGGCAGGACTTTACACATATGAATTATATTGATCTTTATAAATGTATTTTTCTATACATATTTTAATATATACAGAGAAATAGGAAGAATAGAAAAATTAGTTATCATTCTCACATATGAAATAGTGAATAAATAATAATACTCAGATTCTAACCCAAAAAAGAACTCTGACCACAGTGCTTAGTCTTTCACTAGTAGACACGCTGTTTCATAGTACATGTGTGTCTGCATGTGTGCATGTGTGTGCATCTGGCATATACCAGAGAAAACCATAGCCATGGTAACAAAACTATGTAATGGCCAGAGGCTTAGGACTGTTTATCAGTGAATTTGTCATTTTAACTGGAGGTTTTTTTTATATTCAAACAAAATAATTATGCAGAAATAATTTATTTTATGTTGTGAATTAATGCTACTCTCTACATTTCCCCTATTCGCTCCAAGCAGCCATCATAGGGGAAGTAAAAAAGAAACCACATGACTATGGAAGTGAGTTACGGGAATCTATCTCCACATGAGTAAAGATGTCCTTGTCGATCTTAAATAGATAGTGAGGAACACTGCGTGTGAAAGAACTTTAATTCCAAGTACCTGGAAGGATCGCACTATTGTGTATGTACACATCATCACCTTTCATCGTCACTCATATTGTGAGTATTTCAACAGAAAATTTAGAACTAAAAGGTCATGCATTCTGAAACAACCATGTAAGAGTATACAGATTAAGGTGATTTTAAAATTATAATATGTGTAATTGCATACATTAGTCTTTGGCATGAGGAAAACACAAGAGTGAAGCACATGCTTTCTATTAATCAGATAAGATAAGGAACTAGAATGTGTTCATCACATTCTTCCCTGGTCACATTTAAAGGAGTAAGTTAAACGAGTGGTTTAGGAAGAAGATGCAGCTCTTCTAACACCCCATAGTTCTACTTGTCTGCAGAGAATTTCCATGTCAGTTTATGAAACTGTCCTCTTTATATTGCTCTCTATCCCAAAACATACCTCCATTATTAGGTACCCATTGTTTAAGGCACAGATCAATACTGGGCTCCATGCTTGGGTACTGCATGAATGAGGAGGACAAGATCTCTGCCTTCATAGTGTATGTAGCTTTGTTGGCAAGATAAGGAATATATATATACATGCATATATATCCCTAATATGAAAATAGACCAAATAGCAGAACAACAGAACAACCAAACAACTGAAAAAGCAGTCACTATGACGTGCACTGACCACCAGGAGGGTGTGTGTGGAACATAGCAGGCACTGGTCGCAGCAGGTTGGTGAAGCAGGTAAGCAGGTGTGCCAGACCAAGGTGAGGTGCCAGTTGCTGTCATGGGGTGAGCCTCTGGTGGTTATTGAAAATTCTTTCCTCCTGAGCACCATGGTCCAGCTCAGAACTCGCACCCACTGCCCGTGCTGGAGCCACAACTCACACCCATTGCTGGTGTCCAGTGCTGGTCCAATCGCTCTGCACCGTCAGCAGGTGTGAGCAGCAGCTGCTGGCCCCAATCATCCCTGGGGGCTTCTCCACCTCCCCTTGCTCTTGAGGGGCAATTGGGGCAGCAGCCATCACTCACACCCATTGCTGGAGCTGGCCCCAATCACTCCATGACATCAGCAGGTGTGAGCAGGGCTGGTACCATCAGCACTTGGCGGTGGTGGGAGAGGGGCTACAGGCAAACCAGGGTCTGGGGGCTATGGTGGGAGGGGCCAGGCAGGGGCACAGATGATGGGGGGGACCTGCCCTGTGCCCACTACAGCCTCACGGCCTGACCCAGTTTCTTTCAAGGTGCACAAATTCGTGCACTGGGCCCCTCGTAAATTTATAAGTATGTAATTAAAAGAATTGCTCTTTTTTACTGTTGTTAATCCTCCCTGCAGGATATTTTTTTTCCATTGATTTTTAGAGAGGAGTGAAAGAAAGGGATGAAGGAAGGGGAAGGGAGGAAGGGATGAAGAGGAGAGAGAGAGAGAGAGAGAGAGAGAGAGAGAGAGAGAGAGAGAGAGAGAGAGAGAGAGAGAGAAACATTCAATGTGAGAGAGACACATTGATTGTTTGCCTCCTGCATGCACCTCCACCAGATCCAGGGATGGAACCTGCAAGCCAGGTACATGCCATTGACTGGGAATTGTACCCACAATCCATCAGTGCCCTGGCCCACACTCAACCCAGTGCCCCATACTGGCCAGAATAAGAATTGCTTATTTTTACTTGTTATTCTTTTTTATGGTTTTTTGTTTGTTTGTTTTGTTTTGTTTTGTTTTTTTATCTCAGTGCCATCTCTAACTTCTCTTATATTCCTCTCCAGGTAGGGTAAATGTAGGTTTACAGTTGTGAGTATTCAAAACACAGTTTTTTCTTGTATTGTTATTTATTAATTATTGTATTATTTTTCATATCAACTGTAAACCTACTTTTGGTCCATCCTATATAAATAGCAGGTAAGTCACTAAAATCTTTAAATTTTATATGTGAAATTTGAGGCAATTTCCTCATTGTTTTCTTCCTTTCCATTGGTATGAGATTTTCAACCACTAACTTCATGTTTAATGCATACTTTTTAATGAATAGCAGCTCTGAGGTCTTTAGTTTATTTTATATTTATAAAAATTATTTTATTGGATTTTTAAAAATTTTTATATAATGAGCTTTCTGAAATGAACTACATCTTCTGTCCTATTTTTTTTAGGTTGCTTCACTTTAGTATAGTCTGTACAATGTATCTTTATATTTGTGACTTCCTACATTTTTTAAGGAAGATTTTTTTAAGATTTTTAATTCAGGAGTTTCTCTGTATGAATTTTATTATTGAATTTGATTTTAAAGTTGGAATTCAGGTACAATGTGTTGAGTAAATAATACTCTCTCCTCAGTTTAGGGCACATCATCATCACTGGTCTGTCAGAAAACTCTCCTATTTATTACTATTATTATTCACTTTATTTGTATTGCCCACTTGCATTTCCCTCTCTGATACCCTACATGAAAACAACTCTATAATGTTAAAAATGGAAGCATTTTTTTGGTGTGTATTTTTTAAAAGCTGGAACCAATATTCATTGTTTGTGTTTTAATTTACATAATAGAAACATAACTGATTTCAAAATAATTATTTTCCCCTCTATACATTAGGTTTTGAAGATAATATACATGTCACCTTACCCATATCTAGTCTGTTATTTTAACTGCTGCTTCCTAGTGTTTCTTGATGCATGTCCATCAAAGCTAACTGTACACTTATCTAATGATTTACAATCTGGTACAACAAATCTCACTGCAAAAATCTTACTTGAACAAATTCCCTCATGCATGCCTATGTGATAATGTCTTTGGATACACCAAGTGGAACTTCAGTGTTTATGGAAGGATAGGGTTAAGAACAGACTTACAATCTGTTTTTTTCCATCTATCTATTCTGTCTGTTACAGAAAGATGTTCTACTCAAATTATCTTATAAATACATGAATGCCTGGCTTTCTGCAAAATACATACTGACATTTTTCTAGTGGGCAAGCCCTTATGTTTAGAATATTTTAGAAGGCTTTACCAATTTTCTAGGACTGCCATAACAAAATACCACAGATTGGGTGGCTTAACAGAAATTTATATTTTTCAGAGGTCGGAGACTAGAAGTCCAAGATCAAGGTTGTGCAGGTTTGGTTTCTCGCAAGGCCTCTCTCCTCAGCCTGCAGATGGCTGCCTTTTCTTTGCATTGCCATTGCTATGTTTGCCTGCATGCCTGGTGTCTCTTTGTGTGTCCAAACTTCCTCTTCTAAATGAGAACCCACCAGATTGCATTAAAGCTACCTTAGTGGTATCAATTTTCTCTAATTTTCATTTTTAATTAAGTAGCATTTTAAAGGCCCTATCTCCAAATACAATCACATTCAAAGATACTGGGGGTTAAGGTTTGGGAGCATAAAATTGGGGAACACATTTTAGCCCAAACTCATGCTGTACCTGCTCTATCTCAATTGTTTAAAGATAGTATATCACTTTAGGATGTGTCATGTAGGATAGATAATGTTCAGGGTATAAATGGAAATATCTCATAACTTGCAAATTTCCCTGTTGTGTAAGTGGTACCACAAAAGAACAGTTTAGGATGCATACTTAAATCTATGTCAGACACACTGCAAAATAAAAAGGTAGGATGTGAGGGGTGTTGTTGACAGTCTTGGATTACCTCATGCCTCTTCTGTGCTTCACAGTTTTCCATGTCTTTGAAATTATTAATAAGATTTGATATTGAATGAGATCTCATAGTCATGTGTATCTTATTTATAAACTGACCTTTTGTATTACTCTGTTCTTATTTCTGCATACTATCATAACTTCTATCCATTTTCATAAGGATTTTAGGATCATAAATCTTGATTCAACATTTTTTATTTTTTTAAAAATAATTGAGAATCTGTTAATTCTATCCTTTAACCATCTTTTTAAAAACAACCCATTGCTAATTGTAATAAAGAGATTTGTAAGGCAATTTATAAGCTAAAAATATCTTGCAGTAGCGGAAACAGTAACAAGTTTGTGTGTGTGTGTGTGTGTGTGTGTGTGTGTGTGTGTGTGTGTGTGTGTGTGTTTTAATCTTGGAAAATGTGGAAAAAATGCACGATGACATTCCCAAGAATAAAAGCAACTCAGGGATCAAGATTGGGTGGTTAAAGTAAGTTAATCATCTATATAATCGTTTTTCTTCATTGAGAAACAAACTTTATATCTGCATATATTGTAGGAAAGGTCTTCTATTATTTCTCCATTTCTTTACAACTAAAGACTATTTAAAATTTTTATTTAAAATTTTTAATTCAGGATTTTCTCTGAAATAATAACTGGTATAATGCATCATAATTAAGGATGGTTTCCCCAAACTCTCTTGAACTATCAGAAAATTATCCAGAGTCTTAGCCCGTATTTTAAAACAAGATGCCTAAAGGATGCCCAGACAGCAGTTGAGGAGATTTAATATTTTTTTTAAATATAGAGAATTAATAGGAAAAACAATAGCTGGAGATTATCTGCTACACACAACAGTAGTGTTGAACTTATTTCAAAAATTGAGTACACCACCACTAGAATTTTTAAAAATATACAAAAATTTCACAACTTAAAACACTTGCAAGTATTGCATAAGGAAAACCTGTGTTGCAAATAACCAAAAGTCCACATATCATTGGCTTTATTAGAAACGAGGGTTTAATCTTTCCTCTAGTGGAGAGATACTTTTACAGTTAGCAGCCTGCATTGCAAGCAGACAGAAGAAGAAAAATGGGAGAATTTTGTGTAACTTATTATCAGAGAGGCCTTAAAACTCCGCCTGAAGCCTCTCACAGAATTCCACTTTGATGTTATTGGCTACAACTCTATCACATGATCAGACTTTGCTGGAGAATGCAAAAAAAGTTATCTGGTTTGAGCTAGCTACTTCAACTGAGATGATTTTATGAGGGGGAAAAATAGGACAATGGATATTGTATTAGACTTGGTTATCTATTTGAAATTAATATAGCAACAACTATATTTTCTAGAAAGCATACGGTTGTTAAACCACATGCTTTCTAGTTATTTCTCCATTAACACAGGTTTTCCTTATGCAATACTTGCAAGTTGTGTTTTAAGTTGTGTTTTAAGTTGTGAAATTTTTGTATATTTTTAAAAATTCTAGTGGTGGTGTACTAGAAATGGAGAAATAACGGTGTAAATGCCACCGTTAGATGAAAAGTTTGCTTTGTCCAATAAAAGAAAAATAATTACCCAGTAGTTTTACAAAGGAAAAAAAATTTTTTTTGGTTGATACCCAAGAATATTTCCTCCATTGATTTTTAGAGAGAGTGTAAGAGAGAGGGAGAGACACACAGAGAGAAACATTTATGTGAAAGAGACACATCAATTGGTTGCCTCCCACACGTGCCCTGACCAGAGCCAGGAGCCAGCCTGCAACAAGGTACATTCCTGTAATGGGAATCAAACCTGGGACCCTTCAGTCTGCAGGCTGATGCTCCAACCACTGAGCCCAACCGGTTAGGGCTCCAAGAAATTTTAGCAAACAATATTGGGAAAACTTTGTGATTTCTATTTCAAAACACTGTGCACACATAACTATCAGAAAATGTAAAAGGAGCCTGGGGTTTTAATCAACTCTGACTTACATCCTTGCAATAATCATAATATTGATATATGTGATCTTCTTACATAATCTTGACAATTACTACTCCTACAAAGCAATCTATCCTTTGCCTAAAACTTTTAACTTCCCCTGATGTGCTAAACTATTGTTACCAGGTGTTATATTTATTGAGAAGATTTCTTGTTGATTTAAATGCACTATAATATCAAACTTGTGCTTTAGTTACTCATGTATCTTTGTATCATCTAGCCAATTTTCAACAAAGTAGGTTCCTAACATAATTGTAGAATGAATGAATCTGATGAAAACCAATGTCCTCTTTATTCTATAACCTTGTAATACTTAGGGAAATTTATCTGAAATTTCAAACCTAAACCCCATCTAGACTAATCTTCAGTCTCATGGTGTGTGTAAGACTATGTGTGTAATTATCATATTTAGTGACATTATATAAGCCAGGGATATTGTACAAAATAGAAAATAAACAATGGGGCTTTTTTTTTTTTTTTTTTTTTTTTTTTTTTTTGCTTTTTAGTAAACTTCAACAGAATAAGAAAATTGGTATCCTCGGATATGCTGAGAAATATGCATTTCTCTATTCTAAAAGATTTGTCTCCTCTTTGATAAAATGGGAAATAAGCACATAATGTGAAATTCTGGTCCAATGTGATAAATTTTATCCTTTGTATATATTTGATTTATTTCAACTTCAACTTCTGTTGAATGCCCTTCCTTCAAATATATTTCAATTTCTATAACCTGTAACAATGTTATTTTACATGTCAGAAGGAACTTTGCATATGTATTAGATTAAACATCTTGCCTGGGAGAGATTAACCTGGGTTGTGTGTGTGTGTGTGTGTGTGTGTTTCTCCCAGTGAATCCTATGAAATCACAAGGATCCATATAAAAGGGAGGCAGAAGGCTGGAGTGAGAGAGATTTAAAGCTGTTTTACTGTTAAATTTTGAGATGAGGGAAGGGGCCCTGAGGCAACAAGTGAAGTGGCCTCTAGAAGCTAAAAAGGGCAAGAATAAATCATCTCCTGCAGCCTTCTGGAATCATCTCCTGCAGCCTTCTGGAACAACATAGCTCCACTACTGTCTTGATTTTAGTCTAGTAAGACTCAGGTTGCATTTCTGACTTCCAGAACCATAAGGTAATAAAACTGAGCTGTTTCCCACCACTAAGTTTTTGGTAAGTTGTTTCAGCAGCTATAGGACACTATTGCAACTCCCTACCACAGCTAATTAAGAGTTTCTTTTGCATGACTTCAGAGTTTCTACTGGTGAAGGGTTCAGCGTCTCAAAATCCGGCATCACTCCTCCTAGACTCAAAATATAGCTAAGGTTTGGAAACAGTCCAAATGCCCATCAGCAGATGAGTGGTACATCTACACAATGGAATATTACACTACTGTAAAATGGAAAGAACTCCTACCATTTGCGACAGCATGGGTGGAGCTGGAGAGCATTATGCTAAGTGAAATAAGTTAATCAGAGAAAGATAAATATCACATGATCTCATTTGTGGAATATAATGAACAACATAAACTGATGAACAAAAACAGGTCCAAAGACAGAGAAGCATCGATCAGATCATCAAACCTCAGAGGAAAGACAAGAGAAGATTGAGGGGAAGGGGAGAGATCAACCAAAGGACTTGTATGCATGCATATAAGCCTAACCAATGGACACAGACACCGGGGGTTGGGGGGTGAGGACACAAGCTGGGAGATGGGGAGCAATGGGGGCATAAGGACACATATGTAATACCTTAATCAATAAAGAAAAAAAGTATAGAGAGAGATGGTCATTTAAAGTGTTTTTAAACCGTAGAGTTAAAGGGGGTCTCAAAATTGTTCAGGATCAGTGGTTCCTACATGCCTGGTCATCTTTGTGCTTCTCTTTGTTATGCTGAAATTACTGGTCAATTGGTCAGTCTTTCACTGTTAAGTATACTATATAAACTGTAGGTTTTTTGTGGAAGCTGTTTATCAAGTTAAGGGAATTTACTTCTCTCCCTATTTTTCTGAAAGTTTTATCATAAATGGGTGTTGAATTTTTTCACATTTTTCTTCCTAGATCAATATAACCATGTGATTTTCTTTTTTATGTCTATTGTAAGGTAGATAAAATTAAAGAATTTTAAAATACAAAACCAGCCATGCATCCCCAGAATAACCCCACTAAGTTCTGGTGTATAAATTTTATATAGTACTTAATTATATTTACTATTCTGTAAAAAAAATGTTTCTATATTAAGAAGTGAAATTACTCAGTAAAGCTTTGTAGGAGGGCCTTCTTTGTGTGGTATAATGTATTAGGATAATAGTTTCGAAAATAAATTAAGACATGTTTCTTCATCTTTAAAAATCTGAAAAACTTAGTGTAGAATTTATATTATTTCCTAAAAGTTTGCTAGAATTCTTCATAGGCATCTGGACCTGGTGATTTATTTTTCATAACGTTTCAAATTATAAATCTTTTCCCTTTATCATTATAGAGTTATTCAATCATCTATTCTATTTTAGGTATGTCTTGGTAGTTTTCCAAAGAACAGGTCAATTTTGTCTAGTATCAAATTCACGTGTTATGCTTGTCTTAGTATTTGTTTCTATCTTTTTAACGTCTATAGTGTCTGTATTGCTATCCGTGTTCATATTGAGAATTTTTTTCTCTCTCTGTTTTTTAGACTTGCTCAATGTTTGTCAATTCTATTGCCATTGTGAGACTACATCAAACGATCTGAATTCTGTGTAATCAGAATCCTGGGAGAACAAGAAAAAAGATTGGGACAGAAATTTTACTTCAAGTAATAATATAGGAAAAGTCAAATTTGACAAGAGACATGGACATACACATTTAAGTAGCTGAATAAACAACAAACCTCAAGATATCCATGCTGCCAATATATATTATCATTAAACTTCAGAAATGATATCCTGAATGACAGAGAGAAAAGATGGTTGGGAGGAGAGGTATTTTTCTTTAGAAATAATGGAGGCCAGAAGGAAGTGCACAGTATTTTTCAAGTACTGAAAGAAAAGAACTATCAACTCAGAATCCTATACTCAGTAAAATATCCTTCAGGAATGGAAGGGAAATCAAGGCATTCTTACATTATTGGAAACTAAGCGAATGTGTCACCAGCAGACTTAATCGAAAAGAATGGATAAAGAATTTTTTCTAAAAAGAAAGCAAGCAAAAGATGGAGAAAACATGTACTATCAGGAAGGAATAAAAAAGAGTCAGCAAAAAAATAGCAAATAAAATATAACTTTTGTTTCTCATAAGTTCTCTGAATTATTGACATTGCATAAAAATTATAAAACTGATTTTATTCCAATTTATGTAGAATAGTTAAGGAAGTTATAAATTGGGGAGGGTAGAGATGTAAACAAACAAACTGTATATATTTCACTTGTTATGTATATATTATGTAACATATAGAGTACTATTATATATCTGTAATGTTTGTATGGATTAGGGTGATTATTGTATAAAAGCTTTATGTCTTGCTAGTTTGCTCCTTACCAAGTATTTCTGACAAAGAAAGCCACTTGTTGGAGGGCTTTTTTTTCTCTGTACTCATTAACATTTTCAGTTTTGTGACTTCTTCTGTTTGAAGACTGATATATATGAGAGGAAAAAACAAAACTCAGGTTACTAATCATCACACTATTCTTTGTTTCTGGGGTCCTATCTTGTCTGCTTTCTCCTTTTATTTTTAATCTCTACTGTTGAGAGTATTACAGGTGTCCCTCTTTTTCCTCCATTGCTCCCTCCACCCAGTTTCTCCCATGGTCCAGGCATTTACCACCCTATTTAATATGTCCATTGATAATGCATATCCTATATAATAAAGAGGTAATATGCAAATTGACTATCACACCATCACAAGATTTATGCCTATGACCAGGCTGGCAGGGGAGTTAGAGAGGGACAACCAAATAACTGAACACCTGGCTGCATGGGAAGACCCGGCCGGCAGGGGGGTTAGTGAGGGACAACCAAATAACTGAACACCTGGCTGTGTGGGGTGACCAGGCCAGCAGGGGGGCCAAAGGGGCGGCCAGGCTGGCAGGGGAAGCAGTTGGAGGCAACCAGGTCAGCAATGGGGCAGTTGGGGGTGACTAGGCCAGTTGGGGAAGAATTAGGGATGACCAGGCTGGCTGGTGGGTACAGTTGGGGATGACTACGTTGGCAGAGGGGCAGTTGGGGGCAATTAGGTTAGAAGTGGAGGCAGTGCAAAAGAAGTAGGCTGGCGGGGGTAGGGGCAGTTTGGGGCAATCAGGTCAGCAAGGGGGATGGGAGGAGAAGTTAGGGGCAACCAGGCCATCAGAGGGGGTTAGTAAGGGGTGACTAAGCAGGCAGGAGAGCAATTAGGAGCCAGTGGTCCAGGATTGTGAGAGGAATATCTGACGCACAGTTTAGTCCTGATCCTGAGGGGTCACAGATTGAAGAGGGTGAAGTCTGGCCTGAGGGGACCCCTCCCCCATGCAGGCCTCTAGTATGCATATAAGATCTTCATTAATCTCTTCCACCCCACCCTCAGTCTATTCCATGTTTCCATGCTGCTGATTATATTTTATTAATCAATTTATTTTTATATTTCTTGTTCATTTATTTTGATTTTTAGATTCAAATGTTGTAGATATGTATTTATTGCCATTTTGTTGTTCATATTTTTTATTCTTCTTACTCTTCAACATTTCATGTAATATTGGTTTGGTGGTGATGAACTCCCTTAGCTTTTTCTTATCTGTGAAGCTCTTTATCTGACCTTCAATTATAAATGATAGCATTACTCGGTAGAGTAATCTTGGTTGTAGGTCCTTGCTATTCATCATTTTGAATATTTCTTGACATTCCCTTCTGGCAAAAGTTTTTGTTGAAAAATCAGCTTATAGTTTCATGGGCACTACCTTGTAGGTAACTAACTGCTTTTTTCTTGCTGCTCTTAAGATTCTCTCTTTGTCTTTAACCCTTGGCATTTTAATTATGACTTGTCTTGAGGTGGGTTTCTTTGGATTCCTCTTGTTTGGGACTCTCTGTGCTTTCTGGACTCATAAGTCTATTTTTTTCATCAAGTATGGGAAGTTTTCTGTCATTATTTCTTCAAAAATAGGTTTTCAATATCTTGTTCTCTCTTCTCCTTCTGGAACCCCCATAATGTGAATGTTGGTCCACTTGAAGTTGTCCCAGAGACTTCTTACACTATCTTCATGTTTTTGGATTATTTTTGTTCTTCTGAGTTGGTGTTTTTTGCTTCCTCATATTCCAAATCATTGATTTTATTCTCAGAATCCTCTGCTCTACTGTTGAATCCCTATAAATGATTCTTTATTTCAGTTAGTATATGCTTACTTTCTGACTGGTCCTTTTTCATGTCTTTGAAATTCTCACTAAGATCCTTGAAAGTCTCACTAAATTCCTTGAAGTTCTCATGTCTCTTGAATCTCTCATTAAAATCTTCAAGCAACCTATAAACATTGTTTTGAACTCTGTATTCAGTAGTTAGCTTGCTTCCATTTGTGACATGTTTCTTTGTCTCCACATTTTTGCTGCTTCCCTGTATTTGTTTTTTATGTATTAGATAGAACTATTGTGTCTCATGGAATTGATAGAGCAGTCTTGTGTATTAAGTGTCCTGTAATTCAGGGCCCAGTAATTCAGTCTCCCCAGTCACCTCAGCTGTGTTCTCTTAGTGTGCTCCTGTGAGGGCTATGTGCACAGTTTTGTTGTAGTTGAGCCTTGATTGCTGTCATTGTCACTGGGAGGAATTGATTGCCAGACCAACTGGCTGTGAGGACCACTTATGACTACAATGGAAGAATTGCTGTGCAGAAGACACCCCTATGGAGCAGGAATTGCTTCAGTTGGGGCATTTGTGCTTCCTGAATCTCCCCCCTTGAATGTGTCACTTATAGATATGTAAAGTTGTAATCTGGTATGGTCTGAAGCTGTCCACCAGGTACGCTGGCTCTGGGGCCTCCTGAAAGGTGAAAAGTCAGTCACAGCCTAGGGCTACCCAGCAAAGGATACAGAGAGACCTACAGATGGTTGTTTCTTGTATTGGGCTTGAAAGTGCCCAGGAGAGGCTAAGCTGTGAAGCAAGGCAGACTGGTGCTAGTGCCAGGTCATGAGCTTCTTACTGATAGATTTGAGGCATGCTAATGCCAGCTGCCGCTTGTTTGAGATATTTTCGAAAAGTCTGAAGTTTGAGACAGGACAGGCCAAAGAGTACATCAGAATTATGAGCCATAGGAGAAGAAAATATGATAGATATGGAAATAAAACAAAATAAATAATTTTAAAAGCAAGAGAAGGAACTTGTGCAAACTGATTAAGGTGATATGTTATGGACGAGGCAGTAATTCTTACTCAATATTCTGCACAACTGTATACAACAGCCCCCCCCCCAAAAAAAAAATAAACTTTATCTGAAATTTGCCTTTCCAATGTCTCACTTACACATTGTCAACTGTAGGCCAAAATATTGAATGGAAAGTTGAAGAAATAAATACCGGTAATTCTTAAATTTTAAATTACCACATCATTCTTAGTAGCATAATTTCCTGCCATCCACTCTCTGTGGCTCTGTCTCACCCAGTATGTGAATTGTCCCTTTTATCAGCACATCCCTGATGTATATGCCACCTGCCCATTAGTCATTTAGTAGCCTTATTGGTTACCAGATCAACCCTCTCAGTGCTCTAATGCTTGTGTCCAAGTCACCTTCATTGTACTTAATAATGAATCCCTGATCTTTCACATAAATTTCATTACAGCATGCGTTATAATTGTTGTCTCTTATTATTATTGTTGTTAATCTCTTATGTGCCTAATTTATAAATTAAACTTTATATAGGTATATGTGTATAGGAAAAAATGTATATATAAAGTTCAGTAATATATATGGCTTTAGGCATCCACTTGGGGGTCTTGGAAAGAATGCCTTGGAGATAAGGGGGGACCACTGTGATTTTTCTGAGCCATAGTTGGTTACCTTTATCTTGAATGCGTGAGAACTGGCAGATAATAAAAATACAGCAGACCTTTATAAACTTCTTAGACTGCATTGATTTTTATGAAAGGCTTTCATTTATTTTAACCTATGCTTTCAATTGTGGAAAAAATTATGTTTTTGAGTTTTACGATTTATCCTCAAGTAGTTGCTTTGAGAAATAACATAGATTATGTTGAGTGGTCTGCAATAGCCTGCATGTAGACCTTAAGATTTGGGAAAAGAGAATGAATTACCATAAATATAATAAATGTACAGATATGTAAAACATAGTAGTTACATCAAACATTAACCTGTAACAAGGAGAACTCTGTTTAAGAGTTCTTCAAAAACAGTAAACTAACATTTATTGTACATAATCTTGTAAAAATAGAGTGTACTATCTAAACAACCTAAAGATGAATATGATATTAGTATCTATTTCTGAAAAACTACTATTCCTCTTCCTCTACCTACAACAAAAATACAAACACCAAAATGGCATTTTAGAATACATGTTTAGATGATTTTCACACTGCTTTCAAAGGCAAATAATTAATACTTAGATATGACAAAATGCACATATTTATTAAAAGTTCATAATCCTAACATATTCTAATACATTTTCTAATAGATTACATCTGAATATAAAGTGAGTAAAATTTCATTTTTTGTAGTATTTTTTCAGAGCATAAGTTAAAACATATATATGTGCTTTTCTACATTTCCTTTTTATCTTTTGCTCTTTGAAATAATGATATGATACTTTCATTCAAGATCATACTGATATATATTTGTATATGTTGGGTCAGTAAATGCCTTCTAAAATGTGAAATTATATGAACCTTTAGAAACTACTTCTAGAAAAGCAAATACAAACTATTTATAGAACAAAGAAGCCTTTATACTCATCAACATCCTCATCTACTTACTCAAGAATCACAAATTGAATCCCTTTCTCTATCTACTCTATAGCCAATTAATTCTTATAAATAATAAATTTCATTTTCACCAAATATATTCTGATTCAGTATAACCTCATTATCTGTTACCTATGCTATAGAAACAGCCTTCACACAATCCTGCCTCTGTTTACTTTATATTGAATCCATTTAGCATTCATCATTTTACTTAATATCTATCAAACCTTCTATGACTAGTGGCTTCAAAGTTATTGATATCAGACTCCTTAGTCTAACATTTGAAACCCTTTATATTGTCTAAGTCAGTGATTTTCAGTCATGTTCATCTCATGGCACATATAAAGTATTTACTAAAATTTCGTGGTACAAAAAGAATATATATTTTTTGCTGATTTGCCAAAAAAAAAAGGTATTTGTTGGCTGTTGTCACTTTTTAAATTTGATAATCTTAGGGAAAAGAGGTCAGTGTCCCTGACTAAATAATAAGGCATTACATGTTTCAAAAATGCTTGCTGCGTACCGGTTGAAAATCACTGGTCTAAGCCATACCTACATTCCAAAAGTTACCTCTCACTAATTCCCATAGAACTACTCCATGTAATCTTTATGTTGTAAACACTTGCATTTAAATACATTATTTACTAGGCCTCTCTATCTTAAATGAAGAGCCCTTTACACTTTAAAAAAAGCTAAATCCTTTTTATAGTTCCTTTCTATTTTTATATGAAATTACCCCTGATTTCTTCAATCTGAAAATCCATACATTTTTTTTTTTATTTTAAAATAATTAGAGAATCATAGGAAGTACCAAAAACAAAACTAGTCCCTTGCTCTCTTTATCCAGTTTCTCCCATATGGTACTTTCTTGCAAAAATATGATAGAATATAAAACTAGAAATTTGGTGTAATCCAGAGAGCTTAGTCAGATTTCACTAGTTTTATACTCACTCACTTGTTTGTTGTACAGATATGTGTAAAGTCCTGTGTAATTTTATCACCTGTGAAGATTAACTAGTATGTAAGCATAACCACAGTTAAGATATACAACTGCTCCTTCACTAACCAGAGTTTCCCTCATGTTACTTCTTTATATCACACACCCTTCTCCCCTACCCATCCTTAATAACTGGATAACATTAACTTGTTCACCATCTCACTAATTTTGATACTTAATTAATATTATATAGATGGAAACATGCTGTGTTAACCATTCAACATTGGCTTTTTTTTTTTTAAATCAGCTTAATTCCTTTGAGATCACTTCCAGCTGTGTGTATCAATAATTCAATTTTTATTGCATAGTGGACTATTATATATTATAGTTTAACTATTCCTGCATTGAAGGATATTTAGATTGTTTCCAGTTTGGAGTATGACAGTGTAAGCTAGTATGAAGCTATACATTGGTTTTTGTGTGGACATGCATTTTTCTTTCTTTGGAAAGATGGATAAGAGTGTAATTGTTGGGTCATACTAGTTTTGTAACATACTGACAAACTGTTTCCCAGAGAGCTGCACCATTTTCCATTCTAACTGGTAATGTATGAGTGATCTAGTTGCTTTGCATCTTCACTAGAATTTGGTGTTATAGCTATTTTTAGTTTAGAAATTCTGATAAGTATATAGTGATATCACATAGGTTTAATTTGTATTTCTCTAATGACTAATGATGTTGAACATCTTTTCCTGTGATTATATGCCATCTGTCCATCCTCTTCATTGAATTATCTGTTCATGACTTTTGCCCAGTTCCTAATTGTATTGCTTGGCTTATATTGTTGAGTTTGAGAGTTCTTTACATACTGTAGATATGGATGTTTTACTTGTTAGATGCATGTATCTCCAAACTATATAGTTTTGTTCATACACTAGAACAGTGTTTTTCAACCTTTTTTGGGCAAAGGCACACTTGTTTCATGAAAAAAATCACGAGGCACACCACCATTAGAAAATGTTAAAAAATTTAACTCTGTGCCTATATTGACTATATATAAAGTAATTCTCTTGAATAGGAATCAAATAAACACAAAGAAAGTATTTTATAATTACTTTATTATGAAATATTAAGTAAACAAAATAGTGAAAAATTATAAAATTCTTGTCTTGTCTGCACCTACGGCACATCAGGCAACATCTCGCGGCACACTAGTGTGCCGCGGAACAGCGGTTGAAAAACGCTGCACTAGAAATGGCACAGCCCTTCCCACCCATGTACACCCTGCCCACCTGTGCATGCCTCATCCACCGTGTGCGCCTTGCTGCACTCACAGCCCTGCCCACCCATGCAGGTCTTTGGTCGTTACGGTGTTAGGGCCACGTGTGTTTTATAATATAGATTATGTTATCTACATCAATTTCTATATTATATTTTAATATTAAGTATATGTTTTTGTTTCTATCCTATATGACAGCAATTTTCAACCTGTGTGCAAATAAACTGCTAAGTCACCTTTCTAATCTTTTTACTGGGCATGATATTCCTCTTGGTACATTTTTGTGCATCAATTTGAACTTTAAAGAGGTTCAATAAATATGTCTGATAACACTTCCATTCTAGGACTGAACCTGGCACAACCTCTCTGTAAGGAATGGAAATCATATACTCCTATCAGTATCCAGTATGTTCCAAGCATGAGCCATGATGGTTCCTTTTAAAAGTTTTCTCAATTCCTAGTTTTAAATTCAATGATGAAAGGGAAATCTTCTGCTTCTGCTAACATTTCCTTCCCTTGCTACTAACTGCTAATTTCGTCAGAAACATGATTAACACGTCTGTTATAGAAGTTATAGTAGTAATGAAGTTATGCCACAAGGAGGTAACCCAAACAATTACCTGTTATTTATATTCACCATGAATTTCCCTTTCCTGAGTCACTATTCTTCAACAAATACCTAATTTTCCTATAAAAGTAAAAAAATATATATTTGAAGTATAATTTGACTTTAAATATTTCACTTGGGAATTGTATAACATTGTTTTCAAGGTACTGTCAAATATCTTATTATCCTTACAGTGATAAGGTGAAATAGGATGGATTATTATCCACATTTTACAAATGATTGTGTTGAGGTTCTGAATCAGTGAGTTGCTTTAGATTACTCAAATAAACACACTGTCAAAACCAGTTTTTCTTAAAATATATGATGAAATATAGAATTGGAACACAGACATTTGTTTGTTGCTGCCTATTATATGCAAAATGGGTTCAAAGCACTGCACTCTCTTAGACTTCCTACTATCACTATCTCTATTCCTTTCCAGTCTTCTTTGTCAGAATATCTTCTTCTATATGTTTTAGAGCATCAATTTTAGGTACATATTTGAATCACCTTTTAGAATTTTAGATATCATGAGAACCAAATCATACTCTACAGCAATTAAACAAGCATATCTGATGGAGAGACCCATGATTTAATGTATAGGGAGAGGGGAGAACATGGTGGTGGGGAAGACCTGAGTGAAGGTGAGAGTGTGAGTGGGTAATCTCACGTTTGAGAGTGAACATGCGTGCATGTGGGTGTGAGTGGGCATTTGACTGTAGATGTGGGGACTAAGTGTGGGCCATTGGGGCAGTCCTGGCAGGGGAGCCCTCATGGTCAACTGCTAAGCTGGGTGGTGCTTGCTACTTGCGAGTTGTGAGTGCACTATTTTGGCAGATCCACAGAATCCTCCTTGGGAATATGCTGTAGGGAGCAGCCTTGACACAATGTCCCAAACCATGACCTGTCATGCCCAGATGGCAGACCAGCCCTTCCAAGTCCACATGTTGTCAGCTTCACCACTGTGACAACAAAGCCTCCATATGCACAGACCTGACATTGACACCTGGTGTGCCTGACTAGGTACACCTGGACAACCAACCTGAAGCCAAAAACATCACCCCTTACCCAGCCACTACAACTCTGTACCCCTGATCAAAGTTGCAATCAAGCAGCGCCAAGATGTATGGACCAGCCATAGTGACCTGTGCCTCTTATCCAATTGCAACAACCCAAAATCCCCAAACTCAAGGAGCTACTTCCACCCATTACACAATGCACTTGACCTAGCACCCCTAGAAGATATGACCCACTGCTATAATCGTGTGCTTTGATACTAGCCCCTACAACATAGAAACAAACACAAGCAGGTAACTAAAATGGGGAAACAAAGAATCAACCCTTAAGTGAAATAAACAGTGGAATTGCCAGAAAATGATGTAAATAGAATGGAGACAAGCAACTTATCAGATATAGAGTAAATGGTTACAGAGATACTTAAACAACTTAGTAAGAACTACAAGTAACTTAATTAGAACTATAAGAAACTAAGTGGAAACTATATTACCAAGGAAAAAAAAAGATGTAAAAACCATGAGTAAGATCAAATTGAAATGAAGAATGACATAGCTAAAATAAAGAATACCCTGGAATGGATCAACTGTAGATTAGCAGAACTGAGTACCAAATCAGAAAATAAGAATACAAGGTAGAAAAAAAAAAAAACATCTTGTGACAGCAGTAATTAAGGGAGAAAATTAAAAACCAGGAGGATAGTTTAAGGCTGTGGTTGGCAAACTGTGGCTCTCAAGCCACATGCAGCTCTTTGGCCCCTTGAGGTGGCTCTTCCATAAAATACCATGGCCTGGGCAAGTCTATTTTGAAGAAGTGGTGGTAGAATAAGTCCAAGTTTAAAAAATTTGGCTCTCAAAAGAAATTTTAATTGTTGTACTGTTGATATTTGGCTCTGTTGACTAATGAGTTTGGCGACCACTTCTTTGGGTTTAAGGGATCTTTGGGACAACATGAAACTTAACAATATCTGCATCATAAGAGTACCGGGAGGAAGAGAATCTGAGCAAGGAATAGAGAACCTGTTTGAAGAAATAACAGAAAACTTCCCTAATCTGGTGATGGAAAATGTCACATAAGTTTAAGAAACACAGAGAGTCCCAATCAAGATAAACTAAGATACATCATAATTAAAATGGCAAAAAAATTAAAGACAAAGAAAGACTCTTAAAGGCAGCAAGAGACACAAAAGTTACCTACAAAGGAGTTTCTATCAGATTATCAGATGACTTCTCAATAGAAATACTTCAGGCCAGAAGGAAGTGGCATAAAGTATGCAAAATAGTGAAAATGAAGTGACTGACTCCAAGACTACACTATCCAGCAAGGTTATCATTTAAAATTGAAGGTGAAATAGTTTCCAATAAAAAAAAAGGCTAAAGAATTACATTGCCACCAAACCAGCATTGCAAGAAGTGCTAAAGGAGTTGCTTTAAGTAGACGAAAATGAGAGAGATAGAGGACAAAGTTGTTAAAAAAAAAAAAAGGCAATAAGTAAGTACATAACAATATTAACCTTTAATGTAAATGGACATTAAGAAAGAATATATGCACCCTATGTTCATAGCAGCATTATTTACAACAGCTAATATCTGGAAACAACCCAAGTGCCCATCAGTATATGAGTGGATAAAATAATTGGGGTACATTTGCACAACAGACTACTATGCATCTGTAAAAAAAAAAGGATTTCTTACCTTTTGCAACAACATGGATGGGACCTAGAGAGTATTATGCTGCATGAAAGAAGCCAAATATCATATGATCTCAAATATAAGTGGAATCTAATGAACATAAGGAGCTGACAAACTTAATAGGTCTAGAGACACAAAAGCATGGAACAGACTGACATATCTCAGAGAGGAGTGGGATGGAGATGGCAAGAGTTTTACCAGAGAACTCATATACATATATGCATAACCAATACAGATAATAGTATGGGGAAGGCCTGGGATGGGGAAGGGCTGGGAGGAAGAGGACAAAGAGGGGAAAATTAGAGGACATTTGTAATAATGTCAACAATAAAGTAAAATAAAATAAAATAAAAAATGTTAAATGTAAATAAAACCTAAAAAATATAGGATGGTCAAAAGTAGGTTTATCATTATTGTAATATAAGTAAATAATATAATAATTAGCAAATAATAAAAAAAGAATAAACTATTTCATGTGGCCACAACTGTAAACCTACTTTTGCCAGTCCACTGTACATATTTTCCTTAAGCTCTCTCGTTTCAATCATGTGAAGTCAGCCAGATAACTTCCCCAGCTGACTTCCTTGTCAGAGATCCCATTTCACAGAGCTGGAGGGGTAACCTATCTAGACCCAGGAGGACGCCCTGATTCGAAAAGGTGTACCTGAGAGAAACATGAGACTAGAATTTTCTAGGCAACTATTGGGTCGGCAGCTAAGTAATTGCGGGTTTCACACATATATGGCTTCAGTTGAATTTTTAGGTTTGCAGACGTAGTACAAATGTAAAACACATTTTGTTATTTGATAGTTGGCTATTCAGCTGTTAATCAGTAAAAAAAGTTTTTTGATCTGTTTTGTAGTTTTTGTTTGGCGTTCATTGAAAAATGGAAAATCAAAAGGAACATTTTTGTCATATTTTGCTTTTTTATTTCCGCAAAGGGAAAAACGCATCCCAAGCTCATAAAAAGTTATGTGCTGTTTATGGTGACGAAGCCTTAAAAGAACGGCAGTGTCAAAATTGGTTTGCCAAATTTCGTTCTGGTGATTTTTCACTCAAAGATGAAAAACGCTCTGGTTGTCCAGTTGAAGTTGATGACGCCCTAATCAAAGCAATAATCAATTCGGACTGTCACAGTACAACACGTGAGATTGCAGAGAAGCTTCATGTATCACATACATGCATTGAAAATCACTTAAAACAACTTGGCTATGTTCAAAAACTCGATACATGGGTTCCTCACGAACTGAAAGAATCACAGTTAACACAAAGCATTAGCAGCTGCGATTTGCTAAAGAAACATAACGAAAATGATCCATTTTTAAAACGACTGATAACTGGCGATGAAAAACTGGGTTGTTTACAACAATATCAAGCGGAAAAGATCGTGGAGCAGGCCAGGTGAACCAACTCAAACAACATCAAAAGCTGATATTCATCAAAAGAAGGTTTTGTTATCAGTTTGGTGGGATTACAAAGGAATTGTCTACTTTGAACTCTTACCACCCAACCAAACGATCAAATCTGATGTCTACATTGAACAACTAACGAAATTAAACAATGCAGTTAAAGAAAAGTGGCCCGAATTGACAAATCGAAAAGGTGTTGTATTCCATCATGACAATGCAAGGCCACACACATCTTTGGTCACTCGGCAAAAATTAATGGAGCTTGGTTGGGATGTTTTGCCACATCCACCATATAGTCCTGACCTTGCACCATCTGATTACTTTTTGTTTCGATCTTTACAAAACTCCTTGAATGGTAAAAATTTCAATAATGATGATGATGTCAAATCGTACCTGATTCAGTTTTTTGCTAATAAAAACCAGAAGTTTTTTGAACGTGGGATGATGATGCTGCCTGAAAGATGGCAAAAGGTCATTGATCAAAATGGGCAATACATTACAGAATAAAGTTATTTAGTTCCATAAAAAAATTGTCTTTGATTTTCTTTAAAAAATCCGCAATTACTTAGTTGCCGACCCAATAGATTTTGCAGGGAAGATTATTAGAGAATATAGCATGGCATAAAGATACAACAATGGAGGGCTGTAAAGGATACCCTTGTAGTAATTAACATACAAATACATGTTCACGTATGTAGAAACGGCCCTGAACTTGTGAATGAACCAATTGAAAGGATTGAAGGTAACAGGGGTCAGGAATTTCTCCTGTTCCTATCAGCTGGGCTAGAAAACCTTGAGTCAAGAGCTTTGGGTAAAGTATACAGAGGGTCATGCCTCAGACATGGAGAATTACCTCTCCTTAGCCATGAACGATGCTTAGCACAACTCCAGTTACTTTAAAAATGTTAAAGGTAAGATCTCAAAGAATAAAATTGTTTTCAAATGTAAAAATTAATTAACAGAAGCCTCATCTATAATAATAAAAACGTAATGTGCTAATTAGATCCGATGTCTTTCTGGACGAAGCCCAGGCTGCAGCCCCAGGACTGAGGCAGCTGCCATGGCAGTGAAGGCCTACTCTTGCATGAATTTTGTGCACTGGGCCTCTAGTATAAAATAAAGCCAGAAGGCCAGAAGGGAGAACTCTCATGAACTACAACAATCACAGTACCCAAAGAAATAATCTTGTTTATAACAGCTCTCCCATCTTCCTCTTCTCCTCTATATAAAAACCTTCCTCTCTTTTCTTTCTCAGGATTTGCACATAGTTTATGTGATTTGTCATTGGACCACATGTCCTAAACTGTAATTTTTTATTATTCTTGAATAAACTATATTTCTGCAAAATGTATCTGGCTGTTTATTTGTTTAAGATCAACACCAGTAATTTAGCTGCATCCCAGAAGAATAAAAAAAAGCTTAAAAATATGTTAGGTTTAAAAAGAATTCAACACATAAGTATTTGAAAGTCTAAATGTCTCAGATCCAATAGAAAAATGACAAGGTGTGAAAGAAAAAAAAAAATCCATGAGGAAAAAAATTAACCAACAGTGACCCTAACATGACACAAATGTTAGAATTAGCACGCAAATAGATTTAAACATTTATTATAACTATATTCCATGTGTTTCAAAAAGTTAAGTAGAGACATTAAATATTATTAAAAAAACTAAATTGAACATTTTAAAAAATGTACACTCCTATTTATTTATTATTAAATCTTTATTGTTCAAAGTATTATATACATTCCCTGTTTTAACCCATTGACTTTTTCTAGCCCACCTCCACACCTCCCACCCAACCTTCCCAACCCCCACCTTCATCACCCTAATGTCCATGTCCGTGAGTTATGCATATATGCATACAAGTTATTTTATTGATTTCTTCCCACCCACCCAGCCTCCCCCACTTTCTCTCTGAGGTTAGACAGTCTGTTCGATGCTTCTATGTCTCTGGATCTGTTTTGTTCATCAGTTTATTTTGTTCATTAGATTCCACATATCAATGAGATCCTGTGAAACTTATCTTTCTCTGACTGTCTTCCAAATTGAACTTTTAAAGATGCAAACTACAAAGAGTGAGTTGAAAAACACACTGAATGTAATAAGCAGTTGATTAGACATTACATATAAAATAATTAGTAAACTGCAAGGATACAACAGAGGAAGTATTCAAAATAAAAAAACAGAAGAGCAAAGGAGAATATAATGGTTAAGAGTATGAGTGAGCTTTGAGATAACTTCAAGTGGCCTCATGTATGTGCAATTGGAGTCCCTAAAGATTAGGAAATATCAAATGGGAGGAAAAAAGGACAAAAAATATTCAAGAAATGATGGCCAATAGTTTTCCAAAATGGATGAAATTAGAAATCCATTGTACATGCATCTCAATAACTCGAAAATCACCAGAAACATCAAGAAAAATACCCTCGGAACAACACAGCTATTTTCTCAAAGTAAGTGAAAGAAAACCTCCAAGCAGCCCAAGGAAAATACATCTTCTTTTAACAAATTATGTATTAACACAATATGTTTTACATATAAAAAAATATAGATAATTCATTCCTCATCAAAAATATGCAAGTGAGAGGACAACAGAATAACATCTTTGAAGTACTGAAAGAAAATGCTGCCAACCTAGAATTACTTACCTGGTAAAAATAGGTCTCCAAAACATGTGGCATATAGACCTAGCTGATAGTTCACTGTAGGTCCTGGGAGAGGGGGTGAGTCAGGTTGCCAGCAGTACTCCCTGCAGCCTGGAGGAGTAAAGAGACACAGTGAGTGTTCCTGAGTGGTCCATAGGTGCTGCCGTCTAACCCAGTGGATACCAGAGGTGTAGCCACAGCTCCCTGGTGGCCACAACTGTCAGGCAGAAAAACAAAGCCACAGACACTGGCTGCCTCCCCTCACCCTTTCAGGGTGAGCAGTAGGCCCCAAAAGAAGCTGAGACACTGAGTGTTAGGCTACAGGGCGAGCTATTGGGAGCTCAGAGAACTGGAAAGGCAGAGCATTTTTTTCCTGAGAGGCAGGCACATTCTGTGGCTAATTCCAATTACTCGGGTGGAGACACGGAGGGGAAGTGTGGCAGTCACCATTACAAAAAAAATCAGATTTGTATAAAACCACACACACACACACACACACACACACACACACACAGAGCCAAAGCAATCCTAAGGAAAAAGAACAAAGTCGACTGTATCACACTCCCTGACTTCAAATTATTATATGTGGAAAGCGGCTACAGTGTTTGGACAGGCTCAAACCTCAGACTAATGAGAGGGCACAGTCCTCTCATGGCCACTTGCAAGTCTCAGCTTGGAAGGCAGAGCCCACCCAGCACAGTTAAAGCCAGAGGCTATAGCTATAAGCTTGAACCTATGGTCTGAACACTTGGTCCCATGTGCCTGAGTGATGTGGGCTTGATAGAGTTCAGGTGCATGTAATTGAGTAGATTCAAAACTCACAAGAATGTTGTAGCCATGCCCTTACTTTGCCTTATGGAATTTGGCTAAAAAATAAAGACTCGGCTTACAGGCTGTGGCACTGTCGCTGTCTCTCCATCAGAGAAGCAGAATCCCATCCAAATCCAGCTTTCTTCTCTCGTCTGTCTTTTCTAACTCCTTCACCAACCCCACTCAGGTTCACCCTTGGCCATGCTTGCACAGCACAAAATTATACTACAAAGCCGCAATCATCAAAACAGAAAAACAGACACACAGACTAATGGAACAGAATTGAGAGCATAGAAATAAACCCACATGTATATGAACAAATAATTTATGGCAAAGGAGCTGAAAACATATATTGGAGAAAAGAAAGCCCCTTCAATAAATAATGCTGAGGAAATTGGAAAGCCACATGCAAAAGAATAAAGCTAGACTACTATTTGTCATCACATACAAAAATTAATTCAAAATAGATTAAGTACCAAAATATAAAATGTGAAGCAATAAATTACATAATAGAAAACATAGGTAGTAAACTTATGGACCTTAGTCTTAGGATTTTATGAATTTGACCCCAAAGATAGGGAAGTGAAAGTGAAAATAGATGGATGGGACTATATCAAACTAAAATGTCTGTACAGCAAAATAAATCAACAAAACAAAAAAAGTAACCAAATGGGAGAAGATATTTGCAAATAACACCTCTAATAAAGGTCTAATATCCAAAATAAGTAAAGAACTCATACAACTAAACAACAAACAATTCAATTAAAATATGGGCAGAGGACCTCACCAGATACTTCTCCCAAGAAGATATACAAATGGCCAACAATTATATAAAAGGATACTAAACTTCAATGGCTATTAGGGAATTGCAAATCAAAAACTACAATGAGATACTACCTCACCCTTTTACAGTAACTATTATAAACAAGACAAGTACATGATAACAGGTGTTGGAGAGGTTGTGGGGAAATAAGGAACTCTAATTCATTGCTGGGCTATTATCTGGGTTATCTACTTATATGAGGGATTAAAGTCAGTTTAAAGATCCTACAGTCCCTTTGGCTAAACAAAATGGATGTGGAGGCAAAAATACCCTAGTGTAGCAAAGCTAAATTCTTGATAAAGGTAAAGGGAACAAAGATAGGATTGAAAAAATAGAACAAATAGTACACAGCAGATGGAAGCCTAATAATATCAAAACTCATATAGAATGCAAATGCTCTGAATATCCCAAATATTATGAAAATTTATATAATGAAATATTTCAGATTTATCACATTCCTTCTTGCTTAAAACTTTAAATAAATTCCATAACTTTAAAAGGTAATTTATAAAATCATCAATATCTGCTATAAGAGTTTGTAAGATCTGACCCAATCGCTCTCATTTTGCATATATCTCGTGTATATTCTCTTTCAAGAAATGCTTTAATTTTACTAAGGTGCCACATTTTGTTTCTCACTTTAAGTTTCGCTTTTCCTGAAACAGTGTCCCTCCTGAATCCTTTGTCATATTAAATCTCACACAGGCAGAGGGTGCTACTGTAGACTCTCTCTAGGTATTGACTCACTAATGCCGGGCTGGCTCTCCTCTCCTTACACTCATTTCTATACCAGTTTGACCTGTTTCCAAGAAATAGTGAAGCAAGTAGGCTGGATAAAAGTCTTTTTTATGTTCTCTGGATAATACATTGATTTTGTCTTGATCTGGGATTTTAGAATAGAGATGGTAAGTGATTAGATTTACTACCTGGTGAAGTAGAGCCAAAAAAAAAAAAATACTGTTAATTGGATAAGGGTGGAAAGAGAGAAACACTATAAATGTGGTTTATCACATTTCATCTTAATTACATTTTTGCTTATCATTATTGCTCACATACCACAAATCACATAAAAGTAAGGAACAATGGTATCCCCAGACATAATATACTGCCAGTGCATAGTTGGCATTCATCAAATATTTTTAAAATTGAAAACCGAACTTCATAACAGTCATACACACTTTAATTTATAATTCTTACTTACAAGTCAAGAAATTGAGCTTCAGAGAAGTTACGTAACTAGGAGATAGCATGATTTAGAAGTTCAGAATGTAGTTTCTGGAATTACACAATGTGAAGTTAAATTCTTGTTCTACAGCTATCAATCTCTATGCCCTTGGGTAAGTTATTTTAACTTTCAATAACTTGATTTCCTCTTCTATAAAATGAAAATATTATAAATAGAATGTTAGGATGATTATGAAATAATACATGGACATCACTAATTAAATGTCTGGCCAACAGAAAGCTCTTAATAAGTGATTAACTATTGTTTGTTATTATAAGTATTACTATTAGCAACAGACCATTGTTATAAAATATATTATCCAAAATAGCCTAATTAGGAGCTGATCCCACATTCCAACCCAGGCTTTTCTGCTTCTTTCAGTACAGTTAATAGATTACACTGCACACACAAAACTATTCAGGTTGAAAATTTTATAATTTTCGTTAATCCTCACCCGCAGATATTTTTCCTTTTAATTTTTTTTTTTGAGAGAGTGCAAGAGAGAGGGAAAAACACAGAGAAACATCAATGTGAGAAAAACATCAATTGGTTGCCTCCTGCACACGCCCCAGCTAGGAGCCTGCAACCAAAGTAAGTGACCTTGACTGGAATCAAACCCAGTACCCTTTGTTCCGCAGGCTGACGCTCTATCCACTGAGCCAAACCGGCTAGGGCAAATATTTTATAACTGTCTTTCTCCTTCCTTTTTAATGCCTATGTTCTTCTTTGGACTTTTCAAGTACTTTGATTTTAACCTCATTGGTGATTCAACAACCTAGAGTTTAATTACTTCTTTATGACATTATGGGTTTTCACTCTTTAGATTTATAATATAGATATTGAACCAAGTATGAGCCTATGGGGATTATTTTTGGGAATGTTTCATTAATATTAATAAATGACAGCTGCATTATCTTTTCTATGACCTTCAACTTGTTTTTAATCTATGTACTTAGCTCACTTCAAAATCAATTTGAAGTGATTTAACAAGGAAGAAACTTGACATACATTTTGAAAGATTTTAAGTACTATTTCATAATGTACATGTTAAACTTGCTGAATTGCTCTCAAAGAGCTTTAGCCTGAGGATAGAGTTTTTTAAAAAAAGAAAATTAAGAATATTAGTAAATATACATTATTTCATTTTGGTTAGGTTTATCTTAGTATATATTGAAAAAGATTTTCTCAATCCAGTGCTCACATTATTCAGTGAAACTTCTGGAATCTGCATTAACATTTCTAGGCCACCAGGGTGTCATTTAGCAAATTATATTTCAGAACACTAAATAGTATTTTAATGGCCTGAAAAGACTACACATGGAAAAGAGGAATAATTTAGCTCCTGTCTGCAGAATTATACCTATGACAAAAATTATCTAAATCAATAGCAGCAAAGAGAATGTTTTACAAACTTTATCATAAATAATGTTTTATAATATTTAAATAGCAAAAATAAAAACTTTCAGAATGTGTGTTAAACTTCACTTTAAGGATATGCCAAAATAATGTTTCCTCAAATAACCTGAAAGTTAATTTAACCAGAAAAATAAACAATAGGTCCTAATTATAAGTCTCAAATCAAGAAAAGGAACACTGTTCTGCAAGAAGCTTATCAGAGATGCCAGAGAGAATTCAGAGTGAGTAACTACCTGAATTACCATGGAAAATAAATGCAGTAACTCATACATTGTAAAATTCTTATGGAGCACTGCTGACATGCTATTGGAGTAAGCTCCTCCTTGATCCTGCTTGCTACAGCAATTGTAGGAGTGCTCGCTCCTTCCTCCTGCTCCACTATTCTAACTGTTGGGTCCAAGTAACTCTGCCAGCGACTTGGACCCCCATGGATGCTGGATATCGGATGCAGAAGACATAAGAAGTTGTAGGCATATAAGAGAGTCTTTATTGTAGTCCAAGTAGCCATTGCTTCCAAGCAGCCATCAGATAAAGCAGTCTAGTCTTACATAAAAGCATCCTCTGCTAACATAGTAGTAACACATGAGCCATCCTAGCCAAAACAGCCAGCACTGCTGGTCAGTAATAATACATCTCCCAAAAAATGCAACCCCCAACATAGGAGCTATACAAACATAGTAATCTGACCAGGCAGCCTCTCACTGGCTGATCAATAACATATCTTTATACTAACATAGAAAAAAAAGAGGCTTCTGGCCTAAAGAGTGACATCAGTCTTTTGGGTAATATAAGGGCTGTGCATACAGTGAAACTGCTGTGTCCTTGCATCTGCCTATGGCAACCTGGTCTTGAACATCCTGATTAGAATTCCCACTCTCAGATTGGCCTGGAACATCTGGCATACTCTGATCAGGGTTCCCACACATGCCTTATTATTTTAAAGGAAAAGAAGAACAATTTAGGGAGGAGTTAATTATTTTTTTCAAGGGAAACCCAAATCATAAGTAGACAGAATTTAATATCACTAGAAGAGGGAGGAAAGGGTATGGGCAATGAAAAGAAACTAGAAAAGTATATTTCAATTAGAGAGCTTTTTGGGGTGTCTCTTGGGGGAGACTAATGAAACACAATTATTCTGGAAAGCTGAACATTTGTTAAACAATTACAAAGAGAACATTTTCAGACATCAAAGAAATACAAAGGGTAAGTATGATCACATAGAAGTGGAAGAAATACAAAACAATAAAATTTAAGCTATGTCACCATAATTCCAATGGGTGAAACTCCACTGTCATTTGGAGGAGTAAGATTCCTGGGGTGCCTCTGAAAGAAGCATTTTCAGATGCCCCCCACAGAAGGATGGAAGGTGGAAGAAGGCTTTATTTGAATTTTTGGAGGGGTTACAAAATGCCCTGCCCTTAAGCCAGTCCCAGAAAAGGTGCAGTTAGGGTTTCAGTAGAGTCTGAAACAGGGCCAGCATCACAGTTTCTGTTCCATGTTGCAGCCAGTGTGGTTCAGCGTTCAGGCCAGATTAAAGTCCATTAGTCCATGTGTGGAGTCCACATGGCCATGCACCATGTGTGCACAGTGTAGACCCCTGAAGCAGGAGTCTCAAAGAGGGCATGTGTGTGTGTGTGTGTGTGTGTGTGTGTGTGTGTGTGTGTGTGTGCGCGCGCGCGTGCGCGTGCGCGCGCGCGGAGATAGTGAGGGGGCTTACTTTTTTGTTTACAGGTTTTGGGAGTTTGCAGGGGCCATGCCCATCCTGGCCACTTATCTGTTTCCAGATGTTATTGATGGGCAATTAGCCTCTCATGTCACTCAGACTTTCCTTACTGGGCATGAATTTAAACTGCCTTTGTTAGTCCCTCCCTCCCATCAATTACCAGGGAACAGACTTTGACAATGTTAAATGCAGCTTTTTTGCAAAGTTGTGCAAATGTCATGTCTATACTATAATATTTGGTCTCCCTTTTCATTTCCCCCCTCCCCAAATAATAACCAGGTTATTACAAAGACATCAATTAGAGCAAAATCCAATGAATGAAGTTTCAACTTGATATATTTAAGTCAGATCATATTAATTAAAACTAAATCATTTGAATACTTTTCTTAGTTCAGGATAGAGATAGGACATATAAAACAGTTAATATTTGATATTTTACATTTTTATTGCCAGGAAATGAATGTTTAAGCTTCCTAAAAAATCAATGAATTATCTTAATTAGCAATACAATTTATATGCAAAAGGCAACTTACAAACTACAAATGCTATAATATCTCACAAATTTGGAATAATTAGAGCAAATGAAAATATTAACAATAGCAAAGTATAATTTCCCCACAAATATATACATATTACCTTCAGGAATTTGCTTTATATTCAAATAAAAACATGAAAATGTTGCTTAATGGAATGCCATATTTGCAATTAACATATATTTTCCAATATAGCTTTATCCTCCTGGAAAATATTTTATTTTCTCACAAAAGATTCCTCTAAGATCTCATTTATATAAATATATTACTTAGCAATATATAGAGCATAATAAATATCAGCCCATCATGATCCAATTGGTGACATATATATATATATATATATATATATATATATATATATATATATATTCTTTTTTCTAAATAGTAAGTTTTTGGTTAAAAGAATTTTTTTTACTAAATGCTTGATCAAGTTCTTATACTTCCATCAACATTAATTATGATGGCTAATCATACTAAATATTTTATATTTTATGAGCATGAAGCATTTCCATTGGGAAAATATTATCTATTTTGCCATTGACTGATTGATTGATTTTTGTTAATTCTCACCTGAAGCTATTTTTCCAATGAATTTCAGAGCGTGTAGAAGGAAAGGGAAGAAACACAGAGAGAAAAACATCCATGTGAAAGATACACAGCAATTGGCTGCCTCCTGCACAGAGAGAGCCTGCAACCGAAGTCTACGCCCTTGACCAAATCAAACAGGAACCCAGGACTCTTTGGCCCAACATTCTATCCACTGAACCAAACCAGCTAGATTGGCTTTTTACAATATAAGCAGTGGGAGTTATGATAATTTAAATTTTTATTTTGTGTATTTTTCAGTATTTTCTACATCTTATATAATTAGTATTACTTTTCATAATACTGTGACTTATAATTAAAAATATATATTTGGTCTTCCTATTTCTGACACAAAGTTCCTAAAAACCTTGGAATTTCCGAAGGGATGAGAGTGACTAAGGTGTCTTTTGTTATGTATTTAAAAATCAGTTACTAATAAAGTTCAAATAATTTACTACATTAATAGAAATTTTCAGCATTTGATCTAGAAGAACTGAGCTTTCTGAATGGACTGTCATGTCATAGCACTTAAACCTTCTAATTTGCAGTTTTCAAATATTTTGCTTCTAAGTTGAATATTTGAAGCAATATCTTCTGCTATTAAAAAGAAAGTGAGATGCTTGTGTGATAGAATTCCAACCAAAAATGGGACTAGAGGATATGAAATGAAAAATATCATTTATGCATACATAGGAAAACAAAATTAAAGGACTAAGAGACTGATTTTCTATAAATGTTTGATTGACAAACAATTGATAATACTAAAATTTTCTTAAATGATAGGGAATTTGTTCAGGGATTTCCTCATATTAACCTTGAGGAATTTTGCTTATGATTTCCAAATCATGAATAAGAAATGACCCAGGATGAACTGATCTTTCAAAATAATTGAGCTTTGTACAACTGGAATAGTTTTGTCTGCCAAGACAATTTTCAAAGCTGGTTGCCACTTTTATATCTTTTTCTAACAGACTAGAAGGGAACTCTCTCTTCTTTATATCTTCTGCCCATAATTACGGCCCACCCCAAACTCTCAATGGACTTGTCCATAGCCTGCTATGATTTATATTTCCCAAATTGCAATCATCTACTAGTATTCCTGAATAAACTCATCTTTTCCACAATTTTGAGCTTACCTCAGTTCACCTCTTTATTTTGGTTGACACTTTTGAAAAAACTTCAGAAGCATTTGCAAGTTCTAAATTACTACTTTACTTCTATGTTCACACATCTATCTAATTGAACACTATCCTATTGTCTCATCTCATGTCCTCTAGCCAACTCTCTCTGGTTAAATAAATTTCTATTATTAAGTATTCTCTTTATTCTGCAATGATCTGTTCTTGGTCCACCATTTTTATCAACCATTCTTAGAATGATTTATTGCCCCAGCATTGGCTGTTTGGTTTTTGCATTTGTATCTTCCTGATACAAATTACTTGGGTTATTTTAAAAGTAAACGAAGACAAATAGCTTTTACACCAATTACTTATAAAAACTAAACAAAAATGTTTTGTGGTAGCTTTCTCATTGTCATAAGTATGCTATCATTAGCAATATGGGTGGGGATACAATACATATTATTGATTTATTTGGATGTTTAAAATGTGAAGATGTGTTTAGTATTAAGTAAAAACATTAAATAACAGTTAAGCCCGACCGTTTGGCTCAGTGTATAGAGCTTGAGTCTGTGGACAGAAGGGTCCCAGGTTTGATTCCAGTTAAGGGCATATGCCTGAGTTGTGGGCTCCATCACCAGTAGAGGGTGTGCAGGAGACAGCCAATCAATGATTCTCTCTCACTATTGATGTTTCCTTCTCTTTATCCCTCTTCCTTCTTCTCTGAAATCAATATATATTTAAAAAAACAACAACATTAAATAACAGTTAAAAATAACATTAAATAACTAAGGAACATCAACATCCACTAATTAATACAATAAATGAAGTTTCAATTTGATATATAATTCAAACCATATTAATTATTAGTAAATCAATTGGATAGTTTTCTTAGTTCAGGATAGAGATATATTATAGATAGATAAATAGATGATAGATAGATAGATAGATAGATGATAGATAGATGATAGATAGATGATAGATAGATAGATAGATAGATAGATAGATAGATAGACAGACAGACAGACAGATAGAGGAAATATGCCAAGATTCCATAACAGGTCACAACCAGACAGGAGGAGGTTGTGCACACAGGTGAGGCCTGGAGCGGAGATGGAGACAGAGACAGGGAGACCAGCGAGCTACCTTGCCCGCTCAGGCCTGCCCTCTGGAGCTGCAGTGGAAATGGACAGGCACTGGGGGGCCTGCCCACAGCCTCCGCAGTTGAGTGCAGGCCCAGAGAGGAGACAGTGGGCCCGCCTCCCATGGAAGCAGCATGGGTCCCTCCTGCCTCCCATGGAATTGGTGCGGCTCCCTTCAGCTCCTGTGGGTGCCAGCAGCTTGCTTCTGTCTCCAGTGGAATCAGCACAGCTCCCAGAGGCACATTGTGGTTCTCGCTAGCTCCTGTGGAAGCAGTGAGTGGCCTAATGCATACGATATCACCCAATGGGTTATTAGTCTATATATAAAAGGCTAATATGCTAAATGTCTGACTGTCTGACCATCTGACCAGTTGCTATGATGCTCACTGACCACCAGGGGGCAGGCACTCAATGTAGGAGCTGCTGAGCTACAGTGATTTGGCAGCAGCCATTTTCGGGTGATGCACTCCGAAACCAGAGTAAGGAGCCCAATTCCTTACAGGGCTGCGGGATTCCACCTTCAGCTGTGGATTATGTTGTTGCTGGGGCACTGTTTGCCCTGAATCTGGTTTACTGCACATTTGAATTTGTGTTCCACATCCTGTATGACAGCAACTTTGCAAAGTGCCCTCTTGCACTCCGGGATCCCTTCAGGAATTTCATTGAGCTGGTTTCAGCCCAATCCCCACAGGCCAGGCCAAGGGACCCCACCTGTTGGAAGGACCCCACTCACTCCACAGAAGCTTGGGAGGGACCATGTGAGGTTGACTCTGGGGTGTGTCCGGCCCATCTCACTCAGTTCTGCCTGCTCCACTGGCCACCTTCTAATTAATTTCCTTTCAATGTGCGTGAATCTGTACACTGGGTCACTAGTTGGTTATATAAAACTGTTAATACTTGATATTATAAACTTTTTGTGGCCAGAAAAAGAATGCTTAACCTTCCTGAAAATTAATTAATTTAATTGCCAGTACAGTTTACATGTGAAAGGCAATGTACAAACTACAAATGCTATAAATTATCTATTTTAGAAAAATAAAAAGTATCATCTAAGTTGTTTAAAATATCAATCGCCTTTTTACTAAAATGTTTGAAGACAAATGTGCTCATATATGAATTAGGTTTCTTTGACTCTACAGTGAACATATACTGTAATGCAGATAGAAAGAAAAAAAATGTTAAAGAATACATGATGAATGCAAAAAGCACTTAGTAAAATAAAATACATAAATACCAATTTTTTTTTTAAGTGGCTCTTGACCAAATGAAGAGAGGCCTACATTTTGGTGGCAGGAGAAAGAAAATGGAGTCTATTTGGTGATATGTGACAGTGACAAAGGTAATTAAAAGAATAAATGTCCAAGATTCCCTTAGGAGAACATGGTCCTTTTGGACAAACAACTGAAATGCAACTACCTTGACTATATATTATCCTATCAAAAATGCACCACTTAAGGGGTTTTCACTGGCACATACAAACCAATTCATTACAGACAGTTTTATATTCACAGAGTAACATTTTAATAAAATAGTTGTGAGGCATTAGTGAATATTAACAGAATGAGAACCCAAATAATAAGGCATGTGTGAATTAATTCAAAAATATTTACGAAATCACATGATTGCTTTTTCCTTTTACCTCTAATTTAATAGGGACTTGTTTTCCTCTAATGTGTAATTTTCCTCTAATGGGTCTACTTTTCTCTTATAACATATTAAACGTAAAATTTTTATTTCTGGGACACATTGTTTTTCAGTGTCCCATCTAGAGGTACTACTAGCCTATATCTACATTTTAGTCATTTCTTTATATTAATCTGGTTTTCTCTACTCAAGATGACATCAATCATAGTGGAACTTTTCTTCATTGCTTTTCAGAGTTGAAAGAACTGTTTTCTTAAAGGTAAGTCTTGCTTTCCTATGGTAAATGTCTCATTTTGTTGGAGTGATTCTTTACATAATTTAGTAAAAGCGTGAAGACAAACTTCCCAATTCCTTATAGTTAAACCTATCTATCTATCTATCTATCTATCTATCTATCTATCTATCTATCATCTATCGATATTATTACGACAAATAATAAAATTCTAGATTAAAAATGCTCCCCCCCCCACACAAATTGGATAAAATTACTACACTATTGTCAGCACACTGTACAGCTGCTAAAACCAGAAGAATATAAACCTTTACTGCTTTTTGTTTCTCATTATAAGCTTTTAGAGGCCTGGTGCATGATATTCATGCACTGAGGAGGATGGGTCCCTCAGCATGGCGTGTGCCCTCATGCAGTCTGAGACCCCTTGGGGGATGTCTACTATCTGCCTGCAGGCGGGCAGTACAGAGCAAGAGGTCCCAGGCTGTGAGAGCCCTGGACTGGGAGAGGGATGTCTGACTGCTGCCTTAGGCCCGATCCCACGTGGGGATCCGGCCTAAGCCAGCAGGTAGACATACCTGGAGGGGCCTCAGGCTGCAAGAGGGGACAAGCCAGGCTTAGAGACCCCCACTCAGAACATGAAATTTATGTGCTAGGCCTCTAGTATGGAATGTTTAGCTTCAACAATAAAGACGGATTAAAATTTCAGAGATAAAGATGGAGTGGGAATAAGTTATTGTCTTAGCAGAATTATTGGAATTTGTGGGTAGACAACTTTGTTGCTAAGTAACTATATTACAGGTCTAAAGTAAGTGCAATTCTAAAGTGGTAAATGAAATTCTAGCATTACTGCAATTTTTTTTTTTTTTTTTTTTACTTTAGTTAAGGATACAGATTTCAAACAGAATTCTGAATAATTCTATGGTTCTTCATTGCCTGCGCATACCCTGTAGATTGAAAAGGGCATTTGTTAATGGTTATGTAAGATCCTGTTTCTGGCCTCATCTGTGTTTCAATCTTTCAGACTTTGTTTCTTTTCTTCTGGCTTATATACTAAAGATTCAGGTAAGGATTCATTCACTATTGAGAAAAGAAAAAGGATAAGGTACACAGAAAGGAGGAAAAGACAGAAAATTAAAAGTAAAAGACAGAGTAAGAAAAGAAAACCACTGCTTAAAATAGTGGTTAAAATCTCATTATTGAATAAATTTTAAGTCTTTTTAATGCTTTTCCTAAGTATGTAATCATATATAGTAAAAAAAATTTAAAAAGCAAAGGTTAGTATAGAAATCTAATATACTACTTGTTCCCTACATCTCTAATACTATCATATATATATGATAGTATATATCACATATATGAATATATATGGGAGAATGGGATATATCTCTAATACTATTTTAGAGAATATATATATATATATATATATATATATATATATATATATATATCCCATTCTCCCCCTCCCCCTTAACCTCCCTCCTTCTAGCCCCTATGTCTTCACCACCGTATTGCCCTTGAAAAAGTTCTTATCTTCAAGGATTCAGGGTTTCTAGTGAAGAATGTTCCTATTTAGACTTCTTTCAAGAGGCTTTCTAAATTTTTTTTAATTGATACCTATGTATATCTAAAGACTAGTTAATGACTTTAACTATGTGTGTCTCAAAATAGATAAAGACTGATGATTGCTGTGAGAATCTACCTAAACATTTAATCTTTTGTTTCAGACAAAAGGAACTTTTGACTGTTAAGCTGAATGGCTAGTTGTTTTTAGTTTTAGTTTTTAAATATGTTTTTATTGATTCCAGAGAGAGGAACGAAGAAGGGGAGAGAGACAGAAATATCAATGATGAGAATCATTTGTCAGCTGCATCCTGCATGCCCTTTACGGGGTGCCCTGACTGGGAATTAAACTATGACCTCCTGGTTCATAGGTCAGTGCTCAACCACTGTGTCACACCAGCTGGGCTGAACAGCTAGTTTTATTTATTTTTTTTTTTTAACTTCTTGACTTGACAATATATATGAATGATGTTTTTCTGTCTCAGGCCTCAGAGAAAATGTATATAATGATTCACAGCCTTTAATGTTGATTCATGATAGATGCATATATTGAGTAAGAGCTTTTCCCACAGCTCATCTTTGCTCTAAAGTTTAATATTGTAATTTAATAAAAATGACTTTGCAGCTGTGAAAGCTATCTCAGTAAAAGATATATGTATTTCAAAGCTGGTTCAGGTTCAAAGTTAAAACAAGATTATTTTTTTCCTATTGCCATGTCCGTCTTTCCCTACCAAGGGAAATCACCTCTCCAAAGGAAAAGACAGTAAATCTCTAAATCTCCATATTTACTCAAGTCTTGAGACTCTGCAGGGCAAAAGCTGCCAAGTCTATAGATTTACAATGTTTTATGTTTTATGATAATGATTTCCTCCAAGGGATCACTGAGATGAAAAGATAAATTAATTTATCCACTTCCAACCACTAGTAAAAGTTTAGTCCTCATTTCAAAAGCTGCCTTTAGAGCAGCTTCTGCACTATGTAATTCATCAGCACTGATTAAAATTTAAGACCCTCTGGATATGACCATCTTGCCCTGGGCCTATCAAATGGAAAGCGCTGTAAGAAAAGGTGAGGTTAGAGATGAAGAGGGCATTATGACTCTTTTCATGACCTTGTGATACTGCTGCTACTCTTGATGATAACAACCAGCTATTTACCACCAACTCTGTGCCAGGCACTTTCTATAGGTATTTCTCATTTCGTTTCTCCAAAAGTCCCAATGAGAGTCTAAGAACCATAGGATCAGAGAGGATAAATATCTTTCCAGAAATCACATTTTGTTACCACACAGAATCAGATATGAGCCCAGATTAGACTGATTCCATGCCCTTAAGTCAGTGGTAGACAAACTCATTATTCAACAGAGCCAGATATCAACAGTACAATGATTGAAATTTCTTTTGAGAGCCAACTTTTTTAAACTTAAACTTCTTCTAATGCCACTTCTTCAAAATAGACTCTCTCTCAGGCTGTGGTATTTTGTGGAAGAGCTACACTCAAGGGGCCAAAGAGCCACATGTGGCTTGGGAGCCGCAGTTTGCAGACCACTGTCTTAAGCAACTCAGCCTCCCATCTGCATTATGCTAGGGTTTAAAGCTGCTGAGATTTGTAAAAATATACCTTGAGTCCAGCTGGTGGGGCTCAATGATTGAGCATCAACCTCTGAACCAGGAGGTCATAGTTCGATTCTCCATCAGGGCACATGCCAGGGTTGCTGTCTTGGTCCCCATTCTGGGACTCTCTCATCATTGTTGTTTTTATCACTCTCTCCCCCTCTCCCTTCCTCTCTTAAATCAACAAAAATATAAAATGAATAAATAAACATACCTTGAAAAACTTGATGTATTTTTTTTTACTTTCTGTATTAATTTTCTTCCTTTTTTCTTTAGATGAGTAAATTGTTGAGTTCCCTTCATAAGCCTATTCAACATTATTTATTTATATTTTTAGCATAGTTTTTATTTATATATTTTTTGTTTCATACCATAAGAAATTAATTATTCACCTGATTTGGGGCATGTAGTGATCAATGGACCGATAAATGTTTTCAGTAACAGCACCTTCCTGCCTCCCATTTTCCATCTCACCATTCTAACCATACAGACTGCTTTCTGTTGTTACTAACAACCTTTACTCCCACTGATCACTGTCTTCTATTGCCCTACTCATCACTGGAAAACTGAACCACAAATAACAGAAATTAGAAATACTTTAAATTTTTGGATTTCATGTTTTGAATCAAATGCCTAGAAAATGGTGTCATTCACACACTCAGTACAATGCTTTAGGAGACACCTTAAACCCAGAGTATAGTCACAGAAGCAATGGTTATAACTGTCAATACTGAAAATTAATATATGGAAAGCACTTATAAGATTCATTCATGTCTATGCTAGTGGATAAACCATGGGAAAGAAAGGAAGAGATGGTATCTTAGAACCTAATATTGGTGAGATCCACACCAGAAATCTTGACCATTTGTAAGTAGTCAGGAATAAATTTTCTACTATTCTGTGACTAAGAGGATTATGACCGCAAGCAATATGGGTCAACTAGCCAAATATTTCCTGGCTGAACCCTACAATTTTTTAAATTTAAAAAAATTAAATAGAATGAAAACAAAATTAAAAATTAGAAAGTTTCATGTCTCTAGAAGTAAAGACTAACCTTCACCTTTGGGACAGATGATTTTCTTTTAAAAATGCACCAGTGTAACATTTATTTATATAAGTTTAAAGCATTTCTGAATACTTTAATGCTGATGTTAGATGTTATATTTTATAACTTTAATACTCATGTAAATGAAAATTGCTGTGTGTAAAAGATAATAACTGTCATAAAGTTAAAAATTATTTTGGTTAAATTTTTTTTTCTTGGTTACTTTTGGAGTGGAAGTGTTGATGAAGAAAATAATGAGAATGGGACTTAGTTGAATTGTTTTGCATCCCAACAAGGCACATTTTTATTGGATCTTTGAATATTGTTTCCAAACAATATTCTTTGAATATTGTTTCCAATACCTAAAGTTCTTCTTGCCAGATTATGGAGATTCAGTAGCAAGAAGTTCTGCTTCAATGCCTACTTGATCACCTGTGGCTTGGACCTGTGTAGTGAGTAATTTTCTAAATTTAGGTCAAGACTCTAAGACTGTTTTGGGAATATTGGAAGGCCTGGCATGTGCACTGATAATCTTACTAAAAACATTACTAACATTAATAAAGATAGGTACACTTTCATTATTCCCTAGGATAAATACCAGCCAAAGGGAGCCAAACAAGAATTGCAAGAAAAGAGGGAGGGCAAAGACTAGTTTTGAGAACACATGGGACTATTGCTGGAAGATGCCAAGAAATAACTTGTTGATATTCACCAATCATAGGAGATCTTAGAGTGCTTGTATAGAGGATGAAAATTATATATAAACCTAACAAATACAAATAATGAGAGACTAAACTTACCATATAGGTACAAAATACAAACATTTAAATTAGAGATATGTCTATGAGGAATGTAGAAACCTGTAAAGAATTTTTTATGGGTGTATTTGAGCCAAACTGATGATGATTTCCAGAAAATGTCAGTTTTATGCCCTACTTTATACATTACAATCAAAATAAAATATTTGGTTAGAGTATCTAGAATTATCATAAATCTACAACAGAATTATTTTTGTATTTTGGTTCTTTTAAACAACTATAAGTGAGGAAAAACATTTTCCAGGTCAAGATTCCAATCCTGAATAACATTTGCATTTAGCTGTCATGATCCTCACCATCCTTTAGACTGATTCAGATTCTTAGTCTTTCTTTGCCTTTTACTTTTACTTTTGAAGAGAACAGGCCAGCTACTTTGCAGAAGGATCTTTAATTTGGGTTTTCCTTAAGCTTACCCATGATTTGATTTAAGTTAATAATTTTTTATGAGAATGTCATAAAAGTGATGCTGTGTCTATCTTAATGTATCATATTAAGCTAATATGTTGTTAATTTTACCTGTCAGTGGATATATTAATTTTGGTGGTTTTGATTCTATACTGCCACACATTTATAGTAAGAAAGAAAACACACACACACACACACACACACACACACACAAGAAGCCATTTTCACTTAATAAAGAGTGGAAATTACTTTTTAAAATATCTTGACCATAGTAAATTCTTAAAATATTTATTGATATAAAATGAAATGGGACATATTAGCACATCTGCAAACTGCTTACATATGAGTAGAGGCCTGGTGCACAAAATTCATGCACTAAGGGATGTCCATCAGCCTGGCCTGTGCCCTCTAGCAGTCCAGGAGCCCTCAGGAGATGTCTGACTGGCACAGAGGCAGGAGAGATTCCAGACATCACCACTGCACTCGCCAGCCATGATCCCAGCTTCTGGCTGAGCTGCACTCTCCCTGTGGGAGTACACTGACCACCAGGGGGCAGCTCCTGCATTGATAGTCTTCCCCTTGGTGGTCAGTGTGCAGCGTAGCAACCACAACTGGTCATTCCACTGTTTGGTCAATTTCTATGTTAGCCTTTTAGTTATAGGATGGTAGTTGTGTAGAAAAGTGCTATGCACACTTTTTTTTCACACAAAGACATTTTTATATGAAATGCCAATTGAAAGACCAACACATTTATTTACATATGGGTATTTGGTAGATATTTTCTAACAAATAAGTTAATTAAGGTTGCAACTTCAAGTGAAGAATAACTGATGATATTTATTACCAATGATAGTATTCAATCTTTCAAATAAAAACTGGAATTTCGCAAAATTTGTATCTGCCACCTGAGTTTGAAAACTTTGCAATACTTATATTCTTTTATTTATTTATTTATTTGTCATGAGACTATTAGTGACATTAACAATATGAATTTTTGGTATTTTATAATGAAATGAGTCATAACTTTGAATATCTGTGTAATTTAGCAAATCTATATTTTCCAAATGACCAAAGTATACTATGATATAATTATGCATAAATAAAATATCTATTTAAAATGCAAGATAAGCCAAGGCAGTTTTATATAGCAAGCATATGAAAATTGTATTGATATGGTTTTAGGTTCCATATTGCAGATGTCCTTTAAGTAACTAACATTATATTGGAGGCTAGGTTAGAAGAGAAAAGGGATTAAACTAAGAAGATAAAAAAAAACAAAAAAAAACTCATGGACACAAATCACAGTAAGGTGATTGCCAGAGAGAAAAGGGGTAGGGATGAGGTAGAAAGAACAGGAGGAAATAAATAATGATGGGAGGAGACTTGACTTGGGGTGGTAAACATATAACACAATATACAGGTGATGTATTGTAGAACTGTATACCTGAAACCACTATAATTTTATTAACAAAATTCATTTGATAAATATAAATATTTTTTAACAAGAAACTATCACTGTTGAATTTTGCTACACTACCCAAAATACCCACCATTAACTGAAACAGCAATTAAAAATACCCTTTTTTCCCTCAACTACATATCTATGATAGTGAGTACACTTAAAATAATATATCACATTAGTTTAAACACAAAAGCAGACTAGAGAATCTGGCTGAGGAGTATATAACCTGGGAATAGACAGAGGGGGAAGGGTCCTCTTCAAATCTGAAATCTAGATAATAGAATAATAGTTAACAGTTTTGGGAGAGGATAAAGGAAGTGGTCAGATAGAAGAAGACTTACCAATTCTATTCTTGAAGTGTAAGCTTTTTTCTACCAAACTTTTTTCCTAATTTTTATCGATTTTGAATGTCATTGCATATTTGGAATTTTCTCGTTAAACAAAATAAGTATTTTAAAAAAGAGAGTTCAACCTAAACCTCTATCCTCTCCATAATTTAATTAAGTTCTATCATGGAATTTTCCTAACAGACCATGAAAAATACAAATTTTATGTGCTTATACAATTTGTATTCCAACATTATAATTACTTAGTAGTACATTCCTATAATTATCTAGATACTTTCTTTTAAACTCCATGTTATACAAGTGCACAATGAAAATATGCAAGAAATTTTGAACAAATGCTAACTGTATAAGAGAAAAATTAATATCTTTGTGTGTCTGCTTGTTTTTTGTTTTTATTTTTAATTAGAATATCAACATGTACTTGATGCTTACAAACTCTGAAATGGGCTATTTCTTAGAAACACAAACATGGGAAAGAATAACTAGTATAATTTCTTCCTCTCCCAAGAAAAGAAAGTTTATGCCATATCATGTTACACATATAACTAATGTCATCCAATAGTAAAAGAAGCTAAGAGTTCTTGTCATTGTTTAAAATATAATCTTCCAGCTATAGCAGTCTATGGAAGGAAAAATTTGTATTATAACTTAAAAATATAAGTATCAATTAATTTCTGCTTAATGATATTTAAATGGGGTAAAAGTATTCAACAACAATAAATAAATCCAAAACCCAAGAAATAAAAAATAAAACCAAATATTACGAAAATATTGTGAAATGGTATCTTTTCTCCAAGATGTTCTTGCGAATGCTCGCTTTTCTTAAGGAAATGAACAAAAAGTAGAAGGGGGAGAATTAGATTAGACAACTGGGTTAAGAGCATCCTTTTTAACAAATCTAACTGCTGTTTATTTTGGAACCTAAAACAGTATAATGGAATGCTTGGTCCATAAAAGTCACTCAAGATCCAAAGTTATAAATGTCAACAATTTGCATAAAAGCTCATCTTTAAAGATTTGTACTGTGCACAAAATGAAGACAAAAATAAGTACAAACATAAGAGTTGCATTTTAATATAGGTATCCATTATCTAGTGTTTATGTAATGGAAGTCAAATGACTTCATTATTATCTGTGCTATTATATTGAATACCAAATGAACTCATCACACAGGCGTACTTGCTTTACAAACTATTATAGCCCCATCAATGACAAGAGAAAGATATATATGTAAACTTCTTTAAATGACTAATTTGATTTTTGTGTTAGCTGCTAATGTATTATTAATCAACAGTTCATTATACTTTTAGATAACCTTAGTTTACTTGGGCTTTATTTGTATACAATACAGTTCTCTAATTCCTTTCTCTATAAAATTTTATACCTCTTTATACAATATTATCCTTAGGTAATGAATATATAGATGCAAAAATCAGATGGAAGAAGAGATTGTTAAATTATTTGCTTATATCCAAATCTTAATAAGTGAAATATTCTGGCACAAAATTGTTTTTCCCATTAACTTGCTATCCTATATAATAAAAGGGTAATATGCAAATTGACCCTAATGGCAGAATGACCAGAAAGACCACTCGACCAGTCACTATGAGATGCATTGATCACCTCTCAGTCCCTTTTCCTGCCCGGCAGATTCCAATCACCCTATGGCGAAGGGGGAAGCAAGGGTGGTGATGGCAAGGAGCGGGGTCAGCTGCAGGAAGATGGCCCTGATTGCAGGCCAGGCCTACAGACCATACCCAGGCACAAATTTTTTGTGCTGGGCCTCTAGTTTTCAAAATAAAATGATTGAGCTCTCACTTGGACTATACATTCATATCAAAACATCTCCTTGAACATATTCAGTTTATCCTTTAAATTTTTATTATTCTAAATTGGTTTATGGATGAAAATGTAATTTTCTTGGTACATTAGTTGTTCACTCAAAATAAAAGATTTAGGTGAGATGACATCTGAAAAAAAATCAATAGTGAGTCCAACATTGTAAAGTTATTTTAAGAAAATCATAAAATGAAAACAGACCCATTTTTAAAGATAGATGAATGAAAGATGATGGTCTTGAGAAACCGCATATTTGGTAAGAGGAAATCTAGAATTCAAACAACCTGATACCATTATTGAAAGGCCAGCTATTAGTAAAGGAAATTGACAATGGTTTGTGATCCTTTAATGAGGTAATTGGAAATACTCACTAGAATTCCATACATTTATGTATAAGAAATATTCATTTAAAGACTAATTTTGAATTTACTTGGATATTGTTTTCATGTAGTACAAACCCTTAAGTCTTTCTTACAATATGATGGATTATTTAAATATGTTTGACTGGTCTTAGACTATCATAAAGTGATTTACATTGCATCATTTAAATTAAATGTACTTTCATAAGAAATTGCAGGGTGAAGTCTAACTCATACATCTTATAAAACAATTCAATAGATGTTCACTCATATTTATTTAATGTTTGATAAAACTATACACTATTTTAAGTTCTTTATTTGCATTTAATCATCTAATGCTATTACAACCCTATGAGTTTGGAGCTCTCATCTCCATTCTTCAGGTAATAAAACTCAGGCCTACAGAAATAAATGGTCCAATGCACATGGCTGGAAAGGAACAAGCAGTTCAGAGCCAGTCTGACCCAGAACTCTTTTTTTTGCCATTGACCTTTTATAGTTTTTTCTCAATCCACCAATAAAAAGAGTCAAATTAATATAAAAATGTATATTCTTTTTAATTCTAAAGAATGTGTTGAGAGATTTGCTGACCTGAAAATTTACAAAATACATTTATATACATTAAATATAATTACCCACTAGATACAGGTGGACACATCCTTAATTGACCAAAAGAGAAGAAATATCGATCCCTACTTTATTTCAATATAGGAAAAAATTAAGACTTACTAAAATCAGTTCTTTGTATTTCTAACTTATAGGTAGTAATTTCCCACTTCTATAATACTTATTTATTATTTTTTCTGTAGATATTACAAACTATATTTATTGATCTAGGAAATTTTATGTCTTTAAGAAAGATATTATAACTTTATGTCTGAAGTACTTCTTTTAGAAATAATAATATTGATCCCTAGCAGATTTGACTCAGTGGATAAAGCATAGGGCCTGAGGACTAAAGGGTCCCAGAAAGATATTATATTACTATATAATATTAAGAATATTGTATAGTATTTCTTGTTAAATTTAATCTTAGAACTATATCTTGTTACAAACTAGTTAGCCATTCACTGTTCTAAACATTTTCTTGCATAAAATGTACTTTTATGGGCATGGTCCTGGCAAGACTGTGAATGTAACAGATGTTTCAAAAGTTAAGTCAAATAATCCCAACATTTAGTAGTATTTTCAGTAAGAAGTTCTTGCAATTTTTACATATTTTGCAGCTACAGAGGATTAGAATAAATTGAATGTTTAGCAATGAGCCATTCAATTTTTAATAGTTTCTCTGCTTCCAAATACAACCTTAACAGGGATATACATATTTCAATTAGAAGCAAGTTGATTTCCCTGTGGTTAAACCTTAGTCATTGTAAACTTCTGCTAATATTCTAAAAATTAAGAAAAGGTGTTTCTTTTCTCCTGCTGGAAGATAGAATTTTACATACTTAATTCAGGTATTTTTATTTCATGTATGAATTATTCATACAAAAATAATAAGTAATTGCCTTGTTGAATGTAGAACTAAACTAGTATAAAATATAAAAATATACATTCTAACAAGTTTACCGCTAGACTCCACCAACTTATTGGAAACAAGCACATCTAGTGGTTTTGACAGTCTTGGATGCCACCAGATGGTGCTCTTACAGAGCCAAATTGAAAAAGCATTCACTATAAAATTAACAAAAAAATGTAGTTACTTTTTGGACTATAGAAGTCATTATCTCTCTCTTGCATATTCAGAGAATCTCATGATGTTCAAATGTCCAATAATCCAAACTGAAATCATACTTCAGGGTCTGGACATTTTGGATCTAATGCATTTTTAAAACTGTATTGAAAATATATTTTAAGAATCAAAACAGCAAAAATGTTACATAAGATATGCTTTTAAATTTGTATGACTCGATATATATATCTATATATCTATATATCTATATCTATATCTATCTATATATCTATCTATTTATCTATATATCTATATCTATATATATCTATATCTATCTATCTATCTATCTATATATCTATATCTATCTATCTATCTATCTATATATATATATATATATATATATATATAGTTCTCAATAGCAAGAGTTCAAAATGTTAAATGTTATAATACTCCAAAAATTAAAAATCAACATTATTTTTATTTTTTAATCCTCACCTGAGGATATTTTCCAATTGATATTTAGAGAGAATTGAAGAGAGGGAAAGACAGAGAGAAATATTGAAGTGAGAGAAACACATTGATTGCCTCTGCATGACCTCCAACCAAGGCCTAGGCGATGAGGAGCCTGCAACCAAGATAAGTGCCCTTGACCAGAATCAAATCTGGGACCCTTTAGTCCTCAGGCCCTATGCTTTATCCACTGAGTCAAATCTGCTAGGGATCAATATTATTATTTCTAAAAGAAGTACTTCAGACAATGTATTCTTTATTTCTTGTTGACCCCTTATCATTTCTTGTTGATTCCTTATTAATTCTAGTTGATCCCTTTTCATATCCTCATAGGTCTTATCCATCTTTTCTAGGAAATTCTTGAAAAACCTTATAAGTGTAGATTTGAACTCTATATCCAGTCGCTTTTTGTCCTCCATTTCTTTCGTTTGTGATGTGATCTATTTCGTCTTGGCATTTTCGCAGCTTTCCTGAGTTGGTAGCCTTAAAAGTCTCTGTGTTCTGCTTGGATGGGGCAGGGTTTCAGGGTGGAGCCTGCAGCTTTGGCTTCCGTCAGCCCCGCCCTATGCGGGTCCTTCAGTTCTCGCTGCCTCAGAAGCTAGAAGGCAAGAGAATCCAGAAAATTGAAGATAATGTAAGAAACCTCTGGGACAACTTCAAGCGAACCAACATCAGAATTATTGGGGTCCCAGAAGATGAGAGAGAGCAAGATATCGAAAACATACTGAAAGAAATAGTGACAGAAAACTTCCCCCATATGAAAGAATTAGACTTACAAGTCCAGGAACCGCACAGAACTCCAAACAAAAGGAATCCAAAGAGGACCACACCAAGACAAATCATAATTAAAATTCCAAGAGCAAAAGACAAAGAATATTAAAAGCAGCAAGAGCAAAGGAGGTAGTTACCTATAAAGGAGCACCTATACGATTGCCAGCTGATTTCTCAACAGAAACCATGCAGGCCAGAGGGAATGGCAAGAAATATTCCAGGTGATGAGTAGTAAGAACCTATAGCCAAAGATAATCTATCCAGCAAAGCTATCACTCAGAATCGAAGGCCAGATAAATAAAAAGACCAGATAAATAAAAAAAAAAAGCTAAAGGAGTTCATCAACACCAAACCAGAATTATATGAATTGCTGAAGGGGGTTCTTTCAGAAGAGAAAGTAAATAAAGATAAAAATTATGAACAACAAATACGTAACTATCAACAAGTGAATCTAACAACCAAGAAAATTTAAAAAAAAATCTGATGAACAATATTAACTGTTGAATATAATAGAATCAGAGGTATGGAAGGGGAGTGAACTGTTTATTCTTGGGGAAAAGGGGAGAGGGGGATGTGGTAAGAGACTGAACATAAACTGTGCACCTATGGATGAGGACAATGGGGGGTGGGGAAAGGGCAGAGGGTGAGGTGGGAACCTGGTGGAGGAGAGCAATGGTGGGGGGGGGAGGGGAAGGAACATTTGTAATAATATGAATAATAAAATTTATTTTTAAAAAAAGAGAGAGAAAAATAAATAAATAAAAAAATAAATAAAAAGTAAAAAGAAAAGAAAAGAAAAGAATTACTTAACTAATATGTGTAGAAAAATGTTTCACAATGGTAATTTACCAGGTACTCACTAAAAACTGTCATATATGCATAGTAATAATTAAGGTCGTTTTTTTTACATTCGTTTAAAATCTTGCTTGGCGTTGATTTGTATTGACATAACCTTCAAACACGTGGTATCTACAGAACGTGTGAAGTGCAATTAACAAGTTTTGCTTGAAAAAGTTTGTGTTTGGTTTGGTTTTTGTTGCAAAACTAGGGCTAAGAAGATGGCGGATGAAGAGCATATTCGGCACTGCAGGCTTTACGAGTTCCAATTAGGAAGAAAAGCAAGTGAGGCTGCAAAAAACATCTGTAGTGCTCTTGGTCAAGATGCAGTTAGCACCAGAAAATGCCAGCATTGGTTTGAGAAATTTTGCGAGGGAAATTTTTCATTAGATGACAAGAGTGGTCGAGGCCTTGTGTCCAATTTTGATCAAGAAGCTCTTCAAGCTCTTTTGGTGCAAAATCCTCAAATTACCCAACAAGAGCTTGCGACAACTTTAAATTGTTCACAAAAAACAATTTCCAATCAATTGCGTGCACTTGGCAAAGTCCACAAGTTTGGAAAATGGGTTCCTCATGAGTTGACCCACAACAACTGTAATCAAAGAGTCACAATTTGCAGTTGGCTCCTCTCTCGTCAAAACTGTTTGCCGTTTTTAGAGCAAATTGTTACCGGAGATGAAGAATGGGTGCTGTATGTTAATTTGAAAAGGCGGCCTCAATGGTTGGACAAAAATGAGGCTCCGCAGCCCAAGCCAAAACCTGACTTGCATGCGAAAAAAGTGATGTTTTGTGTTTGGTGGAATTTTAAAGGAATTCTTCATTATGAACTTTTACCATCTACCCAAACCATTACATGTGCAGTGTATAGTGCTCAATTGGAAAGGTTAGCCCAAGCGTTAAGAGAAAAAGAACCCGCGCTGATTAATCCGAAGGGCATAATTCTTCACTACGATAACGCACGACCGCATACTGCAAGAATCACTACTGAAAAACTGCGCCAGTTGGAATGGGAATTTCTCCCTCAACCTGCATTTTCTCCTGATATTGCCCCTTCCGATTACCATTTGTTTCGTTCTTTGCAAAACTTTCTTCTTGGAAAAAAATTTAATAATGAAGAATGCCTCAAAAATGCATTGACCGAATTTTTGGCATCAAAATCACAAGAATTTTACAACAGAGGGATTAAAATGCTTCCTGAGCGTTGGGCACAAGTAGTAGAAAACAACGGCAACTATATTGTTGATTAAATTTTGTTGTATTGTTTAAATAAATTCGATTTAAAAAATGACACTAATTATTACTAGACCTAGAGGCTCAAATATTTTCAAACCTCTTTTCTTATCCAAAGTCTTAGTAAAAATGGTTAAGAATTATCATATGTGACTAGTGTGTATTGTTTCTTAATTTTTTTTTCTCATTTTCTCCAGTGGAGGTGATAATAAGCAAATGGCAGAGAGCCAGGGAAGTGTTAATGTGAAGGAAATGAGATTTGCTAATTCCCAAATAGTGAAGAAGAACAGACAAATAAAACAATAGTGAATAAACAGTTCTTTAAAAATAGGAATGTTTGCCAATACACAATGCGATACTATTTTAATATACAGAGATTGGGAGATTATGGAATGTTGTCTATTAAAAACAACATGTCTATGAATTGTGCCTTGTGTTAAGCTAAATTGCAAAGCTTTCAAAAACATTTCTCCCTTCTGCTCCTATTGCCTTTCTCTTCCTGAAACAGTGTCCTATCCCAGATTTGTGGCTTCACTTCAGTTTTCCTTTTCCCTGTATTGCTCTCTTAAATTTCCCTTTCCCACCAATACTTCAAACATGTAAACAAGTCATAATCCAGTTTTTCAATAACTAATTCCTTAATTATCCCAACTATTTACAGCCTCCTCTTTTGAATAGTTATAGCATAAACCTGTATTCAATTTATTTTATTTTACTTGCTTTTACTTCAGTTTTATTAGATTTTGCTTCCCAGAACATCCATTGCTTAAGAACAGGAGACATAACTATATTGTTTATCTATACTTCTCAGTCCTCCTCTGCCTTTATTCAGTGAAGACTATAGACTGGATACATTATAATATGTAACATAATGGATCTCGGTATCACACACACTGATTTTATATATCTCAATATGTTCAAAAAGTTTTCTACCCAAACCTCAAGAAATATATGGACATAGGATGAAATTGATATTAGGCCTCTAATAATTGTCAAAGAAGATAACTTCTTAAGTTATTTTGCAACTTATTTTGACAATTGTGAAATTATTACCTTTTTTTTCCTTACCTAATAATAATGAGGCATATATTGGAAGCTACAAAGATGAACCTAAAACCGTGATTGTCAGTTTGAATGAGTCACACTGGATGACATCACATAAAAATACCAGTGAATTATACCTAGTTCTTGTCCTCATGCAGTTTTTGATCAAGTGCATGGAATAAAACACATACTACACACAAACACATTGTAAAATACTCTCAATATAGCATAAGAAAGGTAAACATAAACTTTTAACATTTCAATTGACAGAGAAGTTATTTCTGACTGGAATTATTTTCTCTATATATTTACAATGCATATATTTAGTTTTATTTTGAAATTGTTCTCAGTTTGAAATTGTTATTTTAAAATTAATCTATTGGTAAATTGATCAATCCAAACTGATATGTATATTCATAAAGATTGGTAATAAACAAATATTTAGCTAAAATTAGTCTATGATAGAAAATTTAAAAAGAAGAGAATGTTTAACAGCTCATATACTATAAACAAGTTTTGCTGTTTGATGAAAAAATGTTCACATCAATTTATTATTGATTGAGGAAAGTCCAATAATAATCATAGCAGGGCACCAGAGTTTGATATTATTTAAAATGTGTAGTTTTAGAAACCTTGTTTTTTTCTTAGCAAAAGACCAGAATATATTTTCTCAAATGAACAAATTAATTAATAAAATCATAAAAGATATAAATGTAAGTGATAACAATATTTATTATCATATCACTTTCCTACATTCTATCCTGGGATTTATCACCCACCAAAGAAATATCTGTTCAATATCCTTTACACCTTTACAGTTTCTCTACCTTTTGGGTAGAGAGTCAGCTTGAATCCTAAAATTTTCTGATAGATACTCAGAAAATATGGTAAAGAGATAGAATTAGAAAAGCAGAGTTGAATGTTTTATAAAAACAAACAAGCTTTATTTACAGGTACAAAAATTATTGAGATAAAAAGAATGAGAAAAAGAGAAACATTGAGATCTTGTCATCTTAAAGTAGGAAAGGAGGTTTGACAGTACTGAGAGTAACAAGTGAAGCAAGGTTTGGAAAGTTTATACTATGATTTAATTATCCCTTAATGTTGCTTTAAAAATTCAAGTAAGTAACTAGAAAAATTAAAAATATTTGTATCACCTTGGATGACAGGGCCATATTTCTTTTAATATACAATATAATAAAAGCCTAATATACAAATTATCACCTTGACCAGAAGTTCAACCTGGAGTTTGACTGCTCACTATGACATGTACTGAGCACCACGGGGGGGGGGGGGGGCACAGAATATGGCAGGCATCTGAGATATGGTGCTGACAGCAGGCAGCAGTGGAGGCACTGTTGGCCCCAATGGGCCCCAATAAGAGTGGGACTGTAGTGGGATGGTGGAGCAGATGAGTGGATTGCACCAGGCTATGGTGGGTGTGAGTGGGGGCCGATCACTCCGCAGAGGCGGCAGTGAGGGGTAGGGCCAGCACTGGGCTCTCAGGTGCTAAAGGAGCCAGGCAGGGGCCTGATGACTTGATCACTGGCCAGGCCTAGGGACTGCACCTATCTACAAATTTTGTGAACTGGGCCTCTCGTGTGTGTGTGTGTGTGTGTGTGTGTGTGTGTGTATACACATATACACATATACATATACATATACATATACATATATACATATACATATATATATATATGTATGTATGTATGTATATAGACACACATGTGTGTGTGTATATATATGTATGTACACACACACACACACACACACACACACACACGAGACTGGCCAGTAGACATGATGTGCAATGACCACCAGGGGGCAGATGCTCAATGCACAGGCATGGAAACATGGAACAGACTGATGAATCTCAGAGGGAAGGGACAGGGGGAGGGCAAGAGAGATTAACCAAAGGTCTTATATGCATACTGGAGGCCCGGTGCATGGATTTGTGCGCAGCTGAAGTCCCTGAGCCTGGCCTGAGGGGATCAGGCTGAAACCAGCTTTCCAACATCCCCTGAGATGTCCTAAATTGCAAGAGACCCCACCAGTGCACAAATATGTACATGAGGCCTCTAGTTCTTATATAGAATAGAATTTGTACTAGATACTAGCCCCATCGGATTCTGGGTATTACTTGGATTACATTTTAAAATTACTGTAATTTATACATTTTAAGTTGAACTGATAATTATATTCCCTAACCAACAGTTTTGCTTCCCACCCCCTCTAGATAAATGGCATTATACTGCTTGTTAAATTAACAAAATGTATGAATATTGAATTTTTAATAAATAATAGCTAATTTTATTAGCTGTATCAGAATTTCCCTTTCTTTACTTTTTATTCAGAGAAATTTAGTGAACTTCAGAATTTAATAGTTTTACTATGAACTATAGTATAGTATAAAACTTTCCAAACCTAGAAATACCCAGAGTCTTTTTCTTCACCTGATATTCTTAGTACTATCAAAATCTCTCCCAACTTTAAGATCCCCATTTTTCTCTTTTTCTCATTTATTTAATCTCAATAGGTTTTTGCTCCATTATTCTTTGAATTTCGAACAATTTCATTAAAATAACTTCTTATTTAAGTATTAAATACTTTATGATAGAAGAAACTTGGACAAGAAGTAAATGAATCTAGGCCAGCCACGGTGGGTGCAATGCAATTAATCAGGAGCCTGTCCATTGCCCCATGATCACCTCCACTGGCTGCCAGGGCGGTGGATCAATTGATCAATCAGGGGGCTCCATGATCACCCAAAAGAGGGAGGCCCAGGACACCAACCTGTGAGCTGTGGTAGGTGGGCGGGATCTCCCTCTGCAGGGGTAATCCATTGTGGAGCCCTGGTGGGCAGGACCTACTCTTTGAAGTGATCCATCTCAGAGCCCTGGTCAAGTAGGTGGAGCCTACTTCTTTGGGGTGATTGATTGCAGGACTCCTGGAGTGTGAGAGATCACAGGCCGGGCTGAGGGACCGCCCCCCAAGTGCACAAATTTTGTGCACTGGGCCTCTAGTATTATATTTTATATACCCATACACACACACACACACACACACACACACACACACACACACTATATGTATGTCTGGTAATATTTCTATGACTTTGCTAAAAAGTATAGAATAATTAAAGAGAAATTTATGAAAGGAGAAATGTAAGGTTAGATAAGTATTTCATTCAGTGTAGTCAATCTGAAAACAACCAAATCAATCTTTTAAAAGTTTACTCATAACAACTTTCTATATTCTTCTTACATTGACTTTCTCTCCTGCTTCACGGATAAGCAATTCAACTTTACAGAAAGGTAGGCACAGCCAGACATCAGTTCAGAAATGGAAAATTGTAATAACTGTATTTTCAAACATAATTTACAGGTTAAACCTAGTGGGAATTGCTTTCCTCTGTGTGGACTTTTAAGGATGACGCATGGTACAAAATGTGTGTTGCTTTCATTTTTCCTCTGAAGATCACTGGATGCTGCAGATGCAGATGATGACACAGGTGATGCTACAGACATCCACCGAATTAACAACTCTGGGTTTCATCAGCAATCTGTTGATATAGACTGACTCCCACGTTACTTTTTTATCTCTATTGGTTGGAAAATACAATTTTTAATGGTTGAATGAATTTCTATCCACACATTGACTAATAGTAAATCTTTTTAGATCTCATTCAGCTTTATCATTCCCTCCGGCAGTTCAGTTGTTGGCTCAGATTTATTGAGGTCCGACAGAATGCAATTGAAATCTCCCTTTGAAATAAAGTTCCTGGCAGGGGAAAAAAATCAATAAAAAGCTAGGACAGCGACTTTTATAGTGCAGAACTGAGAACTGATCTGACTAGTTCTCGGATGTTGGCCTTGGATAATAGTCCAGATTGTGTTATTGTGTACGAACCTTGAACTCAGAGTCTCCCTCTTGCTGTTTCTTTTCTTTTTCACTAGCACAGCCACACATATTCTACTCTTGCTCACTAGCCATAAAAAATAGAATTCAATCTTAAATTAGATACAAACAATTTCACTGTGCTTCTCCTTCTATAATGCAACAAAGCAATATCCAGGAAACTAGTAAAATAATCTGTAAGGATTTTAGAAGACTTAATTCATGTTCCATTTATTCTTACATATATATTGAAATGTTTCCTTAAGATTAAATATAAATAGGGAAGCACCAACATTATTTAAGTAATAGCATTTTTTAAAAATCTCACCATTCTCTTAAAACAATTATACATTTCTTTATTTTTTACTTGGGTCTTATACAATAACACCACTCAAAGATGTAGGGCTTTACTCTGGCAAAGCCTTTTTCTTGAATGAAATTAAAATGGAGGCAATATAGTGTAGCTATAAACAATATTCAAAAAACATAGATACATACCTTTATAAGTCCCAGCTCTGATTGTGACAATTTCCATAGAGTGCAGATTTTTTGTTTCGGGTTTTTTGTTTGTTTGTTTTGTTTTGTTTTGTTTTGTTAATATTTGTTAATTTCTCAAAGGAAATCCTATCCTATATAATAAAGATGTAATATACAAATGGTCATTACGCCGTGAAGTATAATGACCAGATCAAGCTACAAGTGGGAGGAGGAGAGCTACAGGAGGGGGCATGGCAGAAGCTATGAGGACAGGTGGTGGGGGGGACTACAGGACGGTGGGCAGCAGGTGGAGAGCTACAGGAAGATGGCAGTGAGCTACTGGCACACAGATTTGTACACAGGCTACTACTAGTCTAGTATATAACTCCAAATTGTACAACTCTGTTGATGCTACTCCTCTAACTGGAACTGAACGGCTGGAAAAAGGGCATCGAGTGCCTGCATTTTTGAACTCCTGGCACATTCTTTATTCTTATCACCATATATGACACATTACTTTTTTTTTTTTAAATATATTTTATTGATTTTGTACAGAGAGGAAGGGAGAGAGATAGAGAGTTAGAAACATCGATGAGAGAGAGTAATCGATCAGCTGCCTCTTGCACACCCCCTACTGGGGATATGCCCGCAACCAAGGTACATGCCCCCGACCAGAATCGAACCCGGGTCCCCTCAGTCCTCAAGCCAACGCTCTATCCATTGAGACAAACCGGTTTTGGCAATGACACATTTCTTATAGCAGAAAGAGAATCCTTTCTAGTCAGCATAAGGAAAAAGAAGTTCTTAGAGTTGTAGATGTACCTTAATTGTAAAAATAAAAGATTTTAGACTGATTTCTAAATAAACTTCATCGTCATGCTACAGGCTATCTTTCCATGAGGGATTGTCTTCTGTCTTCTCTGCCTTACAAAGACATACTGATCCTGATCCTTTCTTCCTCCCTCCCTCCCTCTATCCTCCCTCCCTCCCTCCCTCCCTGGTTCCCTCCCTCCCTTCCTCTCTCCATCCCTCCCTCCCTTCTTGGCTCCCTCCCTCCCTCCCTTCCTTCCTGGCACAGGCACTCCCTTCCTTCACCCAGTTTGCCTGTTGCTGCCACTGCTGCCAGCAGGGCCTCCCTCCCTTCCCCCAGCCAGCCTGCCCCCAGGTTGAACTCCCAGAAAAACTCCCAATAGAGGGGACAATTTGCATACTATGATTTTATTATATAGGATTTATCTAGTGAAGGACATCCTGGTTGTTTCCAAGCTTTAGCAATTATGATCAAGTTGTTATGGACATATGTGTGCAGGATTTTGTTTGGATATAAAGACTCTCAGTAAATACCATAAAGTGTGGTTACTGGAACATATGGTATGAGCATGCTTAGATTTTAAGAAAGTGCCAAACTGTCATCCAAAGTGTATATATCACTTTGCATTTGCATTAGCAATGAATAAGAGTTCCCGTTGCTCCACATCCTCTCCAGCATTTGGTGCTTTCAATATTTTCACTTTTTGGCATTCTAATAGGTGAATAGTGGTATCTCATTATTGGTTTAATGTCCAATTCCTTAATTATGTATGGTGTTGAGCATATTTTCAAATGCTTATTTTGTATTTTTATATCCTCTTTTCTGAGATGTATTTTGCCCATTTTTATGTCAAGTTGTTCATTTTATTATTGTTGAGTTTTGAGTCATTTGTATATTTTTAATACAGTCTTTTATCAGATATGTCTTTTTTAAATATTTATGCCAGTCTGTGACTTTCTTCTTATTCTCCACACAGTGACTTTCTCAGAAAGAAGATTTTTAATTCTAATGAATCCACCTTATCAATAATTTATTTCATGGATTATATTTAAAAAGTCATCATCACCAAAACCGGTTTGGCTCAATGGATAGAGTGTCAGCCTGCAGATTGAAGGGTCCCAGGTTCGATTCTGGTCAAGGGCAGGTACCTTGGTTGCGGGTGCATCCCCAGTAGGGGGTGTGCAAGAGGTAGCTGATAGATGTTTCTCTCTCATCAATGTTTCTAACTCTCTGTCCCTCTCTCTTCCTCTCTGTAAAAACTCAATAAGATATATTTTTTAAAAATAAAAATAAACATTAAAAAATAATAAAAAGTCATCACCATACCCAATGCCATCTAAGTTTTCTCCTCTATTATCTTCTAGGATTTTTACAGTTTCTGTTTTACATTAAGTTTAGATCAATTCTGAGTTAAATTTTTGTAATGGGTGTATGGTCTGTATCTGTATTTTTTTAAATTTATGTTTGCATGTGGATGTTAGTTGTTCTAGCAACATTTGTAGAAAAGATTATCTTTTCTACACTGTATAACCTTTGCTCTTTATCAAAGATCAACTGACTATATTTACCTGGTTCTATTTATAAACTCTCTATTTTGTTCTATTGGTCCATTTTCTGTTCTTTCACTAAGACCACACTGTAGTAAGTCTTTGAGTTGGTAGTATAAGTCATCTGACTTTGTTTCCTTTCAATACTGTGTTGGTTATTCTGGGTCATTTGCCTCCTTGTTTAAACTTTAGAAGCAGTTTGCTGTCATCCACAATATAACTTACTGGGGTTTTTATTGAGATTTCATGACATTTTTAGATCAAGTTGGGAAGGACTGAAATCTATATGATATTAAGTATTTTTATGCATGAACATAAAACATCTCTCCAGTTAGTTATTCTTTGATTTCTTTCATCATTCTTTAATTTATTTCATTATATTTTATAGTTTTCATGATAGATATTTGGTTAGATTTATATGGAAGCATTTCACTTTTTTTTGATACTATGCAAATAATAATGTGTTTGCAGTTTCAAATTCTACTTATTCATTGCTGGCATCAGGAAAGCAGTTGATTTTTGTATAATAACCTTGTACCCTAAAACCTTCTTATTATTGCTTACTTGTTCCAAGAGTTTTTATTGTTGTTGTTCTTCCTTGATTTATTAGACAATCTAAAATTACAGTTTTACTTTTTCCTTCCCAGTATGTATACATTTTCTTTTCTTATTGCATTAGCTAGGACTTCTACTGTGACTATATATTTATTTTATAGTTTGAAAAACATTATTCTGTGAAGGCTTCTATAGGCTTTGGCAGATATTTAGTAGTCCTTGGCAGAAATTCACAGTTAACCACTACTATTATAAAAATAAATAAATGAATACTGCTGGGAACTGAACCACTTGCCTTTTCCATGATCCAAGCCAGTAAAATGAAAGATATAAATTCTTTTTAAATTACATTTTTGGGTGAGTATAACTGATTAAATCTAAATTATTAAGCATTTTAGTTACAAAAGAAAATAAGATGTAGGGATCTTTTGTTTCTTTGTTTTTATTTTAGGTTCATGATTATCATGCTGTGTGCTAAATTATCGCTAGGTGCTGCGGTAAATGTAGAAAGATTTCCCTTGATATTTTAGATATTCTAGGGAAGCGCGATGCTATGCAACAATGGTCATTCTGTGAATGTTAACTTCAGCTAGTTCAGAACTTCAACATTAGATCACAATGTCTTTCTTCTGATGGCATCACATCTTTGCAAATTAAATTTACAGAATTAGTTGTAAGAAAAAGCAAATGCTAAGCAAACTCAATATTAAATAGAAAACAAACATGGTAGCAAACAATCTGAATCTAATTACTATAAGAAAGGATACAGTACCAGTTGATACAGATATCATCTTAGTGAGCAATTGTGTTTATTTTAAATATTAAATTAAAATATTAATATTTCCCTTTTATGTGTATTATTTTATCAAGGAGCTACTAAATCATTAGAACATAAATACTTAGTAAGTGGTTTATACCTATATTTCCAATAAATAAATTTTAAGGGTTATGAATATCTTTCTATTTATTTACTGCCTAAGAGCATTGTGAGACATTTCTGAGTCACCAACACCACTTTGAATGGAGAAAGTTCATGGATCTCTCCTTTAGATTTTACATTGGAAAAGTGAAATTGGCATTAGGGAAAGCTATAAAAAAATTGAAAACAAAATGCAAGGACTTCAGGTGGCAAAAATTCTTTATAAAAATGGTATAACTCCATTTAAGCCATGTCTATGAAATACTGGGAGATGCATAATATAATTGTAAAACTGCATTTTATAATCATAGGGAGTAACTAAATCTACATTTTAGAGCATTGTATTGTAGACAAAATGTTTCTAGGAGGCAGTGAAGATTAAAGGGAGATGATCTAAGGGTAAGAAAAATAACTAATTTCTATTGAAGTTATTGGTTTGAAATATTTTGAGGAGTTAAACTAAGGTTGTTTGGTAACTGTAGAAATGAAAGACAGATGAATGTTTATGAACTGAAAGACAAAGACTAATCTGATGTAGGGAATAAAGGGGGGAAATGAATGGCCCAATATTTCTAGCTTTAATGACTGTGTCAATAATTATAGTATCAGCTGAGTTGCTAATACAACTTGGAAGGGGAAAATTTCTGAGTTAAAACTTTATACTTACAAAAATTCCTGAGAACACATATTTGGAGATAGTAGGTAGTAAGAGGAAATTAACAGTTGGTGAAATCCTGAATGTGAATGAGGAAGTAGAAGCAGATGTTGAAATAATGTGGTATTCTAACAATTAGAGACGAAAAGCAGCAGCTAAAGAGACTCATATATTTGGAGAAGGATGTATAATAACTATAAATAATATCATGGTAACTAAAGGGGGAGAATTTTGCTGATGGAATGTACCTTCCTTGTTAATTTTTAATACAGATTTTATTTCCACAAAACAGCCATGTTATTCACTGTTTCTCTTCATTTCTAAATGAATCTGATATACTGGAAAATCATATGAAGTAGAATTGAATAAGCTTTGAAATGATGGGTTTGAATCTCAATTCCACAATTCATCTGGAGCATGACCATAAGCAAGGCAATTAGTTTATCTGAAGTTATTGTAAAATTAAAATAATAGTGTTTACTTTCTGAGGTTGTAGAAGCATTAGCAATCCTAAACAGAGGAATTAGAAAAGTGCCTGGTTCATATTATTGTAAAAATTTAGTAATATATAAGCTGTTCTGGTTTTCATCACATAATTTGGCAAATTCTGTTGATATATATTTTTTCATATAATTTTCAAAATTAATATAAATTTCTCTTTTTGCTAAGATTTTATTTTCAATCAGAATACTTCACCCATGTGTTTAATTAATTTTTATAATCAGCTAAAATTAGTTACTGTTTTTTTACTGTAATAGATAGCATATGGCAAAATGCTAAATCTCTTTAATTTATATTCTAAGAATTATATCTCTAACTAGTGACCAGGTGCATGAAATTCATGCATGGGGTGAGGGTGTTTCTCAGCCTGGCCTGCACCCTCTCCAATCTGGAACCCCTCAAAGTATGTCCTACTGCTGGTTTACATGAATCTGGCCTAAACTGGCAATCAGACATCCCTCTCACAATCCAGGACTGCTGGCTCCAGCTGCTCACCTGCATGCCTGATTGCCCCTAACCACTCTGCCTGCTTGCCTGCTTATTGTCAACTGCCCACCCACCAGTCAGATCGCCCCCAACTGCCCCCCCTGCTGGGCTGCTTGCCCCCACTTTCCCTCCCCACTGGCTTGATCACCTCCAACTGACCCCCTGCTGGTCTGCTTACTCCCAATGGCTCCTGCCATACCATTCTGGCCTAATTATCCCCTGGCAACTCAAGGTCCCAGCCCCTCCTTTTTTTTCTTTTTTTCCAGTGCCTCTTTGAGTGGAGACAAGGGCTCCTTGGTAACAAGTATCTAGGATTTATTTATCTTATATAATTGAAACTTTGTAGTCTTGAGTGGAGGCCAAGGCTGGCCAGGGTGGGTGGGAAGCTTAGCTTCCTCCTGCTTGCTCCAGCTCTGTGGCAGGCCACCATCTTAGTTGGTGTTAATTTGCATATTTGCTCCTGATTGGTGGGTGGGCATGACTTGTTGGTATAGTGGAGTGATGGTTAATTTGTATCTTTCTCCTTAATTAATGTAGAGTATCTTATCTAATAAAGAAGGAATATGGTAATTGGCTGTCCTACCCTCAAAAATGGCAGCATCCACAGCCAATAATGAGGGAATATGCTAATTGACTGCCACAGCCTCAAAGATGACAGCACCTACAGCCACAAGATGGTGGTGCCCAGTCTCCTTAGCCCCACTGGGGAGGCAGGCATACATCAAGGCTTTGCCACGTGCCTGCCTTTGTAGTCTCCCAGTCCCCTCAACTCCCCAGCTGAGGTATAGGAAAGTCTTGGATGGTAGATGCCAGCTGCTCAAGGCTGGCCCAAGTTGCAGGCAAGATATTGATGGTGGCTGCCCAGCCTCCCAGGGCAGCCTGAAGCTCAGGTAACTAGGGCTGGCCAAGGCTTGCACTGCTGGCAGTGGCAGCAACAGAGCTGTAATGGGGTGTCACCTTCCCCTGATCACTGAATCCCTCCAGCCCTTGAGGGCTCCCAGACTATTAAAGGAAGCAGGCCTGGCTGAGTGCATGAATTTTCAGGCCTCTAGTGTGTTTGAAAAACTTTATCATCTTATTTTATTTTCACCACATTTTCTTAGATTTTTAATTATACAAGCTAAAGTTTTCCCCCTTCTTCATCTTTTAAATTGTCTTTAGTTTGAATTCATGTAATTGACCAACATATGTGAATTTATTGTGTGTAGAATTATTATACTGAGTATTCATTTTCTTAATATTTCCTTTAAAACACATTACAAAGATAAAATGTCATGTTAAAATTTAAAACACTAGTTCTTCCTGTAAACTTGCTGCTGCTATCATTATTTGATCAACATTTTCCAAGGCACCTAAATCCCCAATTTTAGTGATAGTGCTGCTACTTTTGTATATTTTGTTCCCTTGTATCTAATTCATCACCAGGTCTTCACTATTTGCCACACCTCTAATTCAAGCCATTATAATATGAACAACCACCACCACAAATTAAGGTTCTAAATTACCTCAAATAAAGGTGGAACTATTATTTCAACTGTATCTTTCACTTATTTTATGAAGACCAAAAAAGAAGCCTATATAGAGTGATATAATTTTAAAATGTTTTGTAACATTGTGCACCTCTGAGGTAAATAACTTCAGTATGTGTGTTTTCATTAGCAATGCTTGTTGGCGCTTCCATTTATGGAAAATCATAATTATGAGGTTCACTTTCCTCAAGTATAAAAATGGCAATAATAATAATACACACAAGGTTATTTTGAGGATGAAATGATAAAATGAAAATAAAGTTGACCCCAATCCAGTTCTATGTGTACAGATCATCAAACTATCACTTTCTAAAATCTCCTGATTATTTCTTACTCCCTTCCAATTATTCCTATTATAAAGGTTGTATAGCTAGAAAATTGTATGGTATATGGATGATGGAGACAGTGTCTAACATAGCAGCCATGTATATTATAACTATTTGTCTAAGAAGTATTTTTCTGGAGAAATGTACTATAATTATCTCTCTCTCTCTTTTCTGGAATGTCAAAATGAATAAGCCAATATCTTCCAATTTCTATGAAATTGAGAAACCTCCTTTACCTTGAGCTTAAAGAGAACACACATATTTGAAAGTAGTATTACTAGTTCAGTAACTTAAAACCTATCCAAACTGATTAGGAAATTTTACAATTAACAGAGGGAAAAAAATGAAAAGGAATTGGGCAATCTCCAGCTTTCTGACAGTTCATTCTAAATTGACCCCAAATTGTTGTTTCTTTAACATATATTTATCACCTTTAAACGTGTTAATTGTGCTGCAAGCACTGCAGCTGGGATTAATTTAGGAAGTTTGAATTGCCTTCTCTACAGCTGGTGAACACTGAAGCAAAACTGTGAAATAAGCTTTGCTAAAAGAATTCGAGAATTCGCAGTGTTAATTATTCAACTCTTTCCTTCAGAATTTTTTCTAAGTCTAGTCCTAAATTATAAGAGGAATAGTCCTATTCTTATACTATTAACAGGAGTAGGACATTTGGCTGTTTATGATGCTGGTTTTATGTATGTATTTCTAATTTAATACCCAAAATTTGCAAGAGCTTTGTCTAGCTTATTATCTAAGTTTTGCAAGAATTTTTGAAAAAACAATGGATTTCAAAACTAAAGGACACAACAGAAAATCGCTCATTACTAAAACTCGACACTGCCCTCCCCACCACACACACATACAAAAGAGTTAGAGAATCTTTAATATTTATTTATTTAAGACTCTTTCACATTTCCTTATCTTTATGTATAAGAGACACTATTCTGGAAATCATTAATTTTAAAGTCTCAATCCTCTTCTTTTCACTCTGTCCTTGTTTATGTGTGTGGACATAAAATGCTTGCTTTATATATATGAAATTTAAGACAAAATACATATTTGTATACATACTTCTTTAAATGGTAAGATATTGCATGTACAGGGAAAAGTAGAGGTTATTGGTGACGTCTGACAGCATTTCATCTTTATTTAGAAGTCTCACAAATATGCTCAAAAATTGAGTATCACTTATTCAGAGTAAAAATATATAAATTTTATCAGGTCTGCCTTTAATCTCTTATTAGCTCTGACCACATCTACACTAATGAAAGAGAAAAATGCTAATTGACTCTACCTTTACTATGCCCACAGCCAATCAGAGTGACTATGCAAATTAACCCAACAAAGGTGGCAGTTAATTTGCATACACCTAGGGAGTGAGGGAAAAAGACTGAAGACAGCATAGAAAGAAGAGGGAGGGAAAGCTGAAAGCAAGGCAGCTACCAGAGGGAATGCGTAGGTGGGGCAGGGTGGGCGGTGGTGGCAGGGGGCAGAGCTGGAGGTGGGGAATCTTCCTGCAATGGGGCCCTAATCTATATTTATAAAGAGGCAATATGCTAATTGGTTCTAACAGTATCACAGTCATGGTTGCTAAGGAGGAGGATGCCTGTGCATGTGTGGCGGGGCACGGCTTCCGGGTACATGGTGGAAACAGGGAGGTGCCAGGAGGAGGCCTGTGCCTGGGAAGTCAGGGGTGAAAGCCCATAGCTGCCCCCTCACCAATCCTTCACCACCCACTGCTTGCATTCAGAGCACCCCACGGCTCACCTGGACAAGGAGCACAGCACAGCAGGTAGGAGGTTTTCATGCTCTCCTCTGGTGCCATGATGGGGCTTAGACGCTGCGTTGCTCCAGAGATGGCAGTACCAACCAGAGGCAACTCAAGAAACTGAGGGTGGGGCTTAAAGTGGCCAGAGAAGGCCAGAGGGGTCAGGGAGCAGGACCAAGCATACTGGATCTCCTCGTAGAGAAGTTTGGGTGTCAAGTCAGGGCATTGGGTGGGAGGGCAGGCATGTGATTTCATCCTGAGGCTCTTAGTCTATACTAATCTATCTATCTATCTATCTATCCATCTATCTATCATCTATCTATCTAAAAGCCTAATATGCAAATTGTCTCTTCAGAACTTCAACCAGGAGTTCAATCGCTCACTATGCTGTGTGCTGACCACCAGGAGGTGGGTTAGAACAAAGACCCCAGCCTGCAGCCAGCAGCCAGCAGCCAGCAGCAGGGAACGGGTGGCCCCTGCTAGCAGCCAGGGAAGGGAGGCTGGCAGCCTGAAAGCCCCAATTGGCCCTGATTACTGGCCAGGCTTAGGGACCCTACCCATGCACAAATCTCATGTACCAGGCCACCCTAAGAATAATATGCTAATTAGACTAGGAGACTTTCTATAGACCTGGACAAAGCTGGGAGCTTGAACAGCCTGAAAAATGCCCCTAAATGGTCCTCAGCCCCTAACCCAGGCCCATCCTGCCCTCAGTGGTCATCAGCCTCTTACCCAGGCCACTCATGCCCCACAGTGGAGACCACCACCCTGATGGGGAGCCTGCAAACACCCCTCAGCCCATCACCCAGGCTGGTCATGTCCCCAAGTGGAACCCCTACCACAGTGGGAGTGTGGGCAGACTACAAACTGTCCTCAGCTCCTTACTCAGGCTGGCCCTGCCCCCGGCAGAGACCCCTCTCTACCTGATGGGAGTGTGGCCAGCCTGCAAATCACTCCAGCCCCTCACTCAGGCCAGCACTGCCCCTAGGAGGGTCCCCACCCAAATGGGGGCATGACCAGTCTGCAAACCCCTGGAAGCCCCTTTCTCAGGCCCACCTTGTACCCCACTGGGGAACCCCCACCCCGATAAGGGTGTGGCAAGCCTGAAAACTGCCCCAGGCCCCTCACCTAGGCTGGCCCTACCCTCCAAGGAGACCCCACCCTGATCTGGGATCCCCTTCAGGGCAGACCAGCTGGCCCCCACCCATGCATCAGGCCTCTATCTATATTAATAAAAGGGTAATATGCTAATCAGACCAGATGTCTTCTTGACGACCATCCTGACAAAATGGAGCCTGGGTGAAGCCACCTGCTGGCAGACCTGGGTACCAGCACCAGTGGCTGGCTTTGGCAGGGGAGATGGAGAAGCCACCCAACCTGCAGTTTAGTGCACCAGCGCCTGCAGCTGGCTGTGGCCCTGGAGACAGAGAAGCTGCCTGCCTCAAGGTCCCAGGCTGCAGCCAGCCAGAGAAGCCACCTGGCTTGCGGTCCCCATATGCCTGTGCCTGTGGCCCAGGTGAAGCCACCTGCCCACTGCCCCCTGTGGCTGCAGCCAGCCCAGGTGAAACCGGCCAGTGTCCCAAGTGCCTGTGGCCAGCCAGAGGGAGGGAAGTTCAGGTTCTGGGTGCCTGCTGCCAGGTGGAGGAGGAAATCTTGGGTCCCGGGTGCAGGGCCTGGTGTAGGAAGAGGTGGTTAGGGGCAATAAAGCCAGCGGGGAAGCAGTTAAGGGTGATCAGGCTGTCAGGAAGAGGTGGTTAAGGGAAATAAGGAAGACAGGTAAGCAGTTAGGAGCTAGTGGTCCTGGATTGTGATAGGTATGTCCAACTGCCAGTTGAGGCCCAATTCCGCAGGGATAAGGCCTAAAACCAATGGTCAGACATCCCCTGAGGGGTCCCAGATTGGAGAGGGTGCAGGCTAGGCTGAGGGTGTACTAGTGGCCCATGCACAAATTTCATGCACTGGGCCACTAGTACTATATAATTAGATATTTGAAACTGGAAAACATTATCTAATTTACAAGATAGTTTAATGAATCATTTTTAAAATTGCTTTGCCAACAGTTTCAGCATAGATTATTTTAAAGGCTATATATATATATATATATATATATATATATATATATATATATATAACTTTTTACTAATACAATTTTTCAAACATAGATCTAAGCAGAGACATTTACATAATAAATAACATGTACCCATCACCTATCTTCAAAATTTGCTAATTTAGCCAATCATTTAAAAACTCTAATCCCTTCCCTCTCTACTTTTTCTTAATTTATTTTGCTGTTGTTCCTGTTGAAGATAACAGGCCCTTCACCATATGATTATCTACAATATGGAATTTGCTAATGGCAAAATATGATGTTAGTTAAGATGTTTCTTAAATGGAGAAAATGGCAGGTGAATAGGCAGCAGTATCATGCACCTCCTTCTAGGGCCAGGTCTGAAAAGCAACTAAGTGGGAGAACATCCACCCTGAATGAACAAATTAGACACAGCTGAGGAGATAATTAAAAAAAAAAGGCAGAGGATGCCTAGAGAATGCCACCTGCCAGTCATAACCCACGTGGAGCCACCACTGTGCCCTGGCGGTGAGTGGTGCAGTACCACCTGGCAAGCTCCCAGATATCTACAAGGAGCACTTGTTGCCAGAGTAAACTCCTGCATCAGGCCTCCTCATCAACCCACTGGGATCCAGCTTCCTAGGATTTGGCCAGGGGGAACCCAGTGCCTCATCTCAAACCCCCGATCCCATAACTGTGCTGCTAGCCTGACCCAGAGACACTCTGCACCTGCTCCACCCCAAGCTGTGGGACTTGCAGGACTCACTGTCAGGGTTACCTAGAGCAACCGAGAACACACCCTGCTGTGGGTTACAGGAGGAGCATAGACTATGAGACACAGAGCACCCAGCACCCGCTCCACCCTAGCACCCTGGAAAGGCCTACTGGGGTGACCCAGAGCAACGTACATTTCACCCTGTTTGGGAGGGGGGACCTAGAACAACCCAGCACATGCTTCACTCAGGGCCACAGGTGAGCTCTGAGTGTGCAACTCACACCCGCTCCACCCTGGTCCCCAGAAGAGTCCTGCTGTTGCTATCCAGAGCAACCCAATGTGCACCTTACTCTAGGCAACAGGAGAGGGCAGCCTGAGCAACCCCAGGCAACCCTCCCCTGCTCCAAGTTCTTGTGTGTGGGGCAACAAGAAATAACCTAGTGTGTGACCCACTCAGGTCACAAAGGAGTGCTGATTGTGCGACCTAGAGCAACCTGCACCTGCTTATCCCTAGCCCCTGGGACAGTCCTGCAGGGGCACTCAGAGAAAACCAGGACACTTCACTCCAGGCCACATGAGCAAGCCTAGGGTCACAGGACTATGCTGCAAGTGCCCTTCCAAAGGGACCTAGGGTGCCAACCTACCATGGGTGCCAGGACCGCACAGTGCATTGCATGCCAGAGGGCTCTGGGTCCTCAAATGGAATTGCACACCACAGAACTGTGCACATATTCCCTGAGCATCTGAAGCAGACAACTGAGGACAGATCTGTGGGACAGAGGATACAACTCAGAACAGAGACGATAAAAGCATGAGACTCAAGGAAGATCCAGCCTCTGGGCCAATGATTTCTGGACTATTGCCTTGATAGGGTCTTTATCCTCTCAAACCCCAAGGATTCCCAGGGCCAGAAAGAGACAGAAAATGGGGAGACAAATAAACAACCCCCCAAAGAAAGGAAAGGAGGACCAGAAAAATGAACCAAATGAAATGGATGCATGCAATATGTCAGAAAAGAATTGAGAGTAAGAGCATGAAGTTCATAAACCAGATGGATGAGAAAATCGACAACTTACATCAGAATCAAGAGGAAATCAAGAATGATATAGCAACAATAAAAACACAATGGAAGTTTCAACAGAAGACTAGAAGAAGCAGAGGATCAAATTAGTGACTTAGAAGATAGGGGAAAAAAAAAAAAAGCACACCCAATAGGAACAGCAATTGGAGAAAAACTTGAAAGATGGAGGAGAGCCTAAGGGAACTTTGGGACAATAAGACAGGAAGTAACATATGTATAATAGTGGTGCCAGAAGGTCCAGAAGAGGAGCAAGGGTTATAAAAGTTATTAAAAGAAATAATGACAAAAAACTTCTCTGGTTTGGGGAGGGGGAAAAAATCAAACAAGCAAAGAGAGTTCCAAACAAGATGAACCCAAAAAGACCTACATGGAGACATAGCAAACATTACAATGGCAAACATTAACAATAAAGAGAATCGTAAAGGCTGCAAGAGAGACAGAGAGTTATCTACAAAGGATCTCCCATTAGACTATCAACTGATTTCTCAACAGAAACACATCAGGAAAGAGGGAATGGAATAAAGCATACACTAAATAGGTAAAAATTACAGCACATTAGCTTTCTAATATAATACATTAAGATAGACACTTTCAAGCTCTTTGTATGAATCCAGCATTACCATGATCCCCAAACCAGATAAAGATACCACAAAGAAAGAGAATTACAGACATGATGAACATAGATGCTAAAATCCTCAACAAATTTCTAACAAATCTGATCCAGCATAAAATTAGAAAGATCATACACCATGACCAAGTGGGATTTATTCTGGGGATGCAAGATGGTACAATATCTGCAAATAAATAAACATGATACATTACATAATCAAATTGAGAAATAAAAATCTTATAATCATATCAATTGATGCAGAAAGCATTTGACAAAATCCAACACACTTTCCTGATAAAAACTCTCAGCAAAGTGAGAATAGAGGGATCATAACTCAACATAATAAAAGCCTTATGTGACAAACTACAGCCAATATCATATTCAATAGCCAAAAACTAAATTCATTTCCCCTAATAACAGGAATAAGACAGGGATGCCCACTCTTACCACTCCTTTTTGACATAGTACTGAAAGTGCTAGCCATAGCTATCAGACAAGAAGAAGAAACAAAAGGCATCCAATTGCAAATGAAGAAGTATAACTGTCATTATTTGCAGATAACATGATATCTTACATAGAAAATGCCAGACTCCATCAAAAAACTATTTGACTTAGTGAATGAATTCAGAAATGTAGTAGCATAGAAAGTTAACACCCAGAAATCTATGGCTTTTTATACACAAATAATGAACTCACAGAAAGAGAAACAACAAAAACAATCCAACTTACCATTACACACAAAAAAATTAAGATACCTAGGAATAAACTTAACTAATGAGTAAAAGATCTTACTCAGAAAACTACTGAACATTGACAAAAGAGATAGAGGAAAACATAAACAATTGGAAGAACATACTGCGTTCATGTCTTTACTTCACTTCAGTTCCCATTACCCCAACATAAGGAGAGACACCCTCATTATCAGGTAACACCATCATGGTAAGAACCCTGCTCAGCCTACTACAGTGGTTTTAAATAGGCCAAGGATCACTATAGATGGTTTGGTTCAATGGATAGAGCCATGACCTGCAAACTGAAGGATCCTGGGTTCGATTCTGGTCAAGGGCACATTCCTGGGTTGTGGGCTCAATCCCCAGTAGGGAGCATGCAGGAGGAAGCAGATTGATTCTCTCTCATCATTGATGTTTCTATCTCTCTCTCCCTCTGCCTTCCTCTCTGAAATCAATAAAAATATATTAACAAAAATAAAAATAGGCCATGAATCAAATGTTGCTGCTTTCCATCCATCCAGTCCCCTCACACCCTCTTTTGTCTTCGCGCCACCCCCACCCCCAAACACACACTCTGCTGGGGTCTGTAAAATGAGGTCAGGATTTCTACTTTAACCAAGGGCAACGCTCTCATTTGGCCCTTCTTCCCCACCCATCTCTGTCCGCAGGCCTGTGGGGTCTCTCCCTCCTTCCCCTCCATCTAAGGCCCTGTTCTTCCCCCTCCTCCTGTGACTTCCTGTCTGCAGCCTCCCCCTTTCTCCTTGAGGGCCAGACCTTCCCAAAGGCTGTACAGGGAGGGGCATGGTTGTGTGGGGTGGGGCTCGGCAGCCAATGCAATGGGCATGGGTGGGGTTATATGGAGTGAGCCCTGGTGGGCCATAAGGAGAGCTGAGGTAATGGATCATGGGAAGAGGAGGGAAGGACGTGGAACTTGTCCCAAGGGAGACAATTTCCCTTCTAGCAGCTCTTCTTGACCCCTGAGCAGCTGTCACTCCCCACCCACTTCCTTTCAAGTTTTGGACACCATTTCTCTGACTCAACATGCACCTGGCTTGCCCCCATAATGGTGCTACCCACTCACCTGGAGTAGTTGGTGAAATTTAACAAATAAAAAGAGGCGGCTATGAAGATTATAATTGCACACTGAGAATGCCAGAGGTTGCAGAAAGATGCACAATCCTCAGCTCTTGGATCATGTTAGCAGCTTCCTATGCCAACCAGTCCTTCCTGGCTCCTGCCCTCCCCCCCACCTCCTCCAGGGGCTTGGGCCAAAACCTGGGAGTTTTCTGATGGTTCTCACCTCACACCTCACTTTCCAGTCAAGCCACCAGCACAAGCAGCAAGCTAACCTATTGTCTGGGGCATCTGCCTCCTGGTGTGCATCACAGCAACTGGTCAAGAGGTCAAACTCCTAGTGTAACTCTGGTGGAGAGAACAATTTGCATATTAGGCTTTTATTAATATAGGATAGTGTGCTGAGTAACTCTGTGAAGTCCTAGACAAGCCCCAGTAAGGGACTCCTAGGACTCTATATTAAGTCAACATTCTTTATAACAGACACTTAATTATTCAAAGGCAGCTCCTGGTATGCTATTGTGCCTAGTAGAAATTATGTGCTGTCTCATCAGACATCAAGTAGCTTTCTTACCAGAACACAGTTTATTATCAGATCTATCAAACTATAAGTCCAATACTCATATTGGCAATCCATCAAATGTTTGAAATGGTGCATTCAGGAAAGAGCTCAAATAGCTCTAGAGAGCACAAATGAGTTTATAAGAATAGACGCTTAGATTCCTTTATCACATATGACTCCTGCACCAAATTCTCTCCCTCAACTCATACTATGACCGTGAGTGGAGAGGGGTGCTTCCATATAACCAAGTAATGAATAAGAAAAAATTCTAGGCCTTCACAGGATGTGGAGGAAATAACAAACTAATATAAATAAAAAAGAATATAATTATATTACAAATAACATATAAACCCTGCATAGAGTGGAAAAGAACTAGTAATATCAGTAAACTTGGAAAACAGTGTTTTGACCACCTTTGTTTATAACACAAGGAAAAAATTACTCTACTTACTTAATATTGTACTTTGGTTATTAAATTTGATTTCCACAAAGGTATGGGTAAGCAATTCTGAAATTATTTAATGTATACTGCAGGACTGAGCACATAAGTAAATATAATATGATTATTAAGATGTGAGTTCTCACACTCAGAGAAAGAAGTTATAAATAGAAAAAGGGGAAAAACTAGATTGAACCCTGTGATGTGGTATTATAATTAGAGTTATCAGTATGAATTAATTGTTCTATACACAAATACACAGAGAAACACATGTAAAAAGATAGGTAGACATAGCTATCTCATTTTCAGTATGTGTGTGTATGTGTGTGTATAAATATAAATATATTAAAATATTTTAATTAGAATTTTGATTGCTATATAGAGAAAATTATGGAAATAGAACATTGCATCAATTCCTATCACCAATGTAATCACTAAAGGAGTTGGATCCTAGGTCAAACTGGATCAAATTCTACATAAGATAAACCCATATTTTCAGTTTCTATTCTTTAACTTTGCAACACTTTTAGATCACAGAAGCCTTTGCAATAGGGGAGAGAAAACAAGTGAAATATGCAGACTATTAGCAATAACTCGCTTCCTCTGCATCTATTTAAACCTGATAAACTTAGGCAAAATAGTCCACCCAGTGCAGTTAACTTTACCATAGTTCACTACAACAAGAGTTTATAATAAATCGTAAATTATTTGTTTCTCCTTTGCATCATCGTTTGGAATTTTATGATCTTTGGACAAGTTAACAGAAGTGTTTGTTTTGTGGGCAGTTTGTTATCCTCATATACTAACCACTTACATTATCTGGCATTCTTAGTTGATTATTTTAAAGTCACCTAGAGTACATTAGTATATCAGCACACCCTTCCAGGCTACATTCAATTAGTGCTGGCTTTGGTAGTTCATGTAAGAAATGGGATAATGGGTTTAAAAAATAGCATTGCATAGCTAATTGCCTCTGTCAAAGACTTTCTCTTTTTTTATTTGATTTGCCTGATTTATTATTTTTATTTTATTCTAATATGTTAATTTGTTAAATTGATGTGAAAGACTATTAGCTGTAGGGTCAAATAGATGAAAATTTGAGTCCAAGGTTACACACAGATTTGATGTTTGAAGTTATACTTGAAGGAATTATTTCTATTATTGTTAATAACCAATGTGAAAAGGAAGAAATGATACAATATTCTTAATATAATATTAATATAATTGTTTTTAAATAAGAGCTAATAGTTTCCTAAAATTACTGTATGCCAGATATTTTGATAATAATTTTAATATACAATTTCCAAAATAATCCTCAAAACAACTGTAAACGATGTACTCTCACAAACATTTAGCAAAGGAAACTGATTATTAGAAACTGAAATAACTTACTCAATATCACATTGAGTCTTGAAACTGTAATGGAGTGTGGTTCTCAGAGTTGATAAGGTATTTCTAAATTTATTAAATTATTTGTGCATTCATTTTATTCATTCAGAAATTTTGCTTCAGAACCTGTGCTAATAACCCCAGTAATAAAATCTGCAATAATGCAAAAATAATGTGAATTTGTATAAATAAGAACATACAAATAAAAACTGTACATGGTTATCTTTTTTTCATTCTTCATATTAAAAAAAAAAAATACCCAGAGGCTAACGTAAAGCCTCTTTTTGCACATGTTTTAGTTTCAATGAAAAGTATTACATAATTCCTTAAAAGAAATAAAATAAGAATATTTATTTTTTATCCAGCAACTTTTCTGAATTCAATTATCAGTTCTAGTAGTGTTTTGGTAGAAATTTTAGAATTGTCTATACACAATATCATGACCTGATACTGCATATTTTACTTCTTCTTTTCCAATTTGGAAGCCTTTTATTTCTTTTTCTTGTCTGATCACTATGGCTAGGGCTTCTAGCACTGTATTAAATGAGAGTGGTGAAAGTGGACATCCCTGTATTGTTTCTGATCTTAAGGGAAACACTGGTAGTTTTCTTTATTGAGTATGATGTTGGCTGTGGGTTTGTCATATGTGGGCTTTATTATGTTGAGGTATTTTCCCTCTATTCCCATTTTGATGATAAATGGATGCTGGATTTTATAAAATGCTTTTCTGCACCTATTGAAAAGAAGTCATCAACAAAGTGAAAGAACAGCCTACTGAATGGGAGAACATATTCGCCACTGATACCTCTGATAAGATGTTAGTTAATATCCAAAATTTATAATTTTTTTATTTATATAACTCAACACCAACACACACACACACACACACACACACACACACACACACACACACATACACACACACACATGCAATCCAGTTCAAAAAATGGGCAAAGGACCTGAGTAGATACTTCTCAAAGAGGATGCCATTAAACAAATGAAAAAATGCTTGGCCTCACTTATCATCAGAGAAATGAAAATTAAAACCACAATGAGATTATCATCTGCTAGAAAGGCTAACATAATTAAATCAACAAACAGTAAGTATTGGTGAGGGTGTGGAGAAAAGGGAACTGCACTGATGGTGGGAATGCAGATTGGTGTACCCACTGTAGAAACAGTATGGAGTTACATCGAAAATTAAAAATGGAACTGTCTTATGACCCAGCTATTCCACTTAAAAATATATCTGATAAAACCTGAAACACTAATTTGAAAGAATATATGCACCCCTATTCTTATTGCTTTGTTATTTACAATAGCCAAGATTTGGAAGCAGCCCTGGTGCCCATCAGTAAATGAATGGCTAAAAAGGCTGTGGTAAATTTTCATAATGGAATACTGCTCAGCCATAAAAATAAGGAAATTTTACCCTATGCAACAGCATAGATGGACCTAGAGAGCATTATGCTATGTGAAATAATGCATTCATAGAAAGACAAATACCACATGATTTTACTTATATATGGAATTTAATGAGCATAATACACTAACAAATAAAATAAAAACAGACACATAAAGAACAGATTGACAGCTGTCAGAGGGGAAGAGGGTTGCAGGGCTAGGTGAAAAAGTGAAGGGATTAAGAAAAAATAATTGACACATATAGAAGTATGGTGATTAACAGAGGGAAATGGAGATGCAGGCAGTAGAAGAAGGTGAGTGGGGATAAACGGTGATCAATGGAGACTTTACTTGTGTTGGCAAACACATACAGAGAGAGAGAGAGAGAGAGAGAGAGAGAGAGAGAGAGAGAGAGAGAGAAATGAAGTGAGAAAAGTAGAATGTTGATAATTGATATATGAATGTACATTTTATATATAATGGATATATGAATGGATATATGAATGTACATTTTATATATAAATCATAGACCCTATTCTGTTTATGGGAATTTTAATCTATCCCATAAGCATAGCCATAAAAATTTATTATTTGGAGAAATGTAGTAGTCAAATGGGAAAGCCTTAATCTCTCTTAATTTAAGGCCCTTTGGTTGACTCATACTTGAACTTAAAAGAAATTTTCCCATAGCCCTTTCTTACCTACATGTATTTAAAAGAAATATATCTTTCCTCTATATAAATGAAGGTTTGTCACATATGAGGCCCTTTGATAATGTCTCTCCAATTTTTATAAATTTCCTATCATGCCCCTAATCTGAGAGCTGGAGGCCAGATTGAGGTGCAAACTCTCCTCCGACCCCTTAATAAATTTTACCTCACACTAGGCAGCTGCCTATTTGATATGAGAGCATAAACTTTCACCACCCCACAAACCTTGCTGAAATCCAGATTATAAGAAGTGAATAATTAATCCAGACTTGCCCTCTAATCCCCTCCAGGAAATTAAAATTAGTACTTTAGGGCTATTCCCACAGACAATGTGGGCTATCAAAAAGGAAGATAGAAAACTCAACTTAGTAAATAAAAATCATATTCAAAGATAATATCAGCACTATATTTCCATAATGATGAGATCAGACAATGTATCCTTGGAAATAATTTATGTTGGCGGAAAATCAACATCAAACTACAAAATTCTGCCATATCCAGATGAACATAATTCTATTGTCCATTGTTCTTGTTACTACTGGTCTGGTTGCATTTGTTAGTTTGCAATCAAGAGGCTCAAACACTCCAAGCAAGTTCTTCTTTCTACCAAACATAGAATATGCTCAGAACCTTATGCCACTGAGTTTAGTTAATACAAGCCCTATCAGCCCAAATGCTCTCTCGCTTGATGAGGCAAAGGGCTTATACTATTTGGCTAAATTAGTGGCCTAACAACAGGCTAATGCTGGAGATCCTACTTCAGTCTCCTAAGACTCGAGACCCACATCAATTCCAATGGGTACACACTTGGAAAGGACTCCTCTGTCCCATCTTCCAGATGGCATCACCCAACTCAGGACTTTATTTTTGAAGATGACATCACAGCAGATGACACTGCTCCAGCCTAAAACTTTGAGATCTCCCACTGGATATTATTTTACCCTCTGTGCTGAAGCTATGTTCACACCTTGAGCACTAAAAACTTCACCCAATAAAACCCACAGCCTGCCACTTCCAAGAGGCCAGCAAATTAAACACAGGATGGTTATTGCTATTCTTTCTTTGATGTTAAGAATTTTACCATTTTTCTTAAGGTTGTTTTCTACTTAGCTCATTATCATGTTACTAGAGGTCAGGTGCGTGAACTTTGTGCACAGGGGTGCTGGGGGTCCCTCAGCCCAGCCTGAACCCTCTTACAATCCAGGACCCATCAGGGAATGTCCAACTACTGGTCTAGGCAGGATTGGACCTAAATCAACAGTCAGACATCCCTCTTGCATTCCAGGACCTTTGGCTCCTAAACATTCGCCTGCCTACCTGCCTGATCACCCCTAACCACTCTGCTTGCTTTTCTGATCATCCCTAACCACTTGCCTGCCTGCTTGATTGCCCCTAACTACTCACCTGCCTGCCTGAGTGCCCCTAACTGCCTCAGCTTTGGCCTCTGCACCTGGGACCTAGGCTTCTTTCCTCTGGCCAACCACAGAAAAACCAGGACCTGGGCTTCCCTCCCACTGGCTGGCTGCAGGCACCTGAGACCTGGGCTGGCTTCACCCAGGCTGGCCACTAGGCACTCAGGACCCTGGTTGGCTTCTCCTGGGCTCCAGCTTTGTCAGGAAGGGCACCCAGAATGACATCTGGAAGACATCTGGTCTATCAGTTTAATTAGCATATTACCTTTTATTAGTATAGATACTCCTTCTCTCACCAAAATGTGCACCCATTTACCACCATATCTAGTAGGAAATCTGGTAGAGATTACTGCTAACTGCCATTTTAAAAATTAATACTATTGGTTCCCCTAAAAGTCATTTGCCTCGTACAGTCACCTATGGACCCTCTAGGGTAGGGGTGTCGAACTCAATCAGAAAAGGGGCCAAAATCTAAAATCCAGCCTAAATCGCGGGCCGAATGGTTTACTGAACAGTCATAAACTGTCGTTGTGATGGAAACGCAGCGGAGTGCAGTGATGACAGCGCGGTGCGGGCCACATTGCAAGGCCTGGCGGGACGGATTTGGCCCGCGGGCCTTGCGTTTGACACATGTGCTCTAGGCTACCATAAAATAATTTACTGCTTTTTGTTATCAATGCATGAATTGTTAGACCTATAAATAAATAGGAATTTATTTTTCAAATTTATTTTCATTTTTGATGTCTTGTGTTAGCAATACATAAATATCTTCAGTATTTTGTATCATTTAAGACAATATTGATGTAGGTATTGACAGATATAATTCATAAATAGACAACATAAATTTGTGGTATGATAAATACTGCACAGTACTCTAAATGTATTTTGTTTTCCTTACTAGAGGCCCAGTGCATGAATTTGTGCACCAGTGGGGTTCCTCGGCCTGGCCTGCAGGATTGAGCTGAAATCGGCTCTCTGATACCCCCCAAGAGATCCTGGATTGTGAAAGGGCAAAGGCCAGGCTGAGGGATCCCACTAGTGTGCAGTTGGGGCTGGGGAGGGATGTGGGAGGTTGGCCATCCAGGTAGGAACCATGGGAGTGCTCCAGGGAAATTCTCACTCAGTCCCAATTGGCCGGACCCCAGCAGCAAGCTAACCTATTGGTCAGAGTGTCTGCCCCCTGGTGGTCAGTGCACATCATAGCAAGTGGTTGAGTGGCCTTAGCAAATTATTAGCATATTATGCTTTGGTTGGTTGAACAGATGAATGGGCATTTAGTATATTACACTTTTATTATATTGGATGATTTTCTTAATAACATTTTCTATTCTCTAGTTTACTTTAAGGTGAAAATATAGTATAGAATACACATAACATGAAATATATTAATCAGTTGTGTACATTATCAGTCTTCTGGTCAACAGTGAGGTATTAGTAGTTAAGTTTTGGGGAGTCAAATATTACACACAAATTTTTGACTGCCCATAACCCCCACATTGTTCAAGGACCAATTGTACATTGTAATAAAAGTTATGTTAATGGTTTTGGGGCTATTAATAAGTAAAATAAGGAATACTTGATCAAAGAGCACTGAGCTGCAATGACAGTCAACTAAGATAGTTTCTAAGTAACTAAGAGTGGGTAACATATACAGTGTGGACTCTCAGGACAAAGTAGGCATTCACATTCTGGGAAGTACAGGGCAGGTCAGTGCAGGACTTCATTATGCTACTCAAAACAGCATGAGACTTAAAACTTATAAACTGTTTATCTCTGGAACTTTCCATTTAATACTTTTAGACTGTGTTTGACCCCAGGTAACTAAAACTGCAAAAAGAAAAACTGAAGAAGGGGAAGAACTGTATTTATATAGAATAAAGACTTTGTTCTAGTGCATGATCCCCTGACAGAAACAATATCCAGGTAAGTATATTTAGTGTCAGGGGAACACTATACATTGAGGATACTTGAGAAAATTTATCTATGTTTAACATTTATAAAATCGATTTTCATATCACAACAAATATGTTCTCATTTTTCTTCTCCTTGATTCACTTCTAATCCTTCACAGGATTAGATATGCTTTCAGTGGGTAAGTTAGTGTGACATTGGAACTAGTAAATCAATAGAAGGATGAAATACATCTCATTATCTTGATTTGCTTTCTCATCTTGTTCTTACCAAGGAGGGTGTCAGAGGTCTGTCTATAATGGAAAAAGAGAGCTATTATATTGCCATTTAATTCTTGCTTACCTTGCTCAAAGGATTTAAGTTTATGGTTGCCTAATAAATCTTAAAGCAACAGTAAATTATGCTTTTCTGTTTTTTTCAAGGCCAATTCAGATGGTTAGAATTTCTTTAGTTCTCAGATAGAAGCAGTCTCTAATTATATGGCGTGTGGAGTAGGAAATGGGGAGAAAGGACACCACTTGTCAACTAGGCAATCAAGGTTTCCTAAAATATAAAAGTGGTCTTGGTGCCATACATACTAATTGTCTTACAATGCATTATATTAATATTTACTATGTGTCAAATATTATTCTAGGCCCAGAGAAAATTTTATTTTTAAATGTTCTAATTGAGTTTATATTCTAGAGAAAACAGACAGTAACTAAATTAAATGTTAAATATTACCAGGTCACGTGTTCTCCAAAAAAGCAGAAACTGGAATGAAATTAGGATTTTAACCAGGTTAGGGGAAAATGCCTGTGGATTATGAAGGAGGGGAGGAACATAGCTGGACAGGGAAGCTTTCAAGCACACTGCTAATCAGACACCCGTGAAAGCAAACAGGGAGAAATCAAGATTGGGCTGGGAGAATTTCAGGTCATGATGGAGATCTGACAATTACTTTACCAACTGAATATGGATTTTCTAAGCAAAGACTGCCAATTAGAGGATAAAATGGACAAAAAAATGACTTAGTTTTATTGTCTTCAGTGTTCTCAGTGGATGACTGGGGTCTACATGGAAAGAGTTTCAAATGTGGCTCAAAATCCAAGACTCACATTGAAGATAATACAGTGGAAAATTGTCCATTAACTTTACCCCTTGATGTGAATGAAAGTTCTGTCTTAATAACAATGTCTGAGCAATGCATCTCTGGGGCTGTCACAAATGACATTCCTTTGAAAAATAAACTTGTGTAAGTAAAGGACAGATTGTAATAGTGTGGAGGGTGGTGTCATTTTAGATTGGTTATTTAAAACATAAGCTCATTGAAAGGCTCTCTAAAGGAATAAATATTAGGTCAGGGAATATTAGGAAGGTGAGGAAACAAGCAATGCAGAAAATCTGAGTAACATATTCCATAAAATATAAAAGCAGTGTTGGTGCTATACATACTAATTGTCATGGCTTGATGGGGGACCTGAGGCTGTGCCCCCTGCCTGGAGGAGTTTGATGGGGGTCAGGCTAGCTGGGACTGGGGCTCACCCAGTGGGGTGGGGCCAGCCAAGTCTAAATCTCCTGCATTTCGAAGCCTGTGTGGGTGATGGGTGAAGTTTGGATTAATAGATTCCCCCGGTGCACCCTAGACTCTGACAGGAAGGAGATTTTCATATACATTTTACTAATTTTCTTTTATCTCTAACATTTCTATTACAGAGAAAAGGAATTATACATGCAAAAGACTTGAGGTAGTCGTGTGTTTGGTAAGGAATAAGAAAGTAAACAGTAGCCTAGAATATATCATCTTTTTCCTGAAGTAAGATTTGTTTGACACCAAGGTATAAGTGAAAGTGTAAATGATCAAGGACAACCAGGGGAATCTAATAATAGAGGAATATGCAAATTAGCCAGGATGCGGTAATGTCACAACTGAACAATAGGGACCTGAGGCTGCACGGTGCCTGGTTGGGGTGAGGGACCTCAGGCAGGTACCCTCACTTGGTAAGACTTAATGGGGGACCTCAGGCTGTGCTCCCCTGCCCCAGTGCCAGTCGGGGAGACCTCAGGCCAGGTCCCCAGGCCTGGCAGGGTTTGATAGGGGACCTCAGGCAGTGCCTACCCCACCCCAGTACCAGGCAGGGAGACCTCAGTCTGTGCCCCCTACCCTGGTGCTGGGCCAGGGAACCTGAGATTGTGCCCCCCCCACCTGGCAGAGCTTGACAGGGGACCTGAGGCTGCAACCCCTACCCAGAGGGGTTTGACAGGGGTAGGGCTGGCTGGGTCTGGGTCTCACCCAACGGGGGTGAGGCTGGCTGTGTTTGGGTTTTCTGTGTTTTTGAAGTACATGTGTGTGGTCTTGACTTTAGGTCCCGCAGTACACCCCAGACTCTGACAGGAGGGATACTTTCATACACATTTTACTAATTTTCTTTCATCTCTGATGCTTCTATTACAGAGAAAGGGAAAATAGCAATATTAAAATATTTCCTCTAATTAATTTCCTTCTAATGTGCACAAATTTGGGCCACTATTCTTTTTTATTTTTTAAAATATATTTTATTAATTTTGTACAGAGAGGAAGGGAGAGAGATAGAGAGTTAGAAACATCGATGAGAGAGTCATCGATCAACTGCCTCTTGCACACCTCCTATTGGAGATATGCCCGCAACCAAGGTACATGCCCTTGACCGGAATTGAACCTGGGACCCTTCAGTCCCCAAGCCGATGCTCTATCCACTGAGCCAAACCGGTCTCGGCGGGGCCACTATTCTTAATATAAGAAAGATCATGTGTTAGGGGAATAGCTTATAAAACATATTGTAAAATTTATCTAATTAAAAGTATATATTTGTGCCAGATTAGTAAACTAGATAATAAAGATAATTAGTAAATAGATAATAAAGAATATTTACAAACATTTATGAAATTTGGTATATAATCAAAATGAAGTTTTAAGATAATTCAGAAAATATAAATTGATTTTAAATAGCATTGTAGCACTTGAACAGACATAATAAATAATTAAAACAGATGTATTCCTCCATTACCACACTACCAGATTACTTCAGTTGAATCAGAATTTTAAATTTAAAAATATTGATATCATTCAAGGTCTTAAAACAAATAAAGCATGACTAAATTTCTGGACTTCTTCAATAATTTCTGAATGGGTAGAAATTTCTTAATCATGCCTTAGCATAAAAAAAAAGAGTAATCAACCTGATTACAGAAAGTTTACACAAAGAAAAACAAAAATACTGTTATGTATGGCAAACACATGAATACACACAGGCCTACACAATCAATATATAAATTGAAAAGAAAAATGACCTTCAGAGGAAAATTTTCAACTTATCTTATATAAAGGTCTAATATGCCTATTATACAAAGATAATCTAAAAATGTTTAAAAAGAGCATATACTACTTTAAAATAGGGCAAAGTATACAAGCATTTCATAGGTAATGTGTTCATATACTAGTAATTTATGAATATTTTTCTAGTTCACTGATATCAAGAAAATTGTATGTATTATGAGAAACCTCAATAATCTGAGATGGGAATTTGTTGGCCTTTCACTAAATAACCTAGCCTTCTAACTCTTAGGTAGTCATCTTATCAGTTTCTCAGGAGCTTGTAGAAGAATGGAGCCCCTATGTCCTACCTATAGCAGTGACCTTGATAATGCACCATTTTATTGGCTTTTCCTCTTTCCCTGTGTGATTCTCCCTATTTCCTCTTCCTACCTTCCAGTGTTCAGCCCACACCTAAATCATTGTCTCTGGCTCTGCTTTTGAGGACCCCAAGCAATCACAAAACCTGAGGAGTCTTTGGACACTTCTCCATGTGGTTGCACTCTATAACTGTTCTCAATCAATTGTTTGTTGAAAAATTATTCTAAATCATAGCAAGTCCATGATAGTCCTTGTTAGGATACATGAACTTAGTAAGATAAAATATCTCCACCCTGGCCTGTTTGTCTCAGTGGATAAAGTGTCGGCCTGTGGAGTGAAGGGCCCTGGGTGCAGTTCTAGTCGGGGACAAATGTCCAGATAGTGGGCTCAACCCCCAGCAGAGGGTATGCAGAAGGCAGCCAATCAATAATTGTCTCTCATCATTGATGTTTCCATATCTCTCTCTCCCTCTCACTTCCTCTCTGAAATATATATATATGTATATATATATATACATATATATATATATATATATATATATACACCCCCATATAGAAATGCCCATACTATAGGTCTGATTTTGGAAGGGGAGTGGTGAATCAAGTCTTAATATCCTAACTTTAAATTCAAATTGTGCCATACCTACCAAAAAGATTATCACATGTTTCTATAATAATAAAATCCTCAAACTACTAACAGATATTATTTGCATTTTAAAGATGTAAATAATCATTATTTGAAGATTTAAATGACATATGAAGATGAAATCTAAACCACTTTTTCAAAACTACTATTTTGATTTTACTGAATTTGTTTTCAATGTTGGTTTATGACTTCGCCATTACTCACCATGATTTTTGCAGGAAAATTGTGACACGAGAATATATATAATTGTCACAAAAGTATATATATATTGCATATATATATATATATATATATATATATATATATATATAAATAGGCAATAATACATTGGAATACAATTTATAAAAATAAATTAGCTATCCCATACATACACACAATGGAATATTAGCCATAAAAATAATGAAATCGCACTTTTACAAAAACATAGATGAAGCCAGAGAGTATTATGCTAAGTGAAATAAGCCAGACAGAGAAAGACAAATACCATTTGATTTCATATATATATATATATAATCTAAAGAACACAATAAATAAACTGAAAACAGACTAATGGAAGCCAGAGGAAACAGTGCAGTGGGGGTCTGGGTGAAAAAAGTGAAAGGATTAAGAAGTACTAATAGGTAGTTATAAAATAGTCAAGGTCTATAAAACAGCATAGAACTATAGTCAACTGTATAGTGATAATTATGTATTATATAATGCCAGGTGGGTACTTGAAATATTAGAGTGAATACTTTGTAAAGTATATGATTGTCTAATTGCTATGATATACACTTGAAATTAATCTACACTAATAAAAGAAAAACATGGAAATTGATTGTACCTCAGCTATGCCCACAAGACACGCACACTAGCCAATCAGGAGTGACTATGCAAAGTAACCCAACAAAGATGGCTGCAGCCACAGAGCAAGCAAGAGGCTTGGGTTTGCCTGGCAATGGAGGAAGCCAAGATTCCCACCTGCTCTGACCAGCCTTGGCCTCTGCTTAAGACTACAAAGTTTCAATTATAGAAGATAAATAAATCTCAACAAAAATGGCAGCAACCATAGAGCTGGAGAGAGCAGGAGAATTGGGTTTCCCCCAGTGATGGAGGAAGCCAAGCTTCCTGGCTGGCCCTGGCCTCCTTTCAAAGCTACAAATTTCAATTATAGAAGATAAATAAACCCCAGATACCAGGGCCTCCACTTAGGTCACCAGAAGGTGATCTGTGACACCCTTCAGGGCAAACCAGCCAGGCCCCTCCCATGCACCAGGGCTCTATCCTATCTAATAAAAGAGTAATATGAAAATTGACCATCACTTCCAAACACAAGATCCTGCCCCCATGTGGACACAAAATGGCCACCACAAGATGTCCAGCAGGGAAGGGCAGTAAGAGGGACCAGGTTTGCAAGGGAGGGCAGTTGGGGGCAATCAAGCCTGCAGGAGAGGGCAGTTAGGGGTAACCAAGTCAGCAGAGGAGGGAAATTGTGGGTGATTGGGCCTACAGGGAAGGGCAGTGGGGGAACCCAGGCCTGCAGGGGAGAGTAGTTAGGGGTGACCAGGCCTGCAGGGGAGGGCAGTTAGATGCAATCAGGCTGGCAGGGCAGCAGTTAGGCATCAATCAGGCTGGCAGGATAGTGATTTGTGGATCATCAGGCTGGCAGGCAGAAGCAATCAGGAAGGCAGGCAGCCGAGCAGTTGGGAGCCAGCAGCCCTGGATTGTGAAAGGGGTCCCAGATTGGAGAGGGTGCAGGCTGGGCTGAGGGACACACACTCTAGTGCACGAATTTGGTGCACCAGGCTTCTAGTACAAAATAATGTTGAATACCAACTATAATTTAAAAATGTATATAACCTAGGATGTACATCAAAACCATATCTCTAAAATTGAAGTGCTAAGCCCTTTGCATTATAATAGGTAAAAATAATTAATTACATAAAACTTTATATAATATTGCTTGTTTAATGCAAAAATATTAGCAGTTATGTAACAACAGTCTTAACCTATTTTAGCGTAAGAAACTGCATATGAGGTTTTTTCCCTAACAATTATTTTCTCTTGAGTCATAAAGTTGGTTCTCACTTACCTCATTTCTTCCTAATCATCATATCTTTAGAAATACTTCTTTTATTAGAAAAGCATTTTTGAAATTATTTATTCATATTTCTGTACTAGCAGGAATTAACTTTATATTTCTTATTTTGAAAATTAATCAAATTTTTAGCCTGGACTATTGATATATTTCATTTCTCATTATAAGATGCACCAAGAGTTTCAATAATGTGTACCATCAAATAGGGTTTTTATTTATTCATCATTTTCATTATGAGTAATCTTCATGCTCAATATTTTAGCCCTCTAAGTAAGTAGCAAAATTATACTGTACAATGTCAGGAAAATGAGGTTAGTCTATGTACAAGTCAAGTGAAAAGATTTTCTCTCATCTCCACTGAATTTGTGAACTAATAAATAATGTAAGAGAGAAAAGATTGGCTGCTTAAAATCAATTCCACTATCTAAAGTATATCAATATGCTGAAAATATAGAGGAAACTGTAATAAGGCAAGTCATTGCAGAAGTTAGAGAAAACAACGTTTGCAGTAGTCTGTAAGCTAGAATTTCATATAATGTTACCATATCATATTTGGTCAAAAGATGATGATCTAAGTCCAACTTTCTAAAATAAGGCATGCATCTCTTGGAGGCAATGTTATAAATAAATCTATCAAGTATGGTTTAAAGATTATTTAAAAATTATATATAAACTCACTTTAATTTTGTGTCTGAGTAGTTTTCAAATTGTTGTTTTATGACATGACTAGTGCCCTGGTGCATGGATTCCTTCACATTGAAAGGAAATTAATTAGAAGGTGGCAGGCGGAGCAGGATTGGGTGAGAAGGGCCAGGCACAGTCTAGAGCCGAACTCCTGCTATCCCTCCCTGGCAGGCTGCACCTGGAGCAGTGCTATGGCTCACCAGGAAGGTTGTCTCCTGAGTGAGCAGGATCCCTCTGGCAGGTGGGGTCCCTTGGCATGGCCTGTGGGGATCAGGCTGAAACTGCTCTCTGCCATTCCCTGAGGGGTCCAGAATTGTGAGAGGGCAGTTCTCCGGTAATGCACCCTGTATCTGGCTCCCTTCTCTCTGGTTCTAGCTTTGGTACCTGAGAATCTCTGCTGCCACGTCATTGCAGCTTGGCAGCTCCCGCATTGAGGGTCTGCCCTGATGTTCAGTGCGCATCATACCTATGGGCTGGTCGGAAGATTGCTTAGTCATATATATATATATATATATATATATATATATATACACACACACAATCTTTTATTACATTGTCTATCAAATGAAAAAAAGAAAATGCATTACAATATTCTCAATAAAAAACTGGGAAATATATATTTTAATTTTTAAATTTATATCTGAAATCATGGCTTTCTTCAAAATTAAGCATAAAAGTAGATTTGGAAAAAAACACATCTCTCAACAGAATATCAAATTACCTAAATTTAATAGGAGCAAAGTTTTCACTATGAAAGTGACTCTGTTAGCAAAAATTCAAGTTAGCAAAAATTTAGATTTACAAAGTTTAGTTTTGATGATAGTTTTTCTAAACCACAGATACTCATTAAAAAAAAAAATCATGCATAGCCAATTATTTTCACTATAATATTTGTGAAGTAGCTCTTTTTATTTTCTTCTGCACTTTTGGTAGTCTCAAAATCAAGTATTATTTAGCCTTTAAAAGATTAGGTTAAAATTTCAATGAATTATGATATATACTGACAAATGCATAAATTGAATGTATATATATCCTCAATAGTAATAAGAGAGAAAAAATAATAAACACAGCACTTGAACAGATTTCTCCTAAGAAAAACATACTTATGGTCAAACAAACAAACAAAAATGCCCTGTATACAACGAAAATGACTCCTAAGAGGATCTTCACACAGGGATGCAACACCAAGTTTAGAACATTGCATAGAACAACGAGCAGCCATGCTGTGTCCAACAGACAGCATCTCCATGAATCTGTAACACCTTTTACTTTCTAAAATAATAACCTTGTAAACCATAACATAAACTTTACTTATTTAAAAATTTCTTCCTATCCATCTCAGATCCATACCTATCAATATTGTGCTACAAATCTGTTAATTTTGTCATCATTTAATAAACCCTAACCCAAGCCAAAAACCTCTGAATCACTCTCGAAAACTTCCTATCCCTCCTCTCTCATTGTCATTTTTATCACTAAATCCTGCTTATTTTAACCATCTAAATTTTTCCAGATTCTTATTCATCATTCTATGTCCATTGCCACCATATTGGTCTAGATTCCTTTTTATTAAAAAAAAAAAACAACACAAAACAAAACAAAATGTATTTAAGTTTAATTCAGATAAATGTGTGTAGTGCCACTGTATGAATCAAGATAAGGAAACTTTCCAGCACTCTGAAAATATCCCCCATGGCTTAGTTTCCAATATGTCCCCATTCCCACACCACCAGGCAACAACTAATCTGATTCCTATCATTAAAAGTTTTTTTTTTAATTTTCTTTATTGATTATGGTGTCACATAATTGTCCCCATCCCCCCATTCCCATTTCAAACCCCTACTCATGTATGCCCACCCCTTGTTGTCCATGACCTCTGGTTAGGCTTATATGCATGAACATAAGTCCTTTGGTTAATATATCCCCTTTGCATCTCCCTTCCCCTATCTTCCCTCTGAGGCCCGACAATCTGATCACTGCTTCTCTGTCTCCAGGTCTGTTTCTTTTAATCAATTTGTGTTGTTCATTATTTCCCCTAGATGAACTAAATGTTAATTTATTCTGGAACTTCATCTAAATGAATCATTTTTTGTTTGTTTGTTTGTTTGTTTTGTCTTGCTCCTTTTTACAGCAAAACATTTTGGAAATCCACCTTTGTAATATATATCAGTAGTATGTTCTTGTGTTTCTCAGTAATAGCCCATTATATGAATATATGAAACTGTTTTCCAGATGTTGCTAAACAAGCAGTACAGGACTGAGATTTGTCAGAGAAAAGAAATAGATGAGTTGAGCCCAACAATCATGCAATCTTACTGGGATAGTTTCCTATGAGATAGTTTTCAGGTCTTAATGCTGTGAATGAACTCAAATCCTTTGACTCTGCTGCTAAGTTGAGGAGACAGAGAATTCAAGAAACTGAGATGGCTAGAATTTTTAAGGCAGAGTTGCATAAAGAAGGGAGATGCACAGAGAGAGGACAACTAAGAGATGCAGAAGAATTTCCTTGTCTTTAGTTGCATCCAATTTGTATATATGTGGGATTAGCAAAAGGCTTAAAGAAAGAACCAAAAATAAATAGAATCAATTCTCAGAGCCCACAGCACCAACTCAACTTGGAAATACCTCCTACTCCTGAAGACCTTAAAAGAAGTTCTGCCCTAGAATAAAGGCTGCGAGGCACCCAGGAATACTAGAGATTACACTCCTAATGGGTCATGCTATTTTGTAAATATGCCAGAACAAAGTTCTACACTTTTCAGGTTTTTCTCTAATTACAGTTTACGTTCCATATTATTCTGTATTGTTCTCAGACGTATAGCATGGTGGTTAGACAACTGTGTACCTTACAGAGTGTTCCTCCCAATATTTCAACTACACATCTAGCCTGATAGTTATTACAATATTACTGACTATACCCTTACGCTATAATTTACATCTGTGTGACTACTCTGCTACTACCAATTTGTAGTTCATAATCTCTTCAGGGTTTTCACCCAGCCCTCTAATGCTTCTCCCCTATGGCAAGTGTCAGTCTGTTCTCTGTGTCTATAAGTCTGCTCATATTTTGTTTTTTAGTTTAATTTGCTCATTAAATTCCACATTTAAATGAAATCATATATTTGTCTTTATCTCTGGCTTATTCAAGCATAATACCCTCCATCTTCATACATAATGTTGCAAAACATTGTTTTTATTATTGAGTAGTATTCATTGCATATCTGTATCATAGCTTTTTTATTCACTTGTCTATTGATGGCCTCTTGGATAGCTTCTATATCTTGACTATCCTATATAATAAAAGCCTAATATGCTATGTGCCTGGTCATCTGGTCAGCCATTCAACCAATCAAAGCGTAATATGCTGATGATATGCTAAGGCTGCTCAACAGCTCACTATGATGTACACTGGCCTCCAGGGGACAGACACTTTGACCAGTAGGTTAGCTTGCTGCTGTAGTCCAGCTAATCAGACTGAGCCGGACATGCACTAGAGCCCTCCCATAGTCCCTCCCAGGCTGGCCAACCTCCTGCATTCCTCCCCAGCCCCGATTGTGCACCAGTGGGGTCCCTCAGCCTGGCCTGTGCCCTCTCACAATCCAGGACCCCTTGGGGGATGTTGGAGAGCCGGTTTCAGCCTGATCCCGCAGGCCAGGCTGAGGAACCCCACTGGTGCACAAATTCGTGCACCGGGTCTCTAGTTGTAAATAATGCTTCAGTGAACTTGAAGGTGCACAAATTATTTGAAATTGATGTTTTGGGTTTTCTTCAAATATATTCCAGAAGTAAAATTACTGGGCCACAAAGCAATTCCATTTTTTACTTTTTAAAGGAAACTCCACACTGTTGTCCATAGTGATTGAACTGATCTGCCTTGCCAGCAAAAGTAGAGTTCACTATTCTATGCATCCACACCAACACATCCGCATCCTTGCTCATTTATTGATGATAGCCATTCTGACAGGTGTGAGATGGTATCTCATTGAGGTTTTAATTTGCATCTCTCTGAAGATTAGTGATTGGCCGTCTGCATGTCCTCTTTGGAGAAGTGTCTAGTCAGGTTTTCAGCCCACTTCTTTTTATTTTTGTAGAATGCATGCATTGTTTACTTATTTGTTTGATTTATTTTTACTGTTGAAAGTATTACAGATGCCCCTTTATTTCCCCTATCGAACTCCTCTATACCAATCCTGCACCCTCCCCATGCCTTCAACACAAAATTGTCTGTCTATTCCATATGCATATATGCATACAAGGTTTTTGATTATTCTCTTCTTGCATTGTCCTTCCCTCTAAGATTTGTCAATCTGTTGCATGTTCTACTATCTGTGGACCTATTTTGTTCATCAGCTTATTTTGTTCATTAGATTCCACATATAAGTGAGACCATGTGAAGCTTCTCTTTCCCCGACTGGCTCATTTTGCTTAGCACAATGCTCTCCAGGTCTCTCCATGCTGTCACAAAGGGTAAGAGAGCTTTCATTTTTACTGCTACATAGTATTCAACTGGGTAAATGTACCACAGCTTTTTATCCACTCACCTACTGATGGGCACTTGGCTGTTTCCAGATCTTAGCTATTGTAATTGTTCTGCTATGAACATAGGGGTGTGTATATTCTTTCTGATTGTTGTTTCAGGTTTCTTAGGGTATATTCCTATAAGTGGGATCACTAGATCAAATGGCAGTTCCATTTTTAGCTTTTTGAGGAAATTCCACACCATTTTCCACAGTTGCTGCATCAGTCTGCATTCCCACCAGCAGTGCACAAGGGTTCCCTTTTCTCCACATTCTCACCAGCATTTGATATTTGTTAATTAGTTGATAGTAGCCATCCTAGCAGATGTGAGGTGATACTTCATTTTCACTTTAATTTGCATCTCTCTGATGATTCGTAACTTTTAACATTTTAGTTTCGTGACATATTTAAAATCTTATCCATTTTGAGTTTATTCTATTTCAAGGTTTTTAATGTATTTTTTATTTCAGATAGAGGAAGTGAGAGGGAGAGAGGGATATAAATATTAATGATGAGAGATAATCACTTATTGGCTGCCTCCTGCATGCTTCTTCTGGGGATAGAGCCCACAACCCAGGCAGGTGTCCTGATGGACATCGAACCATGACCTCCTGATTCATGGGTCAATGTTCAACCACTAAGCAATACTGGCCTGGCTTCAGTTTTTTTTTTTAATTAAATGTTCTGGGGTTACATTAGCTCATAAAATTATATAGGTTTCATTAAAAGAGCAAAAACTAAAACAATATTTAAATTTTTATTAATTGGGAGGTACCTTCTGAAAATATATGATGTAATACTGGGTAAGGACTTCAGGGAGTAGGACAAACAGTCTGTATTCCCATCAGCAATGCACAAGGGTTCCCTTTTCTCCACATTCTTTAAGTTAAGAATTTCCCATACTAACTGAAATAGATGTGCCTAAATTTTTCTTTAAGATGGTGGAAAAATAAAAAAGTTTCAAGGAAGTGGGTACACTTGAAAGAATTGATGTATGATGGTGAGGCCAGGAGATCAGGATAATGTTTCAGAGAAGATTGCAGGGGACACATCATTCATCCAAGACAATCAGTACGATGCTATTGTGAGGATCATTTGCATTAATAAGAAGTTTTAGAAGTCACTCTCCTCTTCAGTTTAGAACTAACTCAGTCATCGCAGAGCTGGTCTCAATGCTCACGGGCAAATGGGATACTGAGATAATAGAGGCCAGGTGGTTGCACAGAAAGCCAAGAATGCAGCAGATTACAATTACTGTAAATACAGGAAGGCAAAGATGAAAAAGTGGCAAACTGGACGGAAAATAGATAACGATCCAATAAAAGTGATTCTTAAAAATCCACAATGAAAAGATACTATTGGAAAAGCAGGAAGCTGATGTGTGTGACTGTGTGGATAAAATATAATAATACGTTGCTCAGTACCAAGGTCTGAGTCAGTATTTAGGTCTGCAGCAAAATTATATGAGAGATGGACCCTGCCACACTGTGGCAATTATATGCTTTGAAAATTCTTCTGTCCATCCCCAAAGTTATCTGGAATAACTATACAAAAGGAAAATAGGAATGCCCAGATATTCTGAGGACTATTGGGTATAGCAGCTGAGCTGATACTGATGCCCAGAGTCCTAAAGTATCATCCTGGTCCCCCAGTTAGAATGGAGCACATATGGAACTTAGTGATACATACATGGGAAACAAGGATTAAGTTGTGCTTGGATAAAGTCTAGAATAAAATACACCTCCTGGGTCCACAAACATTTCCAGTGGCCATTTTCTCAATCTGTCAGGGCATATTTTGATGGATATAGGGGGAACATTTATATACATTAAGAAAAAGAATACTTCAGAAATTGAAATAATTAGAAAAAAAGCTTTCAAGATTCCTACCACTATGTGTTCTCACTTACCTTCAAATCCTTTCATACTGCTTGGCAACATACATGGATTAGTTGCACTAAATCCATCTCTCTACTTGTTCCCTAGCTGTTGGCCCTTTTCACCTATTCAGGGATAGCACAAATCTCTTCTGCAGTACTTTCCTCTATACTGGATCTTTCCCATCAGCATCCAAAATCTTTCATCTTCATTTTGTAAACTTATACCCCATTCCTTTGCTCCTTTTATAGCTAGCAGTCTATGGAAGGGTCACCTTCATTCAAAATGTATACTTTTTAAAAAAAAGAGTTGTAAAAATTGTAAAATGACAAAATTCAAAGACAAAAAGATAATTTTTTCTTCTGTGTCTTAGAGACAAGAGTACATTTCTCCTCATTTATCACTATCAGAATTTTATGACACAATGATGACTAACCAATGAGAATGGGACCATAATAATTGCATCAAAACAATCTCGAGTAAGACTTTCCTAAAATGTGGTTAACACATATAAATGAGAGCAAACATTTGGGAAAAATCTAGAGCTCTTTTCACATAGTAAGAGTGATGATATTGAATATACAGCTAATAGTATTCGTGCCATCCATTGGCCTTTCCAGTGGCCTAGTCCAGTGGTTGGCAAACTCATTAGTCAACAGAGCCAAATATCAACAGTACAAAGATTGAAATTACTTTTGAGAGCCAAATTTTTTTAAACTTAAACTTCTTCTAACGCCACTTCTTCAAAATAGACTCGCCCAGGCCATGGTATTTTATGGAAGAGCCACACAAAAGGGGCCAAAGAGCCGCAAACTAGCGAGCTGCGGTTTGCCAACCACTGGCCTAGTCAATTGGGAAATAAATATCAAATATATATTAAGAGCCAGTATGGACATAATTTCTGGTAAAATATTGGTCCCTTTTTGGTATAATAGCAGATAATATCCCACAAGACATTTGTGTTCTGCAAAACACAATTTGGACAGAACCATTATTAAAAAATTACATTGAATAAAAGATGCAGAAGAAGAGACATAAATAAATAAAGAGGAAGAGATATACATTCTTAAGGAATAAGCAATTTAAATTATGAACATATTTCAGATTTGGAAATGCAGTTGACACTCAAATAGGATACAGTAGAAAGAAAAATACATGAAAAAATAATTTGCCTGAGAAACATCTTCATGCCCTTTGGAAAGTAACACATTTGCTGGAGAGCATCATGCTAAGTGAAATAAGACAATCAAAGAAAGATAAACATCACATGATCTCACTCATTTGTGGAATATAATGAACATCATAAACTGATTAACAAAAACAGAAACAGAGACAAAAAAAGCATTAAACAGACTGTCAAACTACATTGGGAAGGCAGGAGTGACTGGATAAGAGATCAACTGAAGGACTTGTATATAAGCATAACCAATGGACACAGACAGACACTAGCAGGGTGAAAGCCTGTGCCAGGAGCTGAGGGATCCCACCCATGCATGAATTCAGGCACTGGGCCTCTAGCATAAATATAATAAAGCTAATCTTTTTAGAATAAAATGGGGTACAATAGAAATGAGCTACAGTGGTTAATTATGATCCAATTTACTTTCAATGCCCTAATCAATTGGAAAATAGATATAAGATGGCTATTAAAACAGCATATGACAGCATGGATAGACCTGGAGAATATTATGCTAAGTGAAATAAGCCAATCTGAGAAAGACAAATATCACATGATCTCACTTATTTATGGAATATAATGAACAAAATGAATTGACCAACAATATAAGACCCGAAGTATGGAGATATGGAACACACCTTGATGTGGGGTTGGGGTATAAGAAGAGATAAACCAAGGAATTTATCTATACTAACAATAGAGGAATATGCAAATTGGTCAGGATGCCCTCACACAATGACTGAAAAGCAGGCTGTATGGGGCGACTAAGCTGGCAGGGGGGGCAGTGACAGGAAACCAAATGACCAAACATCAGGCTGCGTGGGGCAACCAGGTTGGCAGGTAGGACAGTGAGGGGCAACCAGGTTGCCATGGGGAAAGAAAGCTGGGGTGACCAGGCTAGCAGGGTAGGGTGAGCAGTTAGGGGCAATCAGGCTGGTAGGAGGGCATTTGGGGGCAATCAGGCCAGCAGGGGGACAGTGAGGAACAACCAGCCCAGCAGATGGGGGCAATGAGGGGTGAGCAAGCTGGCAAGCAGAGGCAGTTAGGGGGGATCAGGCAGGCAGGCAGGCAGGCAGAGGCAATCAGGGGTGATCAGACAGGCAGGCAGGTGAGCAGTTAGGAGCTATCAGTCCTGGATTGTGAGAGGGATGTCAGACTGCCAGTTTAGGCCCGATCCTGGGCCTAAACTGGCAAGCAGACATCCCCGAGGGGTCCTAGATTGGAAAGGGTATAGGCTGGGCTGAGGAGAATCCCTCCCATGCATGAATTTTTGTGCACCAGAACTCTAGTATACTTATATGCACAGTCCACGGACATGGGGAATAGGATGGTGAAGACCTGGGGGGAGTGGAGGAGGGATTGGGAGAATTGGAGTTAAGAGAAGGGGGGAGAATGGAAGAATCTGTAATACTTTTAACAATAAAAATATATATGTATATTATTTTAAAAAGAGTATAAACATTACTGGTAAAACCAGTAAGATAATATAAGAGGGAAGTCCAAAGTAGAGTTTCTTACCCTGGCTGATGAGGCTCAGTTGGTTGACTATTAGCCTATGTACCGTAAGGGCTGCTGTTTGATTGCCCATCATGGCACATATCCAAGTTGCAGGTTTAATTCAGATTCGGGGTTCATATGGGAGGCAACCAATTGACGCTTTTCTCTCACATTGACGTTTCTCTCTCTGCATTCCTTTCTCTCTTTCTAAAATTAAAAAATTAAAAAAAAGGAGTTTCTTACTTTCTGGTACCCTAAACTTAGGATAAGTTAAACTGCAGAGCAAGACAAAACTGACTGTCCACTGATTTCCAAAACTCCAAAGCAGGCATAAAGCTAGGCGTAATTCATAGATACTAGAGATGTTTACTCTGCTTAAGGATATACCAAAGTTGTGGGGGAGAAAGCAAGAGGATGGGGAGGAAAGAAGGAAAGAAGGAAGGAAGGAAGGAAGGAAGGAAGGAAGGAAGGAAGGAAGGAAGGAAGGAAGGAAGGAAGGAAGGAAGGAAGGAAGGAAGGAAGGAAGGAAAGGAGGGAGGGAAGGAGGGAGGTAGGAATGCTTCCTGGTAGAATATAACCTCCATGACAATCTTTGTTTTGCTCACTGCTGTATTTTCAAGTATCTGAAACACAGAGGGAGCTCACAGGTGCCCACCAAATAGTTATAGAGTGTTAGTTATAGAGTGTATTTCACAAAATTGTTGCCAACACATGTAAACGGACCTCTGGGGCTTGTAATAGTAGGATCTGTTAGCTAAATAAAAAATAAAAAAAATAAAAAAAAAAAACGGTTCCTTAATTAAACATCAAATAATATTCTGCAAATTTCCATTTTTATGGTCAGCATCATGTATATCTCTTCTAACAGAGGGATAATTCTCTTACTTGTTAACTCCACCTTCCAAAGAGTGTCCTTTGGCAGCAGGAATTGACAATTCTGAGTTAGGCAAAGCAAGCACGTCTGCACCTGGAAACAATTAAGCACCAAGGCCATTTGAGGAGCACAGGTGTTCTGGCAAGCAGAAAACTTGCATTCTCTGTAGCCAGCCGAAGATCCTGATTAATTGACTTGATTTAAGCTCAAGTAATGTCCACTGAGTTACTAAGGAAATGAGATGACAATGAACTTTAGTTACAAGGGGAGAAGAGCCATTACCTGTGTGTGTAAAAATAAACTTAATTAATTTTTAGCAGAATATGTGAGACGATATTAGTATTAATAACTCTTTGGATTTTATGTATACTATTCTCTCTGATTCTCAATTGACTTCAATAAAAATAATGGACCTCACAGTGGAAATTCTGTTTATTTGATGGAAATAAAATCATTTTAAGAATCTTTTGTTGAAGAATCTACATTTTCCTAGACCCCAGAAATAAGTTTCTCATTTTTTCTGTACTCCATGGTGATAAACTAAGGATGATGATTCCAGGGAAAGAGATTAATACAAATTTGTAAAATTAGTGCATCAATGATGCCAAAACAATCATTTCCCTTTCTGGACAACATTCTCTTGCTTAAACTAATTATGTACTTGCCCCAAATTGTGAAATTCCATATTTGTATCTAGTGGTAACTAGCAGTGGCAAAAATCTTTAGTACAGAACCCATGGTGGTTAAATTATAACAAATGAAATATTTGAGTTTTTATTTTTAATTTTTTTATAAATAGGTTGAGATATAATAGCTTTATAGAGCCGCTGAAACCAGCAGACACCAGTTTCTGCAAATTAATTCATATGCTTCTTTTAACATACAACATATTTTTAAAATACATTTAAGGAGCAGCGTGCCATTTTTCTCTTTTTCTTTTTCTTCCAATGGTCAACTACCATTGAAATAATAATATTCAACTCTTGTTTTTTGAATAATTTAGATGTTTATGTTATCATGTAGCAACTAGACAAAGTTCAGTAGAAAAATATTTTAGATCAATAGAAAAAATTAAAGGTTATGTATTACTTGAAATAAAAGGTGTTATATCATTTCTATGGGGGAAAAATAAAGAATACAACTATGTCTCTATTGCCAAAGAGATGCATTCTCATGTCCATCCCATTTCTATGACTTCATCTCTGAAATTTTAAAGTATATAGTGTTTTCTACCTATAGTAGAAGGGTAGTGATAGTAAGAAACTGTTTTAAACACTAAAAAATGAAAGATGCAAGGCATTTAATAATAAAAAATTATATATTCTTGATATTATTCTTATGTATCTTTATTATTGTTATGCAGGCTCAGTTTACTACTAACTCTGATGCCAAAATATTTTTTTGTTGTCTCCCATATTTGCTGTTACCCTTCTTACACATATCACTTTCTAAACAATTATATATTTTCTATATATTTTATTATTCCTTTTTATTGTTCCCTCTATTCATTCTTGAATTAAGCTTCAGGACCTATAATAGTTTCTGATAATAGGTTATAAATAAATATTTCTTGCATAAGTGCATGAAAATATACCAAAGGCAGTAACTCAATTTTAATACTGTCATTCATTTCCTAGTTGTATGACAATTGACAAGTCATTTAATGTTATGCTTCACAATTGACTATATAATGGATAAAGATAATAGCCATAATATTATCATTCATTATAGCTATCTATTGGCACCAGAATATATACTTTAATTATATCATAATGGTATAATTATATCAATAGTAATATTTATATCTAGATACCCATTTTGATGGTAAGAAAAATGAAACAGCCAAAACCAATTTGGCTCAGTGGATAGAGCATCGGCCTACGGACTGAAGGGTCCCAGGTTCAATTCCTGTCAAGGGTATGTACCTTGGTTGTGGGCACATCCCCAGTAGGGGATGTGCAGGAGGCAGCTGATCGATGTTTCTCTCTCTTCAATCTTTCTAACTATCTCACTCCCTTCCTCTCTGTAAAAAAAAAAATCAATAAAATATATTTTTTTAAAAAGAAAAATGAAACAAATGTTCAAGTAACATTCAAAATAATAAACTCGCAATTTAAAAACCTGATATATATAGGCAATTCTAATAAATAAGTTTCTAAAAATATAAACATGAATATATTTTGTAAAGTTAAAAGCAACATACAAGTGTACAAAAACAAGTCAACTTCTCCTCATATTCTTTTTTATACCTCAGATAACAGATGATGTACTTTAATAAATCAACTTTTTGATCTTGGCATATGTATTTTCCATGGTTCCAATATCCTAACACCTTCCCAAAGAGGAAATTACACTTCTGAATGCAGATATTTTTCTTCCCCAATTAGAGCTTTTGGGGCTACAACTCCAGTACTGACAAGAGAAGGTGTGAAGCTAAACAGAATACAAGGAAGAGAACACAAAGGGAAACAAAAGGAATGGAGATCTTCAGTTATTTCCCTTCCTATCCTTTAGTAAGGTAAGTCATTTAGAGTGATTAGTGCTTAGGAAATAATTGTAAGGAGTTGGCCAAGTCATTAAAGGCTGTCAGAAGCTACTTGGTATAGTGAACATACCAGAATAGTACCACTAAAATAAAGTAAAATTTATTGTGGAGAACAGTAATCTATATACAATTAATTTTTGTTTATAGTGTATACAATAGTTAAGAAGCTTTATGTAGAAGCTTCCTATTATTCATTGATTGAGATTTTTGTGCTATACCCTGATGTGTGCTTTTTTAAAATAATCTTGCTTTATTTTAGTGGGTTTAGAGTCACAGAAAAAATCTTGTGACAGAAAATGATCACATAATAAAAAAATATATTGCCCAGATATTTTAAACTATACTTTTAATTTTTGCAATGTGTATATTTCCAGAAAAATTACAAAGATATTAAAGATTTTGAGTATGTGTCACATCCAGTTTCTCCTCTAGCCAGCACCTCACATTGGTATGAAATGTGTTACAATTAATGAACCAATGTTTCAATGTTAATATATTTATGACTAGGTCCATACTTTATTCAGATTTCCTACCTTCGTGGTTCATCATTTTTGTGTTTCAGCCATCAAGGATACCACATTACATGAAATGGCCATGTCTCCTGAGGCTCCACAGGACTAAGGTTCCTCAGATTTTCCTTGTTTTTAATGACCTTGACAGTTCCCAGGCATGTTGTTGAAATATTTTGTAGTAAGTCCCACAGTTGGGATTTTTCAGATGTTTTTCTCATGACTGGCATTATGTGTGTTTTTTAAGAGGAAGACCTACAGAGGTAAAGTGTCATTTACATCAGATCAAGGATACATACTATCAACATGACTTGACACTGTTGATCCTGATCTTCATATCACTTCATTAGGTTTATCACTCTAAAGTTACTCCTTTTTCTCCCCCCCCCCCTCCTCTTATTTCCATGCTGTATCCTTTTGGAAGGAAATCTACCCAGCTCACATTTAAGAAATGGGAAATAAGTGCCCCACCTCCTCTTGGGCAGAGGATCTAATTTGGAATTCTTCTGCAAGAGGAAAGGCTATCTGTTCTTCCCATTTTATTTTATATATTAAGTCATTTATTTATGTCAGTAGGAACTCACTGGTCATTTGATGCTAATATTTTATTTGACTTCACTTAAATATATAGGCTTTATTCTCACTAGGAATCTTATTTTTCATCTTCTTTCATCCTTTTTCCTTCAATAGAGTCTACAGAGCCATGCCCTTAAAATTGAGGTTAGTAAATATTTTTCTGTAGGAGGTCACATATTAAATGTGTGTGTGTGTGTGTGTGTGTGTGTGTGTCCACATGGTCTCTGTTACAATTATGTGAAAGTAACTCCAGACTTATTTTTTTTAAATTACTGTGGCTGTGTCCAATAAAACTTTATTTAGAAAAACAGGTGGAACAGATTTGTTTCAAATGCCATAGATTGCTGTCCCCTGCTTTAGAGACATTGACTTAATGTCTCTAAGATCTTTACTCCCAGACTGCTCCAAGCTGTAATGACCTCCTTCCAGGAGTAACCTTTTCTCTGTGGGTTCTTAATTGCTTTCTGTGTAAATAGGAGTTTTTATGTTTTCCATGAAATATAAAATTTTAATGGAAGAAACTTTGAACATATCTAGAAAATAATATTAACTCTAAAATAAAATAAAAAATTGGAGAACAAAGAATATAGATGCTTTCCCTGCACAGTCTGTGATTTAAGACAGAGCAAAATATTCTGGGGCAAGATACTTGGTTCTATTTGTTACAACCATTCTTGTATGTTTTCCAAAGCCAACGATATGGTTGATCATCTGAAGTTAGGGTTATATAGAAATATAAATGCAAAGAAAGGTGTCTTTGAAAATCCAGTCTTGATCAATTCTGTAGAGGCTAAATTATTTTTGAACACTGTTGGAAGGGGTGCACACCTCATGTGACAGATTTATAAAAATAAAGTCATGAAAAAATGAAAAAAAAAAGATTCAGAATGCAAACTGCACAACAGTTTAAGGAACACTGTTCTTTTCATATCAAAACTGCATAATGCCCAGTTAACACAAACATTGTATTAATGATAAAATGGCTACAATGCAAGTTGATTAGCTACAACAGCTCCTGTCTATTCAAATGTGTTAGTTCTGAGGGGACACTGTTGCACCTAATTTGATTTCCCCCTGAGCAGTACATGATGTGTTATTTGATGCCCTTCAAAGGATGCGATTAGCCGAGCTATAAAGTGTCTGAATTTATTAGCTTTGCTGGGTTTTATCAGTTTGTAAATGTGTTATTTTCTCCATTTATTGTGCCTATGGGATCCAGAGATAGAGTAAGCATCAAGTTAATATGTTTTGGGGAGGCAGCAATGGCCATACTTTAACACTTACACTGTGCTGTGATGACATTGAAGGTGGAGTCCTGGAAACTGTAATGTCAGGGCCGTTTATCAAGGCAATTCTTCAACGCTCTAAACCTGGGCTCTGACATTGAATTCTACAGTAAGCCTTTGTTTTAAATAGAACCAAGTGGTTCTGGGCTGCACTGCTAACAATCCTCCTTAACCGAATAACAAGTAGTCAATAACAAGAAAATAGGCCAGGCAGGTGGTCAGAAGAGAAAAGGAAGCAAAGGTGTTGGCCTAAGACACTGCCTCAAGCATTTTTTTTTTATTTTTACTAAAGACAGGATTTAATTTTAGGTATTAAAGTAGAAAAAAAATGCTCCGTAAAAATGTCACAAACTCTTTGGTTTTAATTGGGACAGAGAACACAGTACACTCATTTAACTAAATCTCCGGGCAGGAAACAATTTCAATGCCATGCATTCAAAGGGTGCCAAACCGAATGACACAATCAGTATTGAAGATGTTCAGAGCAGTTAACAGGTGTTGTGGCTTCTAGTTCCTGCCTTTTCTTAGGTTGCCTTTCATTTAGTTTTCTCAGTGGGATTCAAACCATTTGCCAGTGCATCAAAGATGGACACTGCACCTAGTGTTCAAGCATTTAATTCATTAACGATAATGCTTATTCATACAATGATTTCATTTTCTGCAACCCTGTAGTAGTGTTTTCTTTTAGTCTGGAATCCTAAAGAAAAGCTGAGGTCTTCCTCCCTCACTGAGCCCACTGGGCATAACAATTTTCTTCATTTATCCATTTACACCCACTAACTTTACAAAAATATGACTGTAAGTGTTGTGTTTGATCTGCATTAACAGAAAAAAATTACTAAGCATCATTTTATAAGTTTGAGGACCTAAAAGAAGCCTTTATTGTGTTGAATGTATTAGGTGAGAAGAAAATTTATTATGTATGAGCATCCTTCTGAGTACATTTTCTGTACTGTGTGTTAGATAACATCTCCCCCTAAAGCCTGGTGAGATTGAAGCCATTCTAATCACAACCAACTGATTTGAAAACTAAGTTTAAGATCAGAAAACTAAGGTTAAGTGATTTGCCTCACATCCCCACCAGTAAATAGTAGAGTAGGGATAAAGCAATTGTGAGATAAAGTCTAAGATATCTAGAGAATAGGCAATTTAAATGATGTTACCAAGACAGGTTTTAAATGTGAATTTTTCAATTGAAAGTTATACATCAGCAATTCTCTTATTCCTCAGAGGTTTCTTCCTTTACGTCCACTTCTCCCATCTTATCTTATATGTAACCTTCACCTACAAGGCATCGACTCTGACCTCTATTAGACACTAGGCTGGTAAAATCAGTTCTTAATATTATAGTTAAATTAAAAGAGAGAACTGGATGCTTTTACTAATGCAGTATATCTTCCACTAGAAGGAAAACAATTGAAGTTAGGAATTTTATTTTTTTGCTTCCCTGTGGGGCAAAGAATATCTTCTTCAGTAGATTTTTCTTATATGTTAATTACTGCATAATTTATTTTAATTCTTACATGACATACTTTATATAAGGAAGCATACTACATTTTCATTTTTTTTAAACCCTATAAAGTATGGATAAATTACTTGAATGTGAAAGACTGTATCAGTGTCTGTTTCTACTATCTGTATATCCATCTTTGTCTTAGACATGGCCTGAGTTATTGGTGTTTTTCAAGATTACATCTAAATATGAGCAGTTAAAATTTACATTGTTATAAAAATTTATTTTGCCCATAAGTTATTTTATCTTATACTAAATCAAAACTATTCAGCATACATGCATGCCTGTATGTGCACAGACACACATACACATTCAATTACATTGATTCAGCTCATTTTTTTAAAAAAATGTTGTTTTCCTTATGTAATCCAAGCTGAGATTAAAATGGGAGTTAGCAATTTAGATATGTGGTACTCTAGAGAAATAAGGGCATTTAAAACAATGTGTGTTTTTCTAATCAACGCTATATTCTTAAATTTGCAAAATAGTTGGTCTGGAAAAGTAGTCCCCTAGGTATACACAAGATGAAGTACCTTTGATGGACTCTTCCGCTCCTATAGAAATGTTTGTAGTCTTTAAGATTGTATATTTTATTTTTATGGACATACATTTAGTAAATATTAAACTGTGTCTAATACTTTGAGTACGAATTCTAGCCTTCTTATTCTAATACTAGAGGCCTGGTGCATGAAAGTCAAGCTGGTGGTGGGGGGGGGGGTGAGCAGAAGGTCCCTCAGCTGGGCCTGTGCCCTCTCATAGTCCAGGACCCCTCGGAGGTTGTCTGCCTTCAAAATTTAGGCCCACATCCCTCTCACAGTCCGCTACCCCTCGCTCTTTACTACCCTCCCCTGCCCTCCCGTAGTGGAGGCGGGAGCCTCTGCTGCACTCGCCAGCTGTGAGCCCAGCATCTGGCCCAGCAGCACTCCCCCTATGGGAGTGCACTGAACACTGGGGGGCAGCTCCTGCATTGAGCATGTGCCCCCTGGTGGTCAGTGTGCATCATAGTGATAGGTTGTTCTGCCAGTCATTTTGCTGTATGGCTGATTTGCATATTAGGGTTTTATTAAATAGGATACTGTTTTATTAAAGAGGAAGTATAATGTAAGAGTACTAATTTTCAAAAGAGGTTATTATCCTGCTAAATAGTCACACAAAAAATTGTGAGTTTTTTTAAGATCTGTTTTAACAGTGGAATTATGGTTTATTAATAATGAAAGTGTGAAAAAAAGCCTTTATTCTTTACTCTTTGTTTTCACTATTCTCTCTTTTTAAAATTAATCAACTATAATCCATTATTTTCCTGTAATAATTAATTACATGTTCCCTAAATTAAACATAATTTCAGATTTCTGCATTTTTACTTGACTAAGAAATGTGTGTGTGTGTGTGTGTGTGTGTGCATATGCATACATGTTTACAATAATAATTTTGGACACAATGTCTATATATATATAATACTTACAATTATGTGTGCAATATATGTGTAAAATATCTAGAAAATATATGAGAAATGTGTAATTTATTACATTCTTTTTCTTCATCAGAAATATGGAATAGTTTATACTTATAAAGATATGATGGTGAAAATAGATAACAAAAGAAGTAAGGAATTATAAGATATTAATATGTAAAAAATTGTTCATTTTCCTTTATGAGATATAAGAAAAAACTTTTGCATTTAAAGCAACCTTAAAAGCATTAATTTAATTATAGAGCTAATGTTCATTATAAACAAGAGGAATTATTGTTTTGAAATTATTTAGTTATAATAAAGCAAAGCAAAAATAGCCCTAAGATTTCCTGTTTACTGCTTTCCTAAGTTCTCAAATGTTAACTTTTACCACAGTTGTCTTACCATTCTCTATTTTCCCCCTGAAATGCTTTACATAATGCCACTTTATTTGCAAATATCTCAAAATGTGTTTCCTAAAAGCAATGGCATTCTCTTCTCTTACATAAGTCAATCTATATAATAAAAACCTAGTGGTTGTAACACCATAATGATCAAAGACCTGTTACCAGGATGTTGCATGCATGGCGAGGCACTGCAGGTGGGTGGGGCTGCCAGCATGATGGGGCAGCAGATGGGTGGGTGGGGTTGTACAGGTGGGTGGGGCTGGGTTTCTATTATAATTATGAAAATTGGGAAATTAACTTTGATTCAATGTAAATATTATTCAAATACCAACAATTATTTAATATTCTATATGGCAAAAGAATAAAACAATGAATTTGTCCATAATTCAATCCAGAATTTACCTGATACATTGTTTTTATGTCTCTTCATTCTCTTTTAATCTGGAACAGTTTCTTAGCTGTCCTTCAAGACCTTGTCATTTTTTAAAGTGTACAGAACGGTCATTTTGCACAAAACCCCTCATTTTGAATGTGTCTTACATTTCATCAGGACTTGATAAAGCTTATGGGCAGAAATAGCACAGAGTGATGAGCCCTCAAATTGCATCATATCCAGAGGCATATAGTATTGATTCATCCCATTGAATTAAAGTGCTTTGAGCTTCTCTATTTTTTTTCTCTTTCAATAAATAACTTATATAGATACACTTTGAGAATATGTAGATACATTATGTCTTATGATACTGTGTTCATTAAATGTAATATCCACTGATGAATCTTAGCCAGACAAGTATTTTTATATTTTTATGGCACTTTTTAAATAATGATTTTTCTAATTCTATGCTTGTCACTTTTATTATTTGAAATTATACTTCAAAGAAGTGTTTTCCCTTCTTATTATACTTATTCATTTTTATACATATCAATGTGGAATCATGCAATCTTATTTTATTCTAGTTACAACCCTTTGCTATTATTATATTTTCTTGCCAAAAACTGTATCAGATTTGAACAGTACAAATCCCAACAAGCTTGCTTATAATGTCCTTTTGTTAGGCCTCCATCATGTCCCAAGGACTTCCTAACTTTATATCACAGGAATATCTACCAGGCTCATTATGTACTGTCTCAGACCTAGAATTTCTTAAATATATCATGCCCTCTCTTTTTCTAAGATTTTTAATAATTCTCATGGCACTCTTCCTAGTGACCTTTTTCCCTATTTTTCTCTTTAGCAACCACTTCACACCACCTAAGTTCTACAGGCATTCAAACCTTAGCTCAAATACTGCCTTTTTTTTTAAATTCAAGTACTAACATTCCACTATTCTAAATCAAGAACTAAATAAATCATGCAGGGTTTGATAACCTCAATTATACCCCCATCATTTGATTTGGTAAATTGGCTTTTAAGTACCGTCTTTTTTCTCATGGCTTTGTCCTAGTCTGTGAACTTCACGTAGGCAGAGACTGTCTGCCATAGATTCTCAATATAAATTTAAAAATGGAACCATATGCAAGAAACTGCATAAATTAATGTTCAAAGTTTATTTATCCCAGGAGTTAAATGGGCATCAAATAAATGTTCTACAATATAGGACAATAATTGATATACTAATATGAAGTTAGAATAAATTATTTTAAAATAATATATTTAATAGTATTTACATGTGCTCATCCAAATTGTTTGAAATTAAATATAGCTCCTCCAATCATGCTTCCAAATGGCTATCTAGAATAATGGTTGACAGCACAGACACTGGAACCATATTACTGTATAAAATTCCAGGATTGTAAATCCACAAAATATTTTTTTAAATATTTTATTGATCCACACAATATTTTTTAAATATATTTTATTGTTTCCTTTCCTTATACAGAGGAAGGTAGAAGGACAGAGAGCTAGAAACATCAATGAGAGAGAAACATCGACCAGATGCTCACAACCAAGATACATGCCCTTGATCAGAATCGAACCCGGGACCTTCCATCCACAGACCAGAGCTCTCTCCACTGATCCAAACCGGTTTCAGCCACACAATATTTTTTTTAATTGCTCTATCTCAGTCCTTTCACCTGTAAGAAGGGTATCCTTCTAATTAGTCAAAAACAATAGTATAGGACCCCACTAAAGACACCATCATGGACTGTTCAGGGAGGCAAAAGCCAGTGAAATTGTAAGTGCATGCAGCTGAAACCTGTGGAACCAGCTCCATGGAGGAAGGAAGTACAGGTCAGAACAAGGACAATCAAGGTGTGAGACTCAAGGCAGACACAGCCCCTGGACTAAGGAGACCCTAACCACTGGATAATTGACACAATAGCATTGGGGTTCAATCTCACTGGCAGCAAGTTGGAGGGGAGGTCCCTCCCACAAATGGGACATAAACAAGCAAGTCCCAATTACAACAGGAGAACCCAAACAATGAACACAAGGGATATTTCTAGATTATTCAGCACAGGTGAGCAAAGAGACTACACCATTGTATCCAGTGAGACACTTTATATAAAAGGCCATCTCACAAAGACTAAGAGGCATAGCAGTTCTATATAATACATAGAAACAGATACAAAGAGACAACTAAAATGGGGAGACAATGAAACAACACAAAAATTAGGGGGAAAAGGGAGGAGGGAGAAGGAATCTCCAGAAAAATAACTAAATTAGATGGAAACAAGCAACCTATCAGAAATAGAATCCAAAGCAATGGTTATAAAGATGCATAAGTAACTTAGTGAAAATTACATCATCATGAAAAGAGAAATAGAGGCAATTAACAAGAACCATACAGAAATGAAGACTGATATATCTGACATAAAGAACACATTAGGAGAGATTAAAAGTATTAATAGATTGGAAGAAGGCCAATTCAATGATTTGGAAAACAAAGTAGGAATAAATATTCAATTAGAGCAGCAAATAGGAACAAGAATTAAAAAGCAGGAAGATAACTAAGGGAGCTTTGGGACAAGAAATGTAACAATATCCACGTTATAGGAATACTGGAAGGGGAAGAGGATGAGCAAGAACAGATAACCTGTTTAAAGAAATAATGACAAAAAACTTCTCTGTCCTGGTGAAGGAAAATGTCATACAAGTTCAGGAAGCACAGAGTCCCAATCAAGATGAACCCAGACACATCATAATTAAAATGGCAAATGTTAAAGATAAAGAAAGATTTTTTGCTTATTTAATAGAACAACTGGAAGGTAGAATTATAAATATTTAATTTGATTATTCCTCTTTTGCTAAAATATAAAGTCTCTGTTACTCCAACATAACTTACAATCCCCCCCCCCCAGGAATATGTTTAATGAAAGGAAGTGATTTATTTTTTAATTTACTAAATCAAATCATATATGGTTAGAGACATCTTAACACCACTCTTCTCTAAGTCCACCTATAGCCTGCCCCTATGTAATAATTATCTAATACAAAAAGAAAAATAATGTGAACTTTATGTAAGACCTGTCATTCTTTTTTCACCCGATTCTGTTTTAACTACTTTTTTGATAGACTTTAACTCTGGCTAGGCTCTATCACACCTTCTTGAGTTCACTGGTTAGACTACAAGCCCCCTTTTATGATGTGCCTCTTGGAAGAAAACAAGATAGACTGACCTATCAGTTTGCAGAATGGTCAGGCTTTTACAGGCTTCATATGAGAGCCATTCCTCTATTTTTTATTAACTTTACAAAAGCTTGAAATTCATCTTTAGGATTTATTTATATATTATTTAATCCTGTTTGTAGGAATGCTCAGCTGAATTACTTTAAAATTTGGTTGACGTTATTAATATATTAGAAACTTAAAGAAATGTGAACAACAGGAAACTGAAGAATTCCTTTTGCTCTGTAATATAAATTGTTCCAACAACCCCTCACTATCAAGGTTTCCTTATTTTTAAAACACACATCTAGAGGAAATAATGGAAACACAAACAGACCCAGAGAAAGAGAACCAGCGATCAGACTCTCAAACCTCAGAGGGAAAATAAGGGGGGATGGGTGTAAGGGGAAGAGATCAACCAAAGGACTTGTGTGCATACATATGGGCCTAGCCAGTGGCCATGGACAACTGGGGGTAGGGGATAAGGGGCGCATATCTAGGGAGGGGTTTGGGATGGGAATGGGAGAATAAGGACAATTATGTGAGACCATAATCAATAAAAAAATAAAATACAAATACAAATACCCATTGGATAGGGTATTTGTATATAGTATTGCTCATATCTTATCATAAGTAAGTTTGTTAGAAAGAGAAAGTACCAACTGATATGGAGAATTTGAAAATAAAGGCATATTTATGTCAAAACAAGTATTTCTATAGCAGTGAGAGACCTTTGCATCACTTTATTGGGTCATGACCTCTCCCTTAAAATGATTGACTTCCAAGAAAGATATGAAAGTTCTACCAAGCACAATACACATAACACCCCGACCACCACCACTGTGTGATATTAAGGACACTGCATTAGATTGAGGATTACATCAAAGTTAGTACTTAGATGTCAATATAAATTTCCTGAGTTAAGATGTTTTCCCTGTTCCCCTCATTATCCTTTATATTTCCCAATATTTGGCCAACAGCACTTGTTAAATACATATTAACTGAATTTATTGTTATACATTAATGTATATGTTTATTTGTTTAGCTTTCATAATTTCCATGAATTGTCCCTTCTATAAAAAATTTTTCTAAATATCTCTTAAAACACAAAGTCTACATTAGTGTAAAAATTTTCGATGTTATAACTTAATTTCTATAACTCAATTGGAGTTATAGAATCAGAAAAACATGCACATTTTTATCACAAATCCTTTGTATTAAAAAAAAAAAAAAGGTGTTCGTTTGGGAAAGGTGACCAGTTTCTCAATATAATTACTTTTTAAATTTTCATGCATATATACCCTAAACAGTTTTTAAATGTTTATTTCAAAACACTTCAATGTTAATTAGATCCTGCTATTCCACCTGGTTGTAATCATAAAATCTGAAACATTAAATAATTTAAAATGCTGTATATTATATTCCATGCACTTGCTTCATTTTAAAAAACATATCTTAATATCTACAAGGAACAATAATATGCTTTTTAAAAATGCTTATTTTCTTTTATGTAGTTACTTTGAATTTTAAAAAATGGGATATGCATTTACTCAGCAATTCAATAGCTTCAAGTTGAAACTTCATTTTTATAATACATGTACCGTTGATAACCTTGCTAGCTCAGCTTTAATTCTTCTATTTTCTGCATTTGTGATTTTAAGTTTTGGCATAAAACTTTCTAAAATTCTCCAGCATACCTATTATTTCTATATATTATTTTTCATGTTCTCTAATAGAAGCAGTTAGTTATGCAAAAGTAATAAATTGTGTTTCTAGTACCTGTTTACAAGGAATAATTAGGAATTCAACTGGGAAATTGTGTATTTTGAATTAAAAATATTTTCATTATATTTTCATGGTAATAAAATGTTTATTTCTAATTGAATATAACATGTTATTATTTTAGTTCAGTATATGATATCAATTATTATAGGCATATGTTTATATAACCAAAAATATATATGTTATATAAACCAGATTAACAGTGGCAGTATTTAGAAAGTCAGGTTTCAGATGGAGGGAAGTGGGATGAGAAAACTAATTGAGATATTTTTCTTCAGAACCTTTCATTGTATTATGAACTGCTAAAAAACATGTATTAATTTTATAATATCAAGTTATGGAATTAAATTTAATGTTATTTTAAAACACTGGAGGGCAGGAGAAATTTAAAGAGAAATACAATAAAATATTTTAGTATACTGCACTTACAACATAATTCTCATATACATAATTTTATTATTGTTGTAAAAGTAAGGTTTTCCCCTAACATAATCAGAGTTAAAGATATGATCGTCAACCACTTAGAATTTGGGAAAAGGGGGTATTTCTACATTTTACACATTATTTTCCTAGTGAGTAGGAGGTATTGTGGTAAACACGAAGAAGCAAAAAATATGAAATCTGCAGAATATTTCATTTTAAGTTTCAAACTCTATATTAAATAACAATGATCTTTGTTTCTAAAACTCTGTAGTATACCATTTTACTTAGCCTTAAATAAGTTACTAGATTATATTGTACATTTTTCATTATAATATTCATGATATATATGTATTTCCTTACATGAGATATTAAATAGTGTATAATTTTATACATTATAATTACTATAACAGAATTCCTATAAATTATGTAAAATTATTATAACATAATTCCTATAAGTTATGTAAAATTGCTATATTTTTTTTATCCATAATCAATTAAATATTATCCTTCCTTTGGAATATAAAATTTAGAATGGGCTTATTTTTTACAATATTTATTTTGGCATATTCATAAAGCATACTTTGATTTTCTACATTTAATTTTTCACTTCTAATTTTCAAAGTTCTATTAGGTTTAGAGAGCATGTGGGAATTAAATTTCAGTTATATGTATTTTTTTTTCCTTTTCTTTCTTTAAACATAAAGGTTTGGATGTTGACCATTTACAATATTTTTGTCATGTATTTTAAAAGTAATTTTAAAACAGTAGGATACAAAATTAACACCCAGAAATCTGTGACCTTGACCGGAATCGAACCTGGGACCCTTCAGTCCCCAAGCTGACGCTCTACCCATTGAGTCAAATCGGTTTCAGCTGATAGAAGTTTTAATGTGGTTTTTTTTTCATCCATCCATGTCTTTGACCAATATTATTGAGAACATTTGATATTTGAGGAAAACATAAAGCTTTGTATTGATACAAGTGCAATGGATAATGAGGACAATTAAGGTTCTCACAATCTCTAAGTGGATACTGATACATAACAAATTATTACAATAATGATTATTAATTGTTAATGATATGGATTATCATGGATATATCTAAATGAAATATTTTTTATTTAAATGGCAGAGAAAATAATAATTACAGGATAAAACTATTTTCTGCAAGAATTCCATATATTACATAAGCAATAACTAAAATTTTGACAGAATAGAAATAAAATCATAAAAATAATCTAACAATGGCTTGAAAATAAAGGAGAGATCCTAGCATAACAACTAGAATATATAGCTTGTCCCCTTTCAAAGTATACATACTTTCCATCAACTTAACCAGTAGAAATAAAGTTCTTTTCTTTTCAGATTTAACCCATTGAAATTAATAATTATTCAAACTGTGTACTACTGTATTTTTTGGGACACCCTGTGTTTACTTATCTAGTCAAATATTTATTGAGCAACTACTTTATTAAAGATACTATATATACTACTATTCTGAATATTAAGTTTATCCCTCGCTTGTTGTGGAAGGTACTTGCTGTACAGAGCTATGTAAAGGGAAAATTCACTATTTCCCTTGACTATCATTATTTCACTTTACCTGTTTATATTTGTAGAAATTCTAAACTAAGAGCAGATTTGGTTCCTTTTGGAAAGTGGCCCAACCTAATGTGTTTTTGTGCTCTGTGTGTGCTTCTGAAAGGGGGCCTACATCCTTATTTAAAAAGGGGGTAGAGATACAAACAACTAAACCAAATGTTTCTGAACTCTTGAGGTTAAGACCCTGTAATTCTTCTTTCAATATTATTTATTCTTTTCCTTACAAAATTTCTATAATTTTCTACATACTTTCTCCTCACTTAAATTTATTATACCTTTATTATACAGATTGCACATGGATTTTTCATCTAAGTTATGACACTCTAAGGGTGCAGTTTATCAGATTTGTTTGGTTACTGTAAGCATTTATTGAGTGAATAAAAAATGACCAGTAATTCATCATTCAATACCAGTAACATTTATGAAAACCACACGTTGTCATTTGGGTAGAGAGGAAGACAGGATTTTTAGAAGAAAGTACTGAAAATGCAGTAACCAAGTTCTGGGCACTGGTTTTTAGTGCAGATTTTTAACACTGTGCAATAGTGAATGATATTGGAGCCAATAATCCAAGAGAAAAAGTTAACCAGACATTCTATTCTATTAATATGTAAGGGACACAGTGAAGCATCTAGAGTTGAGTCTGACAAGGTAGAAAAATATCAATAATAGCCAGAAACCATGGTGACTTTAAAGATATGAAGGAGCACCACTCATTAGCCATTAATAATGTCATTTGTTTGTTTTAAATTCTTTGTTTAAAGTATTACATATGTCTCCTTTTTCCACCATTGACCTCTCCCGCACCATTCCCACCAGCATATGCCCTCACCCAGTACTGTCTGTGTCCATGGGTTATGTGTGTATGCATGCATACACTTCCTTTGCTTGATCTTTTATCCGCCCCTGCCTCCATCTCACCCCTGCCTGCCCTGCCTTCCTTTGAGGTTAGGTGGTCTGTTCCATGCTTCTCTGTCTCTGTGCCTATTTTTGTTCATCAGTTTAGGTTGTTCATTATATTCCACAAATGAGTGAGATCAGGTGATATTTTGCTTAGCATAATGCTCTCCAGGTCCACCCATGCTGTTGCAAGTGGTTATGAGTGCTTTCTTTTTTAACAGCAGCATAGTATTCCATTGTGTAGATGTACCACTGTTTTCTAATCCACCAACTGCCGATGGGCACTTAGGCTATTTCCAAATCTTAGCTGCTATGAACATAAGGTGCATGTATTCTTTCTGATTGGTGTTTCTGATTTCTTGGGATATAGTCCTAGAAGTGGAATAATTGGGTCAAATGGGAGTTCCATTTTTAACTTTTTGAGGAAACTATTGATAGATACTATTCTCTAAAGTGGTTGCACCAGTCTGCATTCCCACCACCAGTGCAAGAGGGTTCATTTTACTCCGCAACCTCTCCAGCACTTGTTGTTTCTTGATTTGTTGAAGATAGCCATTCTGACAGGTGTGAGATGGTACCTCATTGCTGTTTTGATTTGCATCTCTGGGATGATTAGTAACTTTGAGCATGTTTTCATATGTCTCTTGGCCTTCTATATGTCCTTTTTCAAAAAGTGTCTACTTGTGTCCTTTGCCCATTTTTTATTGGATTATATTCCTTTTGTTAAGTTGTGTGAATTCCCTATAAATTTGGATATTAAACCCTTATTGGATATAACATTGGCAAATATGTTCTCTTGTTGTTTTGTTGATGGTTTCTCTTGCTGTGCAGAAGCTTTTTATTTTGAAGTAGTCCCATTTATTTTCTCCTCCGTTTCCATTGTTTTAGAAGCTGTATTAGTAAAGATATTGCTAGGACATATGTCTGAGATTTTGCTGCCTATGGATTCTTCTAAGATTTTATAGGTTCCTGGCTTAAGTTTAAGGTTGTTGTTTTAATAGTTTCGATCCATGTTACTTATTATTTTAATTAATAAAATGCCTATCTATCTATCTATCTATCCATCCATCCATCTATGGGGTTCAAAAGTAAGGTATTATTGTAATTAGAAAACAAAAACAAAATCAAAAGCCCAAACACTTCATCACAGCTCAGAAGACTTGACAATATGGTCCTTCCCATCCCTCTAATTTCTTCTCTTAATAGATTTTCTTCCCTCACTTTATTTCAGCTACACTGAACAAAGAGTGTCTTTCTACTTTCTATTCAAATAAAGCCATTTTTATTTCACTGGCATGATAAGTATTCCCGTTGCCTGAAGCACTCTTTCTCAGATCCTCACATGACTGGACTCATCTCATTAATCACTTCTCAGTTCAAATGTCATCTCTGCGAAAAAAGCCTAACCTAAACTCTATTTAATGTAACTCTCCCTTCCCTCTTTCCATATCAAATTTCCCTCTCTGGTATCTTTCATAGTAGTTATCACTCTCTGAAACTGTCTTATGTATGCATCTCCTTATATATTTATATCTTCTAAAAAGACAGGGAGATTGTTTTGGTTGCTTCCATGTGTATCTGCAGTATACATATATTAGATATATTATTATATTATACTAGCGGCCCGGTGCATGAAATTCGTGCTCAGGGTGGGGGAGGGTATCCCTCAGCCCAGCCTGAACCCTCTCCAATCTGGGACTGCTCGAGGAATGTTAAACTGCCCACTGGGATCAGGTCTAAATGGGCAGTCAGACATCCTTCTCACAATCCAGGACTGCTGGCTCCCAACTGCTCCCCTGCCTGCCTTCCTGATTGCTCCTAACTGCTTCTGCTTGCCAACCTGATCACCCCCTAATCATCCCATGTCAGCCTGATTGATGTCTAATTTATTCCCTGCCAGCCTGTTTGCCCCCAACTTCCCTCCTCTGCTGGCCTGGCCATCCCTAACTGCCCTCCCCTACAGGGTTGTTTGCCTCCAACTGCCCCCCCCTTGCAGGATTGGTGCCTCCCAACTGCCCTTCCCTGCTGGCCATCTTGTGGTGGCCATCTTGTGTCCATATAGGGGCAGAATTTTTAACCACATGGGGCATCCATCTTGTGTGTTGGAGTGATGGTCAATCTGCATATTACTCTTTTATTAAATAGGATAGAGGCCTGGTGCATGGGTGGAGGCCAGCTGATTTGCCCTGAAGGGTGTCCCAGATCAGGATGGGGGTTCTCTTGGGGTGTGGGGTGACCTGGGTGAGGGCCTGTGGTGGTTGGCAGGCTGGCCATGCCTCTTGGTGACCCAAGCAGAGGCCCTGGTATCTGGAATTTATTTACCTTCTACAATTGAAACTTTGTAGCTTGGAGCAGAGCCAAGCCCCCTGCTCACTCTGAGGCCAAGCATAAATGGATTCCTCCAATCTTCTACAATTGTTATTCTATATACCTTTAATTGAGATCTGGGGGGAGATCCTTACTAAATCTGTGAGGGTTTGTTAACTGTATATGGTGCACACACAAACTTAAATACCACATCTTTATGTGCCACATATGATCTAAACAACATTCTTGCCAAGGCTGATTCTTTTATCCTCAGGAGGAAGAGTATTTGGATGATATTCCACATCATGATTCTTAAGTGATTGACTCCTCCCATAAAATAGATACCCTGAATTTCAATGCTTTATTAATGTAAAATGTGAGCTATACCATCATGTAGCTGTACCTTAATATATAAACTCTAGTGTATTTATTAAAACTAATGTATTACAGTTTTTAACAATGTAAAATACTTATTAAATACAATGTATAATACTTTGCTATTCTTAATGATTATTGTATTAGAGTATGTTTGAGAATAATACATTATCTTAAGTGCTCTTAGTTTAAAGAAAAATAATTAGAAAATTATATTGATATTTTGCAACTATATATGAAGAATACTATGAATAATTTTACCCCTTGGCATCTTCCTTTGCAGAGGTAATGTTAATATGCAAAAATTTATTGTAAATTCTACTTCATGTTATCAATTATGTATACACCAGAATTTCATACTAATATGTTAAAGCACATCTGAGCAAAATATCAAAATACACCTTCACATATAATTTTGTGAAGTAGCTGATAATCAATTTCCAAATAGAATTTCATAAGTTGTCTTATTTTTGCCTTCTATTCACATTGTATAAGATTAAGGTTTATATTTAACATTTGGAACATTTAGTTTCCTATTTGGTATATGGATATTAGGGTCTCATTTAATTCTCCAATTTCAAATGTTTAATACTCATGGCCTTGTATTCCTTCTCTTAGAGATAATATATTTATCCAAATTTTAGACCTCACACATGATATCATCTAATACCTCAATGAGACCATTATCACTAATGTGCTAAGAATGTCGAGGTATAGAAGATAGAAACATAGTAACCAATATTATGTCAGCAATGTGCAAGTGCTGGTGGAACATTGTGCATATTTTCTCGATTTTCTATAATAACTAGAGGCCCAGTGCACAAAATTCATGCACTCGGTGGGGGGGATCCCTCAGCCCAGTCTGCACCCTCTCACATTCTGTGAGCCCTCAGGGGATGTCTGACTGATAGTTTAGGCTCGCTCCCCGCTTAGGCCCAGGGGGAGCCAGCCTAAGCATGCAATTGGACATTCTTAGTGGTCCTGCAGAGTCAGGAGAGGCTCCAGCCACCACCGATGCTGCACTCACCAGCCTTGCCAGCTGTAAGCCCGGCTTCTGGCTGAGGGGCACTCACCCTGTGGGAGCGCACTGACCACCAGGGGGCAGCTTCTGTATTGAGTGACTTCCCCTGGCGGTCAGTGCATGACATAGCGACCAGTCATTCTGTCATTTGGTTGATTGCATATTAGCCTTTTAATATATAGGATATTAGAGAAAAATATTAATCTCCTTTCACAGATGCAAGAAGGATGTTGCTGTTGCAAATGCTTATTATACATTTCTTCTGTGATTAGATAACTAGTTCTGCTCAATGGGGCTGTTGTAATATTTTAACTTGGTTTGACTCTTTTTTCTACTTATTTTAGGACTAATATTTCAGTCCTTATCCACTCACTGGTCTTGTCAAAATATGCCTTTTCATTGCAACCTATCACTCTTTCAACATTTAAGAATAAATATGAAAAACTTACATATGGTAGGTACTACTTTAGGTGTCAGAGATATAAATAATAACATGGTTCCTATTTATGAGAAGTTTTAATTCTATTGGGTTGTTGTGTGAATAAATGTCAGATTATATGCATTTTGTTGAAAATGAAATAGCAGTCTAGGTATATAAGATTTTACTTTAAATGAACTGACCAGGTGAAGAAAGTAGAAAGGAAGCTATGGTCACAATATAAATATGGCCAAGCAAAGATTAAGTTAAAGGGCATTTCAGGCAAAGGGTATGGTTCTTTAAAATATTTTGAATAAGCTATCTATCTGTATGTGTTTATGAAATTAGAAAAATAATTTTAAAAGCTTAGTGAATCTGGGTATAATAGTATAGTGGGAAAGAGAAAATATATGCAGAACTTAGAAAGGAAACAATTATTTTCTTGAATTATTTATTATTATCTTTATACTATTCTTATTATTGTACAGAAGTGTGATATATGTTTTTCTGAAGTGTTAGACTGTTGTGTTGAGAATAGACCATAAAGAGATGGGCAAAAGTATAATCAGAAAATCAATTAGTAAACTGCTCTTTTGTTTTATACAAAGATAAATGTAGTTTGACTACACTGTCAAGGGTAGATAAGATTAAAATAAAAAAGGTATAGTTAGAAACACAAAGCTAGTAAGAATAGTACCCATATTTTTGGTTGAAAATGACTGCAGATTGAGATAGACATACACTGAAGAACATTCTAAAAATATCAAGAGTTCTTTTAGACAGTGCCAAATCTGAGATTTCATATAAATATTAGATAAAAAACATTTGACCTAGTTTATACTGGGATATATGAATCTGGAATTCCAGGAGAAACATGAACCAATCAATCTCTTAATTTCTCCCTCAATCTTTCTCTCTGTTTTCTCTCTCTCTAGAGTTGCATCACTGTGTCAATTTTTTACTTTTAGCTTTGAAGTAAATTAATCTATTCAATGATTCTATTCTATTCTCCATCAATGCAGTCTAAATTACAATAGTTTTATAATTGGTTTTGATATCTGACAATGTAATAATCAGTTTTTTTCTTTTTCTTTTCTTTTGGGGAAATTTTTATTTTATTGTTTTCAACAGCATGGAACGACCTGGAGAGGATTATGTTAAGCAAAATAAGTCAGTCAGAGAAAGAGAAATAACACATGATCTCACTCATTTGTGGAATATAATGAACAACATAACCTGATGAACAAAAACAGATCCAGAGACAGGAAGCATTGATCAGATGATCAAACATAAGAGGGAAAGTAGGGAAGGGTGAGGGTAGGGAGAGATCAACCAAAGGACTTGTATGTATGCATATAATCCTAACCAATGGACACAGACACTAGGGGGGTGAGGGCATGAACAGGGTGGGGTAAGAGGGCAATGAGAAGATAAGGACACATATGTAATACCTTAATAAAGAAAAAAAAATTAGAGTAACATTGGTTCATAACTATTTTTTGCCTTTTTCAAAACCACCTCATCTATTTTTCTCCTTTGTATTTTCATACCCATTTTAGGATTTGCTTGTTTATTTCTATAAACTTACTGTACAGGTTTTGCACACTTTTGTTATAGTAATTTCTAGGTACTTGATATGTTTGATGTCATTTAAAATGACCAAATTTTATTAATATATACCTTCAAAGAAACTACATGTATTAATTAGGTCCTAAGTCTATTAATAAAATATGTTTACTAAAAGCATGTTTAAAACAAACAAAAACTGACACGGTCCCTGAAGCATGAAGCAAAGGTATTCAGACAATGACATCCTTTTATGAGACTGATGTATTGACCACTGTGCCAAGTGACAATTGACAGCGACATCATTTTAATATGTGTGTTCTTTTCAATGAGCATAACCCTTCCTCAGGCTTAGTGTGGTACTAAAAGCTGGATATTCACCTACTTCCATTGAATCTTATAAAAAAAAAATAACCTCATTACAGATAATTTGGAAAATACAAGAAAGAGAAAAAATTTTATAGTATCATCAATGAAAGACAGTAACATTTAACTCTCTCTAATGTCAGTTTTTCTACTTACAGATTTACCTTCTGATGTACATTTTAGTAATGTATTCTATCACTACTAAGTAAAATATTTATCAACTTAATATATGAATATTCTAATTTTCTTATTACACTTAAGAGCAAATAGTTGACCTGCAGGTTAGTTTTGTTCCAGATATATGGTTCTTACCTTTCATTACTTTCCCTCCAATTCCATACTCACACAGACAAGGACAAGATGAGCATTTTGGGGGGGCTACGTAATTTAAATAGGGTTATACAGGATTGTCTAATCTAAGCATCAAAGTGTCTTTGTACAACAGATAGTATAGCGAAAATAGATAGTATTTCCACTTAATGAAGAAGGAAACTGTGGCTGAGAGAGGCAGTGCTATTTCCCTAAAGTCACCACCATTCTGGAACTGCAGCTTATGTTACCTTGATTAAAAAGTCCCCCTCCTTCCACTATTCTAATAGATTGTCCTTTTTTTAAGGGGACAGTTTTATTAGGGTGACACTACTCAACATGAACATAAAGGTTTTATGTGTGGATTACTAATTTATAAAATCTGTATATAGGGCCATGTTCCCACCACCCAAAATCAAATATCCTGTCACTACTTACTGAGCATCTTTTTTTGTGTGTGTGAGGCACAATACTAGATGCTTTTTTGGAAAGTTTCACTAATTCTCACAAATACTGCATGGGAAAGATATTTTGAGCCCCAGTTTGTCAGTGAGGAAATTTTGGTCTGTCATCAAAAGTTAGTAAATCCAGATCTGGCCCACACCCTGAAGACTCCCATGTTAAGTGATATAGCATTATTTTAAAGGTATTAAGGAGTCCCTTTATACAATCTTCTCCCCATATGCTTGCTGTAAGGATCATAATTTAATCATTAGACAATTATTTATTTGGGTTAATTTCTCATTAGCATCAGAAAAATGTTACTATGGAGACAAAGATTCTGGTGGAGAGCACAAAGAAAGATATGTTTTAGGAATATGGGCTCCAACCTTCAGGAAATTAGTCTAAATGGGGAGCCCTAAGGAGAGCTCTAGGAAACCAGAGCCAGGAGAAGGCATGGTAGTTTTGTAGGAAAATCGAACAAAAAAACAAAGAGTAACTACTTGCAAAATCTACCTAGGAATTCACACTAGTACAGACTCACTCACTAGTAGATGAAACAATAAGGTAAATGTCCCTCAAATTTATAGAATTGACTGAATTACCTGATTCATCTCAACTTATAGTTGTAATGTTCATATATATATATATATATATATATATATATATATATATATATATATATATATATATATTACTTTACCCAAAACATCCTAAACCCCCCTTATTTCTAGTTTCTTTTTTGTTACCATGACTATGTGAAGGCATTTATTTTCATGTTAAGTAAGCACAACATGTTACCTAGAGAACAGAAAAGATAAACACTAATCTTTTTTAATGTGAGCAAGTGTCAAATTAGGAACCAAGCAAAGTTTACAACCTAGAAGCAAAGAAATTAGGTAGGTGGTCAGTTGGAAAAAAAAAAAAAGTATTCTCCAGGGAAGAGAGAGTTTCAGCAGTGCTCTTTCAAACTGTTGCCTGCGTACAACCACCCTGCCATGTTGATGGCCGTGATGCCTCTCATCAGGCTTTGATCTCTCCCCACTAATGGTGTACAGAGCAGATTAAAAATCAGGCCCCGTTCCATCTGGAATTTGTTGGGTCCGTTTATTCAATGTGGAGATGGCATGGTAAAGACTTGGCAAAAATATTGACAAAATATGGAAAGTTTTACATCTTTGATTGGATTTCAGCCATCCCAGCAATAGCCTCCACCACTGTGTTATAAATGTTGGATGCAGCTACCTAACAGAAGGCTAACTGAGATCATGAAGAGACAACTCTTTGGCTCATTATAAAGTCAGATGTGTTCTTTGGCATTTGAGTGGACAGCAGAGACTTTGACATTAACACATGGCTCATTAGGAATGATTTTGAGCTTGGCCTTTTGCTGCACTTAAAGCAAAACATCTAATATAGAGAAGCAGTGACTCTTTGAAAATGCTGACACAATCTCTTAAATATACATAGCTCCAATTTAAAATGAAGGCATCGTTCCTCTAGGCATTAGCTATTAAGAGCACAGTGTGTATCTTAAAATTGTGAAGAAAACAATGAAATGGTACAAGATCATGTTCCTTTTATCTTTCTTGTTCCTGGTGACAAATACACTGACTTTCCCTGTTCCTCCTAACTGTTTGTCATGTTGTAGGACAGGCTGTCTTGTACTTTCACAATAGGGTCATGTTTACATAGTAGCTAATGGTCAGTTATGACTTTTATGATAAATTTGATTTTTGCAACTTTGCTGATTCAATTTGCACCAAGCTGAAACCTAAAACATAAAGCGGTTTACTACCTTGAATCTACAAAGCCGAATATTCTTTGATGTTAAGGCAGTTTAGCAATGTGCACTGGAAGCAGCATGAGCATTACTGGCACAAGTTGTGTATTTAACTCAAGGTGTTTATCAGCTTTGCATTTCTTCTAGCCTGCATCACATTTGTTGCTTCAAATACTTGCAACTTTCGGCAATAAAATACAAACTGTTTTATTCTAAAATAACTTGAATATAATTTTCATTTAGTTTTGAATAAGTCTATGTTATAATCTGTTTTGTTGCTCTGAGAATTTAAAATTGTAAACTAATAAATGCTGCTTCCCTAATTTATGTATATAAAAAACATACACCAAGTCAATTGAGAGAAGAGTGCTTTCCAGTCCTGTCAGTTATGATGAAAATTAAAAATTCCTTATACTATGAGATATGTTTGTGGGAAGCAAAGAATGATGCTCAAGGAAAGAGCATGTCTGTCAGATATTTCTTGGACAATACGGCACGACTAAAAGCTTCAGAATTTGAGTAATGCTGTAATGAATAAAATGAGTTCATGCATTTTTAAACCTTGAAGATTTTAAATAAGAAGTATAAAATTCTGCCGAACCGGTTTGGCTCATCGGTAGAGCGTCGGTCTGCGGACTGAAAGGTCCCAGGTTCGATTCCAGCCAAGGGCATGTATATTGGTTGAAGGCACATCACCGGTAGGGGGTGTGCAAGAGGCAGCTGGTCGATGTGTCTCTGTCATCGATGTTTCTAGCTCTCTATCTCTCTCCCTTCCTCTCTGTAAGAAAATCAATAAAATATATTTAAAAAAAGAAGTATAAAATTCTATAAAATAACAGATAACATAAATTTCTCTAAGCACAGAAGTTTAGTTTGAAACTAAACAGCATCCAGAAGTTCCTCTTCTGCTGCTTATTACTGGTAGTGCCCCAAACAAGAAGTATTTCATACTACAAATGACAGAATACTCTGCTAGATGGAGGTGGACACCTCAGAACTTTCTCAAAGGGCCTGTATTGTGTTTAACTGAAATACAATATATTCTAACCATAATGAATCTATATTCTAACTTATTATTGCATTCCTTCATGTTTCCTCATGTATAGTAGACAGTTAAATAGATAGTTTTAAATGACTAAATGTCTTTAAAATTATTTTATCTTTGTATAAGATTAAAAAAAAAAAAGTATGGGTTGAACCTGATAAATATGAGCCCAGATTATAAAGGGGAAATAACTAAGTAGTTAATAGTACTGAATCAGAATTGGGATAAGCTGTCTCAATTTTTTTAAATGTATAAATAGATTGCATTTGCCTTTTTAAATTCCAAACTTGTGAAGAACAAAATAGAAAACTTATAATAACACTATACAAAAATGTAAATATATAAGGTTTTAGGAAATGGTATGCAGTTAGAAGACCCAACTTTGAAAAGAATATCTTAAAAGAATTTATGAAATGTACTGACAGTCTAAATTCCCTATGTTACTTTGATGTATGAATTTAGCTTTTTAGAGTAAAACAATATATATCTTAATTAAATAGATTAATTTTTTTAATTTATGTACTAGAGGCCCAGTGCACAAAATGTATGCATGGGGGGAGGGCGAGGGAAGTTGTCCCTCAGCCCAGCCTGCACCCTCTCTAATCTGGGACCCCTCGAGGAATGTCCAAATGCCCATTTAGGCCTGATCCCCCTAAGTGGGCAGTGGGACATCCCTCTCACAATCCAGGACTGCTGGCTCCCAACTTCTCACCTGCCTGATTGCCCCTAACCTCTTCTGCCTGCAAGCCTGATGATGCCACCACTTCCCTGATGATGCCTAACTGCTCCCCTCCGGCCTGGTTACTCCTAATTGCCCTCTCCTGCTGGCCCAGTCACCCCTACCTGCCCTCCCTTGCCAGCCTGGTTGCCCCTAACTGCCCTTCCCTGCTGGCCTGGTCGCCCCCAACAGCCATCCCCTGCAAGCCTGGTTATCCCACCTGCCCTCTCCTACAGGCCTGGTCCCCTCTAACTGCCCTCCCCTGCTAGCCCAGTCACCCCTAAATGCTCTCCCTTATCAGCCTGTCATCCCAACTGTGTTTCCCATCAGGCCTGGACCCCAACTTTCCTCCCCTGCAGACCTGGTCACCCCCAACTGCCTTTCCTTGTAGGCCTGGTACCCCTAAACTACCTTGCCTTTCTGGCATCATTCCCCCCAAAACTGCCCTCCCATGCTGGCCTGGTCTCCCCCAACAGTCCTCCCCTGCAGGCCTGGTATTCCCCCAACTGCCCTCCCCTGCTGGCCCAGTCACCCCTAGCTGCCCTTTCTTGTCAGCCTGGTCACCCCCAACTGCTTTCCCCTACTTTCCCCTACAGGTCTGAATTCCTCCCAACTGCACTCCACTGCTGGCCATCTTGTGGCAGCCATCTTTGACCACATGGGGGCAGCCATCTTGTGTTGGAGTAATGGCCAATTTGCATATTACTTTTATATTAGATAGGATTCATTGTTTTAAATTATCATCTGAGAATTCAAAATCTGAGCTATACTTCTTTCCTGAGATAAAAATCCAAGTCTCCCTAACCTCAGAGATGTGTTGAGGTATAGATAGTTCAGAATTCTCTGAAGAATTATTCATTCTGTAATACTTCTGGGCCCTTCTGGCCAACTTGGGTCATCACTCATTCAAAAATAAGTCTTTTATAAACAAAGGAAACACTTAGCCTTGTTTTGTAGATAGATAATATGTCTATGTTGCTTATTCTACACGAAGAGTGTAAAGAGAATAAACAGCCCTAAAATATTCCTGGCCCAACTATTTTAAATAGATTCACTTGGAATTAGAGGAAACAGAGTAAAGTCAGTAAAGAGTGGACATGAGAATGAAAGAGACAAAGAAGGAGAATGTAACAACTGGAGAAGAGTTTTATGGCTATGATCAATAAACAGGGTAAAGTATTTATGAGCTATCATAGACAAGCGTAAGGATATTTGTGTTGAAAAATACAATATTCTGCTGATACTTTGCAAACATTCATTCAGTTCCCAGCATGGAAGCAGGAGTAAGACCAAGTAAAATCCATTTATAATAATGCCAGCATTGAGGAAAATATGGATTTAAGAAATGATTATTCAGAAATTACTATTTTATCAAGTATAGTAGAGGACTCTATTCAATTCAAATAGTCCTTTATTAAAGACTAGAATCCCGGTGCATGAAAATTCATGCACTGGAGTGGGGCTTCCCTCAGCCAGGCCTGCCCGCTCTCACAGTTTGGGAGCCCTCATGGGTAGGAGGAGACATGGTGATCAGGGGAAGGCAACATCCCCATCACACCTCTGCTGCTCCCACTGCTGGCAGCACAAGCCTCAGCCAGCCCTGGTTACCTGTGCCACATGCCTGCTGCCCTGGCAGGGCTGAGGGGACTGGGTGCTGCCATCTTTGAGAGTGTGGCAGTCAATTAGCATATTCCTTTTTTATTGGCTGTGGACACCATCATCTTTGTGAGTGCATGATGGTCAATTAGCATATTCCCTCTTTATTAGATAGGATTTTGTAGACTCCATCTCTCTCTCTCTCTCATACACACACACACACACAGACACACTTATTTTGTTCATTTAAATTGTCCCAAATATAATTTATTTTAAAATTAAATGATCAATCTATAATTTATGTATAAATAATGTATATGTCATGTGGCACTAAAAAAGATGGACTCTTCAGCTCCAAAGTCACTGCACTACTTATCTTGACTCCTGACTCCTCCCTGATCTCCAGCTCCCAAATGTATAGAAACATATCTTCTAAAATGTTTAAGATTAAAAAATTCTTGCTTATCCCATATTTCCCTGAAGTGTATAAATAAGCTAAGTGGCTCTAAAAATGATCAGGGGTTATATATGCATGTAAATCTTGGGGATAACAAAGTTTTCCAAAATCATTATTATTTTATAACAATTTGTTGTACCTAAGTTTGCCACACTATTTATCGCCAGTTCTATCCATCAACACCCTAAAGTCTGAGGTTAAAAGGACCGAGAGAGAGACTCGGAAAATTAGCCTTCAGTTATGCCACATGTATGACTACTTCTGGAAATGAAAGGCTTGAGAGTATTCTCAGCACACAAGGTATGTTTTGTTTTAAGGTCTATGGCCTGATTTCAATTTGACTACTATATGCATTTTTTCTTTTTCTTTTTAAATATATTTTATTGATTTTTATAGAGAGGGAGGAAGAGTGATAGATAGCTAGAAACATGGATAGAGAGAAACATTGACCAGCTGCCTCCTGCACACCCCCTACTGGTGATGTGCCCGCAACCCAGGCACATGCTCTTGACCAGAGTCAAACCTGGGACTCTTCAGTCTGCATGCCGGCGCTCAATCCACTGAGCCAAACCTGTTTTGGCATGCATTTTTTTTTTCTTATAAAGCCTTTGTTTATAGGTATAGAGAACTTGTGTTCAGTTTTACACTGTCATATATTTTTGCTACACTTTTTTTGCTTGTTCTTGACAGTGCTTCTTATCTTTTGGAATTACATTTGAAGAGAATCTATATCCCATTATTTATCTAACAAGGGACACTTTAAACAGACACTGGTAACTGCTGAAATTGTAAGTGCTGACCTCTGAATGTCCTAAAGGAAAAGACTCTCTTCCAGTGCCAAGAAACGTCTCTCAGGGATATTCCTACTTGTATTTGAATGGATTTCTGAGCCTGAGAATCTTTGTGCATCGCAAGGAAGGTTATCCCTCCTGGTATAATCATCCCATCAAACAGTCATTTATCCTGAACAATACTGTGCTGCTGCCTACATTTAGTCTCATAGTGAGAATGAAGTCATTTCTCATGAAATCCCTTAATAGGTATCTCTACAACTCATTATTTTTTATTGTAACTAAGGTACTAGGCAATAATATAACATGATAAAATATAAAATGCATTAATGTTTTTGTGAAGTCTCAAGATGATGTTGTATGTTAAGCCATATTTAAAAAAAAATGTTTATCTTTGAAGAGATATGGCTCAAAATTACTTCATTTAATGATTTTACTTTCATGGGTAGGTAAAATAATCAACAAAGAAAGGAGTAAGGAAATGGGGATTGTAAGCATCAGGTATATCTGCAGTGACAATGTGTAGTCATGAGGAGAGCTGAAAGAAAGAATCATTTTCCTATGAGGTAAGCTCCCAGTTTAGTGATGGATCATACCTGATATTTAAATCCAGCATATCTGAACACAGCATTTGAAAAACCCACCCACTAGGAGAAAGTCAATTATAAATCTAAAGGGGCTTTCATCATTTGAATATCAAGACATATTTCAATATATTTTCATGTATTTATTTCAGAATTCTGTTTGTAATATGCAAGGGTCAATCAACTCCCTTCTTCATATAGCAAAATGACTGAGTTAATTCATACATTTATGTATATAAAATGGTCTTAGGTACTTAAAGGATGGTTTTATCCTTTGATCTGATTTGGATAAAACTGAAAAATAGGTAAAATTTTATATAATGTTATTTAGTTCTTATTTAATAATTATAAACTTAATTCTGCAATCTAGCTGGACTCGGAGGGGAATAAGGAAAATATGTAAACCAGGGAACAAAAGTGAGTAACAAAGATAATAGGATACTGAGAGCTTATGGAGGTGAAGGGGTGCTCTCCTGAGCTACAAAAAGAAATGATCTGGTGGTTTAGATAAAACACAAGTCAAAGTTTTTTGAGCAGTGGGTGTGGTGATATTGCTGGTTTTGCCATTCCTAAACCCAAAATGGATTCACTTATGTCTCATTCAGCTTGCCAAAGACCACCCAACCACTCAGTCTTGGAAAAGAAATCCGTGTTCCCCAAGATATGAGATCAGTCTTGGTAATGTAGATTAAAAACTGGAAACTGTTTATGTTGAGTCCAGCATTTGCCATGGACAAGATTCCAGGACCCATATTCTTCAAGGTGAAGTTCTCATCATCAAGTTCCCTGTACATGGACTTGCTGCAGCTAATACTGTTATAGTATGGAGAATCACCATTCTGGCACATTAACCCCAGAATAATATTGAAATAGGAATCCTTATAATATTTCCCCCCCCCCCCCAATGCTCAGAGAACAAAACTTTTCTGCTATCTTTGAGACTTTGTCTTCAAACAGCTCCAAGAAGGTGCAATCTAAGGGTTCATTGTTGGTGATTATGTTGGAGAACATGGTGTGCTTGAGCAAGGTTAGGGCTCCTGGGGGTGGCAGCATTATTGGCAAAAGCCAGAATGTGTAATTTTTCAATCAAATTCTTGACTCAACTTTTCCTTCTCTCATGGTCTTTCAAACCCTCCACATCAGCACCCACATGTACCCTCTGGCCTTACTGTTCATTTCCTCTTTAGTCATAAAAAAGAAGCTGATAGCTCCAGCAAGTTTCGCTCAGTGGAATAGAGCATTAGTCCACATGCTGAAAGGTTCGATTTCAGTCAAGGGCATGTACCTCCGTTGCAGGCTCTATCCTGGGGTGCATGCAAGAGGCAACCATTCAATGTGTCTCTCTCACAACAATGTTTTTCTCTGTGCGTCTCTCACCCTACCTTTCACTTTCTCTAAAAATCAATGGAGAAAATATCCTCGGGTGAGCATTACCCCAAAAATTATTTTTCTTTGAAAAACTACTGGGTAATTAATTTTCTTTTATTGAACAAAACAAACTTTTTATCTAAATGTAGCAATTGAACAACCATATGCTTTCTAGAAACATACAGTTGTTGCTATTATTGTTTCATAATATTTTATTTTGCCAAATTTGATTTCACTAGTTTCCCAACGACAAGACATACCATTTTTTAAATTGTTATATATTTAAATGCATTCAACGATTCCTGAAAGCTTTTTACTAGTATACCATAATTTTATCACCCTTGATTCATTTAAATTTATATTACACCAGATGGCTGAATTTTAATATTTTCAAGGTTTTTCCAGGAATGCTTGGATGCTATTATTTCCAAATGCTTTAAATATATGTGTTTTGAGATTTTCTTTCTTTATAGTTGGCTGGGGGCAAAAGGAGGGTAAAATTCTTGGTTCATGCTTTTGTTCCATTAATATTTGTAAAGCATTTTTTCTCAGTCATCGTATGTTGAATGGTGTGTAGAGTACTGAGACAAGCCAGTTTTTTTATTTATTTATTTATCTTTGCTTGAATAGCCATAGGCTTTTTATCTTGATTATAACTGAAAGCAGAGATTCCCCAAATTTCCAGAGAATGTGTTACTTTTTAAAATTTATTTTATTGGGGTGACATTGTTTAACAAAAATACATAGGTTTCAGGTGCACAATTACACAACACATCATCTATACACTGTATTGTGTGTTCATCCCAAGTCAAGACTCCTTCCATCACCATTTATGCCTCCAACACCCTCCTCATTCTCCCCCTCCCAGCAATCACCACAACCTTAGTTTCCATATCAACGAATGGATAAAGAAGATGTGGAAAATTGGCCAGTGTCAACCTATGGACCAGGAGGTCAAGGTACAATTCCTGGTCAGGACACATTCCGGGTTTCAGGCTCAGTTCCTGCAGTAGGAGGTATACAGAAGGCAGCCAATTGATGATTCTCTCTCTCTCCCTCTCCCTTCCTCTTTAAAATTAATGAAATGTTTTTTTAAGAAGATATGGTATGTATACAAATAAGAAATTGCACAGCTATTTGTGACAACATGGGTAGACCTAGAAGGTACTATGCTAAATCCAAGAAGTCAGAGAGAAAAAGATAAATACCATATGGTTTCATGTGTATGTGGAATTAAAACAATAACAACAAATAAACAATCAAAACAAAACAAAACCAGACTCATAGAACAAAGTGATAGAGGGCTGCCAGAGGGGAGGGTGGGGAGGAGATGGGTGAAAAAGGTGAAGGGATAAATAGTCAATAATATTGTGATAACTTTGTAATGGTGACAGATAAATTAGTGGGGTGATGAAAAGGTATAAGCATGTCAAATCACTATATTGTATACCTGAAACTAATATAACTAAGATGATATTGTATACCAACTACACAAATTAAAAATAAAAGCAATATGTTTTTAAAAATAGCAAAAGGGTAAAAATCATTTATAAGTACTTGGGACATATAAACATTTTACAAGTTGAAAGTAAAATCAACAAGAATTTTCAATAAGATGGACAAGAACACAATAGTCATTAAAGAGCTTTTTAAGATGCCCAGGTACCAAAGAGGGCACAGTACATGAACTATGGAAATAAGCTAGGAGAGAGCTTATGTAAGCTTTCTTAGACTAAGCTAAAGAACTTGATGTTATCTCTTAAGCACAGATAAGTACATAAGCTTAAGCCAAGTTGATATACACAACTTTAGTTGTGTTTCTTTATTTTCTTCTTAATATAGCTGGCAACAAAGTACATGGTAAGCCAGTTTGATGAGAGATTGCTGGTAGAGAAGCCTGATAATTCTTTTGGAATAGTCCAACTAAAAGCTAATCAGTGATTATTTAAATAGTGGCATTGTATTGAAGAGAAAAACTATAATCGAGAGCAAATTCATCCATAGATTTTATAAAATAACTACAGAAATGTCAATGAAGTCGGGTTATACAAAAAAGGAGGGGGAAATGATAATAAAATTTGTTGACAAGAGAATTTACATACACATTATAATATCTTGGAAGGATAAGTCATGAATCCAATAACATTGAATTAAAATAATTCTAAATGAACCCTAGCTGGTTTGTATTAGTGGACAGAGTACCGGTGAAGTGAAGGGTCCTGGGTATGATTCCAGTTAAGGCCACTTATCATGGTGCAGGCTTGATCCCTGGCCCCTGTGGGAGCACGGTTGGGAAGCAACCAATCAATATGTCTCTCTCACATCAATGTTTCTCTTTCTGTTTCTCTCCTCTTCCCTTCCACTCTCTCTAAAAATCAACAGAAAAGTATCTTGGGGTGAGGATTAACAAAAAACTTATTAGCAATAAATGATTCTTTTAAAAATAATTCTAAATGAATATACTATGTGGAAATTCTTATATGCCCTTTCAGTGATATTGTTATGAAATTCAGTATAGGTTAGAGAAAGAGATGGCAATTTAAGGGTTCCCAGCTTAAAAATAATAAATAAAATTACAAGTGTTAACATAACATTAAATATTTGTCAAGTAAGAGTTTAAGTAAGAACATAAAGTAATAGAATTTAAAATGTCTAGGAAATCTATCATTTAATGTGTGAGAAGGGGAGGATAACTCAAGAATTGTCAAAAATAAAGTATAGGTATAAGATGCTACCAGAAGAAACTAATTTTAGGAACCAAAGTAGATAATTTTATAAAAATTCAGGATATAAAAACCCTATAAAAATACTGCAGAAAAATAAAATATGGTAAACATTTTGTATAATAATCATAAGATGATATTGAACATAATTTTTTAAAAATTGAGTAAAACAGTTTGACAAATGTCCAGAAACTAATGTTTTAAGAAATGTGTGCCATTGAGAAATTAAGGAAATTGAGAAAACAAGCAAAAAACATTTTTTAAGATGATATGTGGTAATGGAAAAAAATTTCTAAGAAAAGGAATTATGATAGTCTTTCCCCTCATTGATTGATTATTTTAATTACAAAAAAAAATGCATACACACAAAATTTGGGACAAAGATGAAGAGAGAACAAGGGATTAAAAAAGAAAGAAGGAAGGAGGGCAATGGAGAAAAAGGAGAGAGAGAGAAAGGGGGAGAGAGGGAGAGAGAAGGAGAGAAAGAGAGAGAGAGAGAAATAGACTCCTGACAAAGGTTTATAGGAGGCAGAAGGGAGGGAAAAAGACATGAACTATAATAAATGAGAGAAATTACAATCTTTATGACAAACTGGAAAAGTGGAGTAGATATGATTATGAAGTAAAGATAAGTGGTTTTTTTTTCTCTGAGATCTTTAACCTCTAAAATATGATATATGAATATTGGCTTTACAACAGGGATGCAGTGTGTTTATATATACAGTTAAAAATGGTATGTTTGAGTTATGCAAAGAGCCTATGATACCACTACAAAGAACTTGGTGACCGTGCTTAGGTCCCAGGTATGTCAGGAAAATGTGGACTTATAGCTCAGTCTTCAATGTTTCTTCAACAATGTCAAGCAATGTTAAAATAATAAAGGTGAAAACAAATTACTTGTTTCAGGCAATATTGGATTAGTCAGAGTTTAAGGATAAACATGATGTTTGGCAGTATATAGTCTTGAGGAAAAAGTGTTTGTAGTTAAGTCTGGAAACAGGTGTGGACAGTTCTTAACTCATATTTAACTTTAAAATCAGTGCATAAATTTATGCATGAATCCATATTTTCATGTTGAAACATCTTAGTCTCTGTCTATCCTTTAGTCTTCCTTGCTTTCACAGAGATATAACTGTTTTTCCATCTCTGCCTAAAAGTTTTACTTCTGTATTCTCAAAATTGCTTCCCTCCTACACACACACACACACACACACACACACACACACACACACACACTCAACAGGGACCTAGTTCCCTCAATTTTCACATTCTCAAAAATGTTTTAAATCTCATGTTCTCTACAACCTTTTGTCTATAGTTTCAAATATTCCTGGACAAATTCTTCATATCTCCTTTTTTCTTTTTTTTCCAATTACCATATGCTTCATACATTAACCTTTTAGTCAAATTTTCAGTTGATAGCTATTGTTTCCATATTTTTACCACACATTCACTCCCTCTTAATTTAGTCTTGCTTTGACATTCCACATTCCAGAAATACTAAATTATCAAAAGATCCCCAGATCATTTTGTTCTCTTTACTTGCTTTGACCGTTATTGTATGTGGCAGCCAGCCTCCAAAATGCTCCCTTGTATTCCCCACATGCTGGCATTCCTACCTATCTGTAACCTTTTCCCAGACTGTAACAGGGTTGGTATGTGTGGTCAACAGAATATGGCAGAAGTAATTAAACCTGCCAGAATAATGTCTGGCAATGACTAGCTCAATATATGTTTATTGAGTAAGAGAATTACCTTTTCTTTATAGAAAAAAAATGAGATAGATTGACAGGGAGTATTATTAACCATCTCCATATGTACCACAAGAGTAGCATAATTATTTTAAATGCTATACATACAGTCATATTCCATCAAACCAAGGATCATAGATAAAAGATTATTTTATTTCTTTATTTTTAACTAGAGGCCTGGTGTGTGACATTCCTGCACTGCAGGGGGTGAGGGGTTCCCTCAGTCTAGCTTGCAACCTCTCACAGTCCAGGACCCCTCAAGGGATGTCCACCTGCTGGTTCAGGCTTGCTCTCATGGCTGGTGCTGGAGGCTCTGCTCCTAACTGGCAGGCAGACATCCTCCCAGGAATCCTTAGTGCTGCTATAAAGGCTAGAGAGACTCCTGCCACCACCACTGCACTCACCAGCCATGAGCCTGGCTTCTGGCTGAGCAGCACTCCCTCTGTGGAAGCACACTGACCACCAAGGGGCAGCTCCTACATTGAGCGTCTGCCCCCTGATGGTCAGTGCCCATCATACTACAGGTCATTTGTATATTAGCATTTTATTATATAGGATGGTACCCTGCAGCTTGGTTGATTTGTATATTAGCATTTTATTATTATATAGGGTGGTATATTTGTATATTAGCTAATATTTTTATATTAGCTAATATTTGTATATTAGCATTTTATTATATAGGATGGTACCCTGCAGCTTGCCCAATTATGGGCTATTTTTATGTACTTAGTATAAATATTATTTTGACATCAATTTTCCATTCCAGGCATACAAACCCTTACTTTATTACTTTTCCAAAAAACTTCCTCAATTTTGCTCTAAGATATATACCCTGGTTGATAATATCATCATATGCATTTCATAGTTCTCACAATTGAAGTAAAAAAGGAATCTGCTTCACATGCCACCATCCCAATATCACCCATCCAAAATAGTGTTTTAATACTTGATATCTAGATATTAGTTTGACTCTATGTGGCTTGCAGGAGATTCAATCAATAAGGTGTTCTGTAAGTGAAAACTTCTGATTTGCTAATGTTTCTGGCAGAGACAAGATTTTATACTACTATATCTATTCTACTTTTTGAATCTTAAAAATTATGGTTAAACTAGTGACCCGGTGTATGGATTTGTGCACACTAAAATAAAAATAATTAGAAGGTGGCCAGCAAGGTGGTACTGAGCCACATAGGCTGGCATGCCCTGAAGCCAACCTTCTGTGGTCCCTCCCTGGCGTCTGTGAAGTGAGTGGGGTCCCTTTAACAGGGGGGGTCCCTGGGCCTCCCCTGAGGGGATTAGGCTGAAACCGGTTCTCTGACATTCCCTGAGGGGTCCTGGTGTGCTACAGGGCTCTCTGCAAAGTTGTCGCCAAACAGGGTGTGGAACACAAACACATGTGTGAAGTAAACCAGATTCTGGACTAACAGTGCCCCAGCAACAACATAACCCACGGCCGAACGTGGAATCACACAGCCCCACAGGAAATCAAGTTCCCTCCTCTCCGATTTCAGGGTGTGTCATCCGAGAACTGCCTTTGCCAAGTCAGTGCAGCTGAGCAACTCCTGCATTGAGCATTTCCACCCCCCTTGGTTGTCAGAACATGTCATAGCAACTGGTCAGACAACGGTAGGAGGGACATTTAGCAAGTTAGCCATTTAGATATATAGGTTACAGTCATTTTCATAATCATAAATTATTTTTCAAAATATTAATTGTATATGTATACTTTCTATGATATGCTTATAATATTCATTGTTTTGAACCCTTAGAACTTAACAAGAAACTTTTACATATGCATTAATATAAAACTTATTAAGTAAATCCAGTCTTAAAGATATCTGTTTCTATAAAATTTGCCTAGGTCCAGCTATATAATAAAAATGATGTCATTGAAATACAAAGTATAAAAGCATTGTAGATGATTTAAGCTATATATATAAAACCCTAATATGCAAATAGACTGAATGGCGAATGGTGGAAAAACCAAGTAAGTGGTCACTATGACATGCTCTGACCACCAGTGGGAGTGCATGCAAAACATGTGGGCATTGGTAGGAGGCAGCAGAACACGGAATATGGTGGGTGTTGGCCACAGCGGGATGGTGGAGTGGATGACTGGGGGCGCCAGACCAAGGCTGTCATCAGGGTGAGCCTCTAGTGGTTACTGAAAATTCTTTGTTCCCACGTACCATGGTCCCACCCAATGCCCACACCTGCTGCTGATGCCCAACACCTGTCCCAATCACTCAGCACCTTCAGCAGGTGTGAGCAGCAGCTGCCAGCCCAGATTGCCCCTGAGGGCTTCTCCACCTCCCTGTGCTCCTGAGGGGCAATTGAGGTAGCAGTCACTGCTCACACCTGCTGACAGCATCAGCCCCACTCGCACTTGCTACTGGTGCTGGCCCCAATCACTCCATACCATTAGAAAGTGTGAGCAGTCAGTGCTGTCAGTGTGTGGGAGTGATGGAAGCTGGGCTGCCAGCAGATCAGGGACCAGAGGCAATGGCAGGAGGGGCCTAGTGGGGGTGCAGAGGATGGGTCAAAACCCACGCCTGTGCCCACCGCAGCCTCGAGGCCCACAGTTCCTTTCAAGGTGCATGAATTCATGCACTGAGCTCCTAGTATTCTATAAAATATCCAGAATAATTCTAAGATTAAAAAGTAATAAAAAGTAATAATAGGTATGAATTATAACCACTTACAATCTTTTTATCAGAGTAAAGCCCAGGAATCAGAAACTAGCTAACTAGCCCACCCAGTGTGGCTCAGTGGTTGAGTGTTGGCCTATGAACCAAGAGGTCACTAATTTGATTCCTAGTCAGTGCACCTGCTCAGGTTGCAGGCTCCATCCCCAGTGGGGTTGTGCAGGAGACAGCCGATCAATAATTTATCTCTCATCATTGATACTTCTATCTCTCTCCCCATCTTCCTTCCTCTCTGAAATCAATAAAAATATATTTTAAAAAAACTTGCTAACTATATAATGTCTGTACTTGTGTAGATTAAATATCATAACACAAATCATAATATATGAATTCTTGTTAAGATTTTTAAACACATACAATGAAAGGAGCTGTTTAAAGCCTGTAAATGCATGATATTGCATTGGATCTACATTTTTTAAAGCATTTTGTTCTTTATCACTCACCCTGTACTCAGGGGTTAGGTTTGAATTACTGCACTTTCCCCACAGAGTTATTGGAATTGACACACTTTGTTATGACTATGCTGTTACATTCCTGTTATTTAAACCCCCTCATAATCTCTGCGTCCAAACCTGGTAACTTGGTAGCACTTATACTTCTATTGCAAGCCATCTTCCATTTGGTTGTACATGTTCAGAAGCTAGTTTCTTAGGGATCAATAAATTGAATCACATAACTTTCAAAAATGAATTTGGCTATTACAGGCAATTTTCCACTAAAAAATCAAGATGCACCCTGCCTATTTGATTAATGCATTTTAAGAATTAATTAGTAATAAGTTTTAAATTCCCTTATCTTGGCTTTACGCAGTTTATAAGTTATTTCACAGCTTCTGCAGAATTAATTTGCTACTATTCTTTGATCTTTAATCAACATTTCACATTATTCTGTTTATTTCCACGGTAGCACGCAGCTCCCAATTTACTCTATTTTCACTTTATTTCCAAGGCCTAAAAGCAAAGTCTAATTTTCTAGACATAATAGGATAAAACTCCTGTGTCTCAATTTTAATAGCAAAATAAAATAAATATAATTAAATAAAAACAATTGAAGAAAAAATACAAAAATAATTTCTACCAGGTTATTAGAATCTCATTCATTGCTGTTACTAAGTTTTCTAAACTTTAACATATATGTGCTATAAGCATACAAAATTTAAAACTTTTAATAACTTAAGATCTTAAGATAATAAATATATTAATGTGCCTTTAGTATCTAGAATAGGGGTGTCGAACTCAATCAGAGAAGGGGCCAAAATCTAAAATCCAGCCTAAATCGCGGGCCGAATGGTTTACTGAACAGTCATAAACTGTCATTGTGATGGAAACGCAGTGGAGTGCAGTGATGACAGCGCGGTGCGGGCCACATTGCAAGGCCTGGCGGGACGGATTTGGCCCGCGGGCCTTGTGTTTGACACATGTGATCTAGAACATGAAAAAAAAACAATAACCCTATGATGCCTAAAATCTATCAGAATAAAATCATATAAAACACTCTAAATATGGAATCCATCTAATTGGAGATAAGGCTAAAATACAAAGATTTGGATTTAAAAAGTTTGGAGAACTGAACTCAACCAATAAAAGCATGATGTTATCAAAAAGTTGCTTAATTTGTTATGAAAAATACTTATTTAATAATGGAGGAAGTACAATATGATATTGAATATAAAGAAATTATAATAACGACTTCATATTTACAACTGCCTAGACTTACCATCCCATTTTATATAAAGTGCATTTGGCTTCACTCATTCTTAGATACTTAATATTTGTCTTCAAATTTCTTCATATGAAGGCTTAAACAGAAAATGGAAAATTAATTTCTAAATGTAAATTCATTCTTTTTCTAGATAAAATAACTCTCAAAAGTCCAACACTCCCTTGGAAACAATTAGATTGGTATTTCAATATACATAAACTTAAAGATAGATATGAGGATATAACAAAAGCCTTAGGGATCTGCCAAGAAAGCGAAGGTTTCAAGTGCTAAGATCTCAGAACAAAAAGGAAATCCAAAAGAAGTCAATTTTGTCTCAAGGCCAGTGAGTGGCCTTTCTTGGCAAATCTAAGCAGAAGGCTCTGTGCTACATGCCATTCAGTTGGAGCCAACTCATAACAACCCTATGAATGAGTGATGTCCATAATGTCTTGTCCTCGACAGCCCTCTAATCTCCTATAGACTCATGCCTATGTCTTCTTCTATGGAGTCAATCCATCTCATATTTGGTCTTTCCCTTTTCCAGCTGCCTTCTATTTTTCCAGGCACTACTGTCTTTTCAAAGAATCCTGACTCTTTATGATGTGTCTGAAGTAGGACAGCTTCAGGTTTTTTTTGTTTTGTTTTGTTTTTTCTTTTTGCCTCCATTGATATTTTGCTCAAGGACTCACTCATTCACCTTTCTGGTGGCCCAGGGTATATGCAGCAATGTCTTCTATTATCAGATTTTGAAGTTAATTTTTTTTTCCTATTAGCCTTCCTTACTGTTCAACCTTCACATCCATTAAAACAGTCAGTTTACTAGATTATTTATATAAACATTTATTTAACTTACGTTTAAAGGTTTTTTTCCTAAACTATTAAATTAAGAAAAACAAGTATCAGAATCACTACAAAAATGCTTATGATAACTATTTTAAGCAATATACACTATGGTAGTTGAATGTTATTTAGCTCAACCACTTAGTCTAAACAAGATTTAGGAGATGAAGTTAAAGGCAATACAACACAATTATTAATTGCCATGTAAATACTAGTACTCCATCATTAAAGTGTAAATATGTGATTGCTTCTCTCCTTTAAAAAAGACTCATTTCACCCTAACTGGAGTGAATCAGTTGGTTACAGTTACCTTTGGTACACCAGAGAGGCACAGGTTCAATTCCCAATAAGGAAACTTGCCCAGGTTGTGGGTTCAATCCCTGTCCGGGAGTATACCAGGAGCAGTCAATTGATGTAATAAGAGACTCTAGTTTAAATTGTATCTACTTAAGGACTATATTTAGGAAAATGGAAACAAAATGAATTTTGGTTTTGTATATCTACACATTCTAGAAATGAATATTTTCCCAAAGACATTTTGCTTGTACATGAGTGTATTGCTTATCCCTTTCCATAAACAACTGATAAAATTACAGAGATACACGAGAAGAATTTTTGACATGACATAACCTGCTAATATGTTGTATATCTTATTTTTAAAAAGAGCATTACAGCAGACCGAGGACTGACCCCGTTGTCTCTCCACCTCCTCCTTCTGCTGTAGCGGCAGCAGGACTTAGCAGCCACAACTTGAGGCTGCAAAGTGGACAATCCCCCCCCCCATCAGGGTGGTGCCCCATGGAGAGGGGGCTCAGTGTCCTGAAGACCTGTGTGTAGGGTGGGGGCAGCCAGCTGGGACCAGCTGGTGGCCCTGAAAAACCTCCCACACACCCACACCCACACACTCCTTTTGTGTTGCAGGCTGCCCTCCACAAACAGAGGCAGTGAGAGGATGCGTGTGTCTTCAAGGGGGTCTGCCCGGGGAGAGCCCGTGGGATGAGAAACCAGCACCACCACCTCCTGGTCTTCCCTGCAGAAGAGAGAGATCTACATAACCAGACATCCTGAAAAGAGAGACCATGGGGAGAAAAAGAAACAGCCCACATATGAAAGAAAAGCAGGCATCACTAGAAAAGGAAGTAAACGAGTTAGAGGCAAGCAACCTATCAGAGCAAAAATTCAGAGTAATGATCATAAGATGGCTAAAAAGAATGGAAAACAAATTTGACAATATGAGTAAGAATCAAGAGGAAATGAAGAAGAACCAAGAGAAAATGAAGATGAACCAAGAAGAAACGAAAAATGACATCGCTACTGTAAAGAACTCAATAGAAAGCATCAAAAGTAGATTAAAAAAAAAACCAGAGGACCTAATCAGTGAGCTAGAAGACAAGATGGAAAAAATATCCAATTAGAGAAGCTTATAGAAAAAAAAAAATTAAAAAGCAGGAGGAGAGCCTACGGGAACTTTGGGACAATACAAAAGAAAACAACATTAGAATAATAGGGGTTCCAGAAGGAAAGGAAACTGAGGACGGCATAGAAAACCTGTTTCAAAAAATAATGATAGCCGAAACTGGTTTGGCTCAATGGATAGAGCGTCAGCTTAGGGACTGAAAGGTCCCGGGTTCGATTCTGGTCAAGGGCATGTACCTTGGTTGTGGGCATATCCCCAGTAGGGGGTGTGCAAGAGGCAGCTGATTGATGACTCTCTCTCTCATCGATGTTTCTAACTCTCTATCTCTCTCCCTTCCTCTCTGTACAAAATCAATAAAATATATTTTTTTTTAAAAAGAAGACAAGAAATAATGACAGAAAACTTTCCTGAGATAGAAAAGAAAAAACCCACACAAATACAAGAAGCCCGCAGAGTTCCAAGTAAAATGAATCCCAAAAGAGTGACGCCAAGGCATATTGTAATTATATTGGCAAACACCAACAACAAAGTAAGAATCTTAAAAGCAGCCAGAGAGAGACAGAAAGTTACATATAAAGGAACCCCCATCAGACTAGCAACTGATTTCTCAACAGAAACTCATCAGGCCAGAAGGGAATGGGATGAAATATACAAAGTCACGCAAAGGAAGGGTCTGAATCCAAGTACCCAGGCAAGGCTATCAATCAAAATTGAAGGTGAAATCAGGAGTTTCACAGACAAGAAAAGACTAAAGGAATTTATCACCACCAAACCAGCAATGTAAGAAATGCTAAAGGGTCTACTGTAAAAATAAATAGGAAGTGAAGAAGGAACACAAGGGTTTAGAATAAAAATGGTGTCAAATAAGTACCTATCAATAATAATTTTAAATGTAAATGGATTAAATGCTCCAATCAAAAACATAGGGTAATGGATTGGATAAGAACACAAGACCCATATATCTGTTGTCTACAAGAAACCCACTTCAGAAAAACAGACACACACAGACTGAGGGTGAAAGTATGGAAAAAGGTTTTCCAGGCAAATGGAAATGAAAAACAAAAAAGCTGGGGTAGCAATATTTATATCTGACAAATTAGATCTCAAAGTAAAGGATATAACAAGAGATAATGAAGGCCACTTCATAATACTAAAGGGAGCAATCCAACAAGAAGAAATAACCCTGGTAAACATATATGCACCCAATACAGGAGCACCCAAATACATAAAAACAAAACAAACAAACAAAAACCTGCTGGAGGACATTAAAGGAGAGATTAATAGTAGCAATACAATCATAGTAGGAGATTTTAATACCCCACTGTCACCTTTGGACAAATAATTTAAACAAAAAATCAGCAAAGAAATATCAATCCTAAATGACTCACTAGACCAGATGGAATTAATCGACATCTTCAAAACATTCCACCCCAAAGCCACAGAATATACATTCTTCTCAAGTCATTTTCAAAGATAGACCACATGTTGGGACATAGGCAAAGTCTCTTCAAATTCAAGATGATAGAAATTATATCAAGCATCTTCTCAGATCATAGGGGCATAAAATTGGAAATTAACTAGAATAAAAATAATCCAAAGAAATTAAACACATGGAGACTAAACAGCATGCTATTTAACAAGGACTGGGTTACCAAAGAAATCAAGGAAGAAATTAAAAACATCCTGGCAACAAATGACAATGAAAACACAACAATCCCAAATCTATGGGACACAGCAAAAGCAGTTTTGAGAGGGAAGTTCATATCTCTACAAGCCTATTGCAAAAAATCAAGAAAAAATGGTAACAAATTATCTAACTCTACAACTCAAAGATTTAGAAAAAGAGCAACAAGAAAAGCCCAGTGTAAGCAGAAGGAAGAAAATAATAAAAATCAGAGAGGAGATAAATGACATAGAGACCAAAGGAATAATACATACGATCAACAAAACCAAGAGCTGGTTCTTTGAAAGGATAAACAAGATTGATGAACCTCTAGCCATGCTAACCAAGAAACAAAGAGAGAAGACCCAAATAAACAAAATAAGAAATGAAAGAGGTAAAATAACAATAGACCCCGCCGAAATAAAAAAGATTGTTACAAAATACTATGAACAACTCTATTCCAACAAACGGAAAACCTGGAGGAAATGGACATATTCCTAGAAAAATACAACCTTCCAAAACTCAATCAGGAAGAATCTAAAAATCTCAATAAACCAGTGACTTGGGAAGAAATTGAAACAGTCATCAAAAAGCTTCCAACAAACAAAAGCCCAGGGCCAGATGGCTTCACAGGAGAGTTTTACCAAACATTCAAGGAAGAACTAAAACCTATCCTCCTCAGACTATTCCAAAAAATTCAAGAGGAAGGAACACTCCCAAACTCCTTCTATGAAGCCAGTATCACCCTAATATCAAAACTAGATAAAGATAACACAATGAAAGAGAATTACAGGCCAATATCCCTCATGAACATAGATGCCAAAATCCTCAACAAAATTCTAGCAAATCGGCTCCAGCAGAGCATCAGAGAGATCATACACCATGACCAAGTAGGATTTATTCTGGGAATGCAAGGATGGTACAATATCCACAAATCAATAAACATGATACATCAAGTAAACAAATTGAGAGATAAAAATCATATAGTCATATCAATTGATGCAGAATAAGCATTTGATACAATCCAACACCCTTTCCTGAGTACAAGGATCATACCTCAACATAATAAAAGCTGTATATGATAAACCCACAGCAAACATCATACTCAATGGGCAAAAACTAAAACCATTCCCTCTAAGTACAGGAACAAGACAGGGATGCCCACTCTCACCACTCCTTTTTGACATAGTACTGGAAGTACTAGCCATTGCAATTAGACAAGAAGAGGAAATAAAAGGCATCCAATTTGGAAAAGAAGAAGCAAAGTTACCCTTATTTGCAGATGACATGATATTGTACATAAAACCCCCAAAAGACTCCATCAAAAAACTAATACACTTAATAAATGAATTTGGCAATGTAGCAGGATACAAAATTAATGTCAAGAAATCTATGGCCTTTCTATACACCAATAGTGAACTTATAGAAACAGGGACTAAAAAAGCAATCCCATTTACCATCGCACCAAAAAAATTAAGATACCTAGGAATAAACTTAACTAAGGAGGTAAAAGACCTACCGTATTTTCTGGCGTATAAGACGACCCCCTAATTTTACAGTTAAAACATAGGTTTAGGCCTATATTCGCTGTATAAGACTACCCCCCACTTCAAAGAAAACACTTACTTTGCCGTCAAGATCTGCAGGTAATTTTTGTGCAATTTTGGTCTTTTGCCCCTGATTTTCAGTTGACTTTTTTTCGTTTCAACGTCGTCTTATATGCAGGAAAATACGGTATAGGTGGAAAACTACAGGACACTGAAAAAAGAGATAGAGGAAGATGGAAACAGATGGAAAAACATACCATGTTCATGGATTGGTAGAATCAACATCATCAAAATGTACATACTTCCCAAAGCAATTTATATGTTCAATGCACACCCCATTAAAATACCAATGGCATATTTCACTGACCTAGAAAGAACTCTCCAAAAATTCATTTGGAACAATAAAAGACCCCGAATAGCCACAGCAATCCTGAGAAAGAAGAGTAAAGTAGGAGGGATCTCAATACCAGATTTCAAGCTGTATTACAAAGCCACTGTTCTCAAACAGCATGGTACTGGCACTATTATAGAACAGACATATATATCAATGAAATAGAATAGAGAATCCAGATATCAACCCAAATCACTACGCTCAATTAATATTTGACAAAGAAGGTACAAATATACAATGGAGTCAAGACAGTCTCTTCAATAAATGGTGTTGATAAAATTGGACAGATACATGCAAAAGAATGAAACTAGATCACCAACTTATACCATACACAAAAATAAACTCAAAATGGATACAGGACTTAAACATAAGATGGAAAACCATAAAAATACTAGAGGCTTACACAGGCAGCAAAATCCAATGATCTTTATGTCTGTTCTATTGTCACTACCAGGCTGTTTTGATTACAATGGCCTTGTAGTATAATTTGATATCAGGTATTGTGATACATCTGACTTTGTTATTATTTCTCAAGATTGCTGAGGTAAGATGTCTTTTTTGGTGCCAAATAAATTTTTGGAATATTTGTTCTAGATCTTTGAAATTGGCATTTTCATAGGAATTGCTCTGACTCAATTGATTGCTTTGGGTAGTACATACATTTAAATTATGTTAATGGTTAAATCTTCCAATGCATGAACATTGAATATGCTCCACTTATTTTAATCTTCCTCAAAGTCTTAAATGTCCTAAGGTTTTTTAATACAGGTCTTTTACCTCCTTGGTTATATTTATTCTTAGGTACCTTATTTTTGTTGTTGGTGGTGGTACAATGATAAATAGGATTTTCTTAGTTTCTCTTTCTGATAGTTCATTGTTGGTGTATAAAAATACCATCAATTTCTGAATATCCTATCTAATATAAGAGTAATGTGCAAATTGACCATCACTACAACACAAGATGGTTGCCCCCATGTAGACAAAAGATGACCACCACAAAATGGCTGGCAGGAAAGGGTAGTTGTAGGCAATCAGGCCAGCAGGGGAGGGCAGTTAGAGGAGACTGGAACTTCAGGGAGGACAGTTAGGGGTGATCAGGCCTGCAGGGAAGGGCAGTTGGGAGGGACCAGGCCTGAAGAAGAGAGTATTTGGGGGCAACCTGGCTTGCAAAGGAGGGCAACTAAGGATGACTGGGCCAGTAGGGGAAGGCAGTGGAGGGCAATCAGACCTGCAGGTGTGGGCTGTTAGGGTAAATTGTGTCAGCAGCTAGTTAGGTGTCTATCAGACTGGCAGGGGAGTGGTTAGGCGCAGGCATCTTCAAACTACACATGCGGCCCGCAGAGGAGTCTGATCCAGCCCGCCAGGTTTTTTGGGCAGTGTTACAGTAGGTGTTACAGTAGGAATTAGTAGTTCATATAGTCCGGCCCTCCAGCTCTCTGAGGGACCGTGATCTGGCCCCCACTTTAAAAAGTTTGAGGACCCCTGGTAGGGGGTGATCAGGCTGGCAGGCAGAAGAGGTTAGGGGCAATCAGGCAGGCAGGCAAGTGAGCAGTTGGGAATCAGCAGTTCTGGATTGTGACACTGGGATACAGCCTAAATGGGCTATTACAAAATTTCCATCTGCCATATATATTTAACACAGAAATTAGGGCTATATAACAAATATTATGTTTATGAAATATGTTTCTATTGCCTGCTGGGTAAACCAGACTACATTTCTCAGCATCCTTCTGGGCAAAGGATTGTCCTTGGAGTTGATGTACTACAACTTCCAGGCCAAATTCATAAAAAAAAAAAAAAAAAACTCCTTCAAGTAATTTGCCCTCCATTCATTCCACTGTCAGCCAGTGGCAGAAAATCCATCAGAACCTTTTGAGTCCCTAAGCATAGCCAAAACAAAACATGTAAGGAATCTAAGTACATGGATACCAAGATTGAAAATTCCACATTATACTTTATGTCAGAAACTTATTGTGGTAAGTCATTAAAATTCTGAGGTGAGTTTGTTGCAATATTTATACACTTGCCCTAAATGAATATTTACCCCCCCCCCAAAAAAAAAAGAATTCTGATATGCTGCCATTAAAAAACTAAACTGTGTGGCATTTGTTCAACAGCTGAGGAATGGACAATGAGAAAACAGATATTGCAGGCTTGAAACCTAGACAGTCTGTTGAGCTATTACAAAATTTCCATCTGCCATTAACTTGGAAGGAAAATCATATACATAATGGAACTACTGCTGTAGAGAAAGTGATTGGGAAAAGGCAGAGTGAAAATGTGTTTTGGTTACTACTGGCTGCTTTTAGCAAATTGTTTCTGGAAAGATATGTTAAAATGTTTTTGGAGAACATCCAGAGATCAAAGCCTTTAAAGTTTGGAAAGGCAGCTGCCCCAGCCTTCCAATAGAAAGTGCTAAGTATTGAAAGAAAATTAAATAGGTAAAATAAAAACAAAACAGTTTAGAGAGATAAAGACAGGGAGGAAGCTAGCAAACACAAAGCTAAAATGTATTTGGAAACTTTGGGTGTGCTTATTGACCCATGGAACTGAACAGACTTAACTAGTTTAGAAGCTTAAAAAGAGTTTGTGGGAATTATGTAGCCAAAAGAAACTGAGAATGAGTTTTTCCAAAATGCCTGTGGCTTTTCATACCTAAACAATAACTAAAACAACAACAACAAAGCCTGACTATGTAAGCTGCAAGCTCATGCACATCCCAATCAGGACATACTCTGCTGTGTTCATATAGGAAATGATCATGGATGATCAGAAGAAAACAAATAAGACTCTACAAATGGTGAAGCCAAGGCCCTGTGGGAACAATGGATAGAGAGGATGTTTCTCTTAGAAGTCAAAATCAGAGTTAAGAAATTTGCCTCACAAATATCCACCCTAAATGTAATCTTTATAAAGCATGCCTAACAAGATATAATACACATGAAATGTATCTATAATGCTGTCTTTTAATTTCTACATTTTCTTTTGTTATTCTGCACCATCTCCACCATCATTTCTTGATGTATCAAGGGCATATAACTGGTTTATTTTGTTTTTCTGGATAATCTCCATCATCATTTTTGATGTATTAAGAGCACATTTCTGGTTTATTGACTGCTGGTTCAGGAGAATATGGCGGGACCTACAGAAGAGGCCAGTGCATTATCAGTAGATCTTGAGGTATAGGGAGTACTAGATAGAATCTTGGATCACCTTCCAAGGTGAGTGTGTCCTACATATGGAGGGGAGGTAAAACAGATATTGCTGACTAAAAGACTATGCCAAGACTTCTCATACTTTCACCTAAGGTTGAAATTAAGTTTAACCTCAATATATTCTTTTGAAGCACATTATTTTTCTCTTTATTGATTAAAGTATTACATATGTGTCTTATCTCCCCATTGCCCTCCCACCCCACCCCTCATACCCTCACCCCTCTGGTATTGGATGTCCATTGGTGAGGCTTATATGCAAGCATACAAGTCCTTTGGTTGATCTCTCCCCGTTACCCTCACCCGCCCCTACCTTCCCTTTGAAGTTTGACAGTCTGATCAATGCTTCTCTGTCTCTGGATCTGTTTCTGTTCATCAGTTTATGTTGTTCATTACATTCCATAAATGAGTGAGATCATGTGATATTTATCTTTCTCTGACTGGCTTATTTCACTTATCATAATGCTCTCCAGTTCCATACATGCTGTTGCAAATGGTAAGAATTCCTTCTTTTTGAAGCACATTATTAAAGGTCAGCTAAAATAGGTTTTCAATTTGGTTCCTGTTAACTTATCTTGGAAAATGAGTTTAAGCAATCAGAGAAGTTGCTAGATACATTTTTTTTTCAGATAGAATTTAAAGTTATGGGAGAACATGAACTTATAAAAAGGTAATATAACTTTAAAATAATAAATTTTAAATGAAAGTGGAAATTTATTCTAAAATAGACAATACGGTATATAAGAGATCAAATTTATTCTTCAACTATGACTAGTAAATCAAACTCTGATGGAAAATATAATGTATTCTTCTGTACAATTATCATTTGAAGTAAAAAACAGTAGCTTGTCTGAAGGTATTAGTTTATGGTTAATTATGTTTGGACTGTATCTGCTTGGAAAGCTTAAAGTGATGTCAGAACAATGGCATTTTATATATTGTGACAGACTGAACAACCAGGAGGATACAGAATAAAACAATGCAGAAATCTGCTAACCAGTGAAAAGTCTATGGAAATAATTATTTCTTTAAGAGTAATTCCCAGTTCAAATTTTTCTTTGCTTTTTAAAGTGAAAAGACATTGCACATCTTGCTCTTACCTTATCTGGTGTAATAACCATGCAGAAGATGCTCAGTGAAGTGCATCGTTGCTTGGAGAGTTTAAAATTCATAGAAAAGAATGTAACAGATAGTTGTCATTCCTCCATGAAATGTATTTGTACCACCAGTGAAGTGGAGAACTAGATGTTTTCTCTATACTTATTAGAGACATTAAAGATGGGGTTTTAATTTTTAAATTTTAGAAATTTAATCAGAGAAAACAGAATCACCCCAGACCTTAGGCTCTGTGAATATGAGTATACACATGTAAGTATAAATTTAAATTCTATATCTTAAAAAATTCTGGCATCCTTTAATTTATGTATGTATGTGCACTAAACAGTTCAAAGATCTCTTATATTAATCAATAATAGTAAAGCTAATAAGTTTTGAAATAGATTCAGCAAGAGAATAATTTTTAAAATAACCTAATATAAAGAAAACATAATTTCAAGTGAGAAATACCAGAATATTAACACTCTAAAGAGAACAAGAATTTGTAACATAAATGAGCTTAATATTGCTTTCTGAAAATTATGTCTGAATATTTGAGAAATTTTAATTATTATTAAAGAAGCACAAATATTTAAAAGATTAATATCAATGCATCATTAACAAAAGGGAATGACAAAGAAAACCAAGTGCTAATGCCTTTTTTAAGTATTAGCAATAAAAGCCAAGTTTTCTAAAATTCTCTACTGATACAGATTTATTTAATGAATACCCATTGCAATAATTATGATAGGATTGTATTTCTTAAATTTTAATGTTTTAATCTAGGCCACAAAGAGCCCTTTTTAAAAGAACGTTGTTTTATTTCATTAACATATATATGAAAATGCCCAGAAGGCTAAACTTTAATGTGTTTTATATGTCCTACTCACTGCATATAAGCCACAGAAATGAGAGCAGTATGTATATTAGAGTTGTTTTTAAAGTGTAGAACTCTTTAAGTGTGTACAATATTTTAACACAGCTAACTCCTTTGATGAAGAAAAAAAAGCTGTAAACTAACAATTTTCATTAAATTTATCTTAGCCTCTTTTACCAGCAAATGGCCTTTGTTGTAGGTTCTTGGGATCTTTTCTGTCCCAAATAACCTTACACCATTTTCTATCCTATTTATTTATTCTCTCTTGCTTAAAGCATAATCAGTATTAAGCCAGCTGTGCAATCTTGAATGAATACCATTTCAATAATATATTGATTTTTTAAAAAGCACGAGGTGGCTATTAATTTTACTCGAAGTCCTATCTCCTGGCTATTGCCTATACACAGTTTTAGAAACTGTATCCATTTGCTGCCAAACAGTACTATCCCTGGTACACTCATTACACCAATGGAGTCTCTCAGAATCTGACAATATGACTGGCCAGACAATTATTAATAGTCAGGGAAGACACCTTTAAAGGAGAAGGCACCCTTATTATTATGAGTGATTGGACCTCAGAAAATCTTTCTCATGACACAAGAAACAGACCAATTTCTTGAAAAAGAGGGATTTTTTTTTTTTAGGAAGCTATCTCTACTAGGATATAAGTAGTCCATATATTAAGATAACCTATATGTGAAGAAGCTACTGATAGAAAGATGTTGATAATCATTCAATCAATAACAAAATGAAATTGCTGGCAGTAAAGGCCTTAAACACTCCAAAAAAAAGAACATTAATCCTGAACATGCAGTGTCTAGGTCTGAATCTTGGCCAGTGATGAAGCATAGGACTTACAGTAAATGAATTACATGGGTTTTGGCATAAATTCTAAATATCAAATTTCACCTTGGGTGACCCATGTGGCTTTACAGAATTATGAAGTTCTAAAAAATGATTGTATGCCATCATTCTATCCCAGAGAGGATGTGATAAAATCATTGATTATTAGTGCTGGAAAGAACCTTGATGATTCAATCCAATTCTTTAATTAACCAATAGAAAAGAAAACAAACTGGGGGAGCTCAAGTAAATTACCAAATATACAAAGCCTATTTCTTTCTGTAAATTTTTCTTATCACCATCATTTCTACTATTATTTTTAACTTTGAATAAAGTCATTCAAAGTTATTGAATATATATTGTCACATACTATATATATATATCCTACCAAATAAAAGAATAATATGTAAATTAACCATCACTCAGTTACAACCTCAAACCATGCCCATCAACCACACCCACCAGCCAAGTATGCAAATTAACCCCAACCAAGATGGCTGCCACCACAGAGAGCAGGAGGGAGGCTTGTGTTTCCCCACAATGGAGAAAGCCAAGCTTTCCACACACCCCGGCAGGCCCAGGCCTCCACTCCAGGCTACAAAGTTTTAATTGTAAAAGATACATAAATCCCAGATACCAGTGCCTCAGCTTGGGTCAAGGGGGGTTGGTGGGGGCATGGCTGGCCTGCAAACCACCACAGGCCACTTGCCTAGGCCACCCTACACCCCAAGGGAAAGCCCACCCTGATCTGGGACACCCTTCAGGGCAAACTACCCATGCACCAGGCCTCTATCCTATCTAATAAAAAAGTAATATGCAGATTGACCATCATTCCAACATACAAGATTAAGATAGCTGCCTGCATGTGGACACAAGATTGCCACCACAAGATGGCCAGCAGGGGAGGGCAGTTAGAGGCAACAAGTCTGCAGAGGAGGGCAGTTAGGGATGACCAGGCCAGCAGAGGAGGAAAGTTGGGGGCAAACAGGCTGGCAGGAGAGCAGTTAGACATCAATCAGGCTGGCAGGGCAGTGGTTAGGGGGTGATTAGGCTGGCAAGCAGAAGTGTTTAGGGGCAATCAGGAAGGCAGGCAAGTGAGCAGATGGGAGCCAGAAGTCCTAGATTGTGAGAAGGAAGTCCCACTGCCCTAAATGGGTAGTAGAACATCCCTCAAGGGATCCCAGATTGGAGATGGTGCAGGCTGGGCTGAGGGACAAACCCCTCCCAGCCCCCCCCCCCCCGCTCCTGTGTAGGAATTTCATGCACCAGGCCTCTAGTGTGTGTGTGTGTGTGTGTGTGTGTGTGTGTGTGTGTGTGTGTGTATATATATATATATATATATATATATATATATATATATATATATATATATTCATAGTATGCAGTATGGATCTCTATCAGCATAAATAATAGTGCCTTCTATAACCACTCCAAAATCTCTGTTCTTTAACATGGAATGGGTTTATTTTTCCATATAAAAATCCAAATTTAGATTATTTCTTGTCAGATGGCAGAGTTCACCCTGGTCAGTTGGGACCCAGGGTTTATTCACCCTTTGAGATTTACTGTGGAGCCTGTCCTTGGCTGGATCCTCTGCAATAGGCAGTAAGCGAAGGGAGACAGTGTGGAGGATCACACAGAATAACTGTTGCATCCATCCTGAGAAGTGGGTACCTCTATTGGTCAGAAAGCTGCACCTGCCTGTGAGAGTGGCAGAGCAGAGGGTGTGGTTTTGTTTTCTGGCCAGGAGTGTAGTAGAAGCTATGGTGTATCATTCCTATTCCCTTTCAGGGCGGATTTCTTCAGCTGCTTGGAGTACTAGTAGGAAATAATTTTCTGGAAATTGCCCTCAAGTGAAGATGCCTGAAAGCTAAATTCTTACCCTCACCCTAAGAGGCAGGCCATTTCCATGACCAGACAACGTGGACTGAAAAATGCCTGTCCCACTTGCCTCAAGACAGGACAGTTTGGAGGGGCCTTTCCAGTGCTAGTGCATCCAGTGAATGGCTGAGGCATTTATGTTAATTCATACCCTCCCTTCACATAATCCCACTTCTGCCACTCCGGTGCAGAGGGGCAAAAACGCACCTGCAAATCTGCATTTCAGACTGTCTCTCAGGAATTGAATCTTAGACAGGAAGGCATGAGGAAAGCAGACTGCATCGCCTGACTTTTATTCAACAAATATCTATTCAAATAATATGAATACATGCACAAATATATTTGCAATGTGGATTTATATTTTTCTTCACCATGTAATTTTTTTCTGCAAAATAATTATAAGGAAAATATAATTATAAAATAGCTTGTAGTTATTATCAAAATTAACAAAATATTTAGTGTGAAGTTAGGACACATTCTGCTTCAAGGAAAAACAAAGATTCATAATTCAAAGTGACATATAACAATTAAAAATTAATTAACCTTATATGTCAAGAAGGCCAGGCATAGAAGATTCTAGACTTCATTAACTCAGCACTCAAAAATATAGTAAAGATTCCAGGTTGTGTTCATCTCAAAATTCTAGGTGTTTCCTCAAACTAGACAACTTTAGCAAATCTATTTGTCATTTCTAGAAATAAAGAATCAGAGGAATGTTTTTTTTTTTTGTGTGTGTGTGTGTGTGTCTGGAAGTGTGCCAGACATGTCTCATCAGTTGGAGTGATACTATGTGCCTACAGCTAAACCAATCACTATCAAGAGAAAAGGGACACAAGGACACTCATGATTAGCTCAGACCAGTCAGAATCTACCACTAGAGCAAGGTATTGTGTCAGTCTCCCCTGAAGCACAAACTACGAGGAGGAAAAGGCATACTAAAATAAAAAAAAGTCTCTTTTAGAAAGGAGGAAATGGTCTGGAGGATTTAAATTAGGTAGGTAGTAGGCAATGTCAGAATTAGTAACCAAAAATGTAAGGTAGTGAGAAAAACTAGATAATGTTTTATTATTGATTTTTTTTATTGTTTAAAGTATTACAAATAGTAGTACATATGTCTCCTTTTATCTCCCCATTTACCTTCCCCTGCCTCCTCTACCTCCTGGTATATACCCTCCCCTTTCCCTCCAATGTCTTGCATCCATTGGTTATGCTTATATGCATGCATACAAGTCCTTAGGTTGATCTCTTATCTCCCTACTCTCCCCACTGTAATTTGACAGTCTTTTTATTGCTTTACTGTCTCTGTATCTATCTTTTTGTTCATCAGTTTATAATGTTCTTTTTTATTCATAAATGCGTGAGATCAGGTTGTGTTTTTCTTTCATTGACTCCTTATTTCACTTAGCATAATGTTCTCCAATTCCATCCAGGTTGCTGCATGCTGGAAGATTTTTTCAATGTCTTTGGTAGTTATTGGCCTATTCAGGTTTCTTGATTCTTCTTGGTTGAGTATTGTATTTTTCTAAGAATATGTCCATTTGTATTTTTCTAACAATATGTCCATTTCATCTAGGTTGTCTATTTTGTTGGAATAGAGTTGTCTATAGAATTTTTTTTCACAATCATTTGTATTTCTGTGGTATCAGTTGTTACTTCACATCTTTCCTTTCTGATTTTGTTTATTTAGACCCTGTCTCTTTGATTCATGGTGAGCCTGGCAAAAGGCCCATCAATCTTGTTTATCCTTATAAAGAACCAGCTCTTGGTTTTGTTGATCTTTTGTATTGTTTTTATGATCTCTATGTCATTTATCTTCTGTGATCTTTATTATTTCCTTCTGTCTGCTTATGGTAGGCTTTTCTTGTTCTTGTTTTTTAGTGTTAGATAATTTATTAGCATTGTTTGTTTGAGGTAGACCTGTAGAGCTATGAACTTCCCTCTCAAGACTGCTTTCACTGTGTCCCATAGATTTTGGATTGTTGCATTGTCATTTGTTGCCGTGATTTTTTTTTTAATTTCTTCTTTGGTCTCTTTGATAATCCAGCCATTGTTTAATAGCATGCTATTTAGCCTCAATGTGTTTGATTTTTTAAATTGTTTTTATTGTAGTTGATTTCTAGTTTTATGCCATGTTGATCTATGAAGATGCTTGATATGATTTCTATCTTCTTTAATTTGAAGAGACTTTGCCTGTTACCCAATATATGGTCTATCTTTGAAAATGACCCAGGTGCACTTGAGCCAGGACCAGTTTGGCTCAATGGATAGAGCGTCGGCTTGGGGACTGAAAGGCCCCGGGTTCGATTCCGGTCAAGGGCATGTACCTTGGTTGCGGGCATATCCCCAGTAGGGGGTGTGCAAGAGGCAGTTGATAGATGACTCTCATTGATGTTTCTAACTCTCTATCTCTCCCCCTTCCTCTCTGTACAAAAATCAATAAAATATATTAAAAAATAAAAAGAAAAGAAAAAAAAAGAAAATGACTCAGGTGCACTTGAGAAGAATGTATATTCTGTGGCTTTGGGGAAAATGTTCTGAAGATTAATTAATTAATTAATTAATCAATTAATTCCATTTGATTTAGTGTGTCATTTAGGATTAATCTTTATTTGCTGATTTTTTTTTTTTGTTTAGATGATTTGTCCAGTGATGTTAGTGTGGTATTAACATCCCCTACTATGAATGTATTGCTGTCAATCTCTCCCTTACTATCATCCAGAAGATTTTTTTAATGTATTTGGGTGCTCCTGTATTAGGTGCATATCTGTTTACCAGAGTTATATCTTCTTGTTGGATTGCTCCATTTAGTATTATGAAGTGGCCTTCCTTATCTCTTGTTATATCCTTCAATTTGGGATATAATTTCTCAGATATAAGTATTGCTACCCCAGCTTTTTTTTTTGTTTTTCAGTTCAATTCACCTGAAAAACCATTTTCCATTCCTTCACCATCGAACCCGGGACCCTTCAGTCCGTAGACTGACGCTCTACCACTGAGCCAAACCGGTTTCGGCGGCTCATGTTTTCTTATCCATTCAGCTACCCTATATATTTTGATTGGGGCATTTAATCTATCTACATTTAAAGTTATTATTGATAGGTACTTGTTGGTCACCATTTTTATTTTTTATGCCTGTTTCTTCTTTGCTTCCTATTTCTTCTTTTTACAGCAAACCCTTTAGCATTTCTTGCATTGCTCATTTGGTGGTGATAAATTCAACTCCCTTAGTCCTTTTTTGTCTGTGAAGCTCCTGATTTCACCCTCAATTTTGACTGATAGCCTTGTTGGCTACAGTATTCTTGGATTCAGACCCTTCCTTTGCATCATCCTAACCCTAACCCAATTTATTACACAATTTTCATTTGTAATTTGTATGAGACATTTATTACTCTTTAAAATGAAAAATAATATAGGCTTGATGTATGAACAGGGTTGTGCAATAAGCAGGCTGGGCATGATAGTTAAAGTTAAGGGAAAATAAAGTCTATAAAATTATAAAAGTGAAAATAAATAAATTATTATTTTAAATAAATGGTCTTTCCTCAAATAATGTATTCTGTCTATGTTATATGACAAAGTTATGACAATGAAATACCTTTTGTCTTGGGGAAAATATAGATGATAGAAAGATAGGTAGATATATGAAATATATTCAAAAAAAGCACTGAATGAAAAGGCTACAAAAGATGTGAAAATCTGAAATGACTTTAAAAATAAAGGTGGGGGTGAGTGGGTTAGAATAGATCAACCATGTCCCTGTATGCATAACCCATGGACAAAGACAAGAGGGTAGTGAAGGCGTGGGGCAGAGGGCATGGGGGCTCTAAGGGGTCCATGGGAGAGAAAAAAAGGGTCATATGTAATACTTTCAATAATAAAGATTTAAAGTAATAATAATTATATATTCTTTATATGATTCCAAAATAAGGATTCTACTTTTTTCTTTATTTTTCTTTTCTTTTAATGTGCTAATGCACTACTAATCCATTTAGTTGAAATTAAATGTGATGTTCAATCAACATGTGTTTCTAGTAGAAAGCATCATCACATAATACTAAAATCTCAATATATTCAAACAGGGAAATTATTAAACCACCATTACCATTTATACCTAATACTAGTAAGTGCTGAGTCTTGCAGCAAATTACACAGATGAAACAGCAAAAAGCAATATTATATTTGGCAGAGAATCAAAAATAACATGTGTAATATCTATCTTTTATTAAACAACTAGAGGCCTGGTGCACAGATTTGTACAAATCTCAGCTCACAGCCCCAGCCTCAAAGCCCCACAGCCTTGCCTGGCATCCCATGTTGGCCTGTTGCCGCCCCCTCACTTGCTCCACCATCATGCCATTGCCCAGCTCTCCTCGGGGCCCATGGGGGCCAGCAGTGCCTCCACTGCCATCCAATGCCAGCTCTGAGTGGCTGACACCTGTCGTGTTATGTGCTGCCACCTGGTGGTCAGCACACATCATAGCAAGTGATTGACTCCCAGTCAAACTTTTGGTTGAAAGACAGCCCTAGGGGCACAATTTGCATATTTGGCTTTTATTATATAGGATTCTATACTGGCCCCAACCATTCAGTAGAGCCCACTACCCCAATTCCTTCATCCACCATGATTACTGGTTTTTCCCCTATATAACCCATCCTTTGGGAGCCATTGGGGAGTCAAATCTTTGAGCACTATTAACCTGTGACTCCGGGTTTAGCACCATTTCTTCAACTAATAAATCCTTACTTTCTTCTTAGCTACAAAAAAAAAAAAATAATAAAGAAAATAAAGAAAAATTAACATTAAGTAACACTAGTTTTATCATGGCGAAGGTGATTTCCAACAGTTCTAGTTTTATACTGGATAGAAGTAGTCTGTTATAGAAATATTACAACTTCTCTTACTAGAGTTAATCATTGTTAAAGAACAACATATGTACTATGTGCATGGTTCAGACCTCTTTGTTTGTACTCTTTCTTTCTTTCCTAACTCATGACTATTTCAAACATTGTTAGCATATCCAATAAAATAAGTGAGTCAAAGTGAAAATAGGGCCTAATACAAATAAGTGATCAAAGAGAAAAGGACTGAAAACTTTACTTGAATATCAATTACTGATCATAGCAATATTATATTCAGCAGAGAACCAGTGCTGGCAGTGGGCGGCAGTGGAGGCACTACCGGTCCCAATGAGCCCCAATGAGAGCGGGGCCATGGCAGGATGGCAGAGCAGGAGAGTGGGCGGCGACAGGTAAGCACTGGGTGCCAGGCAGGACTGTGGGACTTTGAGGCTGGAGCCATGAGCTGGAGGTCACCCCAAGGGACCCCACACATGCACCAGGCCTCTAGTTCTTTAATATACGACAGATATTATATGTGTTATTTTTGGTTCTCTGCTGAATATAATATTGCTTTTAACTATTGATGAAAACATTCAGAATGCATTACTAAAAGTGACATTTTAAATTATCAATAAACTGAAGCATAAATTATTTGAGTGGTGTATTTTCCTTGAAAATTTCAAAACATTTAAAGGAAGAATGAAGTAACAGAAACACTACAAGAAATCAGACGAGTCTCTTATAAAATTGATGTCGATTCTCAAATCAGTGTTCTATCATGTCATCCTACATTTTAAGACATTAAGAAAAAAATATGTTGACTTCTAACAACTTTATTCAGATATAAATGAGGTAAAATAAATTGTAAATGATTAAGTTTTTACATATCTATACCATGACCACAAACATAATAATGAATATATTCATCACCCCAAGTTCCATATGAATTTTAGAATCAACTTTTCCATTTCAGCAGCAAATCTATTAGAATTTTTACAGAAATTGGACTGAATCTATAAATTACTTTGGAGAAGTATGCCATTTTAACAACCTATAAGTCTTCTAATCTGTGACTATAGGATCTTTCCATTTATTTAGCTCTTCATTTTCTTTAGCAATGTGTTCTGGTTTCCAGTGTGCAATCTCATATCTTATAAATTTTGGTAAATTTATTTATAAGGATTTATTATTTTTAATGTTGTATAAATAACTGACTTTAAACTTTTGTTGCAGCTTGTTCATTGCTATGTATAGGAATAGGACTAATCTTGTATCCAGCAACTTTGTTAAATTTTCTCATTAATTCTAATAAGAATTTTTTTGTTGATTCCTTATAGGACTTTGCATGTATAAGATCATGTTATTTGAAAATACAAATAGTTTTACACCTTCCCTTGCAATTTGGATGTTTTCTTTTTCTAACCTAATAGCTCTAGATAGAAATTCCAGTATAATGTTGTAGAGCAGAGGTGAAACTGGAAATCCTGTCTTTTTCCTGATTTCAAGGAGAAAGCTTTCAGTCTTTCATCATTGTATAGCTGTAAGTTTTTCATAAAAACCTGTGTCATGTAGAGACAGGTTTTTTAAAATCATGAAAATCTGTTCAATTTTCTGAAATGCTTTTTCTGAATCAGTTGCAATGATGATGCCTCTTTTCATTCTTTCATTTTATAATGTTGAATACTTTTCAAACCATGAACCACCCATGCACTCCTGGAAGAAGTCCAACTTAATCACAGTATATAACTTTTTAATGTGCTGATGGACTTGGTTTGCTAGTATTTTGTTTAGGATTCTTACATCTATAGTTATAAGAGATATTAGTGTGTGGTTTTCTTTTCTTGTATTGCTTTCAGTAATGGCTTCTTGTTATGGCTTCATTATCACAATAAATTAGGAAGTGTTACTTAATTCATCTCCTATTTTTTGGAAGATTTCAAGGTCTGTTGTTAATTCTTCAAATGTTTGGTAAAATTTAGCAGTGAAGCCACATCCTCTAGGTTTTTTCTTGGATGAGAGGTTTTTAATTGTTTATTCAATCACTTTTATTTTTATTCAGACTTGGTAATTTTTCTTGAGTCAGTTTCAATATCTGTTGTGCTTCTAGGAATAAGTCTGCTTCATATAGGTGATCTAATTTATTGGCATATAATCATTCACAATATTATCTACAAATCTTTTTTTAATGTATGTAATGTCCCCACTTTTATTTCTGATTTCAGTATCTTGAGTTTTATCTCTTTTATTCTTGGTCAGTCTAGATAGGATTGTCAATTTTATTGATCTTTTCTAAGAACCAACTTCTGGTTTATTTTCTCTATTGCTTTTATAATCTTTATGTAATTTGTCTCCATCTTTATTATTTCCCTTGTATTTACATAGTTCTTTTCTATTTCCTTTGTTTAGAAGCTAGGCTATTGACTTCATATCGTCCTACTTTTTCTAATGTGAGCATTTACAACTGTACATTTTCCTCTAAGCAGTATTTTCACTGTAACCCTAAGTTTTGGTATATTGGGTTTTTATTTCCATTCATCTTATCTAATGTACCCTGTGATTTGTTTTTTTGACTCATTTTAACATTTTTTTCATATATCTGTACACATTTTAGGTTTGTTTCTGTTACTTTCTTTATGATTTCAATCTTTTAAGACTCATTCTGTAACCTAATGTATGGTCTATCCTGGATAATGTTTCATGAGCACTTGAGAATATAGAATCTGCTGTTGTTTGGTAGAAGTTTTGTTTTTTAGTGTTGTTCAAGTTTCCTATTTTCTAGTTGCTATTCTATATAGCTGTTCTAATCATTATTGATAGTGGGGTACTGAAGTCTCCAAATATTATTGTAAAATAAACTACCATTTTAAATCGCCCCTAACTGCTCCTCTGCCACCCTGATCACCCTGAATCACCTCTGCCTTGGCCCCTGCTACCATGGCTTTGTCTGGAAGGAGGACAAGATGACTAGAAGATGTCCAGTCGACCCAGCCTAATTAGCACATTACCCTTTTATTAGTATAGATACTGTCCTTTGTCTCATGTAAAATTTTTAGCTTTAAATTTACAAATATATTTTGCCTATTTCTTTATGTCTTATTTCTTTTTTTCTTTTTTTTTTTTTTGCTGCTAGTTTCTTCTGTTAATGCTTTTGTTTGCTTGTTTAATTGCTTTTTCTGTGTATACCATTTTAATTGCTTTCTCACTTCATTGACTATGTAGTCTTTAGTTATTTTCTTAGTGGTTATCCTGGGGATTATAGTTATCTTAAATTATTACTGTCATATTTCAATTAATACCAACTTAGTTTCAATAGATAAAAATATGTGCGTATATATAGCTTCATATCCACACCACCATATTGTTATTGTCAAATATTACACCTTTATAAATCATGAACACTTTGATATACATTTATGGTTATTGTTTTATGCATTTACCTTATAAATCACATAGGTAAAAAAGAGGAATTACAAACCAAACACATAATAATACTGGCTTTTATATTTACCTATTGAATACATTTTCTGGTATTCTTTGTTTTTCATATGACTTCAAATTACTCTCTACTGTTATTTCAGCCCAAAGAGAGATTCTCTCTCTCTCTTTTTCTTTTTTCAGAGAAGTTATACTAACTTGTTTTATTTTATTGTTTAAATATTATAAATAGTAGTACATTATATCTCCTTTTTTTCACCACTGATCTCTCCCTGGCCTCCCCTACACCCTGTCACATACCCTTATCCCCTCCCCAGTGTCTTATATCCAGTGGTTATGCTTATATACATACGTGTAAACATCCTTAGGTTGAACTCTTGGCCCCCGAACCCTCCCCTGCCTTCCCACTTCATTATCACATAGACTGTTTTTGACAGTGTATTCAATGCTTCTTTAATTCTGTATCTATTTTTGTTCATCAATTTATAATGTTCTTTACATTCCACAAATGAGTAAGATAATGTGGTATTTATCACTGCTGGTGGGAATGCAGACTGGTGCAGCCATTGTGGAAAACGATATGGTATTTCCTCAAAAAATTAAAAATAGAAATCCTATTTGACCCAGCGATCCCACTTCTAGGAATATATCCCAAGAAAAGAGAAACACCAATCAGAAAGGATATATGCACCCCTATGTTCATAGCAGCACAATTTACAATCCCTAAAATTTGGAAACAGCTTAAATTCCCATTATGTCCCTAACTGCTCCTCTGCCAGCCTGATTACCCCTAACCACCTCTGCCTCGGCCCCTGCTACCATGGCTTTGTCTGGAAAGAGGACAGAAAACTGTGGTTCATCTACACAATGGAGTACTATGCTGCTGTAAAGATGAAGGAATTTTATTTTATTTTATTGATTTTTTACAGAGAGGAAGAGAGAGGGACAGAGAGTCAGAAACATCAATGAGAGAGAAACATCAATCAGTTGCCTCCTGCACACTCCCTACTGGGGATGTGCCCGCAACCAAGTTACATGTCCTTGCCTGAAATCGAACCCTGGGTCCTTTCAGTCTGCAGGCCGACGCTCTATCCACTGAGCCAAGCTGGTTTTGACAAGATGAAGGAATTCTTACCAATTGCAACAGCATGTATAGAACTGGAGATAGATTCTCTTTAGCATTTCTCATATGGAAGGTTTACTAACAATGAGCTCTCTCTAAAAATATTATAATTTCTCCTTCATTTTTGGAGGATAATTTTGCCAGATATAAAATTCACGTTTGATACTTGTTATTTGCCAAGACTTTAAATATGTTATCTAATATTTCTTAAAATATCATTTATGCTCCATTGTTCTCTCATCTGTCTTTCTGGCATTCACACTATATATACACTGGCATACTTGATTGTGTACCACATGTTTCTAAGGTTTTATTTATTTATTTATTTATTTATTTATTTATTTATGTTATTAATCAAACTGAATATCCTCAGTTGATCTTTCTTCAATTGAGGTTATTCTTTCTTCTGTCTGCTCAGATTTGATATCAAAACACTCTAGTGATTTTTTATTATATTTAAACTCTAGAAATTCTATTTTCTACAATTTCTATCTCTTTATTAAAACTGTCAATCTTGTGAAACATTGATTCTCCTGGTTTCCTATTGTTTTCAATATGATTTTCTTTATCCATTTTTGCATATTTAAACAACTGATTTAACATACTAGTAGTTGTCCAGTAAAACCAATATATAAGTTTTCTCACAGATAATTTTTAGTCAATTTATATTTTCTTATACATGGGTCATACTTTCTTTTTTCTTTATATGTTTCTAATTATTTTTATTGTTGATGTTAAAAACTGGACATTTGAGTATTATAAAGAAAAAAAGATAACTCCCTCACCTTCAGATACATTGCTACTGTTTTTGGTGGTGGTTTAGTAAAATTTCTAGGCTGCTTTTATAAAGTCCAAGTTTTTGCAGATGTTTCATAAGCTCAATGATTACCTAGTGATTTGTAAAAGGTTAAACACCTGGAACTAAAAGAGGCAATCAAACAAACAAACAAACAAACAAAAAAACTGCTCCAGTCTTTGCAGATTGGCTATGTGTCAAGACATTAAGTTTACAGCTCTGTCTTAGCCTTCACTTTGTGCTTGTGTGGACAAGGAAACATAGGGTTTTCTCAGGTTCTTTCTAAGTACATACCCAGACCTGCTATATTCATGGCTTTCCAAATTCCATATAATTATGCGGGACTTTTTCAAAGCTCAATTCTTCTGTGTATCTCCTTCTCAAGCCTCTTCCTATTTTAGCTTTTTGTTTTGCCTATTGTTTGTCCCATTGTATCTCTCGTCTCCGATATCAGTGGCTAATTTCATTTGTCTTTAAATGCTTTTAGGAAATGCTGCCCTGGAAGAGATCTCTGTTTTGAGGAAGGTCCAAGGCAGATAAAATAAAGGCAAACATTTCAGGGATCCACCAAACTGCTCATAACACACCACCACAGTTTTTGAAGAATAATATATGTTATCCCCTCTATCAACCTGCACCACACATGCAGGCTGCTATTTTCAGTGTTCCCCAGGCTGGGGAGTGAGGGACAGAAACAAGGTATGCTACATTTCCATGAAACTCTATCAAAATTCAGCTGTTTTAACTTTTCTTTATTAACCATTCTCTTGATTGTTGTAACTTTTAAATTAGAATCCAGAATTCAAAAGTAGTTCATTTTGACAGCTTTTGCCAGCTTGCTTATTGTATTTGTGAAGGCATGGATTTTTAGAAGTACCAACTAACATTTTCACTGATGTAACTATAATCGTGCCATTTTTTTAAAGATTGGGTGTTTTATTTTTTGCTTGTGAGTCCTCATGCTTATATTTGTTTTTCTTGTCTCATTACAATGGTTATAACTTGCATTGTAATGTGGTGTAAAAGTGATAAGAGTTATCATTATTTTGCAAACTCATAGAAAAAAAAGTGTTTTATTTTTAACAGCAGTATTTAAGACTAATTTTGATACAAAATCACATTCGTATTCAATTGTACAATTTAGTGACTTTTGCAAATTTTCAGAACTTTACAACTATAACCCATAACCACATAACCACTTCAACTATAGAATATTTCCATTAACCACAAAAGATCCTTCAAACCATTTGCATTTACTCACAATTCCCATCCAAATCACTAATCTACATTATGTTATTACAGATTAACTTTGTTTGGACATTTCATATTCAAGGAATCATATCATTTCTCATATTATGTAATTAACGTATTTCAGTTAGCAATTTTTTGGAGTTTACCTTGTGAAATATATCAATATTTACTTTTATATTGTGAAATAACATCCCACTGAATTTATCACATTTTGTTTTCCCATTAACCAATTAATATACATTTAGATTGTTTCCAGTTTATGATGATGCCTGATGTTGCTATAAAAATTTATATACAAGACTTTATATTAGTGTATGATTTCATTTCACTTGTATAAATATCTACATGTAAAATTTCAGGCTTATATGATAAAATTATGTTTACCATTTTTATGAAACTGTGAACTTAAGTGCTCTTAAGTGCTGACATACTAGAAGTTCCATTAAAGAAAGGATCAAAATTCTAGTTCTTCACAATCTGGCCAATATTTGTCAACTGGTATCTCATTGTGGCTTAAGTTTACATTTCCTTAATAACTAATGATGTAGAGCATTTTTTATGCCCTTATTTACCACTTGAGTAGTTTTTCTGGTATAATATCTATTAAAATCTTTGACTTTATAAATCTTTAAATGTTTATATTGGGTTGTCATATTATTAAATTATAAGGGTTAATTTTCTGTGATTACATAACTTTTATCAAATATATCAAATATGTGATTTTAAAAGTTTCTCCATGTCTCTTTTTTAGGTTGTTTTTTTTTAATCTATATTTATTGATTTCAGAGTGGAGGGGAAGGAGAAAGAAACATCAATGAGGAGAGAGAATCCTGGATAGGCTGCCTCCTGTACGCCCCCTACCCCCACAACCCGGGCATGTACCCTGACTAGGAATCAATCCCGGGACCTTTCAGTCTGCAGGCCCATGTTCTTTTCATTGTGTCAGTTTTATCTTTAAAATACAAAAGTTTTTAATTTTCATAAAATCCAATTTACTTTTTTTTTTTACTTATGAATTATAATTTTGTTGTAGATATGTATTTGTTTACCTTCAGTTCACAAATTTTTACTATGTTTTCCCCTAATAATTTTATAGTTTTAGCTATATCTTTAGTTTGATTGTCATTTTAATTCATTTTTCTGTATAGTGTAGGGTAAGGGTGTGAATTCAACTTTCTGGATATAAACATCTGATTGTCTTAGCTCCATTTCTTGAAAAGAAAACTTATTCTCTACTGAATAGCCTTAACATCTCTGGAAATTTGTCTTGGCATTATAGTTAAACAACTTTAACCACATTTAAAGCAATCAAGCACATGGTGTGGCTATGAATGTTGTTTTTATTAAAACTATTATTATTGTCACACTGTTACACAGAGCTTTTGTTAGAATGCAGCCTCCTACCTTACTTTACACAAATTCATAATGTTTCTATTTATAAAGCATAAAGCCATTCAAAAATCTAAGTAACCTACCCAATTTTTTTCCAGATCTAGAATTTGAGGTTTATAATTCTTTATAATAAAAAATACTCATATGATATGAACACTGTTCCCAAAATATTTAAACTAGTTTTTTACATTCAAGTTATAAATAGTAAAATAAGTGCCTGAACTGTACATATGTCTACACACACATACACACACACACACACACACACACACACACACACACACCTTACCATGCTACTGTGCACTCTCATACTCTTTTAACTCAAAATCAAATTATGAATACTTTTCCATGTCACTGTTATTCATGGACATTATTTTTGTGGCTTCATGAAGCTCTGTAAAGTGGAGTGCAATATAATTTTTATTAATTTTCTATTAGAGAGGATTTTTCTAGAATTGGTCTTTATATTCCACTCTTTTAAATGGATTTTTTTTCTCTAGTTGTCTGATATCTCTTCTGTCTTCAGTTCTCTATAAATTGATAAGGTCTAGAAATTTAAAAAAAAATGCTTTACGTTGGTATTATTTTATAATTGCTTTACCTATCTGAATATTCAATTATAGTATCCTGTATTCAGACAAAGTTAACCAAGCAATTACTTAAATTGTTAATTTATAACTCAGAAACAACTAAGTGAGCATCAGTCAGTTCATACTAATCGTATACATATTAAAATGGATATTTTTTCTTTTGGAGACTGAAAGTGATGTCCTAAAATATTAGCTGTAGCTTGCATTAATATTGTTATAGCTATATTTCATTCAACAAGTTTTCAGAGTAAATTCTTACCTATTCTGTGTCTCAAGCTTTGACATATCTATACTAGTCAAAATAACTTGGTTACTACCTAGTCTCATAATGTTATATGCTACACATTATGAATCATGTGTGAAAATTTATACAATAAAAATTTGAATACTATAGCTTGTTGGATAATTGGGAAGTGTAGATCCAACCTCAACAAATATTTGTAGATCTAAATATTCTTTAAAATTTACTTATACAAAAAAAAGATATGTGTATATGCATGCTTGTGCATGTGTGTGTATGTATCATATATACATATACACAATAACCAAATAACCATGAGGAGCAGTAACCCTTTATTTCTTCAATACTACTCATTGAGTTTTAGAAAGGTGAGTCAGGTCAGCTGCTATTAGACATTTAAAAGCACTTTAAAGATGTTAATTTTAAGGAGCACTATAAAAGTGTCCACTTGGGAAGATGAGAAGCAGCTCATCACATTAAAGTTCTGATAACTTTGAAGAGCTGGGTAGTTTTCTATCCTAGTAACTACAAAAAGGAATGATTTTACAATTATAACACCCAGAACACTGTAAGTAAAATCTTCATTTTATGTCAGTGTTTTCAATCTTCCTCTGTTCATTTTTGGTTGCCTTAGAAAAGAACAGTTATTCTTTGTCAGGTTGAGGGCATTCAAGTGAACCAAAAGGTCAATCTAATTAAAAAAAGGAAAGAACTTCAAGCCACAAGGGGAAACAAAAAAGATCCAGCTAAATGCCAAGGAATTTATATTACTGAATACATGAGGTAAACAGTCAAACAATGAGATGAATGCACAAAGGTGTCAAAGAGGGGGGAAAGATAGAGTCTGTGACCTTTAAATTATTACTATTTTTTAATAAATTAAATTGTATTTACTCCTTAAAAGAGAAATATTGCACATTAGAAACATTTAAAAATACAATTAATTTTTATCATGGTTTAGTTTTAGAAACTTTTATTATGTCTAGTGATTAACAAAGATATTTATATTCATAAACTATTGAATAGGACAACTCGATTAAAAGTGGTGTTTTCTCAAAATAATTCTCTGCAGGGGCACACTTCACAATTTTAAGTTTTATCTTTACAATAGCTATCCATCATTTGAAACTGCCCTCCAAAAAATGTTGTTCAGAATGCATTGTTAAAGTTTAATTAAACCATTTCAAAAACAGATTTCAAACTCTGCAGTATTTATGGTTTGTAAAAGAAAATAGTTACAGCATATGATAGAAGTCTATCAAGAATCACTAGTTCACCAGGGACATTCATGTCATGGTGGATTGGGAATGAGACACTCCATTAATAACTATATTATCAATTATATTACCTTTTATTATATGTACTGTCCCACACATACAAAATGCTGGACCAATCCTATCATTAACTTTTTTTTTTTAATGTCTATGCTTTAAAAAAAAATCACAGGAAAAAAAAGTACAATGTCTCTGTAAATTTATAATCTCCAGTTTGATTTGGCTTATCAATAACCTAAAATGCCCATTAACTGTTTCTTAACCAATAAATTATTTTTAATTGAAAGAAGACTGAGGATCCCTTGTCCAGGAGCTAGCCTTAGGCTTGTGAAAAGATTCTTAGGCAAAGCTCTATTTTTTCTCTTGCTTTCATCCTTTCACAGGGGCTGTTCTGAATGCAAATGTCCCATTTCCCCACCTCATACCACACTTCCCCTCAATGAATAGCACTCAAGGCCTCATCCCTGCACACTTGGTCAAACTCTGGCAAACTGGCTAGTTCTTACCAAGTCTCTAGCATCCTCCATACCTGAATATTTTCCCACTGACTTTTAGAGTGGAAGGGAGACAGGATGGGAGGTTGCAACACATCAACCTAAGGTCAGGGATCAAACGTACAACCCAGGTATGTGCCCTTGACTTAGAATTAAACCTGCAATGCTTTGATGCATGGGTGGATACTCTAACCACTGAGGAGTACTGGTCAGGGCTGCTTTCTATGTGAGTCTCTCTCAGATTCCTGACTGCTGCCCATCTAGTTGTTCAAATTTTAAAGAAGCATGGATATGTTTCTGTTTTGCCTCAAAGCCTGTATAAATCCAAAGGGTGTTTACAAAGCTTGAATTACACTGGAGCCCACCACAGGCATAATTCAGAGATAGGCTCAATTCAGACCACATCAAAAAAGTGATTCTATAATAATAAAAGTGTAATTTGCCAATTAGACCAGACAGCCAAACAATCTTCCAGACATGATTCCGGACATCCTTCTGGATGAAGTCCCAGCGGTGGGGCTGAGGCAGAGGCAGTTAGGGGCAATCAGGCAGGTAAGCAAGTGGTTAGGAGAAATCAGGCAGGCAGGCAGGCAGGCAGGCAGTCAGGCAGGCAAGCAGTCAGGAGCCAGCGCTCCTGGGTTGTGAGAGGGATGGCCCGAATTGTGAGAGGGTGCAGGCCAGGCTGTGGGACCCTCCTCCCCCATGCACCAGGCCTCTAGTATGGTAATCAAACAAATCACACATATATTTTTATTTTACAATGTATATAAAAGTTATGTTTACATTATACAGTAATCTACTAAGTGCACAATAGCATTTTATCTAATAAGTATGCATACCTTAATTTAAAAATGCTAATTGCTAAAAAATGATAACCATCATCTGAACTTTCAGCTAGCTATAAAATCACTGTTGGTGAAGGGGTTTGCCTAAATGCAGAGGCTGGTTACTGATTCAGGGCGGAGATTGCTGAAGATCAGGGTGGTGGCTATGGCAATTTCTGAAAATAAGACAACAATGAAATTTGCCCTTTCAGAAGCCATTTCACAAGCAATGCTGTCTGACAGCATGATACTCATGCACAATATATATATTAATGATTTCAGAGAGGAAGGAAGAGAGAGAAAGAAATAGAAACACCCATGATGAGAGAATCATGGATTAGCTGCCTCCTACAAGTCTTCCACTGGGATCAAGAGCACAATCTGGGCATGTGTCCTTGACTGGAATTGAACAATGGGACCTTTCAGTTTGGAGGCCAATGCTGTGTCTGCTGATCCAAACTGGCTAGTGCCAGAACTTCTTTAAAATTAGTCAATCCTCTAAAACCCTGCCACTGCTTTACCAATTAAATTTATATAATGCCCTAAACCATTTGTTGTCATTTCAACAAACTTCACTAGAAATAGATTTCATCTTGAGAAACCACTTCCTTTGCTCATCCAAAAGAAGCAACTCCTCATTAAAGTTTTATCCTAAGATTGCAGCAATCAGTCACATCTTTAAGCTCCATTTCTAATTCAAGTTCTCTTATTTCCACCATATTTGCAGTGACTTCCTCACTGAATTCTTGAACCTCTCAAAGCCATCCATGAAGGTTGGAATCAACTTCTTATAAACTCTTTTTAATGTTGATCTTTTTTGTGTGTTTCTTCATGTTTTAAAGAAGTATTTTGCTTACCTTTCTTCTTTTTGTACTTATTATTGACAGTATTACAGATATCTCCCATTTCAGAGAAATCACTATCTATAGCAACTACAGCATTTAAAAATGTATTTTTTAAATGTATTTTTATTGATTTTTTACAGAGAGGAAGAGAGAGGGATAGAGAATTAGAAACATCGATGAGAGAGAATCATCGATCAGCTGCATCTTGCACACCCCCTACTGGGGATGTGCCCTCAACCAAGGTATGTGCCCTTGATCCGAATCGAACCTGGGACCTTTCAGTCCTCAGGCCGACACTCAATTCATTGAGCCAAACCGGTTTCGGCAACCTTGTATTTTTTTTTAATAAATACAGCTTCTTTCCTTAAACTTCATAAACCAACCTCTGTTACCTTCCAGGGGTCCTCAAACTTTTTAAAGTGGGGGCCAGATCACGGTCCCTCAGAGAGCTGGAGGGCCGGACTATATGAACTACTAATTCCTACTGTAACACCTCGGCTGCGCTCACTGCCCAAAAAACCTGGCAGGCCGGATCAAACTCCTCTGCGGGCCGCATGTGGCCCGCGGGCCGTAGTTTGAAGATGCCTGCTTCAAACTTTTCTTTTGCAGCTTTCTCACATCTCTTAGCCCTCAAGTAATTGAAGATATTTGGGCCTTACCTTTGATTAGGCTTTTGGCTTAAGGAAATGTGATGGGCAGTTTTATCCAGACCACTAAAACTTTCTCCCTATCAGCAATAGGCTGTTTTATCATTTATGTATTCTGTGGAGTAGCTTTCAATTTCCTCCAAGAATTTTTCCTTTGCATTCACAACTTGGCTGTTTGGTGCAAGAGGCCTAACTTTTAGCTTATTTTGGCTTTCAACATGTCTTTGTCCCTAAGTTTAAACATGTCTAGCTCTTGATTTAAAGTGAGAAGTGTTTTGTTGGGGAGCACACAAGACTTCATTGGAAAGTTTGTAAGGAGGACATTATGAGAAAAGGGAAGTGTGTGGAAGGCTGCCTGACCTGTTTTTTGGAATTCTGACTTAGGGGAATGCTGAAGAAGGTGGTGCCCCTAATTATTCCTTGACCTTTCCAAGCAAATCTGTGCATGAGCAGACCCCTGGGTGTTTCCTGGAATCCTTATGCTTAATATGTTGCATGTCCTTGCTTAAAAGACACTACAAACACATGTGTCCTCCCAAGATTACTTACTCTATTAATTGTATCTAAAAGATAAACTTTATCTCAAACTGCTGCCACAATAAAAGCCTACCTAACAAGGCAGGCAATGGAGTCTGTCTGGTTCCTATAGCCAGGCAGCCCCTTTGCCCTCTCTTTCACAAAAAACAGTCATATTGGAGTAATTCATTCATCCATCACTTAGGGTCTGCTGGTCAACCATGGCAGTGTGCAATACTTCTTTTCACTTGAACACTTACTGGCCATTCTAGAATTGTTAACTGGCCCAATTTCAATATTCTGTGTCTCAGAGAATTGAGAGGCTTGAGGAGAGGGAAGAAGGGGTACAAGGAAACTGCCATTAGATGTAGCAGTCAGAACACACACATTTATCAATTATGTTCACTGCTATGTGTGGGTACAATTCATGGTGCCCTAAAACAATGACAGTAGTAGGATCAAAGATTACTGATCACAGAACACCATAACAATCCTACCTAATAAAAGAGTAATATGCAAATTAACCATCATTCTGCTACACCCACAAGCCACATCCACCAGCCACATCCACCAGCCAATCAGAGTGAGTATGCAAATTAACCCCAACTAAGATGGCTGCAGCCATAGAGAGCAGTTGAGAGGTTTGGGTTTCCCAGGCAATAGAGAAATCCAAGCTTTCCACATAACCTGGCCAGCCTACGCCTCCACTCAAGGATACAAAGTTTCAATTATAGAAAATAAATCCCAAGAAAAATGGTGGCAGCCATGGAGCTGGAGAGAACAGTCTAGGGTTGCCCCTGGCAATGAAGGAAGCCAAGCTTTCCACCTGCCCAGGCCAGCCTAGGCCTCCAATCAAGGATACAAAGTTTCCTTGTAGAAGGTAAACAAATCCAAACAGAAATGGTTGCAGCCATGGAGCAAGCAGGAGGCTTGGCTCCACTCCAGGCTACAAAGTTTCAATTGTAGAAGGTAAATAAATTCCAAATACCAGGACCTCTGCTTGGGTCACCAGGGGGTGTATAGGCCAGCCTGCAAACTACCACAGGCCCCTTGCCCAGGCCACCCTACACCCCAAAAGAACCCCCACCCTGATCCAGGACACCCTTCAGGGCAAACCAGTTGGCCCCGAGCCATGTACCAGGCCACTATCCTAACTAATAAAAGAGTAATATGCAGATTGATCATCACTCCAACACACAAGATGGCTGCCCCAATCTGGTCAAAGATCCTGCCCCCATGTGGACACAATATGGCCACCACAAAATGGCCAGCAGGGGAGGACAGTTGGGAGGCACCAGGCCAGCAGGGGAGGGCAGTTGAGAGGGACCAGGCCTGCAGTGGAGAGCAGTTGGAGGTGAACAACCCTGCAAGAAAGGGCAGTTAGGGGTGACTAGGCTGGCAGAGGAGGGAAGTTGAGGACAAACAGGCTGGCAAGAGAGTAGTTAGACATCAATCAGGCTGGCATGAGAGTGGTTAGGGGGTGATCAGGCTGGCAGCAGAAGCAGTTAAGGGCAATCAGGAAGGCAGGCAGTTGAGCAGCTGGGACCCACCAGTCCTGGATTGTGAGAGGGTGCAGTCTGGGCTGAGAGACACCCCTCCCCCCACCTCGTGCACGGATTTTGTGCACCAGGCCTCTAGTAAATGTAATAATGAAAAAGTTTGAAATATTTGGAGAATTACCAAATGTAAAACAGAAATGAAGTGCTGGTGGAAACAAATGGTACTGATAGTCTTGTTCAGTACAGGGTTGTCACAAACCTTCCATTATTGAAAAATGCACATCTGTGAAGCGCAATAATACAAAGTGCAATAAAGCAAAGTATGCCTGCTCCTGATAAATCAGAAACACCAATCAGAAAGGATATATCACCCCTATGTTCATAGCAGCACAATTTACAATAGCTAAGACTTAGAAACAGCCTACGTGCTCACTAGTAGAGGATTAAAAAACTGTGGTACTTCCACACAATGGAATATTATGCTATAAATAAGAAGGAACTTTTACCATTTACAACAGCTTGGATGGACCTGGAGAGCATTATGGTAAATGAAATAAGCCATTCAGAGAAAGATAAATATCACCTGATCTTACTCATTTGTGGAATACGTATAATGAACAACATAAACTGATGAATAAAAAATAGATCCAGAGACAGAGAAATGCCAAACAGGCCATCAAATCTCAGAGGGAAGGCAGCAGGGTAGGGGGAGTAAGAGATCAGCCAAAGGACTTGTATGCATGCATATTGTGCTAACTAATGGGCCCAGATACTGGGGTGCTGGGGGCTTGTCCTGGGGGAGTGGAAGTGGCCAGGGAATGGTCATGGGGGAAAAAGGAGACATATGTAATACTTTAAACAAAGAAACAAAACAAGGTATACTATATATCTTTTAGTATTTGTGGCTTGGAGCTACTGATTGCACATAAGAACCAGCCTTTTTTGGTGGTATTAATTAGCCCGAAACTACTAGTAGTCACGTTTTTATTGAGTGTGTTTTGTCCTAGTCCTATCTACTGTAATACTTTCTCTGCTAGATTGGTAAGTATTGTCAAAGTACAATACTAATATTAGCATATATTCTTCTGATTATTCCAGTTTTAAAGGATAACCAACTGTCATTCTCACTAAAAATAGAAAATCAATCATAATGTGGTTAACTTTGTTTCTACATGTAGGCCTTGTCAGTTACTTTCTCCACTATGGACTTATATAAAAACATTTCTGAGAGGGCATTTTTCACAGAAAGTTACTTTTAAATGTCAACAAAATAAAAATCAAAGTATTAAAAATAATTTGACTAGTGATATAGTGCCTATGTTCATTCTTATTTGGGATGAACATCTTCATCTTTCATAACATATTCTATAGACAAAGATAGAACCATGTCTACAAAATATTATATGTAAGCTAATATAAACATGTGAACACATGATAAATTGGTTATGTTTCAGTAAATTTCTCAAAAACAATATTTTCTTTTAAAGAAATCTATTGGTATTCACTTTTCACTCAAGTCCTCTGGAGAGCTTCTGGAGCTACCTCTTTGCTGTGAAAGTGCTGAGAAATTTAGAATTCCCCCTTGCAGGATTAAGTTATCCCAGGCCTCAAAACAAGTACAATAACAAGGAGGCAGATTCACAATAGGTCTAGTTGAGGTAACACAATATATTTTTTACTCCAGATTAGCTGTGGTCAGATAGGGATTTTCTCTAAATCTTTATCAATGATCTACAATAAATATTCATTGACTTTCAAACTGTAAAAGTATCCTAAAGAATTAAAAAGGCTTGATGACTTAGAACATAATATTACTTTTATCTCCACTCACTGCAGATTTTCTTATGTTCCTTTCTTGCAGAAATGCTTACTGAATATAATGGAATACCCTGACTATAACAACAACACAAATAAAGATATGAATCCATGATAATACTGAAATATAGTTTTACTTTTCCAATAGATTCTAATATTTGGGCAGATACTATACATGAAGCAGTGACACAAAGATACAAAATAACTTCTCTTGAATATATTATTTCATCATATTTTATCTCTAATACCTCATACCCATATGCAGCCAATGTATATGTTATGAGTGTATTTATTGATAATATTTTCAATGGGTCCATGAACTTAATGTTGTCAAGTTCCAAATTAGACTAGTCTTGAAAAGGTGATTCACTTTTATAGTATTACAGTAAGCAGGAGTATTTTGATAAAGGTAGTATGAAATTATTACTATTATAATATTAATATTCCTTCACAGCATAACCTGAATGATACATTAGCTTTCTGTTTTTACCTGGTTTATACTTTAAAAATCTATCTTCTAAAAGTGAAAGAACAGTGACATTCTGTTTAGACAAGGCATTAAGAGAACCAAACTATAATTTGTCAATGTCTTGGTAACTATGGGCCAGAGTAGAGGGAATTGGCATTTTAATACACCAGACTTGCATATATCAATGACAATTGGAATAAATATTCCTAATGTCAGATATAATTAGCTCTTGGTGTACAGAAATCCCAATCTTGCACAGTGGTTAAAAAGCATTCCCAAAGGCACCTCTTCCAATGTTTTTCTTTCTATGTTTTTACACCATTATGCTTTTTATCTGATATAGATGTTCTTTCTTTAGAGGTATTTAACAACTTTAATAGAATTGTAAATAAAATCATGTTCTATCTGGTCTTGGCACATCTCCTAAGAAGGATGGTTCTTCCTATGATTACCATTTTGTGTGTTTAGTTTAATTCATACTTCCATTACATTTATGGTCTTCCTAATACCCTGCTATCCTACATCTATAATTGTGTGTCTAAATATGTGTATTATGAGGATATGATATCATGATTTCTCATCCCAGGAAATTACTTTTAATATTACTATTAAGAAAATAGAAAAGAAGTAACAAAAATGCCCTCCTTTTCTCATATCTGTCAAATAGGCAAGATGAGAATGTTTAATCCAGCAACATCTATTGTTGATGAAAACATTTCTTTCTATTGATAAAAAGCTATCAGGTGACATTAAATATTTTTAAAAGAAGTTGTACATAAATAATTTCCTGACCTTCCTTTCCACAAAAAAAAAAAAAAAAAAAAAAAAAAAATAAAAAAAAAAAAAAAAAAAAAAAAAAATCACACATCTCAGGAAATGCAGTGTTTTTCTCACTTCTCAAGATCTAATTTTTCTTTACTATGTCTTTACATTTATGTGTCTACTATAAATTGTGTTACCACAGAGTGGGTGTTTTACATTTATATCCAAGACTGACATTTTATAAATGCAGTAACTGACAAACCTTTTGGGGTTGATGATTTGCCAATAGCACATCAGAAACACATGTGTTTCTCCAAGGTTTTGTTTATTAAACCAAATAAGAGTTCTAGTAGTACTAGTATATGCTCCAATTTCTAGAATGGCATACTAATTTTTCCTTTCTCAGTTTCTATCTAGTTCTCAACCTACAGAAATATTGAGGAAATGTCTTGATAAATAATTGTCACATATATTCCTAGACCCTTTATTTCTTTGGAATTCCTACTAATCTCCCAGACTTATTTCTTTTGCCAGAAGTTCTATAAATAATAACAGCCAATCTGTGGCTTTACTTGTCATTTGCACTGACTTTAGAGCCTTTATGAGGGATACCACTTCAGATGCGCAGAAACTACAAAACAGAGGTCACACTCTTTGGAAGTTCCAGATAGAATGACTGTAGATGCACATATCCCTTACTCATATGTGCCACAGCTCCTAAATCCACTTGCCAGTGTTTTAAAAGAGATGAGGAAAAGGCTGATTAAGGCTACTGTAAGGAGAGGAACAACATTGTATATTCCATGGGTCTATAAACCAGAATCCTAAATGTACTAAATGTATATCCCTATTGTAGCAAATACATTATACATTAAAACCAACATACATCACATCACATATGAATAGGTAGTGTGAGATTATTACTACTGTAATAGTAATATCCCTTCACAGCATAATCTGAATGATATATTAACTTTCTAAAATAATCTGAAAATGGTGTAAATAACATGTAATTTTGAATTTTATATAAGAAACTTACTGTACTAATATCAACATTTAAAGATCACACATAATTCTACAATTATAGGAAAATTTGAAAAGTAGACAAAAGTATATTTAATTAAAGAAATAGGGAGAAATATATATATAATCTTTTATTTCAAACTTGCATTATTTTTCTAAGCATGTTTTCTTTTAGAAAAGAAACACTGAAGATGAAAGTATCTAGAGCATTCTGTAATAATTTTCTTGAGTTAAAAATTAATGCTGGTTTTGAGCTAATAAATATCATATCATAGTACATATTTTGCTTTGGAAAGGATACTTTTTTTAAAAAAAGGGGGGAAGATTTAGTACTTTCAACAATAAATTATTGTTTTTTAAATTAATTAATATTTTATTTTGAGATTTTAAGAAAGACAGCTATAGAACTAATTTGGAATAATGAAAAAACAAAGGTAATCAAATTTCTAGTGACATTTATAGGTAACAAAAATTAAGATAATAATATAATTAATGTTAATAATAAATTATGTTATTCTGGCTTTACAGAAAATAATAACAATATAAATTTTCACAATATTGCATTAAATCAGTGACTTAAAACATCTTAAAGGTTTCCGGGATATGACATGATGAACTAAAGTTATGACTCCCCAATTTTTAGGCAAAATGTAATAGAGGATAGTAAAAGGGAATCCAAAGTTCTGTACAATAATCAATTATTTCTACTAATCTATAGAACTCTTAAAACAATTTTATTTAGAAGCAAATTCCAACATAATCTCTTAAAAGTTCACAATATTCTATTTAACTGACTGAAAAAGTGGCTTTTAAAAATGCTTTTATGTTTCAATCAAAATGACAGAAAAATGTGATATAGTTGTAGACAAGGCATAAACAGTGAATTTTCAATTGTTTTTTAGATCATGAGACATTCAAGAGATTTCTATAACTAATGATTAACATAATTGGCAAGCTCCAGTTTCTCTGTTTGCAAAACAAACAGCTTGCATTTTGAATTAGTGATGTTGGTAAAGAAATAACAGTTTTGACTATGAAAACCTGCTAATGAAAGCTACTACTTCATGCTCAATGCATAGAAATTGCTTAACTACTGCACTAAATTGATATTTTCATACCACAGAGCTTCATAATGATACCAAAGAATGCAATTCATAGCTTAGCAATTTTTCTTAAACATCTAGTATTAAATGAAGAAAACAGCTGGACAAGATAACAGAATTTATGTTAGTGAATATGCATGATAAATATAAAACTAGGTGTTTTTCATTTATGATCCAAATTTCAGATACATAAAGATTTGTTTTCCTAGGAACATAGAGTTAATCATCAATCCAACAGAAATATTAAAAAGTAAATCTGCACTAAATAAAAACAACATTAAGTATTAAATGATATATGGAAATGTTATTACCAAACTTTGGTTGGCATGAAACCATATACTAAACATCTATGCACTGTATTAAAAATTGCTTACAAAAATTAGGCACTAAGAAATAAAATTAAAAATAGAAATAAGTCACTACTGAAAAACTGACATTACAAAAATGCTAAACTGAAGTCTTCACACGGAAGGGAAATAATCTCAGACTGAAGCACAGAAAGTAAAAAAAGAACAAAAGAATAATATTGAATGCAAATAACAAATATAATAATGTTTAAAATATATGCATAATTTAAATGCATGGAAAAAACAGCAAAAGAAGAAAGTTGGGTTGAAGGGAGTTAAAATGGCTCAAGGCCATAGCATTATCTTGGAAATGGTAATTATTACATTATTGTAAATTGCTGATGGAAACTATAAAATACTAGAGGCCCAGTGCACAAATTCGTCCATGGGTGGGGTCCCTCAGCCTGACTACACATAGAGGCTAATCAGGCCAATCGGGTTGGCTGGCAGGGGGTAGAGAGGGACTGAGGGAGGTTGGCCAGCTGGGATGGAGGGAACCGGGAGGTTGGCCAACTGTGGGAGGTTGCCTGTGGGAGCACACTTGCCATTATGGGGCAGCTCCTACATTGAGCATTTGCCCCCTGGTGGTCAGTGTGCATCATAGCTACTGGTTGGTCGACCAGTCACCCAGTCATAATGGTAGCTTAGGCTTTATATATATATATAATTGGGATAACTGTTGCAATACTCACTCTGCCAGAATATTATTAGCAAGTCCATCTTTTACACTCTAGATATAGCACAGTTTACTCAGCTTTACAGGAAAGTAGATGACAACAGACTCAGGAGGCCCACATGGTAGCACTGACCATGTCTCTTCAAGTGGGAATTTATACCAAAATTTAGGGACAATTTTTTGTCCTACCAAGTGAAAGTTTAGGTGTGAGAATAGAAGCCATAGGTTCCATATAAGAAGCCTTCTGCATAACTTCCAGGTCACTGCAAAATCCTACAGCACCACCCTTCACTCACCCTCACACCCAGCTTTATAAGTCATTAAACACACAAGGGAAAATCAAAGCTATGTTTTCAAACATGACATTTATAATTCATCCATGAAACATCACAGCCACTCCTGGTCCTGTTGTGGGGAGTTTATTAATTAGTATGACAATTAAAATATTGCTATTATCAGGCCTCTGCTAAATGAAACTGCTAAGTAAAATATTACATAGTTCATAGAGAAGATAGCACAAAGAGATAAAAAATGGAGGGGGGGGATATCCAATGGGACAAATAATAAACAAATCTTAACAAAGGAAATATAAACCTAAGTTAATTGTAATTGCACTAAATGTAAGCTCAATATAATATTTAGGTAAAACCTATAGAGTATGTTAGAAAATAATAATACTGGTCTGTTTCAGAGTTGGACACAGTTTGACACCAGGCCTGGTCATGTTTCTAAGTCAGACCTAATTCAGCTTGGGCAATTTTCTAACTCAAGCAGTAAAAGAAGTGCTCTAAGAAATCTGAATGCCCATAATGCAGAAGCTGTGGAGATGAGACCTGGGTCCTAGGAGGATTTACCCTTGACCTCCACCTCCACGGGGCTGGAGAGCAACATTGCAGGGGCTCCAAATCCTACTGTCATCCATATAAAGCAAGGGTGAGGAACATCTGGCCTGTGAAATAATTTTCTCTAGCCTTGCCAAGGCACTGGGGAAAATTGTGGCCGAATAGACAGATATGTCATGCATCTCCTCACAGGGCCAGACTGGAACAGCAACTAACCCGAGAGCATCCACCCAAAATTAACAAATTAGACACAGCTGAGGAGACAATTTACAACAAGGAAGGGCAGAGGATGCTCGGAGAATGTTTTTCTATTTCCTTTCCCCCCCCCCCTTTTTTTAAACTATATCTTGTTTATCTATTTTATTGATGTGTTGTTATTCTAGTCTCTGTTGGTTTAGTCACATGTCTAACTTTCTCTTCCCTGCTGCTACTTTATTTCACTTTCTCTTTCCTTTCTCTTCACTATTCATTTGTTTTTCTTATTTTATCTGTTTTCTTCCAATTTTTTAACTTGTTTCACTTCCAAAATCTACGACTATCTGCCCTCTCCTCAATTCTGCTCTCGCCTCTATTTTCCTTTAAAAAAAAAAGTTATTTTATTTTTATTTAATTTCTTCTTGTTGTCTTCTCATTTATTTTCTCCCTACTCTATGCTAAACCATGATTCTACCCTTATTCATCCAATTCCTCAACCTTACTTTCTCCATTTCTGATCTGCATCTATAAATTCTTTCCCCCCCCCATTTTTTTTCTGTGTGTTTTTGTTTGTGCTTTTTGTTTTGATTTGTTGTGTTTTCTTCCCATATTCATTCTTATCCCCCCCATAACATTCTTGTTCCCTTTTTTCTTTCACAATTCTCTTTTTTTCTGGTAGTCACTTTTATTGGGGTTTTAGTTGTCTTGTGTACATTTGTTTCCTATTTGTTCCATGTTGTGTCTTGTGTTGTATATCATGCTGTTCAGTCAGCATCTCCACAATGGTTGGCAGGACATGGTAGAGAGTGAGAAACATAATCATACACTCAGAGAAGACTTCATCCACGAATAGGATTATAATATTCAAGATACAAATACATCCAAAGAACACATATATCACAAGTAGGAAGCCTCTCTAGAATTCTCAGCCCAAGAAACCTGAGAGACTGCACCTCTGGAACCCAGAAAACATCTACCACATAAGACCAATTAAAAAAAAAAAGCAGTTAGAGTTAATACATAGAAACAATTACATAGCAGTTAGAGTTAATACATAGAAACAATTAGAGTGGCATAGCAGTTAGAGTTAATACATAGGAACAATTACAAAGGAAAATAAAAAATGGAGAGACAAAAAATAAATAAATAAACCCAAATGAAATAAAAAGAGGAATCACCAGAAATGAATTAAATGATAAGGAGGCAAGCAATTTGTTGAGAAAGTATTCAAAGTAATGGTTACAAGCATGCTCAAATGTGTGGATATAAATTCAATATGTGTAAGAATCAAAAGGGAAATGAAGAATGACATAACTGCAATAAAGAACACAATGGAGGGTTTCAAGAAGAAGCTGAGGACATATTGGTGATTTAGAAAACAAGGTAGAAAAAAGACACCAAAACAGAGCAGTAATTGGAAAAAAAATTAAAAGCAGGAGAGTCTAAGAGAACTCTGGAACAACATGAAGTGAAACAATATATGCATAATAGGGTATCAGAAGGAGAGGAAGCCGAGCAAGGAGAAAACCTGTTTGAAGAAATAGCGACAGACAACCTCCCTGACTTTGGGGGGGGGGGGGGGGGGGAGAAGGACACACAAGTCTAAGAAGATAAGATAGACTACCAAACAAGATAAACCTAAAAAGACTGACACCAAGACATAATGTAATTAAATTGGCAAATGTCAACGACAAAGTAAAAATCTTAAAGGCTGCCAGAGACAGAAAGTTACCTACAAGGAATCTCCCATTTGACTATCATCTGATTTCTCAACAGAAATATATCAGGCCAGAAGGGAATGGAATTAATTATACAAAGTGTTACAAAGCGAGAGACTGAATCCAAGAATATGCAATCCAGCAAGATTATCATTCAAAATTAAATGAGAAAATATAAAAAATAAAAAATAAATTTAAGGGGAAATCAGGAGCTTCACAGACAACAAAAAAAGGTTTATTACAACCAAGCCATCAATGCAAGAAATGCGAAAGGGACTGCTGTAAAAAGAAGAAACAGAAAGGGTAGAAGAAACAGAGACATAAAGAATAAAAATGCTATAAACAAATTATCAGAAACACCAATCAGAAAGAATATATGCACCCCTATGTTCATTGCAGCACAATTTACAAAAGATAAGATTAGGAAACAGCCTCACTGTCCATCAGCAGATGAATAAAACAACAACAACAACAACAACAACAACAACAAAAACCTGTGACCTGTAATATAGCTACACAATGAAATACTATGATGCTGTAAAAACAAACAAACAAACAACAAAAACCTCTTATCATTTGCAACCAATGCAACTGGAGAGCATTATGCCATTACGCTAAGTGAAATAAGCCAATCTGAGAAAGATAATTATCACATGATCTCACTCATGGTGGAATATAAAGAACATAAACTGATGAATAAAAATAGAATCAGAGATATAGAATCATCGAACAGACCTTCAAACTTCAGAGTGAAGGCAGGGCAGAGTGTGTGTTGGGGGTATGTAAGAAATCAAGCAACCAAAGGACTTGTATGCATGCATATAATCATAATCAATGGACACAGACAACAGAGGGGTGAGGGCCTGTGCTGGGAGATGGGAGCGGGTTGGGAGAGGTCAATTGGGGAAAAAGAAGATATTAAGTAATACTTTCAACAGAAAGAAATTTAAAATAAAATAATAAAAGAAAATAACAATACGTATAATGCTTACTAAAATCACACTTTTAATGTTACAAAAGAATAAAAACAAAAGGGTGAAAATGTATACTATAAGTACACTTATAAAAAGAAGACTGTTAATAATATAAATTATCAGGAGCTTATGACCATTAAAAAACTGTAATTGACAAATGAAACCTATTCAAATTAAATGAAATTAAAACTAAAATATGAAAGAAAAAAAATCCAAATTAGAGTAAGAAAATTTTCAGGGCACTTTCTCAATAATCGAAGGAAACAAACACAAAATATGCAAATGTATAGTACATTTGCATATTTTGTGTTTGTTTCCTAACACTGAACAAAACAATTATAAAACTTGACCTATTTCACATACACAAATCTATATAATTAAAAAAAGACATACTTATTCTTTAAAATATACATAAAAATGAGTATATATTGTAGTAGCCACAAGGCATATCTCTAAATGTAGAAAAAAATAAAAAGAAAACGAAAAACACTTGAAATAAAAAAATCATAAAAAATTCCTAAAAAAAAGGACCAGCAATATTTTTAAATCAATCTGTGGGTTACAAAATTCCAATATAAATTATAAGATATTATGAAAATAATAACAAAATATGATATATTAAAATTTACTTATTTAAACAAAGCTATAAGAATAATTTATAGTCTTAAAAAACACAATAGCAAAATATAAAAGGTTCAAAGATATTTTTATGAAACTAGAAAAAAAATGTTCTTTCCATCATTTGCAATATTTCATGAGGATAAATCTATCCACTTACAACTACTCATTGTACAGTAGTAATTGCATGTTGTACTGTATGTCTTGTGTGTGTGTATATATATATATATACAGAGAGAGAGAGAAATATCTAACCCCTTATAATTTGTGTTCTGCATTATCTAATGTACATTTAATACATATTGTCCTATTATCTGATACTTTAAGCAATAGTGTTACATGAAATAGAGGACTAAAACAGAAATATAGCAAAGGAAGCATATATATTAAGTTAAAACTGATTCATCAACCATGGATTTTCATTTTTAAGTAAAACATGACTAGACCATTCTAGAGTAATGCTATGTTTGCAGCACCTTAAAAGCTCCTAGTCTAAAGAAGGAATGATGTACTATCAATGAAACTCATGCTTTTAGGTTTTGATTTTTTAACTTACTGTAATAGAACTGTACACATTTACACTGAGTTCTGAGAAAAGCATAGAATTATTCTCTCATTTTGCAAAAGCAATGAGAAATCTTCTCTGATTAATATAAAAACACATTGTGACTCAAAGGGATGCAAACATGAAATGGTCTGAGAAGATGTGGCTCCAATACTGTCCTTACAACATGGGACCATCTTTTGAGTTGATGAAGTACTTTGTCACTAATAGTTGTCAAGTCCCAAAAGTAAAATTGATTTGAGTTTAGAATAGATTTTATTTTTTAAATGGATGGTTAAAATGAACTTCTAACCCACTATTTTAAAGTCATTCAAGTCTGAGAATGTGACCTTCCACATCTGAAAAGTGAGAGGATTGTATTATAAAGACTCTAATATTCACCTCAATTCTACTTTTCTGAGTGTGTGTACATAAATAATTATAATTATAACATCTTATGATGATAATCTGGAAGAACAGGCAGTTCAGAGAAAGGGATATGACCTCATATAGGGATGGTTTCACTGATGTAGGTCTTAAGAGAGATTTGAAAGCTACTTCTCATGGAAAGGCATTCTGAATACAAGGTAATGCAGGGTCACAAATTTTGATGAAAACTATGTTTGGGAGAGTATGAGAATTATTTTAGAAAGATAATTTATGTGGGATGAATATGTAATCCTAATCCATCAAGTACGAGGGGATAGTTGTGGGTTTTCATACCAATGACAATGATATATGACAATGGTCTGCAAACTCATTAGTCAACAGAGCCAAATATCAACAGTACAATGATTAACATTTATTTGACAGTCAAATTTTTTTTTTTAATTTAAACTTCTTCTAATGCCACTTCTTCAATATATACTCGCCCAGGCAATGGCATTTTGTGGAAAAGCCACACTGAAGGAGCCAAAGAGCCACATGTGGCTCGCAAGCTGCAGTTTGCCAACCACTGGTATTTGAGAAAAGAAAATATCTAAACTTTTTCTGGAAATTACCTCAACATTGGCCCTGCTTATTTCATTCAGCACATATGAAATAAACATTCACAGTTGTAATTTATAAGATATAACCTTGCAAGCTGAGTGCTATAGGGCAGGAAAACAATTTTTCATAAATTGCAAGTAATTATGTCACCTAAACGAGTAATGTAAACTTAGTAGGAGTTCAATTTATTTTATCATGTATTTAGTGATGAATATAGAATATGTATAAATAGAAGGGAAGAAATGATTATCAGTATTTAAGAAAAAGAAGAAAAAATATGGCTTTATTATTTAGTATTATCCATTTCCTTTAAAACATCCAAAAAAGCAAATGCATTTATGCAAATTTCCTCAAAATAGATATAAAAATTTTTACATAATCGTACCGTAAATGATATAAAAGTTATGAAATATGACCCATGAAAACTTTTTTTTTCCAAAACTTATTTCACATGTATGGCAACAACAATTCAATTCAATTTAACAAATATTGTTGAACTACAGTCTCAAACATTTCAACTTCAAAACCATCAGTATTAATAGAGTAATATCCAAACCAACATAAATATGTTAAAACTAGAGGCCCGGTGCATAAAATTTGTGCCTGGGGTGGGATGCCCTTCAGCCCAGCCTGCACCCTTTCCAATCAGGGACCTCTTGAGGGATGTCTGACTGCCCCATCTCGGTAGGATTGGGCCTAAACAGGCAGTCAGACATCCCTCTCACAATCTAGGATTGCTGGCTCCCAAATGCTCGCTTGCCTGCCTGCCTTCCTGATTGCCCCAAACTACTTGTGCCTGACAACCTGATCACCCCCTAACCACACCCCTGTCAGTTTGATTGATGGCTAACTGCTCCCCTGCCAGCCTGATTCCCCCTAACTGCCCTTTCCTGCAGGCCTGGGTCCCCTGCAACTGTCCTTCCCTGAAGGCCCGGTCACCCCCAAGTTCCCACCTCTGCCAGCCTGGTCACCCCTAACTGCCCTCCCCTGCAGGCCTGGTGCCTCCCAACTACCTGCCCCTGCTGGCCATCTGTGGTAGCCATCTTGTGTCCACATAGGGGCAGCCATCTTATGTATTGGAGTGACAGTCAATTTGCATATTACTCTTTTATTAGATAGGATGCTAATTACCTACATGGCATTTATTTAAAATATTGAAAGCAATGCTAAGAATGTGTTATGTAATAAAGATCATCTTTTTCTCAACTTTAAATTTATGTTCATATGTTGAGACACCTGATTATTTTATTTTCATTCAAATGTATTTTGGCACAAAGCAAAACAAAATATGATACAAATTAAGATGTTATCAAACATAAAACAGTATATTTTATTAAATTACATTTACAAATCATTACATATATGTAGATATACAGTACACAGTAATTTTATATTTGCTCTGAATTCATTTTATTTCCATCATATTACACAATGTCAAATGTAATGTATATGGTAGCATGCAATAAGACACTATTTCTAATATTCATAAAGCCAACATTTTCTGGTTCAGTGGTGCAGTGAATTAATTGAAATTGAGTGTATCCCAACATAAATTTTAAAATGCCTTAGCTATGTTCCTCCTGTTAAAACTTGCATGAATTAAAAATTCATTAGGTACTAAGTGAATTACTGTAAATTTTCTTAAACCTCTCAGTTTTTGGGTGTGTAGTTTTATGTTCATTCACCTTGATTTATAAAAATTATTGGTATGTGAGAATTAATGAGGCATCACATCCTATATAAGATCATATTTTCCCTCATTCTATTATTCCTTTATGTTTAAAACATTAGTCTGAAAGATGAGAAATATTACTGGTAGTATGGACGATGATGTACACATCTTAAATCAAGAGGATGTCAAGACATTTCATTGTAACTGCCAACAGAGTTAAAGATATAAAAAGGCCAAATAGAAGCAAACTAATGAAATTATTTTTGTGTCCCTTTAAGAATTAATTTAATTTTACCTTTATGCACTTTAGTTTCAAATTTCCTCCTTAATCATGTTTTTATACTAACATAGTTTTAGTTTTTCCATGATAAAATATTTTTTTAATTTATAACCAAATGGTCAATTTCTATTTCCTGTCTAGCTAGCTATTAATCCAAATGAACTAGTACCCCTAAGTGCTTAATTATAATACTAAAAAACACCTTAATTTGTTTTGTTTTGTTTATGTATTTTTTTTCTTTTTCATGTGTAAATCTGCCATATTTTCTGAGAAACACTGCACTATTTCCTGGGAGATACTAAAAATCAGACCTAATCTGATTCATAATTTTTAAATTGTATTTAAATGATTTTACTTTAGCTGAAACTGGTTTGGCTCAGTGGATAGAGCATCGGTCTGCGGACTGAAAGGTCCCATGTTCGATTCTGGTCAAGGGCATGTACATTGGTTGCGGGCACATCCCCATTAGAGGGTGTGCAGGAGGCAGCTGGTCAATGTTTCTCTCTCATCGATGTTTCCTGTCCTTCTTTCTCTCCCTTCCTCTCTGTAAAAAAATCAATAAAGTATTTAAAAAATTTTTAAAATAAATAAATGATTTTACTTTACTCATATATTCACTTTTATTTTTTTTAATCCTCACCAGAGGATATTTTTCCATTGACTTTTTTTTAAGAGAGGAGAAGGAAGGAGAGAGATACATCAATGTGAGAGACACACATCGCTTGGTTGCCTCCCACATGCACTGGGACCAGGGCTTGAACCTGCAACCCAGGTAAGTGTCCTTGACCAGGAAACAAATCTCTGAGAGTCCATGCTCTAATCACTGAGAAAGACTGGCCAGGGCAAATTTTTTACTTTTTGATAAACTGAAATAGAAAAATTAGAAATTAATTTTATTTTGCTTTTACTACTTGTGATTAATATTTAATTAAGATGACATTATTTTATGTTAATTACATATATTATGTTTATGTTCACTCACCATTTATCTCAATTGCTTTGATTTGTAGATGTAACAATGTTTAAAAACTCAGCCTCTTAAATTTTCCACAGGCAACTCAAATTCAAAGAGTTCAAATTTGAATCCTTAATCCTAATTAAGAATCCTACTTAAGTGATCCATGTCCCCATTAAAGTCATTATCTTCCACCCAATTTACCACGTAGAGTCTTATAATCTTTTAACCTCATTCCCTTCAATTCCCTTAGCTATTCAACTAGCAGTCCTATGAAGTCAAATCTTAATTATTTCTTTAATGCAGAGTTTCCTCCATCTTTATTGCTCATATCTAATCTATGTGCTATTATTTTTGTGTTGTTTATTTGGAAAAGATTCAACTCATGTTCTAGCACCATTCTAAAAATTGAATATTCCTTTTTTTACACTACTGTTAGAATGATCCTCAAGAATGAGTATTTTATCCGTAGGCTTAACAACGTTTATGTCTGACATTGCTCTTGATGTAAGGATCACATGCAAGCTTTCCTCATCTGTTTCCTGAAATGGTTTTCTCCACTGACCTCTAGGCACTTCAACCACATGGCCACTGTTTCCTTGCTAACACAAGCTGTTTTTTTATTTGTTTGTTTGTTTGTTTCTAGGATTTTGCACTTATTGTTCCCACTATCTAAAACGCTGTTTATGAAGTGGTCTCCTTAATAATTTTTAAAGAACCACAGGTATCAAGGTTTATTGCTGATGACAGGAACCTCTCTAGGTATCCACCATATTTTTCTGTGTATAAGATGCTATTCTTTTGTAAAATCAAGGGGCGTCTTATACACAGAAGTCAGCCAAGGAGGGAGCCAAATGGGTGCACAGCTGCCCAGCCTTATCAAACAGGTTTACTTTAATCTCAGCCTTATTGTTACTGACATCAGCTGATGTCATAATTGGAGGTCGAGGTGGAGAGTGTGCAGATGCAACAGGGACTAGAGCATTCTGAGCCCATAAATATGATGTCAAAAATAAAAAGGTAAATACCAGTAAATGACTGTCTTACTTTGAAAATTCAAACTGAAAGTAAACAGCTATGCAAAAGAGCATGGAAATAGAGCTGCAGAGAGACAATTTGGACCTCCTCCCACTGAGTGTATGATCAGACAATTGAGAAAACATGAAGAACAACTCCTTAAGATGCCAAAAAAGAAGAAGCCTTAAGAGGAAAACCAGAAAAATGTTTAAAATAATGATTTCTTAATTTGGGGTTGGAAAAAGTGTGGGGGGTGGGGGGGAAGGGGCGGTATCTTATACATGGGAAAATATGGTACATCAAGGAATTAAGTACCAGCAAAAGCAGCTGGAAGGGAATGGAAGAAACCCTCCCAAAGTAAAACAGAATCAACCCATTAAGAAAACTATTACCTCTAAAGGTTTTCCTGGAAGAATAGTAGTCTTTAGAATTAGTTTAGTTTTCACGTCAGGTGCTCAGAATATAGAATCAAGGTACTGCAATTATTGCCTCTACCACAAATGACTTGACTCTCAAGAAACTAAACAGTGGAAAATAAAATACCTTTCAAATCTTATATGAGTTCAAATGAAAGGTACAGTGAATTTTCATCTAAACCCATGTTAAAGTCCATGGAATATAAATTGGCTTTATTATTATTATTATTATTATTATTATTATTCAACACCCTACAAGGAGGGTAGAATTTGGGCTGGGCAATCTCATCCACAGTCATTTTTCAGAGATCGAAATATCTCTCACTCAAGGAAGACTTACTTGACATCTTCAAATAGGTCAGACTTTCAATAGGATGTGAGAGCAGAGTACTAGTATGATCAAAATTACAGTTGAATGAATACTTGAATACTTACTCATTAAATATATGGCTTCCTCCCTAGATTGGATGTACTGTAATGTAACTTCCCCAAAGGCAGGAAAGAAGTCTGTTTTTTTTTTGTTTGATTGTTTGTGTTTTTAAATGTATTTCATTGATTTTTTACAGAGAGGAAGGGAGAGAAATAGAGAGCCAGAAACATTGATGAGAGAGAAACATCGACCAGCCGCCTCTTGCACATCCCCCACCGGGGATGCGCCCTGCAGCCAACTCACATGCCCTTGATCGGAATGGAACCCAGGACCCTTCAGTCCACAGACCAACGCTTCACTGAGCCAAACCGGTTTCGGCAAGAGGTCTGTTTTGTTCTCATTGCTGCATCTATACATCAAATGAACCACTTTGGGAGTGACAAACACTCCAGATATATTTTATTGAATCAATGACCATTAGATTATCAATATGCATTATATTTGTTTTTCATGAATATAAAGAATTTTCTCAAGTACTGTATCAAAACTTTGATTAAACCAACTTTGTATAATAAGGGCAGTTATTGCTATATCATGGTAACTTTTAAAGAAAACCCAATTGAACCCAATTGCCTTATTTTAACCTAACTACTTTAGCACTGCAAATAAACCAGAAGCAGAAATAAGCGAGCAAAAAAACTAAATAACATTGGTAATTTCTACATATATCTTTAAGATTCTACTTAATGTTAAAAAAAGAAAAGTCTGGGTTCTAAAATGAAGTATAATAGGCACAATAAGATTAGTAATAAAAGCATAAAAATGTCTGAATTATATCTACATGGAATGCATAAACTTGACTACAGACTTCAAAAAAGGCCCTGATCCTAAGGAAAATGTCATACACTAACTTAGGAATTGATTCTTTAATTACTTTTTAAAAAACAGTAATTTTCTTAAGCTACTTGTATAAGAAAAATATATACAAATAGAAAACCTCCAAAAGGAAAACCCTAATAGACAACACAACAACAACAAAAGAGAATTGAGAAGAATAACATAATTTACTAATCTTTCCTCTCCTAAATTTGACTATGCTTATATATGTATTAATTATTCATTAGGTCATATAGAACTAATTTTAGTATTGATTTCAAGATGGCCACTATCTAGCACATAAGTTTCACTTTCTTTTTCCATGTTTTTATTAGGAGAGGCAATGACAAATTGGATTTAAATTGAGATTGAGCTAAAGTTCATCTACTGTAAACATAATTAGTACATTTAACATTCACAAACATTTCAAACTAGATACCAAAATTTGTGTTTTCAGGGGACATAGATATATTTTTCTTAATAAAGACATTTAGACCAATTACTCAGTCAGGCTGGAATGCCCCTTATTCTCTGATAGGTCACCTTCTATGAATATAATTTTGCTGTAAGGACCTAATATAACAAAACTGATGAGACTGAACTATAGTAAAATATCAAAATATATAATTAAATCTATTTTGGTAATTAAACATGATATCTGGTAGTCTAAATTGGAGAATTTGGAAACTGCCTGCCAAACAGTGGCAGGGACAATGTATAAGCTAAGTTTTAGATTGTAGAGGTCTGAGCACTACAGTCATTGTAGTGGGTTTGTATTGCTTCTTGACATCCAATCCCCTTTCCTTTCTAGCAATTCCTGGTCAGTTATTGTCACACATAAAAATTGAAATGTTGACACAATAAATGGATACTGCATCATGAAGAAAACAACACTGAGAAATAGTGGAAGCAGCAAGATGTTAAAGTTGAATATACTAGTAATACTGTAAGCCATTCATTTTAAGCAGCTCTAATTCTCATATATCTCATAAAAATGATACTAATGATGTGTACTGTGTATGGTTGCTGGTAAATTAAAATTAGTTAAATGACCAATGAATGGTAACCATCATTATTTCAATCAGGGGAGCATATCACTGAAACACAAATACTGGCATTAAAGAGAATGTAATTTGTGGCCAGTTAATCTGGTTCTTGTTGGCTGGTAAAATGCAATGCCAGGTCAGATGTACCTCCCAAGTACCACCACATTTCAACCAAAGCTCTAGATATACACAATTTATCTTTAAAATTAATCTATAAATAATAACATAAAACCTAGATAAACTTAAAGTTCTAGAATGTGATCTCTCTTTTCTAGGTTCATATGAAAGCGGGGGGTGGGGGGAGGGAGTGAGGGAGGAGGAGGAGGAGAAGGAAGGAGAGGAAGTGAAGTCATCTCATTTAGATTGCCCAAAAATTGTAGCTAATGCTAATGCTGACTTAAATCAAGCCCCCAAAATCCAATGCTGTTAAAAATACATGAAATTATTATGCAGAAATCATATCCCAAGTGTAAAGCAAAGATTATTTGCAAGCATGAGTCTGGCATAATTTTAGTCTTTAGTTCCCTGGGTATAGAAAGAAAATGTTTTGCTTGTAGTTTTGATCAGTACCCAAAGCCCATTCAGCAAACAAAATAATACATTATACTTTTATCACTCAAGGCTTTTTCAGATTATAGTCCTTCAAAGTTGTGGTCCTTACATGTCCCATCCTGTGAAAATATCATTTTACTCAAGCCTATAAAATGGTTTTCACCAAATTTTTGTCATGAAAGGCCTAAAATACTAGAGGAATGAGTATATATTATTATTAAAAATCCCTAGGAGTCAGTGCACGAGAGATGATCTCATGTACTGCCTCCTGGATTCTACCTTACTAGTATGCTTCAAAGTGTTAAGGTCAAAAAAACAAAAACAAAAACCCAACAAGAAAAGACCAAAAAACAATAACAGATTGAAGGATATTAAGAAGATACAATGAGCCGAAACCAGTTTGGCTCAGTGGATAGAGCGTTGGTCTGCGGACTGAAAGGTCCCAGGTTCGATTCTGGTCATGGGCACGTACATTGGTTGCGCCGAAAGGGGGTGTGCAGAAGGCAGCTGATCGATGATTCTCTCCCATCGATGTTTCTGGCTATCTATCCCTTTCCCTTCCTCTCTGTGAAAAATCAATAAAATATATTTTTTTTAAAAAAGAAGAAGAAGATACAATGACCAAGTGAATCATGTTATTGTGTCTTGAATCCTGCCTCAGAAAAATAGTATTAGTGAAATCACTTGTGAAATACAAGTCTGTTATCTAGTAGTACTGCACAAATGTTAATTTCTTACTTTGATAAATATGACAAACCATATGAATAGTTCACATTAGGGATAGCTGAAAGCAGGGCATATGCAAACTATCTGTACTATCTTGTCAACTCTTTAATAACTTTAATTTTTTTTTCAAAATAAAAAGTAAAAACACAAGAACAAAGACAAGTTCCTCTTTATCACTTATTGTTATCTGAGGCTCAACTTACTTCTTCTTTATTTTCTGCCCTCCTTATTTCATATTGTTCCAACTTTTCTAGAATATAACTACATTTGACAAACCTTTCCTTTAGTTTTCTATATAAGACTTCTGACTTTTAAAAATTGACTGGCAAAGTTCAAAAAAACTTATTCCCTGATCATTTCTTTATGCTGCCAATGTCACTCATATCCAAGATCTTTGACCTACAATTTCTACAAAACTAAATTTCTACAGTATTGACTGTCATTCAGAAGAAACATAAATAACATCCTCTGGGAATTGTATGTGCTGTGTGAACAGAAATGTTACTTTCAAGTGCTTCAGTTTGTTTTAAATTTAAAACAAATCATAAAGTAAGTATATGGAAAAACATTCTTAAATTCAGGCTGAGATAATACATTTATTTCATTGATACAAACCACACTTATGACCCCATCATTTAGTGTTCATTTTCTATAGAGCAGCAGACATCATACAGCTGAACTGTTAAAGGGTTAGATTATGCATAAGTACCACTGCAGTTTTAACATGCCTTGAGTCTATACATCCTGTCACAGGTTGATTTCCAGAAACTATACCAAATGACACTTTTGAGAGACCCTGACAATTAATGCTAGTTGCCTTCAATGACTGATTGGGGCATTGAAAGAACGAGAATAGTTGTTAGTTTCATATAGCTAAGTTTCTCCCATGCTTACTCTTATCCCTGATCTACACACCAAGCATCTAAATGAGTCCCTTAGACAATTCCATCCAAATGTTCACTCATAGACTCCATTTACACACAAAAAAAGTTACCAACGAAGTGAACTGGCATTATAGACTTATCCAGAATGACTGTATATTAATTCTACTTTGGTGATTCTTTACTATTCATATTATCTAAGAGTGGGGTATACTTCTGGGTCAGAAACAGTGTTAAGAATAAAAGGATGAAATCAGAACCAGAAGAATCAATAAAGATATAGGTGCAGGTAAGAGGTAATAGTAAATGGCAAATCAGTAGGACAGTATAGATTAGGAAGTCTGAAAAAAAAGCAGAGGTCAAGAAAAAAATATTGCTCAAAAACATCTAGCAATCAGATATCAGAAAGTGTTCCCAAGCTGGAGATCAATCTGGTCAGAGTCACATAAGGTTTTGAGACAGAAAATCAGATATAGCACACAGGAGATTAGAGGACTTTTGATTCACGTAAAAACTGACTTCAGACAGGTACAGAATGTTCACTATATCCTGCTGGAATAGGATTCACTGAGTATGGCTAGTCAGGGTAAGAAAAGTCCAGACTGCTAAATTAAAATAATTTTAAAGTATTTCTTTTTTCCAAACTAATATTCTGAAATATATAAATTTAAGCTCATTATGTTCATCCACAAAATATCTATCTGTGATTTTAACATTTTTTGTCTTTGATAAACACACACACACACACACACACACACACACACACACACACATATATCCAACCATCTATACTTAAAATTCACAAAATTATTTTTAAATTCTCATATCCTTCCATGATAAGCTGATAAGGGCATCTACCCACAAACATCTTTGGCATTCATTCACTTCCCTTTTATGTTATTGATTTAGCTTCACCTCTCATCATTTTTCACAAGAAATTTCAATAACCTTTTAAATGTTTTCCTTGTTAAACATCCTTTCCAAATTTAATTAATTTCCTCAAAACCTGGCATGAGATCAACCAAAGCCCAAGAACTGTTGACTGCCTTAGAATAAAACTGCAGGTTCTTCCTGAACAGGCTATAATACATACTTCCAGAAAATTTGTCTACTCAGTCAGACTTTGGTGACTTATATTGTATCACTTAAACTTCCCAAGCCTCTCAACATTGTCCTTATCCACAAAATTAACTATATTGCACTGCTTTAAGTAATTCTCCCCCTCCACTTATGAACATCCTCACCATTCCTTACAGTTCAGCTTAAATGCCACTATGCTTATCAATAATTTAATAGCTTCTATCAAATATTTTCTCAGCCTGTATGTTGCCATACATGATATTTGCATTCTTACACAACACTAATCATAGTCACTTCATCAGCCATTGAGGTGAGGAGCTCTCTCTGGTTCAACTTTGTATAACTCAACAACTATATGAATTGAATGATTGCTTAATTAGGTTGAGCAGTTTGGTAAGTCAATGCAATTTGGATAGAGGATTATAAGAAAAACAGGATAAAGGGTGAATGTAACATAAGATTTAAAAACAAACAAACGGAAAGAACGAGGGACACAAAATAGTGTCAACCAAACCAATTTCATTCCTATGTATTTGACTTACTGTGGTTGCTGAGCTATTATATAATGCCAATGCTAAGCACAAAGTGGTTGCTTTAATTTTCACCATAATAAATTCAAATCTAAAAATTTAAAGAGAAAATTTTTCAAGAAAAAAAAAACTAGGAAAAAAAAAATCAGCCAATTTAGGGGGAAAAGAAGAAAAAAAAACATTTTCTAAAAACTTTTACCTTTAGGAGGGTGAAGCTATATGGGATATTTCAATTTCTGCTTCTTTTACTGTAATCCATATCCCTACAGAATCTCAACATCTATCTATCTATCTATCTATTGTATCTATCTATCTATCCATCTATCTATCTATCTATCTATCTATCTATCTATCCAATCTATCATCTATTTTTCTTCTTCTACTTTCCTTCTTTCATTCCTCTCTCTCCCACACCTTAAGGGCAGATAAACCTGTCCCTTTAGTTCAGTTACTGTGACAGAGACACTACTGTCAACCACATATTCCAATGTGTTTTACTACATTACCCAACCTCCCTGAAATTATGTGAAGACTTGTAAATAGGTCTAATAAATGGGTTATGATTAATAGACATCCATTCTGAAAAATAGTGGTACTAAGCTCTCTTTGTGATTTCTTCTCTCATCACAATGCCTGAGGAGGCAACAAGACAGAAGTGATAAGTATCACTCAATCATAGTATGGCATCTTGGAAAGGTCCTGGAAATATCAGTGGATTTTGCACAAGTTAGAAATGAACTGCTGTGTTCAGATGTATAGATGTCAATTTGTTTGTTACAGCAGAGTCTTGTCAGCTACTCTTATCTGATACAGTTAAATTATGAACATTCAGACAATAGTGAGACTCAACAGACTGTTGGCATTTATATGCTTGACATGTACTAATCAATATTAACATATACTAATCAATATTTTAGAAAATCTACTCTAGAATTAGAGAGCACATCAGAACTTTTATGAAAGGTTCTTTCCATATAACATTGTGTATACATTCATTTACACATGCAATGAGTCTCCATCCTGGGAATTAAATTATATATGCAAGTCTCTTAATTTACATCAATTAAATAAGAATTTCTGGGCTTGTGCCTGAGAATTTTGATTTTTCAATGCTTGCATGATTCTCATGCATAATGATGAAGAACCACTGCTATATGATGTAAAGCTATGATATGTTGTTTGTTTGCTTTTGTATAAATAGACCTTTGCCATGTGTAAAAATGTAAGGAACTTTTACAATACACGTTTAATAATCTATATATACAAGAGTATAAGTGACTGTTATGACTGGTCTACCAAACCACCAATCACTGAATGACTGGTCAACTGGTCACTATGACACACACTGACCACCAGGGGCCAGATGCTCAATGCAGGAGCTTCCCCCTGGTGGTTAGTGTGCTCCCACAGCCAACCTCCCATGGCCAGCCAACCTCCTGTGGTCCCTCTCCCGGGCAAGAAGGCCCTGATCAGCCCAATTGTTGGCCAGGCTAAGGGACCCCACCCATAAACGAATCCGTGCACTGGGCCTAAAGTATAGGAATAAACATCAACTCCTCTTTATTTATGAAATATCATCTCATACTTTTAGAGAAAAAAAAAAAAGTCCAGTAAACATGTAAATTAGTAAAAAGAACAGATTTGGAGCAATAATAAAGAGTTGGCCCCCGCTTTCCTTAACATTACTTTTCTCTCAAGGGTCAATAGAAAACTAATTAATGATAAGAATATGATAGGAATACAAAGGAATATGAATCAATATCTCAATATCAGCAATACACTATGGGAGAAGAAAATCTGATATAATAAAGAGTTAATATGCTAATTAGACTGAAAAAGCACAACAACCATCCAGACAACCTTCCAGACAAAGCCCAGCCTACAGGGGCTGAGCCACTTGCATAAATTTCGTGCAGTATCAGACCTCTAGGGTTCTAATATGGGTCCTTCTCTTACTGTGTGGCCTCAGGCAAATTCCTTAGTCTATTTGATGTCAGTTCCTTCTTCTGAAAGCTCCAGTAACGCCTAGTATTGTGTTAGGGTTACATGGAATAATTTGCATAAAGCAATAAGTACGCTATCTTAAAGCTGCTCAACAAAATTAGGTAGTTTTATTTAAAATTGAGGATGTCAAATTGGTATTATGACTCACTAGTTTCTCAATGCTGAACTTCCAAAATTGAAGGCCTATTCTTTTGTTTAAGGATATACTACCTGCTTAAATTTCATAAACACTTTAGAATGATAACGCATTATTCCTTATCAAGAGTATATTTCCTTCTCCTAGTGTCCCCATGTTTCTGGTGTATCTTTAAGGGTATTATCTTGAGAACAATCCTTGAGAGAAAAGTAATGTTAAGGAAAGCGGGGGCCAATGGCCTTAAAACAAAAATAAAAATAAGATAAAAATGGCACTGAAGCAAAGAAATGAATTAGAAAAAGGCACGCATTATCTTTGTTTTTAAAATTACATTTCTAGAAATTTGGCCTACAAGAAACTGTCCTCAATGTAATGTGAGCATTTTGGCATTAATCATCATCATTAAGCTCTTGCCTCTTTTTGGCAAACCACCATTCCATCTGAGAACCACGTTCTAAAACTAAATTGGATTTGAAAAAAGACACTGCCTTCAGAGAGTTTACACTACAGTTGGTGGGAGGGTCAATAGAAAACTAATTAATGATAAGAATATGATAGGAATACAAAGGAATATGAATCAATATCTCAATATCAGCAATACACTATGGGAGAAGAAAATCTGATAATGACAATCATCAATCAATAAAAGAAGTTCCCATCAAATAATTCTTATTTCATTCTTTGACACAACCAAACAGCAAAGAAGTATTTAGGTAGGATTAAAGTGATGAGAAATAAGGATTGGAAGAGAAATATTCCTTTTACAATAGGCCTGGTGCACAAAATTTATGCAAGAGTGTGGTCCCTAGGACTAGCCAGTGATGGAAGCTTGAGTATCTGGCATGAAAGGGCATGTCCCAGCTGACCTCTGGGCCCCTGGACCCCCACATTACCCCTTTGCCTGAGTCACAGAGCCTGAGTCCCCAAGCAGAGATGTGGTGAGTACAGCCAGAAGCCATAGGCCAGGACGCAGTGTGGGTTTCTGGGCTCCCGAGTGGTGCCACATAGAAGCTGAGTGGGCAGTGCGCTCTCCCCCAGCTGGCCTTGTAGACTGGCTCCTTACCAAACCCACAGGAAGCCTGACTAGCCCTTGAAGTCCTGGCGGCTGTGACCTGGCTCACTCAGATGAGGCCGCACAGGTAAAGGGCAGGCTCGTCATGGGCACCCAGCACCTGAGCACAGGGTCTCCCTGGTGTGTGAGCCCTGGCAGCCTGGGGGTGGATAGCAGAGGGAGCGAGAGCCAGCTCCGCAGACACCTCACATTCTCATTGCACCTTCATCACCAACACCCCCACCCCCAAGGCAGCCAGCTAGAGGTTGCAGTGCATTGCTGAAGCCCGCCATGTTCTATGCTGTCCCCCGGTGGTCAGCATAGGTCATAGTGAGGGGCTGAACTCCTAATCTGCTGGTCAAACTCCTACTGGAAAGATGGCCTGAGGGGACAATTTGCATATTAGGTTTTTATTATATAGGATTGCTCCAGATTCTTTTTTTTTTTTTAATATATTTTATTGATTTTTTCAGAGAGGAAGAGAGGGATAGAGAGCTAGAAACATCGATCAGCTGCCTCTTGCACACCCCCTAATGGGGATGTGCTCGCAACCCAGGTATGTGCCCCTGACCAGAATCGAACCTGAGACCTTTCAGTCTGCAGGCCAATGCTCTATCCACTGAGCCAAACCAATTTCGGCCGCTCCAGATTCTTAATGTCAATAACATGAGATAATTAACTCCAGCAGATCATGCAAATATCCAAACTGCTTGCTATATTAATGGCAAATATTAAAAATTTCAAAAGAATGATCAGTGAGTAAATGAGTATTCTGAGTCAACCAGCACTGACTCTGTCAGTTTCCTTAAACCTAATATTAGCCCCTAAATCTTTGGTAGTTTTATGAATCTATGAATTGCTTAATTAAATTTGTCAGAATCTGGAATACTGACTCTGAAAACAACCTATGAAAATAATATTCTAAAATAAGAACACTAGGGGGAAAATTTTTTTTTAAGAAATATAGCAAAAATAACAAGGGCAAATGTAAGTCCCAAATAGGTGGTAACAAAAATTCACACATACACACCACAAACACACACACACACTCGTGCAAGCGATCCAAATTGAGCAAATGACTACAAACATTTAAGAAAATAGTTAATCATATTTTTTAAAATTAATTAAAATAAGTTTTTCTACTCATTTTCAATCTTTTGAAAAAATCACCACACCCACTGCAGAACACAGTATGAAAGTAACATTACATTTAATGTATTTATAAAGTACCCACTGGCTTCAAGAGCAGTACTAAATGTTAACGGTATATATGCAAATTGAATTGGACATGTTACTTATTCTGTTTGTCTGGTGCACACTTCTTCAGGGGAAAAAGCATTAGGAGTGAAGAGATATTTAGGTTGTTACATTTATATTCATTAAATTTTTGTATAGGAAACTTTTCTCTAAGAAGCTCAAACTGTTCCTTTTTGAGGAAGTCAAGTGATTAAAAGCCTAATGAGGAAAAGAATCAATGGCCCAGAAGAACTGAAATTAGAATTAAGAATTAATTGATTTTAAAAAATCAGATTCAAAGGGAATATTAAATGCAATTTCTCCAGAACCATTAAGCTTATTAGTAATAAAATGAGTGAGTATTGCTTCTAAAGTAGAATATTTTAATTAGATAAGTTTTAAATTTCAAGAGGTTGGTTTTGAAGAAAGTTTCTCTGAGAGACATCAATAAAGTCTTCCTTCATTAGTGAAAATAACATGTAGCCAATGAGGGAAAGTTCTTCCCCTGGAAGAAAAGCAAACTCATGATTTGATATAATCACTATTTTCATACAAAAGTATGCATTTTGTCCTGTGTTATAGGAACATATATGTTCTAATTATAAATGTAAAATTATTAATTTAGCCTTTCAAGCTTCTTCCCATCTTGCCTTTGCTTTGACATGTAAATTAGATTTTAATATTTTGCTTTTGCATTAAGAATCAATCAGTAATATATCACTCATAAAGGACTGAAACAAAGAGTGGACTGTTCAGCAAATACTTTCAATTTATTTCCTACTGGTAAGTATAACCTTGCTATTGTGCTCGCCATCAGAGAACATCCACAATTAATGTTGTTGGGAAATTAGCCACCTATTATAACTATCTTTATTGTTCATGAAGTATCTTTGGTGAACAGATGTGTTTATGCAATTTGGTTTGATAATTTACAGAAAATACAAAACTCAATAACAGGTGCTGCAAAGAAGGACTCTAAGGAAGGCTTATTGAATTTTATAGATTTATCATTTAAAAAACAAGACTACATAACAGGATAAAATATAAGCATTGCCCTGGCTTGTGTGGGCCAATTGCTTGAGTGTCATCCCATGTATTGAAATGTGGTGAGTCTGAGTCCTGGTCAGAGCACATACCCAGGTTGAAGTTTGATTCCTGGTCAGGGATCAAGTTCTGTGTGTGAGGCAACTGATCTATGTTTCTCTCCCATGACAATGTTTCTCTCTCATTCCTCCTTCCTCTCTAAAATTAACAAAAATATATTTTTAAAAATTATAGGCATTAATAAATATTAAGAGGCTTAATGAACTCACATTGAAAAGAGAAAAAGTAATCTATTTAGATAAGACTGCATTCTATTGGTCTCTCTCTCATATATGTACACACAGGCATGCAGAATAGGTTCTTGAATAATGTCAATTAATCCAATGACATTGTATTATAACATTGATAACATGCTGTAAGAACTTAACTTTTGTTTATATCAATTAACCTACATTAATTTGACTTTGTTAGTGTCATTTAGCTTAAAGTTGCAGAGACTATTAATGTTTAATGAGAACTGTGTGTATGCATGTGTGGGTGCATGCATATAATTGGCTGTGACACAGAATATCTGAGTTCATGGTTGTTTACATCTAAACAAAATCACTCATGGTATTCAATAAAGCCAATATAATATTTAATAATAAAAGTGTAATATGCTAATTAGACTGGACAGCCAAATGACCTTCCAGACATCCTCCCAGAGGACCTTCCAGTTGGCCAGGGCTGTGAGGGCCAAGTCCTTTGCACAAACTTTGTGCATCGGGCCTCTAGTAGTTCATAAAAATTAAATCACTATATAGTTCAAATATAGTTAATATATTTTCAAATTATATAGGATAATCAAATCTTAAAGGTATTTAGAGTGCAACTCAAGGTTACTATTTCTTTGAAAACCCCATCTGAACTTTCCATATCTACATTATTTACATGATCAGTATCCACTTTGCTGTATGATAGTTAGAAATTAGTAGTAACATGAAGGGCTTTTCTTCTCCACTCAAATAAGTCTCTTACCTTCTCCAAAACAACAAAAACTAAAGGTAACTTACTATGTCTAGAAATGGTATGTTTAAAATATTAAATGGTATTTATTACAAATCTTATGCAAATGCTAATATAAACCAGTTTTTTAAAACTAAAACGTCATATTGCTAAACTACAAAATCATTTCCAAAGGCTTAAATATAGCTTTATAATACTTTGTCTTAGAGTTATCAACATAATAGGTCAGTTTTCATGGATTTGGAGTCCTGTATAAAGGAAGCCCCTAGAACCATTTTTGTCATATTGAGTCAGTAAGTGTATGATAGATTTTCCCAGATAATTTTGAGAAAGAAAAAAAGGTCAAAGTATTTGGTAAGAAAAATAACTAGAAATTTTGAAAAGGTATATAGAGTGTGTTCAAAAAAAAAGTGCATACACACTTTAACAGCTGATAGCTCAATTTTGAAAATTATTTTAATAAACATTGCCTATATAATTACTTAAATTATGTGTATACATTTTGGAACACCCTATTTATGTGCATATTTGTGTCATGACTAGATTATAGATTTATTTTGAGCAGTGACTGTAATTTATATTTTATAGGCATTACTCTTTGTGACAGTTCTGCCATGGGAAGGATAGAAAATAATATCATCTTAGTACTCTTCCTGATATCACTGTGGCTATGGTGGAGCAGAATGATTTGAATAATTGGCAATAATAATAACTATAGTTTTTTTTCCACTAAAATGTGAAAAAAAGTATTCCAGGTATTTAGAGTATTTTATTTAATTTCCATAATGCTTACTATAAGGCAGACAGCTTGTGTATTAAAATCAGGTTAGCAAAATTGATATCTGTCACTCTAAAACTAAAACATTGCCTACCTAGATATTAGAAAATCAGCATACATAGGAACATTTTCTTTCTGAAGTTACCATCCATATTTAGATAAAGAGAATCAAAGCCTGAGAGTGTTTTTTGTTTGTTTGTTTGCTAAAGTTGTTATCAGAGCAAGAGTCTCTTTTTCTTTGAAAATTTAGATGTACAAAAGAGACTTAAGTTAAAAATATAGGCTATAATTCCGAATATACCAACTGAGACTGAAGGCTATGCTTCAAAAAGAATGTAAAGTTTTTTTATTTTCCATGCCTTAGTTATAGCACTTAATGTCTAAATATATTATTGAAGAAATTAAGGACAGACTTCCTCTTTTTTCAAACCAGCACAAGCATATAAATTATTTGGCATCTCTGAAATGCATCTACATTAAGACTTGAGTTTAAAAAGCAAACATTTATTGGAAGTATTAGATTCATGGCTCACATATATTGTACAGCAATTTTACATTTGCCCCCAGAGGACAATTGGCTTTGTAACCAACATGATTTTATCATAGAATGACAAGATGGGCATGAGCTTGAAATTCCATAAACTCTAATTTTCTTTCTCCAAATAGAATCTAGACTAATTTATCTGAAGCACTATTTTAAAGTAACCAAAAGGTTGTAACATGGACTGGTACCCTGTGGACTGCACTATAGTGCTGTTAGAGAATGAGCTGGTCACTGATGCCATGACATGAAAACTGGTTAGTATAAGAATCCCTTCCTGGAAAGGTAAGATTATACTCAAGACACCCATCACTGGGGTGATATGATGCATCAGCTGTTCAATTCAAAGCAATAAGAACTATTTATACACTGGAAATCAAAAGTTGAAACAAAATTAACATTGGCTTCAATGAGCAAAATAAAGTGTCATAGAATCCATTATTTCACCAAATTGTCAACCCATTTTCTGCTCAGACTCCATTCAGGAACTTACTCTTTTTACCAAAGCAAACAATGAAAAAAATAAAACTCTCTAATGCTGCATCACCATGCATAAATATAGAATACAGCATGCACAGGTCAAAGGGGATTAGTAAAAAGCAGCAATAAAAACATGTGCCAAGCTCCGGCCAAAGAGCATTACATATTTTAACTCATTTAAATCAATTCCTTGCAAAGAGATAGAAAATGCATTCTTTATAAATGAGCGTGAAATGACATGCATTTTGCAGAAGTTAACAAAGACAAAATTCCTTAGAAATATTAGATACAAAAAAATGTTATTCAATAATGTGTGTAATTATGGATCTATTGACTGAGAAAATGCTACTTTCGAAGTATAAAGTAGCACCCACTTCTCAATTTGAATTTGTTAAATATTTACTGAGTTCTATATTCCAGGTTTCCTATCAATATCTAGGACTCAAACATGAACCATATAAGTAGTGCCCTGCCTTCATGAATAGCTCAGAACTCACAAAAGTTGATGAGCAGAACACAGAAGACCTAACCTAAAGAAATCCCAGTTCCATGCTACCCCTATGTTAGTGTTTTAAATAATGTATGTAAAATGATAGAAAACTAGAAGTTCATTTAAGAATATATATATATATATATATATATATATATATATATATATATAAAATTTTAGCATTTGAATATAATTTGGTTATATAAAATATATAAAATATATGTATTATTATTGTGTATTGTAGTTTGAGACTTCAACATTTTTAAAAAATTGACAAACTATATTTCTTTATATTTTGTAGAATTTTCCTTATAACTATGCAACATGTGTATTATAAGAAAACTTCTAATGCAATAAATATTAACATCTTCAGAAATTTTCCTTTCTTAAATATTTTCCACTAACTTCTTACTGCTTTTATCTCCAGCTTCAAAAATATTATAGAGTTGTGGCCAGCCTGCATGTCTCAGTGGTTGAGTGTCAACCTATGAACCAGGAGGTCAAGGTTTGATTCCCTGTCAGAATATATGCCCGGGTTGTGAGCTCGATCCCCATGTGGGGCGTGCAACCAATCAATGGTTCTCTTTCATCATTGATATTTCTATCTCTTTCTCTCTCTCTCTCTTTCCCTCTATGAATTCAATAAAAAATATTTTTTTAAAATTTAGAGTTGTGCTTTGACTTATCAGAGCACATTCAACTCTCAATTTTTTAAAGTAATTAATTATAATAAAATATTTAATACTATTAACTGAATGTGTTAAATTTTAAGACATCATTTTATCTAATCTATGGGCTATGAATCAGGAAAGAGAGCATCATCAGGTGGTGCTTCTACCTGAGCCATGAGCATTAGCACAGAGGATGGACTGGCCTAGAAATCCCAAGATGGCTTCCTCTATCATCAGGGCAACTCAAGCCACCTGCTCACTCAGTGGCCACAGCCATCTTGATAGGGTTAATTTGCATACTTGCTCCTGATTGGCTGGTGGGCATAGCAGAGATACTGTCAATTTACATGTTTCTCTTTTATTAGTATAGATACTGTTTGATTATGTGTTAATATACACAGAAGTATAATAAACTTTTTCTCATAGGATCTAAGATTTCAACTCTTTATTTGGAACAATTTATAATAACACTAGAGGCCCAGTGAATAGATTCGTGCATTGGTGGGGGTCCCTTGGCCTGGCCTGCAGGGATCAGGCCAAAATTGGCTCTGAGACATCCCCAAAGGGGTCCTGGATTGTGAGAGGGCACAAGCCAGGCTGAGGGACACCACTGGTGCATGATCAGGACCAGGGAGGGACCACAGAGGTTGGCCAGCCAGGGAGGGACTGCAGGAGGGCTCCAGGGCATGTCTGGCCCATCTTGCCCATTCCTGATCAGCCAGACCCCAGCAACAAGCTAACCTACTGGCAGGAATGTCTGCCTCCTGGTGGTCTGTGTGCATCATAGCGACTGGTCAAACAATCAGACACTTAGCATGTAAAGCTTTTATTATAAAGGCTTTTTTTTTTTCAACTAAAGGTCACAATTTTTAATTCCATAATTACCAAGAAAAACCTGATGAATAGATACCTTGAGCCCTTAATTTTTATTCAGCCACCTAACTTCTATTGATTGTTGTCTGCAAAGACCTTCATCTCTGTCATACTAATATGTAACCACTTTGCCTGCTTTCAAGAAAAGTCAGTACTTGCCAAGAAAGAGTTTAGTAAATTTAATTTTGTAAATAGTGTTTCAGATGTAACAGTGTTCTTATTGCTGACTCTGTTTACTAGACAAATTGGCATCTCCCTATTCAACTCACTGACCAACACAGACTTATAAAGTATGAGAAATACTAGCAGGATGATGTTCAAATTTTTGGCCTTATCTTTATGTTGTCAAATACAAAAATTACAATGCTTATTCTGAAAATATTCTCATGTGAATTATTTTTGCTTGAACATCTTATCTACAAAATGTAATTATCTTTCTATTTAATGCATACATTGATTTGAAGAAGAACATGGCACTACATTCATGGAAAATTATAATCATGTTTGCATTTTGACATTACTTTATTAATGACCACTCATGATATTGGGTGTCAAATGCCTTTGCATATGCTTTCTCCTAAAACCCTGAACCAGCTACCCAAATAAACAGATTCAATGAGACATGTATGGTTATTTTTGAAAACACGGAATTTTATGACTAAGTATTAAAAGTAAACTAAATATTATCTATTAAATATTTGTATATCATTAAAATAACTAGATTGTAATAACTTGTTTTTAAATAAATTTTAAATAGAAATTTTAAATATTATTATTTTAAATCTATGTGTTTATTCAACTTAAAAATTCATAGAATCAACAATGTGATTCTGTATATACATGAACAAATTTTCCAAAATACAGGTATTAAAGCCTTAAGGAGATTTCATTTTCCTTCTTAAATATTTTGTAGAAAATAAGATTGTTTTTGTCTATATGAATGAAAGGAAGAAAAATCAAAGAATAATGTCTATTGTGATATATAAATATTTAAATGATAAGAAAGTATTCACAATGACTTCATGTACTTTCAAATTAGATTGAGAATCTAGAAGTAGAACTAAGTAGTATCCTGAGAGAGCTTTCAACTTAGAACTGCTTTGCTTCTGAATGTTTTGCTTTCATTGTGATGAATGGCCAACTAGAGCAAAAATTCAAAAATCGAACTTAAACTTAATTAGCCAATGAAGATTCTCAGTGATGTCATCATATTTCATGACTAAAGTCAATTCCTAATTTATAATATAGTTATGGGAAGGAGCCCTTTACTCATATCAACTAATCTGAAATATTTTAAGGAGCAATCAACATGTCCTGCAATTAGTGTTATTTTTAATAAAATAATAATAATGAGATAGAATTTGTTGACACACTTACCTATAATAATGCTTTTTTATTTTTTTAATATATTTTATTGATTTTTTTTACAGAGAGGAAGGGAGAGGGAAAGAGAGCTAGAAACATCAATGATAGAAAAACATCGACCAGATGCCTCCTGCACAGCCCCTGCACTGAACCAAACTGGTTTTGGCTAATAATGCTTAATTAACAAGCCTTGAATCAACCTACTCTATTTGCAATTGCTAACCTTTCCATTTTAGTTTTACATTGCATATAGGACAAGACAAATCTACATGACCTAAGCCACTCTAAAAGGTCCCTGAAGTATCAAAATGCATGTAGTTCTACCATACAATGCTCTGGTTACTTCAATACCATATTTCCCATAGTGCTCCTTCATGGAAGCTCCCTTTAGTTTCTTGTTTACTTGATTAATTCTTATTCATATGCAGCCAAAACCCTCCCTGGAGTAAACCCTCTCTGATAATTCTAAACTGAAGTAGTCAAACAGGTCTTATCTTCTTGCCAGCCATAGAACCTAGGCATATTTCTAACCTGGTATTTTAATTTAATCTTGATTCACAGTATATCATGAATTAATTGAAAATATAAATAATTCATTTTCCTTATTGATTCTATATACAGGGTGCCCTCCTAAATGTATTCCAAGTATGTGTGCATATATTTTAGGAGGATATCCTGTATATAAAATGGTTTTATATATTTTTTATATATACAGTGGTTATATATGTGAATGTGTGTGTGTGTGTATATATATATATATGTGTGTGTGTGTGTGTGTGTGTGTGTGTGTATACATATATACATATATGCGTGTATATATATGTATATATATGCCCAGTGCACAAAATTTGTGCACAGGGGTAGGGAGTGGTCCCTCAGCAAGGCTTGCATCTTCTCACAATTCAGAACCCCTCGGGGGATGTCAGGCCTAAACTGGCAACCAGACATCCCTCTTTCAATTCAGGACACTACATGCACCAGTGACCATACTTTTCATACAGTTCAAAGGCATTTTGCTGTTATATGGGCAGCTACAATTTTTTGCCCTGATTATAAGAAGTAGTACATTACATGGTCCTTCTGAGGCAGTCGTACCATTTTCCTCATCTTATGGGAGAAAAAACTGAAGCAGAGATAAATTAAGTAATTGGCTTTGTCATAGAGTTATAAAATAAGTGTCAGATTCAGGGCTGACCACAAAATGTGCAAGCCAGAGTCCATCCATGTCATCACTGCATCATCCTGTTCTTTCAGTGTTAGAGGAGCCTTGCCAGGCTTTAATTTTTAAATCTAAGAGACTTTCCCCAATATATAGGGTAGGGTCCCTAGGCCTGGCAGGCTATCAGGGCCATCTGTGGGGCATCTGGCTGGTGGGGCAATCTGAGAGCTCCTGCTGGCACCTGACTTGGATGGTGGCCTGGTGCTGCCCCCCTGGCTGGCCCTGTTGCTCACTGTCTGGCCCCAACCCCTCCTGGCTGGCCCTGCCCCGGATCACCACACTAGTCACCTCTCTCTTGGGGGAAAGTTCCTGTCATAGGGACCAGTCACTCTGATGTTGGGTCAATTTGAAAAATAAGAATTTTATTACATAGGACTAGAGGCCCAGTGCACGAAATTTGTGCATGAGGAGGTGTCCCCCAGCCTAGCCTGCACCCTCTCCAAACTGGGACCCCTGACTGCCCATTGGGATCGGGCCTAAACGGGAAGTCGGACAGCCCTCTCACAATCCAGAACTGTTGACTCCGAACCTCTCACCTGCCTGCCAGCCTGATTACCCCTAATACTCCCCTGCCAGCCTGATCCAAACCTAACTGCTCCCCTGCCAGCCCATTTGCCCCTAACTGACCTCCCTTGCAGGCCTGGTCACTGCCACCTGTACTCCCCTGGAGGTCTGGTTTCCCTCAACTGCCCTCCCCTGCTCACTTGGTTACCCCAACTGCCCTTCTCTGCTGGCCTGGTCCCTCCCAACTGCCCTTCCCTGCTGCCTGATCGCCCACAAATGCCCTCCCCTGCTGGCCATCTTGAGGTGGCCATCTTGTGTCCACATCGTGGCAGACATCTTTGACTACATGGGGGCAGCAATCTTTGTGTTGAAGTGATGGTCAATTTGCATATTACTTTTTTTTTTTTTTTTTTTTTTTTTTTTTTTTAGATAGGATATTTATAAACCAGCTATGTTAATCAGGAAAACAGAAATCATTCCACTGAAAAACTTTGAGAGTAAGGTATTTCCAAAAATGTTGAAAGTCTGGAAAAATGAAAATCAGGATGGTTAACCCTGCAGGTTTTATTGAAATTCGGTAGTTTTAGGAATCACAGGAAAACTACCAGTTGTCTCACAGAACTAAGGCAGACAACTTTCAGGAAAGCCCTACAGAATGAGTATCTGGCAATGCTCATGTGCACACCAACCACTGCTGAAGGCTACACTAGTAGGATGTTTGCTTCTGTTCTTCCTTCCAAATCTCAAATGAACATATGGCAGAAACCAACCCAGATTCTTACTAGCAAGGACTCTGAAAACATAGTTCCCAATCTTTCATTTCTTGTGATAATGCAGAGTACAAATAGAGAATACATTCGCATAACTTTCATTACAGCATATTGTTATGTGTCCTAATTTATTATTAGGTATTATTGTTAATCTATTACTATGCCTAATTTATAAATTAAACTTTAGCATACTTTGTATGTATAGGAAAGAACAGTGCAAATAGGTTTTGATTCATTCACTAGGGTTCTTGGAACAGTTCCCCTGCAGATAAGGGAGATTACTGTATCTATTAAACAAATGAAAATAAGCTTACCCTTGACAACCCCAAATTAAATAGTGCATTAACCTGTGGTTCTGTAGCAATTGAGCTATTGCCATATTTGTGTTTAAAAGGACAAAGGATTAAAGTTAAGTTCACCTGCTTCCAAAGAAGCAATGACTTTTAATACTGGGAAATAGGCAATCCTAAAGGGAGAACTCTGGGACACAAATATCCTGACTTCACTCTCTCCCTCCTTCACATATTTTCCCAGAATTCCTCTATTAGCTGAAACCAACTAGAAATAAAAGATTATTGATATGTTCAATACCATTACGTATCCCAGAACAGAGTGAAGAGTGGATATAGTCAAGAGTAGGTCAGGAGGAACAAATGAAGATGTGCTTTTAAAAATCTAAGGTTAATCAGTAATGCAAATATTGGAGTAGTGGAATAGATTGTACCCTCAAAATGGTTCAATGTCATAAGGAATCGAGTGACAATCTCAGCATGAAGTTTGGTGAAAACATTGTTTATCTCAGAGGACATATTTTTCTTTGAAACAGAATTTTGTAGACCAACAATATTTGATCCTGTGGAAATTGGAACCAACACTGAAATTGTGTTATAATTAGAATCAATAAATAGAGAGCTACTCTCATGTTTAGCCTTGGTTCCAGTCATACAGGAGAATGAAACCACTTATCTACTGCTGGCTCAGAGCACATACTTCATTTTTTTAGTATATTCCTCAGTAAGCATATTAATAAAATCTTTAATAAACCAATCCACCATTCCATAAGGTGAACAAATTCTGCATGATAGGCATATGTTGATAAAACCTCTGAAATTTATAGAGTAAAACAATTACCTCATGAGTTTTGGTAATTACTTTCTTAGTTGGGAGTAATATAGTATGACAGACTATACTTACTTAGTTGGGAGTATTATAGTATGGAATACTATTATTTTCTGACTTTAACCTAAGCTTATTTTATAGAAAACAATGAACCTTTTTAACATATAAACATGTATAATAACACATGAGATTTACTGGGTCCCAGGCTCTTCAGAGGAATAATAAAAATATGGTGTAATGTCTAGTTTATATAACAGGTCAGTGAATCATCTGTCAATGTGTGTGTGTGTGTCGCCAAGATAAAAATTAAATTATTTCAGTCTCAGGATACCTATTCAGACTCTTACCATGAGAAAGAACAGTTTTATGATTAAGCACACCATTTTTCAGGCCTACCAACAGTGCATTGGCTTCTGTACAGAACACTAGAGAATATCTCACTGAGAGAAAACTTGTCACTGCATGGTGGTTTATGGGTAACTAGCTGTAGGACTTATCAGTCCTCACGATATGCCTGCTTCTTTCCCCAAATAGCTAAATATAATGGACAGAATAAAACTAAACACATTTTGTCACCCAAGTACACACCATTAAAAATAATACTAATTTATTATAATCTAAAATGAAAAAAAAGTACTTTTAACTCCTCTGGAGAGTTAAATTTTGGTACTGGTTAATATTCTGAAATATCAGTACATCCTTTTATTAGAGGGAAGTAAAACAAAAACAAAAACCAGAAAATCCATGCTCTGCCTGGTGTGCCTCAGTTGGTTGAGCATTGTCCCATACACTAAGAGGTCACTGCTTGGATTACTGGTGAGGGCACATGCCCAGGTTGCAGGCTCTATCCCCAGTAGGAGTTGTGCAGGAGACAACCAATCAGTGATTCTCTCTCATTGATATTTCTCTCCTTCTCCCTTCCTAAATCTCTAAAATCAATTAGAAATATATATATTTTTTTAATTGGAAAATTCAGCTTTAGTGTATCTTTAATATGCTTTGAAAGTAAGACTATTCTTAGAAAAAGCTGAGATGCAAAGATAACTCAAAATTAAACAACTCATTATTATAGCAGAGTCAATAAATTACTAATATAGAGCCTTCACTATACAAATTTAGATTATACCCAGATGATAACCAAGGTGAGCAACAAATATTTTATTTTAAAAATTAAGAAAAAATATGTAATGCTACAAATGATACTAAAAGTTCTCTTTTTATCTTTAATCCTATCTAATAAAGAGGGAATATGCTAATGACTGTCAGATGCTCACAAAGATGGTGACACCCATAGCCAATAAGGAGGGAATATGCTAGTTGACTGCCATGCCCTCTAAGAAAGTGGTGCCCACAGCTACAAGATGGTGGCGCCTAGTCCCCTCAGCCCTTCTGGGGTGGCAGGCATGCAGCATGACTAGACCTGCCCCCAGGTGGGTCTGGCTGCTCTGCAGGCCTGCTTCAGAGTCCCCTAGTTCCCTCAGCCCCCCATTTGGTGCCTGCATATGCAAATAAGCTTGCCTTCTATGTTGGGTTAATTTGAATACTCACTCCTAACTGGTTGGTGGGCATCACAGAGGTACGGTCAATTAGCATGTTACTCTTTTTATTAGTGTGGACTGTTTTGACTAACTGGGTACTTCAGGTTTAATCCTATCTAATAAACGAGAAACATGCAAATTGACAGTACCTCCACTAAGCCCACAAATCATGTCCACCAGCCAATTAGGATTGAGTATGCAAATTAACCCAACCAAGATGGTGGTTAATTTGCATATCCAGATGCAGATCAAAGACTGAAGACAGCATAGAAGGAAGCCAAGTGCTGCAGAAGAGAGTGAAGCTGCAAAGAAACAAGCAGGGAGGTGGCAAAGGGTGGGAAGCAGGCGAGGCTGCAGAGAAGGAAGGGAAGCAGACAGGGCAGTGGAGAAGGCCACAGGAAGCCTTATTCTTGCAGGAATCTTCCTGCAATGGGCCTCTAGTTTTTAATAAAACTAATCAATCTAACGGTTCTAAGATATAAAATTAAACAGTTTTGAACAGATTAGCAATAAAGCACACAAATTAAGCTTTTCTCAGAAGTTTCCTCCCTGATGTCCTTTGTTCACAATGCACATGCCCTGTGTGTCTCTGGTGTACACATCTCTCTTCGATGCAGAAATAAAGATGCCTTTCACCAGCCTCATGGCTCCATGATTAGTGGGACATGCTCCATGTTATGAGTATTCTCATAACCAACCTGGGTGGGCGGAGAAAGAAGAGGGTATAGAGGGGATAAATGGTGGTGGAAAGAGACTTGATTTGGGGTGGTAAATACACAATACAATATAAGAATTATATTTTATAGAATTGTACACCTGACACCTATATAATTTATTAATCAATGTCACCCCAATAAATAATTTTTTTAAAAAAAGGCTTTAACATGATACTTGTTGAGCCTCCAGCCTTGAATAAATCTCTCTGTTAGGACCCTGTTAGAGAAGGTCATTGAGAGGATGTGACTGCCACTTGATCCAAGAGTTGGACTTGGCCAATCAGAGACTCCTTATTCCTTCCCCTGTCCTTGGAATTTACTTTATCTACTTCAAGGATGCAGCCTTGAGAGAGTGCGTTAGTGAGACCATTTGGACTCTGTGTGTGACTGAACCCCATTAGACCACTATCTAAACTCGTAAGATTCTGGTGGGTGGGTGTGGAGATCTACTCATCTTGCAGCTACCAAGACAAGCCTTATGTATAAGTTCCCTTGCTTATTAAAACTGCCACCTACCAATCCTGAGCAACTGCCCTCCCTCTTTTTTCCCTCTCTCCTTGCCTTCTATGTAAGGGGTTCAGTTTCAAATATCACCTCGGAATGTGTGAGATTGGGAACCAACATTTGGAGACTAAAACAATGGATATTGGGGAAAAGGCATCTGAGGGGGAAATCCCAGGTTGGCCATAAACCTCTCTGTGGGAAGGGGTAGCCAATATGTTGGATGTTTGTGGATTCCTGTGTGAGTACATTTGTTTAAAGAGTTGCACTTAGCAAGCACACTGTGGGGGGAAAAAAAAAAAAAAAAAAAAAAGGAAAGGAAAGGAATAGCTTTCACAGTGCTCCGACCTCTACTGTGGGCAGTTTTGCTGGCCACCAATTCCCAATTAGAGGATGAAACTTGAGTTGGAAAACTTGAAGAGCCAAGGCTAGCAAAGGATGTGCAATTATTCACTTCCCTGCTGCCTTTGGAGCTAGCTGTACATGTGAGAGAGCAGGATAAGAAATTGGAGATCTTAGTATGCCATTTTGAAAAAAGTTAGAAGGATGCAAACTGCCACGGATTATTGGAATGCTAAGAGATGTAATCTCTGAAAAAGTGAGAAGAAGAGGATGTTGTGATGATTGACAGTGAAACAGACAAATCACCCAATGCTATCTGACCCCTCACACAAAGGAAGTCAAAATCCCAGCAACAACCCAGCTAGTGGGGGCAGCCCCAATTCAGGAAATGTTCATGATGAGAGAATATACACCCTCTGAGCTTATTGATTCAGCTGCCAGGTAGCAAGATAAGGGAAAGGAAAGCAAAGTATCAGGTACTGGCTAGTGAGGCTATGAAGTACAGGAGGTGATGAGATTTCTCTGGTCAGGAAACAGAGAAAATGAACACCATCACCACACACCTTCCCCTCCAGCAGCACCTGCATGACGTCCTAGAGAGACGCTCCCTTATATTGTAGAAAGGCTTATTCTAGCCTGAAGGGAGGCTCATTCCAGTGAGGAGGATCTCCCGGAGCACATGGGACCCAGGAAATCTATGAAGAAGATATGAAAAAATTTTAGGGAGTTGGGAATGAGACAGCCTATCTATGCCACTGTCTTTGAAGGCCTTGATTAAATCATATCCAATGAAGAAATAAAAGCCAATACTCCAGTCCATCCCCAGTAATGGGAATGGGATCCTGATATCCACCCTCAGCCCAGTAATGGTAGCATATATTTATCATGTTAGGCAGTCTATTGCTATTCTGAAGGAAACTAGAAAATCTCAGAAATAAGCATAGGCTGTGGTAAAGGTCCAAGACAGACAGAGAGAGACAGGGAGAGAGACAGGGAGGGGGGGAGGGGGAGAGAGAGAGAGAGAGAGAGAGAGAGAGAGAGAGAGAGAGAGAGAATATCAAAAAACTAAAAGACACCCAGCTGTTGTGGCTTAGTGGTTGAGCATTAACCTATAAACCAGGAGGTCACAGTTCGATTCCTGGTCAAGGCACATGCTCAGGTTGTAGGCTCAATCCCAAGAGGGGGCATGTGGGAGGCAGCCAATTAATGGTTCTCATCATTGATACTCTCTCTCTCTCTCCCTCTCTCTCTCTCTCTCAGTCTCCCTTCCTCTCTCTCTAAAACCAAGGAAACATAAAAGAAGAGGAAGAGGAAGAGGAAGAGGAAGAGGAAGAGGAAGAGGAAGAAGAAGAAGAAGAAGAAGAAGAAGAAGAAGAAGAAGAAGAAAAAGAAGGCAAAAGACTGTCCCAACCAGTTGTAAAATGTCCAGTAAAAGGAAATTGAAAGCAAATGTGGTTTGTTCTCATTGCTGCTGTCAGGATCTACCTGAAAAGATTGGCAGGCAACCAATGATGGGTTGGTGGGCCTGTGGAAAATCTTTTAACCTGAACAATAGTTCAGACCTGCCTCTACCTATTATATCTACTGCTCCTAGTGCCCCACCTGCTTCAGCAGAGACCTTAGGGATACAGTTCTTTTTGGGGGTCCCTTTTACACCCCAGGAATATGATCTAGGCCAAGATCACCTGGAGGTCTCTGGGGGTGATTAGAAGCTTTATATTGAGCTCACTATTCACTGGTACCATAGAAATAAACCAAGTGTGATGGCTCTGGTTAATACTAGAGATGAATGTACTCTAATACATGGTAACTCTCAGAATGAGCTACAAATGAATCAATCTCACATGCATAATTTTGACTGAAAAAGGCAAGACACGTAAGAATGATTGCAGTTTGACACAGTTTACAAAAGCTAGCCAAAACTAAAATATGTCATTCATTGAAACATAAGAAGTAGCAAAATTAGCCGAAACCGGTTTGGCTCAGTGGTAGAGCATCAGTCTGAGGACTGAAAGGTCCTAGGTTCGATTCCGGTCGGGGGCATGTACGTTGGTTGCAGGCACATCCCCATTAGGGGGTGTGCAAGAGGCAGCTGGTCGGTGTTTCTCTCTCATCAACATTTCTAGCTCTCTATCTCTCTCCCTTCCTCTCTGTAAAAAAAAAAAAAAAAAAAAAAAAAAAAAAGAAGTAGCAAAATTATAAAGATCCAATCTAATAAAGAGGGAATATGCTAATTGAGCCTCACACTATTATAAAGATGGTGGTGCCCACAGCCAATAAGGAGGGAACATGCTAATTGACTGTTCCGCCCTCAAAGATGGTGTTACCCATAGCCAATAAGGAGGGAATATGCTAATTGACTGTCACACCCTCAAAGATGGAGGTGCCCAAAGTCACAAGATGGCAGCATCCAGTCCCCTCAGCCCCACCAGGGTGGCAGGTGAGCAACAACTCAATTTGTTACATTGAGAAACCCTGTTTTTGTTTTTTTAAATATTATTGATTTTACACAGAGAGGAATTGAGAGGGATAGAGAGTTAGAAATGTCAATTAGAGAGATACATCGACCAGCTGCCTCTTGCACACCCCCCACTGAGGATGTGCCCGCAACGAAGGTACGTGCCCTTGACCGGAATCGAACCCAGGACCTTTTAGTTCGTAGGCCAACACTCTATTCACTGAGCCAAACCGGTTTTAGCTACATTGACAAACTCTGTACACCTGCCTCTGGAGTTCCACAGTCCCCTCGCCCCCCCACTGCCCAGGGCTGGCCGAGGCTTGCACTGCTGGCAGTGGCAGCAGCAGTGGTGTGGTGGGGCATTGCCATCCCCTGATTGCCAGGTTGCCTCCCACCCCTGAGGGCTCCTGGACTTTGAGAGGGGACAAGCCAGGCTGAGGGACCCCCCTACAGTGCATGAATTTTCATGCACTGGGCCTCTAGTTTGCAAATAAGTGTCTACTATAAAAATCAAGACAGTCATTACCACTTAGGCAATGCAGACATTTTGTATCAAGAATGATACACAAGTAGAGTATATCCTTTTGGCAATATTCTAATTCTTTTTTATTAATCCTCTCCCAAGTATATGTTTATTGATTTCAGAGAGAGAAGAGGAGGTTATGATGGAGAGAGAGAGAGGAACATCTATTGGTTGCCTCCCATATATACCCTCCCCCACCCCCAGGACCAGAGATTAAAGCCACAACCCAGGTATGTGCCCTAACCCAGAATCAAAAACCCACAACTTTTTGGTGTATGGGATGATGCTCCAACCAAATGATCCACCTGGGTAGGGCAGCAATGTTTTAATTCTTGAGCCTCCAATAGTTGGCAACATTATCCTCTGTGGTCTTCCATTGTGACTAACACTTCCCAACAGAAAATGGGTGTCTGTGACTGCTCAGAGAAGTAGTAAAGGAAGTTAACTAGGTCATAAATAAGATAAAGCTTCTATATATTTACCCTTGGAACCCAATTTCCATGGTGTGAGGATGTCTTAGAAAAGAGACCTTATGGAGAGACTGCATGGAGAGAACCGAGGCCTTCAGCCAACTGCCAACACTCATCACCAACCTCATGAGTGAATAAGCCTTCCAGTTTTCAGGCTGAGGGATCTATAACTCAAAGAGAAATTTACTTCTATTTAAAAATTTGGAGTCATCATAGGGGCTTGCTAAATATATCTTAAATTGAAGTGACTCAGACCAAATCTCCTTAAGCCCTGCCTCTATATCAATCTTGGATAGAGGGCTGGTAAGTCATAAGTTCTAGGGAGGCTTTTGCACAAAGCTCAACAGAGATCCCTCCCTTGTTTACTCGATAAAAATGAATATTTATAATGCTAGGTCTTATTATGTCACTCCTAATTCAAACCTTTCTTGACACCCACTGCCTATCATATCTATTAAAAACACTTAATATTTTTTGGTTAAGTTGTAGACTTCTTTCAAACCCTTAATTTTAATAATTTTAAAATGTACATTTACACTCAATAACTATTAGTGAAAAGTATGATTTAATAAGTTAATGAAGAACTTTGGAATAGGAGATCTAAGCCTTTTAGTTCAAGCAGTCATTGATATGCTACAGAGAAAGCACCTGGAAGTTGAAGTTCATTTCACTTTATTAAAAAAAAAAAAAAAAAAAATCCATAAAAGAGAAATAAAATTCCTGCCACCCACATTCAATAGGATACTACAAAGATTAATGAGGTAATGCAATAAGAAGTGCTTTGAACTATTCATATGAATGGTGATTTACAGAGGTACTTTATTGTAATTATTCTCTGCATTTACCTTTACTACCATATCTACAAAATTTGGACTAGAAAAGAGAGTAACTCTCTACTATATAAAAGTTATTTCAAAGTCATCGGTTCTGATTTTAACTGGTATTTTTTTAAATATAATTAAAATCCTCACCTTATACAATTTGTATCTCTGATGAACGTAGTGAGTTGAACTAATATATTTAAAGTGACTGGTTCTTGGTAAGACCCTAGTAAATGCTTGCTTTTTTACTGTTTATAGTCAAAATAGTCACAGTAGAAAGTTTTTTAGAAGTTATAATAGTGCAACTTACAGGAGTCTCTGGAAAAAGAGGGCAGATCAAAGAAGCCAATTAAAGTTAGAATGTTTACATGTAATATACTATCCAGAGTAGGGAAACATTATATTCTTGAATGATAGTGACTGAACATTTTTTAGTTACCTACTGTCCAATCACATCACAGTTAAAAATTGAACTTTCAAAAACAGTTAAAATAAAATTGCTCAAGAATCTCATCACTAAGTGATCATTATTGAAACATTTTCAGTTTTGGAACATGTGAGGTATAACCTCAAAACATATCTAATTTATTCAAATAGTAATGAATTAGATATGTTAATAGTCATAATATGTTGACTGTTAAGTCCTGGTAGTAAATCTATATTTATCACACTAAGTCTATAAGCATCATGTTTTCTAATTTCAAAATATATTATAAAAAAAGCTACAGTAATCAAAAGTTTGGTAACTGGTATCTATATAATAAAGGTGTAATATGTTAATTATACCAGATAGCTGAACAACCTTCTGGATGTCCTTCCAGACGACCATCCGGATGAAGCCAGGGCTGCAAGGGCCCAGGCAAGCCACCCCAGCTGTGAGGGCTGAGCCCTTTGCACGAATTTTGTGCATTGGGTCTCTAGTAAAATCATACATATTGATCAGTAGAAGAAAGAGAGTCCAGATATAAACCCATACATATATATTGTCAACTGATCTTCAGCAGGGTAGCAAAAGGTCCTATATCCCATTTCCTATCCTTGAACCATCTACTACAGTAATGTGCTTTTCTCTTTAAAATGTCTGAAAAGATGTAAAATGACCCTGTGCTTATAGAATTTTAAAATTTTCATTTTAAGGAATCAAAATAAATTTGTTCTATGAGCAAGTTTTTAAATTTGGCTTAAGGTAGTACTGATTCAGGGAACAAGCAATCTCCTTCCAACTCGCTCTTTCAACCTGTCTCTTGGTCCAAAGTGAACCAATGAACTCAGGACCCAAAATATTGTGTCTTAGAAATCCATTTAGAAAACAATTGCTCCATTCAAAGTTCATTTCCTTCTCTTATCAGAAATTGCTTGAAATGTAATTTTGCAGCAAGCACTTCATATCTTGTCTTGAAAAAGACTGAGCTAAATGTAAAGTCAATGATTAGATAAATGTAATGTCTTGGGTTGGTGCCACAATGCAATATTCCATGGTGTGGTCAGTACTGATGGATGCTTTGTATAGTTACTCAGCTGTATAATGGGACAGATTCCCATGACTCTAAAATACCTTGTGACTTTTCTCAATTAATATTACCAAAAGTACTTTGGCACAAATACAAAGAGCATGAGGAATTAGTGCTGAGCATGCAGGTGCAGTCCTCTTTTGCTCTGTACAGAGACTGTCCTTTATACAATAAACTGTATCTGTGTATAATTTATTTACTGAGCTGCATTGTGTGAAATAAGTAACACAACAAAGATCATTCCTCTTTCAAAAATCACTTTTATAAGGTTACAAATAAAAAGCCTGTGCTAAGAAATCTCAAATAGTACAGTTAAAGATTAACACACATAACATGGGCATGCACATAAGCACTTCAGCTATAGACAAGGATTGTTTATGGAGTCTCTTTATTTTAATGGCAATAAAAGTGTTTCTCTCTGCTATCATGATGTGCTTCATTCAATATAAAATAGGGCAGAAGGAGAGAGATAACTTTCTTTGGTAAGTAATTTAAAAAAAAACCAGAATATTGATATTGCTCTTAGAAAATGTATTTTTGGAAATGAAGAGGCTAAATTTTCTCACAGACTGGTACCCAGATTGCATAACACAAGAAGGAATCAAATGACACAATGATAAACACCTCTTGTAAAGCTCCGATGCCTGTTCTTAGGTGGTTATATATCACTGTTACATACTAGAAATCTATGATTATCGGGAAAGATATCCAGTCACTACCATGTGTTTCAGTGAACAAAATGAGACATTTCTACAATTTACCTCTTTTAAATGAAAATACTTAATATTTTCTAACATATATAACAAATAATTATTAAAATAAACCCAGCAACATTTTATTTCCTAGGGTCGTTAGGTGCAGCACAGGATAGTTTGTGATTTAGAAAGATTTGTTGTCTCTTCTATTGAAGTATATGCAATCAACTACTTACAACACTTCAAATAATTTTTATAATGGAGTATTTTTCAATTAGTATTCACATTCATCAAAATCCCATAATGGTGCTTGTTTTGGCAACACATATACAAAAATTAGAATGATACCAAGAAAATTAATGTATCTCCTGCAAATAAGGATGACATGCAAATTTGTGAAACGTTTTACATACACACAAAACTATGACATCTTGTTCCATGTCATGAAAAAAATGTTGATGCATTGTTGGAGGTATATGCTTATGACCTTAATTTACAAAAATGTCAGACTATAGCTATAGTGTAAATTTTTAATTTTATAAAATTTAAATAACCTTTAAAATAATTTTTCTTTATAAATAGCTGTTTAAAATAATTCTCCCTCAAAAATGTTTGAGCTTTTTCTTTGCATTGATAGAATTCTATACTCATACAATGTTGTGTTTTAGTGCAGTTATTTTCTTTCTTTCTCTCTCTCTCTCTCTCTCTCTCTCTCTCTGAAACCTTTTTTTTCTATTTATGGGGTTATAAACTGCATAATAAGGGCATATCTTGGCTGATACTATTTTAATAATTTGGGCTGGTACTTGCTTAATTACTCATCAAACATCATACAATCATGTTTGTTTGTTTTTTTCCAGTCTAAGGACTCTCATGAATTATATTTTTGCTAATTTTCCCACATTCCACTTCTCTAATAATCTAGTTCTTTAGAAAATATTTAAACATATGGAAAGTTTCTCCACTATTTTCCATCTCTTTGCCTTTCCCCCAATTTCCTCCATTTTATCTTCCAAACTTCTCACTAAATTTTCCCCCAAAAAAAGTATCCAAGTCTATTGCTTTGGATGCAATAAATATATTTTCTTTTCTTCTTGATGATACAAGGTATAGATTTTTATCTTGCTTTTGTGTATTGTTTTCTTCTCTTCCCTGCATTCCCTCCACTTCTTCTGGTTTTTGCATGTGTTTCTTGTTGGAGGCTCCACAAAAGGTGGTAAACAAGTTTTAATTGCTAAAGAACTAGCACGGGATTTGCAATTATAATGCTTAGGAATCTAGGGTTATTGCCAGAAAAGAATACAAAATAAGCACTAAACTAAGGAAATGCACCTCAACCAAAAGCTGCCTCGCCTCGGATGAGGGGGATGCCAGGAGCTCTCTCTGATTGCCCACCGTCTGCAGGACTGTAGTGGGTGTGCTTCCTCAAATCAGAAACGCCAAGCTAGGCCCTGAACACCTGGCACCCAGGGGACGGAGGCATATTTCTGTGATGCAGAGCTTGGGGGGAGGGAGGAGGGAGAGGGGATGGGGAGGTCTCACTTACACCAGGTGTAAAGTGCCCTCTCCCCATTACCAATAAGCAATGCTCACAAGCCAGTACAAACCACCAGGAACTCATCATGGCCCCTGGGACTAAAGCAACACGATTAGCGCCATTCGCGCTCCTCCACCGGTCAGTGCTGTCCGGGCACACCTGTTACTTCAGCCGCACAGCGCCCGCTAACCCGGCACCCAGAGCTAAGCCCCGCAGCAGAGGCTTTTTCCTCTAAAAAGTGAGAAAGGAAAATACCCACTGAGACCCTGGGTACAGGGCATGACTTACTTCTAAATCCCGCACGCAGTCATTTTCTTTGGAGACTTCCACACGGAAACTTGTAGGACCTCAGGAGCTGAGGTCTACGGCAAGTTTCCACACCTCCAGAAGCCAGAAGCCGCCTTTACGTTCCCGCGGGGCTACCCTCGCGAGGCAGCAGGGGCCGAAGTCTAGCGATATTTCCCCCCAATCCCTGCGCCCTCCCGCTTACTCTTCCCGCCGGAGACGTGGCCTTGAAGGCCCTCCGCTGTGGGCTTTAGCCGGGGCCTTAGCCGCTGGCCTTTCGCCCTGGCTTTCACAGGAGTTACTCTGTTGGCAATTGCTGACGTTTTTTACAATTGTTGCTTCTGACACGCAATTGAGAGAAGTATTTTCAATTCTCACCTCGAACAGCCCCAGATGTTACACATTAACAGGTTAAAGTGGCCTGGCTGGCTTGGCTCAGTGGCTGAGCATGGATCCATGAACCAAGAGGTCAGGGTTCGATTCCCAGTCAGGGCACATGCCCAGGTTGCGGAGCTGGATCCCTGATAGTGGCCATGCTCGAAGTCCCTGATCAATGATTCTCTTTCATCATTAATGTTTCTATCCCTCTCCTCTCCCTTCCTCTCTGAAATCAATAGGAATATATTACAAAACAAAACAAAACAAAACAAAAAGATAAAGTGGTTTTCATGAAGATTATCTTAACCTGACAATTATTGAAGCAAAACTGATGATGTATCAACACTCCCTTATTAAGACTATGACTACAGGGCCACTTCTGTAGTGCCATCTACAATCCTCTGTTGAAGATGCTTTTTTCCATACAATGTTTACTCTATCAGGGTGAAGATGTGAAGAAAACACTACATGGATTTGCATTCCCAGGATTTTCCCACGTGAAATTTAAAACATTTTTCTTTCAAGGCTTTGTCCTACTGCACGGGGAACATTATATACCAAGAACAAGGGAAAGGGTGAAGAGCCTCTTGTTGCCCAGATCCAGGTAAAGGGTCAATCAGCGGTCATGTCCTCCCAACCCAACTATTGGATATGTGGGCAGTAGCCCTCTCTAGCATATTAGTGGGCCCTTTGCAAAAAGATAATACCATCAGGTAATATGCCACATCAAGACTTCCACTTCCTCCCCTGTTTCAATGATGCATGTGCCATCCTAGGTATAAAGTGTTTCAACATGTCCAGCCTGCAGCAGGGTAGTGAGATCCCAGTGAGGATTGGGTGCAAAGTAACCCACTCATCCCATTGGGATTTCCCATTGCAAATTCCAGTAGATGTCCCCTTCCCCAGGAATGATGGAGCTCAGTGTTCTCAGCAGCATAGCATGTTGATCCACACAGAGTTGAGACAAAGGCTGTCTCCCAAGACTGCCATACCTTTATAATGTTTGGTGCAGAGGTCTCCAGTCTGGCATGTGAGGCAGTAGTCTCTGCTGGGTGATCATTCAAATGTATTAAAGCCTGGAAAAGTACTTCAGTCAACCTGGCCAAGGTGGTTTTACCTGTTAGTAGTTTAACTTACTGCTTTAATATCCCATTCTTCCTTTCTACCAACCCTATTGCTTATGGGTTATAATGGAGATGGAATCTCCACTCGATGTCATGTTCATTGCCTAATGTTGCATATCATAACCTTTGAAATATGATATCTGATTACTGTCTCTTTGATGAGGGTATCTGTACATGGTATTCAGCTTCTCTAATTCCTTAGTGATGGCAATCTGGTTTGCTTGGCAACAGGAAAGCTTGGAGTAGGCCACAGGCAGAGTCCACACAAACCAAGGCAGATTTAGAGCTCTCACTTAGAAGAAGGGATCAATATAAGCAATTTGTCAATTTCTCATTGATTGGGAACTCCAAGGATAGTCCCAGACTCCTTAGGCCATTGCCTTGGACATTGTTTAGAATACACAGGACATGCTAGTGCTGCATTAACCAAGGCACTGTATTTGAAGGGCTATCTGCCATCCTAAGCAATATGCCATAGCATCCAGGAGCTACAGTGGCCACCTTTCCTATGTACCCAATCTGCTGTATCTATTGAGGGTCCGTTGCTAGGCTCATATCTGGGATAGAGAATCAGTTTCTGATTTCCAGGAGTGTAAAGGCCTTCTGAGCTGGAATGTGGAAGACAGCAAGGATGGCCTCAGAAACGTGCAGGCGAATCCAAATGTCTCTCTACATATTCTGACGCCACAATGGTTTATTCATGATTCCCCATACCTCAGCTTCCCATGGTCCAAGCCATAGGGTTAACCCCTTTGGAACAACCAACTATTAGTGCAAAGGGCTAATGGCTAGGCTCACCTGTGATCAATACCCAAACAAACCACTCTGAGTTCAGCCCACTGGCTACTGTGGTTCATTTCTAGTCCCATTTAGCTGGTATCAGTGTTTGGCTGAATAGTAACAACAGTACATGTGGGCAGGTTGACCTACTGGATCCATCTGAATACCAGGCATCAGTGGGAATTTTCCTCACTCATAGTCTACAGGCCACTGAGGCCACCACAGGAACAGAGACCAAGTACTTGGATGATCTACTTAGTCAACAAGGCCTAGTGGCATGTATATTTCTAGAGAAAGTTGGCTGGGTGACAGGGTACTCTTTGCTATGCATAAGCCTGTGACTTAGTAAAAGTGGGAGTTTGAGTGATGGCAGAGATCGGCTGATGGGACATATTCTCAACCCACCCCTAAGTAAGACAAGAAGTTCTTACCACGATATTTTGTTCCTTTGTGAGAAGCTGTAACAGGAGGTGCACTGTGTGCACTACAAGGAGCTGTCACTATTTGGCAGGGTATTGGATAAAATCCTAGAAATACTGTCCTTCTGTCATCTCTTTCAAAGTGCCCAAACCTTCCAGAATTAGCTGTGTCTAACTCAAATGTTAACAGTAGTCCTGTCTAGGAGATGCCCAGAGCTTCATTCTGCTTCACTAGTATTTTTGCCTGCTCAAAAATAGCTTGTTGCCCTGATCCCCTATGTATTATTTTTTTACAAGGTGGTATAAGGGATGGAAGAAATACATGAGGTGGGAAATAACCCCCCACCCCAAATCACTGCAAAAGCTTCCACCTCTCATGTTCTTAGAAGCTGGATAGGCCTACACTTGCCAATAACAGCCTCTGGGACGATGTATGTCATATCCAACCATACAACTACTAAAAACCTTATGGCAGTATCTGAGCCTTAAATTTTTAATGGGTCCATGCCCCCCCTCCCCCAACTCCCCACCACATTCTCTCTCTTTGATGCTCCAATAAAGTATGCAGAGTATCTTCACATGTCAACATTATGTCTTCAATGTAATGGGCCCATTTTACTGAGGTGGGGAAGGAGGAAAAGAACTGCTCTAGGGCTACACGTCCAGGGCATATTGTGGGGCTGTGTGGGTAGTCTTGGGAAAGCACTTGAAAAGCCCATTGTTGCTCCTTCCTCTTGAAGGCAAATTGGCCTTGGGACTTGCTGTCCAGGGTTATACTGAAAAAAGCATTTGCTAAAGTCTAGTATTATATGGTACCTTCCTAGGACTTTATTCAGGACATCTAAGATAGTGGCACAGCTACATTAATGAGGAGGCATTGCTGTGTTCAGGTATCAGTATCCCACTGTTATCTTCCACAAATCATTTGGCCTTTTTACTGCCTAAACTGGACTATGGAAAGCATTATTAGAAGGGCATACAAAACCCATTTGGTGCATTTTTTTGCATAGTTTCTCTTATTTCCCCCTAGCAATTTATATTGTTTGACAGTTTACTACTCTTCTGGGAGTGATGTAGTTATTGGTTCCCAGTTGGCATTTCCCCTCAGTACTGGTTTGATTATTCCAAACTGGAAGTAGAATTCACCAACAGAGTTTGACTTTGTAAGGTTATCAATGCCCAATACATTCTCCCATATTAGATAAAAACCTCATATTCTCAGAGAAGAGAATGTCCAATTTGCAGTGTCAAGGGGACCGTCCTTACCATAACCATTGTCCTCCATCAACCTTGAGGATGCTGAGGAGATCAGAAACATTTCATTACTGGAATGAAAATTAAAACTCCAAGAAGATACCACTGCACAGATAACTTAGCACAAGTTAAGAAGTAATAAAATGTCAAATGTAGGTAAGGGTGTGGTATTTTGTAGTTACTCATATCCTGCAGGTGGTATAGTTATTTTGGAAAGCAGTTTAGAAACAAATATGTAGTGATGGTGAATTTGTGTAAGCCAAAAGTATGTTTATGTACACATAATGACTGGAGAAAATATTCTCTTCAGCATTATGTATAATGTTGGAAAAATCCAATTTATTTTTGTTAGAATGAATAAATGAATTGTTATGCAAACTGATATTGATGTGATTTTATTCATTTATATATTTGACTGGTTTCAAAAATGAGCTTAAGCAACAAAATGCATGCAGTGATATAAAACAAATAAGAAAGGAAGAAAAATAAAATGAGAAAAATAAGGACAATAGATCTATACAGAAGCTATTAATAAAATGGTTTATGTTCACACATGCTATATTATATCAAAGTTATGAAGATTGTATGAGTTTAGTTTTGTTTTCATAACATTACAATATTTGTGTTCTAACCATTTTTCAATGTAATCATACATAATTAATATTTGGGAGAGGCTTCCCCAAATTTTCTTGAAACCCAGAGACTTGCATCATATTTAATGCTCAGTTTCCTAGATTTGTTATTGCTACACTGAGTGATACAATATTGTATTTTTCTCCCACACTTCCATTAGTACTAATATTATCATCAACTTTAAAATAGGATGTGGGAGGTGTAGACATAAATTTTCATTAGCAGCTAATGAAATTTTTTCTTATATGGAGTTCCATTCTGTATGCATTAATACAAAAACTTATCTCTGTACTTTGGAGAACATATATAAGGTCTCAGCATTAGCCATAGGCTTTGTCCACTGTTATAAGTGTGATTTAATTTTGTAGCTGGAATAGAATGTCAGCTGCCTAAGAGCATTTTAAAAGAAAGCAATTTGTTTTTCTCTCAGTAACATTTCTATGAATTGTAGATTAAAATGGCACTAAAATGTTCTAAGTGTAATGCTTCCTTTTGTCAAAGAAAAGGTGACTTTCCTTTTTTCTACTCCCCATAATCTTTTCATTGGGCTTTATTCTCTCTAGCCTTCCCCCGGAGATCTTTCCCAGTTAATTATCCCCTCTCTTTTCAAAAACTACAATCTCTTCTGTCTTCTATATCTATAAGACAGGCTGAAATCTCCTGTTAAAAATACTAAAACAAAACACAAAACAAACAATCAAAATTACCCCTTCATCCGCTTAGTCCACCCTCTTGTTTCTTTATTCCTTTGTCTTCCAATTGCCTAATGCTCATGACCATTCAACAAATTAAATTCTGAGTTCCTTCACTCTGATTTATTCTAAACATATTCTTGCTAAAGTAACCAAAAGTTTCTTAATTGTCCAGAACAGTTATCTCACTTTTTTCTTATTGTAATATGCCTCATTCTAACAGCAGACCCTAATGAATATTTCATGTTTCTCAGACTCCTTTTTCATTTCCCCCAAAGTGATTTCCTTTCATTCCTATAATTCAGCATGTAGTCTTTAAGCCATTAACTCCCAAATCTAAATTATCTCCACTCATTTTTTAATTTTTATTTTTTTTGCTAAAGACTGGCATTCATCTTTGTATCCTAGAACAGCATCTCTATAGATGTCACATAGATACCCAAGTCAACTGTTTCATCTTTCTCTAAAAAATAATTTTTCTATCATATGTGCATTGTCAAATATTGTGTTCCTAACAAAACTCTCATTTTTTTCTCATAAATTATTTTGTTTTCTTCTCTAATTTCCCCAACACACACACATACACTCTCACTCAGCATTACTAGAACCTGAAATTTTTGCTTTCATAATACCACAGTTGTAACTTATCTATTATATTCAAAACTCTATCCTATTGTCAATAAATTATATTTAATGAATGAATAAAGTAGTACATCCCCCCAAAATCTATTGTCACTGTTTAAATTTAGGCCTTTAGAGCCTCTTCTGTGTACCTTGTCATAAACTTTCTCACTGTTCTCTTTGTAACTGACCTATCCCCAGTAGCCAATGCTCTGCACTCTGTCAAGGTTACTTTTTACATTTATGTATGACAGTACAGTAACATTTACACATAACCTTCATTATGTGGAGCATTTCTTCAAGTGCCAAGGGCTTATGGGAAAGACAACACACAACAGCCTTTCCACCTCATTACCTCTACTATTAGGTCTAGTAATAATTAATGTCGTTTTCTAATACTTTTTTTTAAAATCGAAATTATTTAAACAATACAACAAAATTTAATCAACAATATAGTTGCTGTTGTTTTCTACTACTTGTGCCCAATGCTCAGGAAGCATTTTAATCCCTCTGTGGTAAAATTCTTGTGATTTTGATGCAAAAAATTCGGTCAATGCATTTTTGAGGCATTCTTCATTATTAAATTTTTTTCCAAGAAGAAAGTTTTGCAAAGAACGAAACAAATGGTAATCGGAAGGGGCAATATCAGGAGAATATGCAGGTTGAGGGAGAACTTCCCATTCCAACTGGCGCAGTTTTTCAGCAGTGATTCTTGCAGTATGCGGTCGTGCGTTATTGTGGTGAAGAATTACGCCCTTCTGATTAATCAGCGCGGGTTCTTTTTCTCTTAAAGCTTGGGCTAACCTTTCCAATTGGGCACTATACACTGCACTTGTAACGGTTTGGTTAGATGGTAAAAGTTCATAATGAAGAATTCCTTTAAAATTCCACCAAACACACAACATCACTTTTTTCACATGCAAGTCAGGTTTTGGCGTGGGCTGCGGAGCCTCATTTTTGTCCAACCATTGAGGCCGCCTTTTCAAATTAACATACAGCACCCATTCTTCATCTCCGGTAACAATTTGCTCTAAAAACGGCAAACGGTTTTGACGAGAGAGGAGCGAACTGCAAATTGTGACTCTTTGATTACGGTTGTTGTCGGTCAACTCATGAGGAACCCATTTTCCAAACTTTTAGACTTTGCCAAGTGCACGCAATTGATTGGAAATTGTTTTTTGTGAACAATTTAAAGTTGTTGCAAGCTCTTGTTGGGTAATTTGAGGATTTTGCACCAAAAGAGCTTGAAGAGCTTCTTGATCAAAATTGGACACACGGCCTCGACCACTCTTGTCATCTAACGAAAAATTTCCCTCGCGAAATTTCTCAAACCAATGCTGGCATTTTCTGGAGCTAACTGCATCTTGACCAAGAGCACTACAGATGTTTTTTGCAGCCTCACTTGATTTTCTTCCTAATTGGAACTCGTAAAGCATGCAGTGCCGAATATGCTCTTCATCCGCCATCTTCTTAGCCCTAGTTTTGCAACAAAAACCAAACCAAACACAAACTTTTTCAAGCAAAACTTGTTAATTGCACTTCACACGTTCTGTAGATACCACATGTTTGAAGGTTATGTCAATACAAGTCAACGCCAAGCAAGATTTTAAACCAATGTTTAAAAACGACATTAATTATTACTAGACCCAATAGTAAGTTTGACTACTGCCCGCCACACATTCCCCATTTCACCTAGCTCTATGTCCAAACAAGTGAAATTCCTCAATTTTCCTGACAAGCTGTCTTTGTAGCTATAGTTATAAAATGATAGTGTTATAGAACTCAAGTAATGTTATTCCTCTTTTCCTAGCCTTGCAAACTACTAGCTCCATTGATAATAAACAGAATATGTTTCTGGATTCCTACAAGTAAAGTTTGTCATACCTTTTTTCTAAATTCTCAAAGCCCTTTTCTCCTTTAACATTGTACTATTGATAACTTCATGGCAGAATCATCTAATTATATATTTCTCTCTTACAAAAACAATGAAACTAGCTCCTAAAAATAAATCTTATTTGATTTTCTTTTTGAAGCCTCTATTACATTGTCTGGCATGATTAAGGGCACTTAATGCATTTTACTTTACAAATTTTTTTTCACTTTTTTTAAACCATTGTCCATGATATTTCAAATGGCTGATATAAACCATGTTGATATTGCCTTCTACATAGAAATCATGGAAATATCTATCTTGATTTAAAAATTATCAAAAATATATAAAAAATAGATGTTATGAAGGATGTTAAGTAGTACTTGGAAAAAGTAATCCTATCTAATAAAGAGGGAATAAGCAAATTAACCTTCACGCAGTTACAAAGATGGCGGTGCCCATAGCCACAAGATGGCTGTGCCCAATCCCCGCAGTCCCGCCAGAGTCCCTCAGTCCTTTCAGTGCCACCAGGAGGGTGGCAGGTGCATGGTATGGCCAGACCTGCCCTCAGCCCCCTAGCTACCCAGGGCCAGCCCAAGGCACAGGCAAGCCTCAGATGGAAGCTGCCCAGCCACCTAGGGCCAGCCCAAGGCTTGCCTGCACTTGGATGACAACTGCTCAGCTGCGTAGTGCTGGCCTGAGGTGCAGGCAAGCCTTGGATGTCTACTGCCCAGCCACCCAGGGCTGCCCAAGGCACAGGTAACCTGGGCTGGCCAAGGCTTGCAATGCAGCAACAGGGATGTGATGGGGCATCGCCTTCCCCTGATCACTGGGTTGCCTCCTGCCCCTGAGGGTTCCTGTACTGCAAAGGGGGCAGGCAGGGCTGAGGGAGCCCTCCTCCAGTGCATGAATTTTTATGCACCAGGCCTCTAGTATATGTATATTTTACCAATTTTAAGTACATATATTATATTGATGTTTTTATTAACAAAATGTTTTGTATAAAGTATTGATTATACTGCTGATTTTCCCAAGCAAGTGATACTGAGTTTAAAGTACTTTTGTTCCCCCAAGTCCTAAAAATGTCTACAATGTGGAGTGCAGCCATGTAAAAATTCTATAAATGGAAAATGTGTATCATCATTATATCTTGAGTTAGCATTCAGAATAAAGTAAAATCCATCATAGTATATTAGGACTTGGAGGCTCTCTCCATAAAGATATGTACGTACTAGAGGCCTGGTGCATGAATTCATGCATGGGTGAGGTCCCTGGGCCTGGCTGGCGATCAGGGCCTATTGGGCTGGCCCCAATTGGGGCCTATTGGGAGCTGGCCAGCTGGGGGTTGGGGCTGTGGGAGGTTGTCCAGCTGTGGGAGGTTGGCTGTGAGAGTGCACTGATCAACAGGGGGCAGCTCCTGTGTTGAACTTTTCCCCTCTGGTGGTCAGTGCACATCAGAGTGACCGATCAGCCAGTCATTCAGTCAACCGGGGTTGTAATGGTCACTTAGGCTTTTATATACATAGATTAGAGGCCCAATACAAGAAATTCATGCAAGGGGCTCAGCCCAGCTGGTCCTCACAGCTTGCAGCCCTGGCTTTGTCCGGAAGGTCATCTGAAAGGACCTCCAGAAGGTCGTTAGGCTGTTCAGTCTAATTAGCAATATTAACTCTTTATTATATAGGATATATGAAGAAACTGAATCAAAGAAAGGACTCCTGAAGTCAATGCCCACATGTGGAGTCAGTGCTATTTTAAGTCATCTGATGCTATCTTAATATGATGCCAAGAAAGCTCCCCATTTGAGGCCCATCCCTAATAATTCTTAGGTCAGACACAAAGTACAAATCAAGATGCATATTCCAAATATGTAATTCATAGTGACAGCTAATCTGTAATCCAGCAGGCATTCCTGCCAAACTCTCCCAGCCCCTGAAGATGGATCTCACTCTAATCAGAGGATCTGTTGTTTTGTTTTGTTTTTTTACCAAGTCTCAGATTTCATTGGGCAGGCTGGGTAGGGCATTGTATAAAGCGATGGTGGGACCAAGATTCCTGCACAGTGGCTGTACCCAACCCCACTCCAGGTGTTGACCAAATTAGTCAAGCTTCCCAATAAGCCAGGATGGATTAAGTCCCCTCCACCACCAGCTTCAACAGCTCCAATTCAGAATTTCCAAGGCAGTTTTAAGTACTTATTTAAACGATCTCAAACTAGAGGCAGTAGCACAAACCTGGGAAACACATTGGGTGCCTTAGTGTAGTGAACTTTTAACAAAAGCAGCCACCCTTTCATAGATTTATCAGATTTTTGCCTTTCCCTTCAATTACAAACTCTTGATCACTCATTCACTCACCTGAGGATGACAGTTTGGTTTGAGCAACTCTTGAACATAATTGCAATTTACTAGCAAATATTAAAATGTTTTTAGTATAGTCATAAAAGGGGGGAAAAAGTATTTGTGCTTCAGTGTTTGTGATGTGCAGGGGATCTCTAAAGTGAGTTGCAACTAATTCCTGTAGCTAAGAACAGTGCTGCTCTAGTTTCTAAAACTGGCAATCTTGAGATGTACTTGTTATAATAATAGTCATAGCTTAAAGATCCCAGGCTTTGGGTATGTATGTATGGGTCCCACTGATTTCAAATTGGACATAAAAGGCTGAGAAGATGGACAAAGTAAATTAAGGTGCTTTTTTTTTTTTTTTTTTTTTTTTTTAATATTTTTGGGTACATGACAATCTACCAAAAAGTTGTATATATCTATTGCCATTTTCCTCCCCAGCTAGTGAAGAATTTGCATAATTACAAAAATACTTATAAGTAAAAGCAGTATCTCCATCATATTTTGAAATTGTTAGTTGTTCTGCAAATGTGTATGAAAAAAAGAGGTCTCTAGTAGCCCAGTACACAAATTGTAGTATGCACATGAACACATTGGCTGAGATTATGTTTCCAGTGATAATGCCAATAATTACCATAAAATTATTACATTTGGACTAATTTAAAGGTAAAAGTAGAGATGCCTTGTTCTTTAACTCCTAGAAGCCAAAGTTAGAATAATCATTCCTAGACTTAGTCCTGGTTATGATAAACATCATTAGATTGTCTTTCCTTAAAATTCAGATACAATTTCATCCACTGTTTAAATCTTATTTTACAAATCAAACTCAAGTAAGGAAACAAATGGAAATGCATCTTTCAGCATCACCTTCTGACAGTATATGATAAACAACATCATTTACAGGACACTGCATCATATCATTTACATTTAGAAGGAAGAAAAATGCTGATTAAGCTTCCATTTGGCCCCAGCCGTCCAATACATAGTGTGTTAAGCAATTCAATATTTTTAGTTTTAAAGCCACACAAATCTCTAATCATAACATGCCAGAAGCAATAAAGTTACCAAAATGTGTGGGGCTGTTTACTTCTGACATATAATATCTCTGAGCCAGCAGTTTTCCAAAAACATGTATTACTGTCTCTGCACCCAAGGGTCTTTTCCTCTCCCCAAAGTCAGTTTTTATTATTTATTTTAAATTTTATTTTTAAAATGTTTTTATTGATTTTAGAGAGAGGAGGGAAAAAGAGAGAGAGAGAGAGAGAGAGAGAGAGAGAGAGAGAGAGAGAGAGAGAGAGAGAGAGAGAGATTGACCAGCCAGGCATATGCCCCGACTGGGAATTGAGCATTTGCTCCAACTGGGAATTGAATCAGTGGCCTTTTGATGTATAAGACAATGCTCAACCAACTGAGCCACACCGGCCAGGGCCCAATGTGAGTTTTTAAAATGGACAAAGGCCTCCCTTAAAATAAATGTAAAATTGTATTTCCCATTCATTGACTCACCTATATGTTTCAAGGAAAAGAAAAATCATCTGACTGTATTTGTAATCAAAAAGTCTCCCTGTTTGGAGCAGAGTTAAAACAAGACAACTGAGAACTACTAAACACTGTTGAGCTTTTGTTTCTAGATTTGGTGACAGTTGTGCATGCATTAGAATTGCTCATTTTTATTTTTGAACATACTAGACATAGCAAGAGGAACACCAAGGATTTATGGTATAAATATCTCTATATATAAAAAGCTAAGTAACCAACAGTACATATGTCTAACCAACTGACTGACAGACAGGCCGGTACATATGACGCATACTGTCAATTTTATATAATAAAACTACAGCGACCGAATTGTGGAAAGACCAGAATGACCATTAGACCAGAGCTGCCCCCTGGTGGTCAGTGCATGGCACTCCCACAGCCGAAGCAGCTGCTCAAAGGCAGGTCCACAGCCCATTGGCTGACCAGGATGAGCAGCGCTCCTACCGAAGGCTAATTCCCACAGGCCACCCCCTACCAGTGCAACAAATCACAACACTAAAAGCTGGAGGTTGTTAAGCACCATCCTTGTGGCTGACAAAGGCCCAGTACTGTCCATGGAATTTCAGATAATCCCATTACCCACCTCACAGGGTTGATCTAAGGGTTTCTAGTCATAGCTTTCAGGATGGGATGAGATCATCAGCTTTTAAGTAGTTGAGGGAAAACACACGCTGCTCCTTTTTCATTCTCTTCTTCCTGCCTTCTTGGGAGAAAAGGTACAATTGGATCCCACAGTCCCTCCCTGAGCGCTGTGCTGGGAGCTCACTGCCCTCAGCTCCAAGTGAGTCTGCCTTCCAATGGCCTTTGCACCTAAGGCCGCTGCCTGAGCATCTTACTCTATCATAGCACTGACTGAGCACCTGCCTTGCCCCAGGTGATGCCTGGGTGCTCGCAGAGCAGCAGGGAGCCATTGCTCTGTCCTACTGAGCTTGAATTTTCAAGGTGAGAACATGGGTGCAGGGAGGAAACAGCCTCGGACAGATATGAGGTGCAGTGGTTAGAGGGCAGGGCACCAGGAGAACATGGGAATGAAGCCACATAGGAGTCCCATGAGGGGATGGCAAAAGGGAGGCTCACTGAGGGAAAGTGGATGGATGGAGGACAGCCAGGTGGACGCCTCGAGAAGGGCATTGGGCAGAGGGGACAGCCCACGAAGAGGCAGCAGGATGAGCAAGAGGCTAAGTGGAAGGGGGTCAAGGTGGGTCAGGGGGAGGGGTGGGGAGGGCACATCCTATAGGGATCCAGGGTCTGTGAGAACCTGGAGTCCCCTGAGTGCAGGGGGAAGTACCAGGGATGTAGGTGAGGACCCGCTGGGTTGACGCAGTGGGGACAGACCCTCTAGCTTCTGTGTCAGGAGTAGACTAAGGGGGAAGAGGAAGCAGGGAGACAGCAGGAGGTGACAGTCACCCTCTCCAAGGGCCATACAGAGACAGTGGAAACTGGCAGCCAAAGTGGTGGTTTTGGTGTCTGCTGGAGGGAAGCCAGAGCCTGAGGAAAGATGTGAGGGGAGGAGGGAGGCCCCATGCTCTGCTTGGTCCCTGGGAAGGCAGGGTCCCCAGCAGCTGCTAGCAGGGGGCCTGGGGTCAGATCTCTTCCATTTTGAGGGCCTGACTGTAAAATCCAGACCAGCCTCCCACCCTGGTTTCTAGGAGGAAGCTACACTGACATGTCCCAGGACCAAACAGGAATTATAATTAAAATACAGAAAAAACAATCCTGAATAATCAACTGAAGATTAGCTTGAGACAAAATTGATAACCAAGAATGGAAAGTGGAGACTACATAGAGACTGGTAGGAAGTGCTGATGTGCAAAAGTGCTGGCTGGGGTTCCACAGACATCAGCTAGTTTTCTGGAGAAATATCTTAGCTGTGGGGGATTCCCACTGAGAATTCTGGGGTCTAAACTCCAAGCTGGGGTTCCCAGCCCAAAACATCAGAATTGAGAAAGGTGCCTGAAGAGGACATCTTTAACCTTCAGACCTTTACCACTAGGGCAGCTTTTGCTGGGATGAAAGTGGAGCTTTTGCCCCACTCTATAGAAAAAAACCCTTGCCTTATCCTATTAGAAAAATCCTTGCCCTGCCCTTTGGAGTTTTTGAGGCCCATTAAGAGACTGAGAATAACAATCAACCTGCTGGCAGAAACAATTTCCCCACCCTGTTGGAAAACTTCTCACCTCACCCTATAGTCAATAGCCTGAGGCTAATCAAGACTGAATACAACCAAACTGCAGGCACAGGTGCATCTCTGGAGGCTTTGAGTCTTTGCCTGATCTAATTTAGGGCATGGGGCCAGGAAAAGTAGACGTTAGTGCACATTTTGGTCCTTTCCAAAAGCACCAAGTCCCAGCAGAGGGAGCTCAAGCAGTGGGTTGCTGATAGCTCCAAACAGTGTACTTAGGGCAAATCAGAAACAGCTTCTGACACTGTTCTACACTAGTTATTAGAAATCATATATAGACACAAAAACAAACAGGAATCCAAAAAGTGAAAACAAGCCTTCAATGAATGAAAAAGAGAATTCTCCAGAAGAGATAAATGAAATAGAGGTAAAAAATTATGTCATATAGAGTTCAGAATAATGATGGGAAAGCTGAGCAAAAGCACAAGAAAAGATAGTAACTATGAAAAAAGAACAGACAGAAATAAAGAATGACATAGCACTAATAAAAAGCACAGTGGAAGGAATACAGAGCATAATAGGGAAGCTTATCAGTGAATTGGAAGACAGGGTAGAAAAAAATCACTCAATCAGAGAACCAAAAAGAAAAAACAATTTAAAAACAGGACAGTTTAAGGAAGCAGTGGGACATAAAATGTAACAATATCCACATTATAGGAGTACCAGAAGAGAAAAGAAGTGAGCAAGGGACAAAGAAGTTGTTTGAAGAAATAAAACTTCCCTAATCTGATGAAGAAAAAAGTCACACAAAATCAGGAGGCACAGAGAGTTTCAAGCAAGAAGAACCCAAAGAGGCCCACACCCAGACACATCATAATTAAAATGCCAAAAATTAAATATTGAGAGAGAATCTTAAACTAAGCAAGAAAAAAAGCAATTTTCTACTTAAAAAGGAGCTCCCATAAGGGTGTCAGCTGATTTCTCATCCAAAACTGTACAGTCCAGAAGGGAATGGAATAAAATATTCAACAAAACAAAAAGCAAGGATTTGAAATCAAATCAAGATTACTATATCCAGAAAGGCTATAATTCAAAATAGATGGTGAGAGCTTCCTAGACAAAAAAAAGGTTAAAGGAGTTTATCACCACCAAATCAGCATTACAAGAAATGCTAAAGGGACAGTTGTAATAATAATAAGAGAGAGAGAGTAGAAAGAATGGAGAGAGAGAGAGAGAGAGAGCAAGAGCAAGAGAGAGAGGGGGGGGGCATACAGAATTAAAGTAGCAATAAATAAATAACTATCAATTATAACTTTAAATGTAAATGGATTAAATGCTCCAATCAAAAGACAAAGGGTAGCTAAATGGATAAAAAAAAACAAAACATGATGCAGATTATGCTATCTACAAAAGATCCACATCAGAACAAAAGACTCACATGGGATGAGAGTGAAGGGATGAAAAAAAATTTTCCATGCATATGGATGTCAAAATGAAGGCCATCACAAGAGATAATAAATATTACTACATAATACTAAAGGGGTCAATCCAATAAGAGGATATAACTCTGGTAAATATATATATGCAACCAATATATGAGCCTCTAAATTTATAAAATATCTTCTGGAGGGCTTTAAGGGAGAAATTGACAACCATACAGTCATAGTAGGGAACTATGAGATCTTTGGATAGATCTTCCAGATAAAAAATTAAGGAGGAAACAGTGACTCTAAATGACACACTGCATCAGGTGGATTTAATTGACATTTATAGAACATTCACCCCAAAGATGCATAATATATATTCTTCTCAAGTGCACTTGTGTTATTCTCAAAGATAAGTCACATGTTAGGATGCAAAACAAGTCTCCACAAATTCAAGATAATTGAAATCATATCAAGCATCATCTCAGATTTCAATGGAATAAAATTAGACATCAACTACATTAAAAACACTCAAAAATTTTCAAACACATGGAGGCTAAATAGCATATTATTAAATAATGAATGGGTTACCAATGAGATTAAGCAATAAAAAAAAAGCTTCCTGGAAAAAATTGAAAATGAACACATAATATCCCAAAATCTCTAGCACACAGCAAAATCAACCATAAGAGGGAAGTTCATAGCACTACAGGTCTACCTCAAAGTAATAATAATAATAATAATAATAATAATAATAATAATAAAAATAAATTTTAACCCTACAACTTAAGTAATTAGAAAGAGAAAAAAAACAAGAAAAACCCAGAATAAACAGAAGGAAGGAAATAATAAAGATCAGAGCAGAAATAAATGACATAGAGACTAAAAAAACAATAAAAAAGATCAATGCAACCAAGAGCTGGTTATTTGAAAAGATAAACAAGAGTGATGAACCTTTAGTCAGACTCATCAAAGAAAAAAGAGAGAGCACCAAAATAAATAAAATCAGAAATGCAAGTGGTGAAATAACAACTGACACCACAGAAATACAAAGGATTGTAAGAAAATACTATGGACAACTCTATGCCAACAAGCTGGACAATGTGGTGGAGATGGACAAATTATTAGAAAAATACAATCTTCCAAAATTGAATCAGGAAAAATGAGATAACCTGACTAGGCCAATAACAACTGATGAAATTGAAGCAGTAATGTAAAAACTCTCAGCTAACAAAAGCCCTGGTCTGGACAGCTTCACTCTGCTAATAATGCCATCATCCAGAATTGATTCTGATTATTACCTGGTATACTTTGAGTATTTGTATTATGCTTCCACTATTTTCGGATAAACATTTTTCAAAACTGATAAATTATAACTGGGATACCTGAGAAATATTGAATGTGTCCCAAATCCAGTCAATGGTGGGCCAAAGAGCTTGATTAGAAATCAGGAAAACTGACTACATTGTTCTGCCACTAACTAGTGATCTTAAGCAGTTTAAGAGATCTAAGTCTCTTATCTTGAAAAAACAAAACAAAACAACAACAAAAAAACAAACTATAAGGTCTTTAAAGACTCTTCTATTTTGAAACGTAAATGGTTCTATCAAAAATATCTATTGGCATTAGTTACATGATATAAACAAAAGGAGACTGAAAAATTGTAATGTAGCTTTTTACTTCCACAGAATTGAATGTGATATTGTGTTCAGAAGTGCAATGATTTCACATATATCTATGAGACTGTTGTAATTCACAAAACAGTCATGTGGATTGGCTTTCTAAGGAATTCAGAGCCAGGGTTGGCAAATTTGCAACATGAAATGCAACATGAGAGTTAAATATATACTTGACTGGATATAAGTAGAGAAAAAATTGTATAAAATGCATGAAACGTAATCCTGAAATCGCATCACATTTCTTACCACACCACTCCAGGGAACTGAACGAACAAAACAAGTACAGGGAAGAGGAATGGAGTATTATGACTTGTCCCAGTAACAGCTCCATGAACTCAGGACTTCCTCTGTTAACTTTTGATTAAGAGCCAAACGTATTACTAAAGCCAGTGTCAAGTCTTTTTCCCTTTGCCAATTACAATGTCAACAATATGTTGCTATGGAATTATAAACTCTAAATTTTCACCTCTTTGGTATGTGAACATAGAGAATGTAAGTTAAGAAAGACAGCTTTCTGCACTCAATATTTTATTTAAATAGGGAGGTGGAGAGGTAGAGAAAAGGGTAAATATTTTGTTATCTGGAAAAAAAAAATTAAAGGACAGAAAAAACTGAAGTTCTTGAAATGCCTTCTTTTGAGGTAATCTGAACAGTTGTTGTTTTCAACTTCCCCTCAGTTAAATATGCTTTCATCATGCTGTCTGTACAGAGCAATGATTTGTTTTCTGTCTTATTGGCAAAGCAGGAGGTGTGAATGTTTTCAAATCCTCCAGGGGACTGTAGAGGTCTTCCCCACCCCCACTGGCAGATTGACTTATCTGCAGTCCCTCCCTCTTTGACAGGCTTCCCTGCATGATCCAGAAAGCAATCCTCCATCTGGAATTCTCTGTGAGGCAACCCTCATAAGTCCTTAAAAAAGAAAAAAAGAAAGAGTAAAACAGAGTTTTGTGTTTTTTTAAAATAATATTTGCCTCTAATCGCATTGAGAATGTTGAAACTATATATGATAATACAGTGTGCAGATAATGAGCCTCTTTCACAACTAGAATACTGGGCCTGGAACATGCACACACAAAGGTACCTACCATTCTTCAAATAGAAATAAAAAAAATGTTCAGGAAGGACAATTAGATGTATTATGATTGGAAAGAGATATTTTATCTTGTCCTACAAACTTGAGTATTTCATACATGGCTCTCAACAGCCATTTGGAGACCTACTTAATTTTCACTTACCTCTGAATGTATAAAAAACATAAAAGACTCAAAAGAAAGCTAATAAAGCCCTAGCTGGTCTGCTCAGTGTTGGCCTACAGACAGAAAGGTCTCAAGTTCAATTCCCAGTCAAGGGCGTGTGCCTCGGTTGCAGTTCTATCCCTGGCCCTGGTGGGGGCTTGTACAGGAGGCAGCAGGTCAATGTGTCCCTCTCACATCTCTCTCTTTCTCTTTCCTCTCTTTCTCTCCTACTGCTCTTTCCCTTCCACTCTTTTTAAAATCAATGGGAAAAATATCCTCAAGTGAGGATTAAAAAAAAAAATCCAATACATAGAACTAATAAAATAGACATGGTTACCACTCCTAGGTTTGTCAGTGAAGAGAATTAAAAACTTCTGTCTACCAGAAAATGTTACCTGAAGAAGTACAAGATGCATTCTTCCTCAAATAAATGGATAATTCCTAAATATTACATATAAAACAGACATAATGGTTTCATTTTAAAATTTCTATTATTGAGAAGTATCATACAATCAATATATGACCTTAATATAATGTATCTTTTTAAAAATATATATATTTTATTGATTTTTTACAGAGAGAAAAAGAGAGGGATAGAGAGCTAGAAACATCGATGAGAGAGAATCATTGACCAGCTGCCTCTTGCACCCCCCCCCCCCAACTGGAAATGTGCCCTCAACCAATGTACATGCCCTTGACTGGAATCGAACCTGGGACCCTTCAGTCTGCAGACCAACGCTCTATCCACTGAGCCAAACCAGTTTCGGCAATATAATGTATCTTTGTTTCACCAACATGCCATCCTTACAGACATGAAGTGATTTACAATTATTGGCATCTTAAAATGGAGGGAAAATGTTATATGGGAACAATCCTCTGGATAATGAATTAAGTGGTTAGATGGGGCATTATTCCTGTATTTAAGAGTTGAGGAGAAATTAATGTTGATGAACATTGATAATTCTGGCACAGACATAAAAAATATTAAAAATGTCCAAACAGAAATAATTTTATGATTTTTTCCCAAAGGTGAATTATTACCTACAGTATTCAATAATCATATATATTATGTAAGAAAAATCTTCCTAACTGGTGAGCTTTAGAAACTGATTTGCATGCCTTTGATGAGTAACTTGTGTGCCCAAATATGCATCCAATTTCTCTGCACTGGCAGGAGCCCTCAGCTTATTACCTCTGCAGCATCCACCTTCATTTATTAGTTCATAAAAACAGAAATGCTAGTTTATAAAAAAATTGGAGAATCTTATACATAAGAGGTAAAAGTGGGATAAAATATTAAAAGTTAGTATGACTGTTTTGTGAAGGATTTGGTATTACTAACCATATATAATGAAACTAAAAATCAACTGTTGAGGTTGAGTCTCTCTCAGATAGTCAAGTTGATAAACAAGCTTGAAAAGCCCTCTGTAAGGGAGGAGATGGTTGAAAACAAGCCAAAATTACAGGAGTTAGCAAAAAGGTGCATCCTTGTGTGAATGTGAAACACAGAGTTAATAAACCAATTTAGCAATCATACCCTGCATGTCTTTCTCCATATGAACAACCATAAACCTTCCCCTGTATTTTAATATTAATATCTTAAGGCAGAAACTAAGCTATGATTAAGGTGACCGGATGTCCCGCTTTTGGTGGGACAGTCCCAATTTTTCACAAGTTGTCCTGCGTCCCGCATCCCGCATCCTGCAGCGTTTTAAAAAGATCCAAAAATTGGGACTTTTTAAAAATGCCATGGGACATGGGACAAATTGTTGAAAATCGGGGCTGTCCCACCAAAAGCAGGACATCTGGTCACCTTAGCTATGATCCTACATAATAAAGAGGTAATATGCAAATTGACCATCACTCCAACTCATAAGATGGCCGCCCCCATCTGGAGACAAGATGGCTGCCACAAGATGGCCAGCAGGGGATGGCAGTTGTGGGCAACCAGGCCAGCAGGGGAGGACAGTTGGTGGTGACCAGGCCAGCAGGGGAGAGCAGTTAGGGGCCTAAATGGGTAGTTGTATATCCTTCGAGGGGCCCCAGATTGGAGAGGATTCAGGATGGACTGAGGGACATAATTCCCCTCCCCCACTCCCATGCACAAATTTTGTGCACTGGCTTCTAGTTTATAATAAATCATAAAACAAGGATATTCTTTAACAAGGATACAAATGGCACTCATAAAGAGAAATCAAGGCTACTGAGAAACAAAGCAGGAACTATTATAAAATGAATATAAAGGATCACAGAGGATTGGGAAGACAGTCAAGAAACTGTTCTGAAGTCTTTTTTTTTAATATATTTTATTAATTTTATACAGAGAGAAAGGGAGAGAGATAGTTAGAAACATCGATGAGAGAGAGACATCGATCAGCTACCTCTTGCACACCCCCCCTGGGGATATGTCCGCAACCAAGGTACATGCCCTTGACCGAAATCGAACCCGGGACCTTTCAGTCCCCAAGCCAACGCTCTATCCATTGAGCCAAACCGGTCCCGGCTGTTCTGAAGTCTTAAAAGATTTTTTTCCTGGGGCACTCAAAATATATTAGACTTGATATAAAAGTTTTACATAAGAGCCTTGTTAAGATTGTATTTAAACTGCAAGAAGATTCCTCTGCTAATTACGTAACTGGAGAAAGGGGAGTGGAAAGAAAGGATTTGGTTAAAATGTGATTTCAACAGCTTACAAGAAATCATAGCAATAGAAAAGAGAAGATAGTAGGGAGTACAAGAGATTTATGGAAGTAACTCACTGAATGTGGAGAACAAGAAAGAGGAAAAAGAATTAGTAAAAGTTTGTATGTTTGAGTGAATCATAAGATGGCCATGGAGATGGAAAATAAAAATAAAAATAAAAAACAGAGAATAAAATGATGAATTAAGTTTTAGAAATATGTTTTTAGAAGTGTCAATGGAATGTGGAGCTTGAAATTATAAACAGGGATTGAGAGTCAACAGCAAAAATCTGCATTCAGAAAGATCTGGGTTTAAACATATTGTTACATGTTAGCTTTAAGATCCTGTTAGCTTTCTTATTATTAGTTGAGATTATTTTTCCTTTTGTTACTCTACACTAATCTTAATATTGTATCGATCATTGTAGTTACGGAATTTATTCACGTAGTTTCAGATACTAAGTGACAATATATAGGATAGCATATTAAAGGGACCTATAAGAAATAGGGAGCAGAAGTTTATTTCTGTCTCTGAGAAGGCTTTCAAATATGGTTTAGAAATATGGTGTGGCTCAGTTGGTTGAGTGTCATCCATACACCAACAGGTTTGATTCCTGGACAGGGCACAGGATGTGTGCAGGAGGCGGCTAGTCAAAGTTTTACTCTCATCAATGTTTCAATATCTCTCTCCCTCTCCCTTCCTCTCTCTGAAATTAAAAAAACAAAAACCCAACATATTACAAACCAATAATAATAAAGCACCAGACTTTAAAATATATATATATATGGTTTAGAGAATTATTTGTATCAGTGTTATAATGAAATAATTTAATTGAATGATATTCCATAGAGGAAGGAAGAGAGTCATAAGAAAGGCAAGACATAGACTTGTGAGAAGTTATCTTGCAGAGGATGGAGAATGATGTGGAGATAAAGAACAGATTATAGATTTTAGAGGGGAACCGGTAAAACTCAACATAAATGAACACAAAAAAATGAGAGAAGAGGACAATATAACAGAAGGGGTAATAGTAATTTCTTCAAAGATTCATTAATGTATATAAATAATTGTACTGATATAAGTATGACTTCTTAATAGTAAAATTAAATGGTCCTTTACATTTCTTTATGTACTGTAATGTATTGAGTATATCTGAAGAAATTATTATTATCCCTTCTGTTATACTGTCCTCTTCTCTCTTTCTCTCTCTCTCTTTTTGTCTTTATGTTGAGTTTTATTGGTTCTCCTCTAAAATCTATAATTTATAATCTGTTCTTTATATGAAAGGAAATTCAATAGAATGCAGAGAAATATCAGAATTTCAAAGGTAATGACTGTGGATACCAAAAAGTAAATCACATATTGTATTAATTTTATAGAGCTGCCAAAATCACAAATGGGGTGGCTAAAAGAGCAGTAATTAGTATTTCTCAGAGTTCTACAGGCTGGAAGTCCAAAATCAAAATGTCCACATATTTGGTTCTTCTGACCCCTCTCTTCTCTCCTTGGCTTTGAGAGGGCTGCCTTCCCCCCGTGTCCTCAAAATGGCATTTTCTTTGTTCATTGTCTCCTCTAGTATCTCTTTCTCTTTGTGTAAATACCATAATAATTCGGTATTTTTTAATTGGAGCCCCATTCATATGACCTTATTTAAGCTTAATTATCTCTTTAAAGGTTCAAAGTCCAAGTATAGTCAACATATGAATTTAGAAGATACAATTCAGTCTACAATATTTCATTACATATATATATATATATATATATATATATATATATATATATAAAGTACATATATATATACTTTAGTCCTATTTAATATCTTCTTGAATTTTATTATATTTCACATATACTTAAGAACTTATCAAAATATAGTGAGCATTATTATACTTATTGCATAGTTTAAGAAAAAAGAAACATTTTTTTTCAGTCAAATCTTCTATGTCTCTATTTGGCATACTTGAGTTAATCTCTTTCCTGAACGTGTTATCATCCTTATTATTTTTCCTGAACAATAAATATATAACTTTTCATGATGCTAAACTTTATGTAAATAATATCATCACCAATTAGTCTTTTTTGTGTGACATTTGTGCTTGTTAGGTGTAGCTCTAAATCATTCATTTTCACTGCTGTCCACTCTTGCATGAATATGGCAAAAATTTCTACTGTTCTGTTAATAAATTTTGCATAGAAAAACTCCTGCAAATGAATTTCCCTAGGGCGATTTATTTCAGTGTGAAATTACTGCTTCATGCGAATGTCTATCTTCAATTTTAACTAGATATATTGCTGTATTGCTTTTGGAAGCTTCTATCAATTTGCATATTCACTGGCCATGTATAAGAATTTCATTTGAGCCCAAGTCTTGCTAACACAGAATTGTTAAAACTCAAGTTTTTCATTCTGTATGCCACATAGTATCTAATTTCTGATCTTAATTTGCATATAATAAGAATATGTCTCATTCTCCTGCTCTGTGCACCAGGAGACTCACCCTTGTGGACTGTATTGCTGGGGTTCCTTGCTATCTGACTCCTTGGTTGAATTTGTGCAATGAAAGGCACAGGGAGAATAGGGGCTGATGCAAAGAGAGATAAGAATATTTCTTCCCCTTCTTCTCTGCTCTGGCACAATTGTCATTGTCTGTCTCCCACTGTATTTACAGATCCAATCAGATGACCCTTTCTTACAGAGGCTATCACTGAGCCCCTGTGAAAGTATTTCCTCCTCTTTTCCAGGGTTAGCAGGTGCCAGAATAGCCTTCCACTGCTGCTAATCTCTAGGTACCTCAACCTATTTTGTTACTTTCTTTAACCTTGCCAAATATTTAGTTAAAACCTCTTGGTTAAAAATATCTTCAGCTTAATAATCTATTAAATTTGCCCTCCTGACATGACCTTCAAAGATAAAAAGATATATTATGAAAACCCTCTCCCTTGAACTCCTTCCACCTAATTTCCATTGTCTACTGTTAATACTATCTTTTTGTTAATGATACCAGAGATTTCTAATACATATTAAATCAATTAAAAACATGTTCTTATTTTTTCTTTTTCATAGATGGAGGCTCATAATAACCACTACTTTTCAACTTTTATTTTTCAGTCATTAGTATACTAAATTGATAATTCTATCAATACATAGAGCTTCCTCATTGTGATTTTTAATAAATGCATAACAATCCCATATATGAATATAACTCAATTTATTTATTCAGACTTCTAATAATGGATATTTAGATTATTTAAATCATGCCATTACTAGCAATCTTTCAATAATTAGCAATGTATAAGTCAATGCTCATGTAGAGCATTACTGGGTCAATGTGATATGAATCTGCCGTTTTAATAATTCTGTCAAATTGCATTCTCTGAGGACTGCAGCCATTTGCAAATTCAATTGCAATGGACAATAGGGTTTATTATCCCACAGTCTAAACAGTACAGTGCAACATCAGATATTTGCAGTTTTATTAATCTGATATGGGAGATATGGTTTTCCTAGTTGTTTTAATTTGCTGGTCTTTGTGTTGACTGAGTGAAGCATCTTTTCATGTTTAGAAGGCATTTGTCTTTCCATTCGTGAGGACTCATATTCATATCCTATATCCGTATTATATAGAATTTTATATTTTCCTTGCTGGCATTCTTTATTATAATAATATGGGGAGCAGGCTAACCCTTTTCTCCCCCCATGATGTGAGTTTCATTTTTTTCTCTCATTTTGTCATTTTTCTCTTTTTTTGTTGGATGTTAAGTCTTCTACATTTCTATAGGAATTTTTCAGTCCTTTCTTTAATAGTTTCTGGAATTTTTATTTTCAGAAAGAATTTACACATTTAGAGATTATAAAATATTCTTCCATGATTCTTATTAGCACTTTATCTCATATTTTACATTAAAATTCTTGACCTGCTGCAAATGAAATGTGCATGGAACTTTTTCTTTCCTTTATTGAATAATGTTAGGTATGTTTTCAAAGCGTTTTACTTATTTATTTATTCAATTGTTTTATTTAGTTGGATCTTTTAAGCACACTTAGCTATGTTCTGTTTCCAAATTCCAATATCTGTTATGTTCCTGAGCTTCTCATTTTGCTGCTTGTGATTTATTCTAATTCTTAATTGTGGTGGTTTATTTATTTTGCCTTTTGGAAATTTTTATTGTGAGCTCAACTTTGGCACGGATTTACATGTGAGAATCTGTGTGTACTGAAATGAGGCTGAATCCCTTCAGATAATATTTGTAATTCTTTCTGCTAGGCAACATTAGGCAATAACAACTTTTAAAAAATGCATTTTTATTTTTTAACAACTTTTAAACTAATGTTTTAATTTAGGGTTTCCTGGACCATCTCGGTAGTATAAATAAATTTCAATCCCCAGTAAGGAAGAAAGACCTGCTCATGTGGAATCTCAGGACAGGCTTTACTTTCCCAAACTTATAGGTTAATAAGAACTGGAAACTGCTTCTCGGCACCTGTGGATTCAGTATCTTCATAACAAACTTGTTTTCTACTTCATCACTCTCATCACCTGAATAGTTCATTTTCTTGAGAGTAGGAAGGTTGTGGTTATATTTTACCTAGCATTTTTAGGATGTCTACAGTGGGAGGAATATTTTTTTCTAAGATGTGTAGTCAACCACCTTCCTAGCCATGATATTCTAAGATGATTTTGGTTTAAATGAAAAACAAACAAACAAACAAAAAAACACAGGGAAATAGTTTAAAGCAAGAACAACAATTAGACTATATTTTAGGACAAAAACATTTAAACCATATTTATTAGGCAGAATGTAAAGTGTAAAATTTAAGGGGGAAAATCAAGTATTCTAGTAAGTCATATATATTAGTTAAAGGACATTCCAGACAAAAAGAACAGAAAGATCACACAGGAAGAGTTTCCTAGAGTAAAATCAACAGTCAAAAAGCCTAAGTGATACTTAAGATTAGAAATACACAGTGTGTTCAGATCATGGGGAGTTTGGAATATGATACTCAATAATTTAGAATTGGGCCTGAACTTAAGAATTTTAGTTGAATGCTGGCCTTACAGAGAGTTGGGCTTTTGTAATCTTGCTTGGAGCTGCAATTTATACCCAATAGCCCTTCCATTCCAGGCTGTGGCCATTTGACATGTTCAGTTCTTTATCTAGGACCAGCCTGACCCTAGGCAGGGAGTTCTAATGTGACAAAATCACCTTAGGTTTATGGGTGTTTTTTTTCCTTACCCAGATGTGCCTGCATGCTTGTAGTGTTTTATGTACTGCATTCTCTTAGTACTAAGAAAAAATTTGAGAAAAAAAATTTATATTGAAAACTCCTGAGCAAATATAATTTATGTAACTACTAGGAGCCCAGCAGCACAATTAGAAATCGCAGGGCACTATCCATCCTCAAGTTGTTGGTCCCGGGCCCTGCCTCCCTCTCTGGCCCTTAAAGCAGCCACACAGGCTGCTGATCAGGCCCTCCCCATGCAGGTCTGCAGAGTCCCCTGCTGCTCCACCCCCAACACTGCATTCACAACCTCCTCCTGTCTGGTGACCCTTTACCTAGTCCGGGTTAATTAGCATATTTCCCTAATATATATATATTTCTTACAGTGTCCTGTGGCAGTTAAATGTGCATCTAAGAGTGGCAAAGAAACTCCAGGATTGCTCTTTGAGTAAATGTAAAGGGAGATAAGTGGACATGTTATACAGATGAGAAAATAATACACTTAAGAAGGTAGCCAAACATTTTGGGTTGAGTTGGGGATAATGTAAGCAGTGACCAAGTGCCGATACTTTTCATTAAATCATCTTGTGAGAGTGGTTTGGATTGCTGCTGTGGATGTTTTCTGAACATTATATCAGAGACATAGACTTGGGGCCCATTTTTCTTTTAATGTACACTGCCTTCCCCCACCCTTACACACAACATGGGTACAGTGATGGTCACACAGCTAGAAACTCTTGGGGAAGTCCTCATTCTGCAAGACCTATGATTGCTCTGAAGCATAAAAGGATCATTTGACCCATTAATACTTATGAATGGAGGCTCCCTCCTCTACTGATCAGAGCATCTGCCCCCTCTTGGTCATTGCATGTCATAGCTATCGGGTGAATGGTCAAATGATCGGATGGTCACTTAGGCTTTTATATATTTAGAATATTTAAACTTGCTCTGCAGTTTAATGCAAAGATCTTTGCCCCAGTTGTTTAGATGTCAATGATATTTATTTTGTCATAGATCAGGATGAAATATAGAACATTCAGAGTCAAACCTAACAAAAAGGAACTATAACACAGATAACTGGAGTCTCAGAACTTGTTTATTCTATATATCTCAGTTCTTATAAGCCAGGAACTGTCTTATTAATGGACCTGAATCCTGTTTCTGCTTGCTTAGGCTACTGGCTTTCATTGGAATGGAGCCCTGACTTGAAGCACTTTTACTTCTTAGATATTTGAGTATCATACTTGGAAGCCAATGCTCTGCTATGAGTTTACAAACTTGGCAACATAAATTGTCTGCTTAATTATCAAAATATTCCAACTCCCTTATACCTTCTCCTAACTTGAACACATTTTTCCCTTGTCATCATGCTTTTGCTCCATTTCTGAGTCAAAGCCTTCCTGCTTAAGTGACTGCATTTTCTTTTAGCCCTGCTCCTTCACAGGTTTCAACATTCATTCCAATTTTTGGATCATCTATATCTGCCCTATTAAGTTGTAATTAAATGCAATTTGCCCATCCACTTTTCAAAATATGACAAGGAGAATAGTTTTTATGTTGAGGCTAAAGGAGAGTTTGGCAGCAGGAATACCGCATTAATTATCTATTTCTGCTTAACAGATTATTACAAACTTGGAGGCTTAGAACAACACACATTTATCATCTCACAGTTTTGATGGGTCAGGAGTCAAGGTATAGGTTAACTGGGTCCCCTGTTCAGTTTCTCACAGGCTGCAATCCAGTTGTTTGGCAGGCTGCTCACATGGTTGAAGGAAGATTGTAATATCTTCTGGCTGTAGGATTGAGGTTGCTGGCTGTTAGCCAGGTGCTATTCTCAGCAACCAGAAGCCCTTTCAATTCTTTGCCTCTCTCATAACATTGTAACTTTTTTCTTAAAAGCCAGCAGGAGAAGCTCTTACTCCACTATAAGATGGAATATTATATAATATAACATTATCAAGGAAATGATTTTCCCGTATTCTATTGGCTAGAAGCGAGTCACAAGCTCAAGTCACATTCAAGGGAAGGAAATTACATTAAGATATGACTCCTTGGAGGCTATCTTAGAATTCTACCTACCACAGACACCAATATGAAAACCGGAATACAAGGAATTCAACTTATTACCAACAACTCTTCTAAAAAACTAAAAACAAACAAAAAGGAAAATACCTAATAAATGCCTGGTGGGATGGCTAGTTTTATGGATTAGCTTGACTGGGCCTTAGAGTGCCAAGATACTTGCACTCATTATTACAGCCATTTCTCTGAGAGTGTTTTTGGGTAAATTTAACATTTAAATCAATGGACCAAGAAAAGCAGATTTTCTTCCCTAATGTGAGTGGGCCTCATTCAATTAGATCAAGGCCTGAATAAAACAAAAACCTCTTCCAAATAAGGAGGAATTCCTCCTTCCTGACAACTTTAGAGCTGGGCCATAGGTGTTTTGTTTTGCTTGCCTTTTGCCTGGAACTGAAACATTGGCTCTTCGGTGTCTCATGTCTGCTGGTCTTCAGGCTGGAAGTATACCATCAAGGTCTCCAGGTTGTTGACTACATATTTAGAACTTAGCAGCCTCCAGGATTGCATGAGCCAATTCCTTATGATAAATTAAATATTTCTATCTTCACCCCCTCTTCCAGCCCAATCTCCCCACCACCCCCTCCCCTCTCCTATATCCTATTGGCTCTGTTTCTCTGGAGAGCTCTTGACTAATTTACGTGTTAAGTTGAACATGTTATATTGACTAATCACTAACTAAGCATCATTTGAAAATCATTAATTACTAATCAATATTTCCCCATATATTCCATTATTTAGATAGAAAATTTCTTGTAGTTGCTTTTAAATGAACAACCTACCATCTTTGTGGCTGTCTGTTTTAATAATATAACCCACCTGGAAATATAAGTTGACACAAATACTTTTATTATAACAAATGGGGCAGAGCTGACTTGGAAACCTGCAGGAGGCCTATGGAATTTTGTTCTCTGCATAGCTGACTTGAGCAGCCATAGACTAATGGAATCTGACTTGTTTGACCAATGTAAGTTTATGATGTGACAAGGGAAGAATATAGTCATTTTTTAAAGAAGACCCAAATGTTTTGTTCATCCTTCATACAAAATGATACTGTGCAAATTTACTTATACTATTGTTATTGTTAATTTATTAAGGACAAACTATTCAGATGATTGAAGGTTTTTTGTTGTTTTGTTTTGTTTTGTTTTTTAGTGAGGACAATGATAACTGTGAAACAAAGATGATCAAAATAATTAGTAATCTAACAATAGGAATATTTTTACTATAATGTGGTCTATCAATGCATCAGTATTGCAATATCACAAATATGGTATAAAAATTCAAATAAAATTTCTGTTAAAATAATGTTTTATAGAAAAATACCCAGCTTCTTTAATTAGAGCTCTTACTGAAGCCATCATCCCCAAATATATTCAGAAAATAATACCAGAGTGAGCTTATTCATTGATACCTTCATTCAACAAATATGTTATTACATCCAGAATTGGGAATTAAATGGGAACCAGAAGAGGCACAGACTATACCCTCATAGACTTTCCATTCTAGTGAGAAAGGGGGAAATATTAAAGAATTATAATCAAGTATAGTACCTATTACTATCTAATGGATTGGCAAACCTATTTAACCTTAATAATAGGAAAGTTTTGTAGCATAGTGAAAGGTAGAGAAGATCTCTTTGAAGAACTGAGCACAGAGAATTCAAAGTTTTAGAGTTATAGACTAGAGTTCAATTTAATAGGACAGAAACATAGAGTTTGATATATCTATAGTTGGAGAGGAGGATGCCAAGAAATGAAACTAGAGTTCATAGAGACCACTATATAAAGAGTGTAAGAAGCCCACATCAAGGCCTTTGAAGTTTATCTGAAAGAGAATGCTATTGAAAACTATTGAAAAAATCATATTAACAAAATTAGATATTCATTGTAAACATGTTGCTTTGGATTGATTTTATGACAGCTTTATTGAGAAATAAATTACCATAAAATTTATTTTAAGATATATAATTCATTGGTTTTTAATAAATTAACAGAGTTCAACTATCATCACTGTCTAATCCCTGAATATTTTTATCATACTAAAACAGAAACTTCATGCATTCACTCTGCATTCCTTACTCTCTTCAGCTCCTAAAAACACTAATCTATTTCTGTCTCTATGCACTTTCCTTGTCTGGACATTTCAAACACATAGAATCATATAATATATAGTTTTTATGAATATTATTTCACTTAGCATCATGTTTGCAAGACTCATCTTCGTTGCAGAATGTATTAATAGTTCATTCTTTTGAATAGCTGAATTACATACCATATTTATATTTCCATAATACTGTATTTGTTTATCCAGTCATCAGTTGATGGGCAGTTGAGATGTTTTCATTTGTTTTGGTCATTATAACAATGCTGTTATGAACAATCATGTACAAAATTTTATATGTTTTCATTTCTCTTGAGTATATACCTACGAGTGGATTTGCTGGTTTTTACAGTAACTCTAGATTTTTTTTTTTTTCAGTAAAACAATTCTCCACTTTTATTTGATACTTTTTTTTTAAGTTTATTTTTTTATTTTATTTTTTTTTATTTTAATTTTATTTTATTTTCCCCCCTTCCTCCCTCCCATCCATCCCCTTCCTCCCCAGAGTTTTATGTCCATTGGTTGGAGGAGGATCTGGGGGAGATAATAGATCAACTGAAGGACTTGTATACAGTAACTCTAGATTTAACAATTTGAGGAACTAACTTTTTCAAAGTGGCTACAATTTATAGTCCTACCAACAAGGTATGAGGATTAAAATTTTCTATGTCCTTGCCAGTCTTGTTATTGTATGTCTTTAAAAAAAAAATTAAACAACTTAGGAGTGTTAAGTGGTTTCTCATTGTGGTTTGACTTGCATTTTCCTGATGACTAATGACATTGAGCATCATTCATGTGCCTGTTGATTCTTTTTTGTTTTTGTTTTTTGTTATCCTCACTGGAGGATATTTTTTCCATTGATTTTTCAGAGAATGGAAGGGAAGGGGAGAGAAACATGATGTGAGAGAGACATATAGACTGGTATCCTCCTCAGTGCACCCGAACCAGGGCCACGGATTGAGCCTGCAACCAAGGTAGGTGCCCTTGGCCAGAATCAAACCTAAGATTCTTTAGTCCATGGGCCAATACTCTATCCATAGAGGCATACTGGCCAGGACTTTTGATTCTTTTTATGTTTTCTTTTGTTGTTGTTGTTACCCATTGGTTTTTAGAGAGAGTGCAAAGGAGAGAGATAGAGAGAGGGAAGGAAAGCAAGAGAGACATTGCACACATCACCTCCCACACTGGTCCCAACCAGGGCAAGGATGGGATCTGCAATCCATGTATGCGCCCTTGACCAGGAATGGAACCCAAGACCCTTCAGTGTGGGACAGAGGCTCTAAACACAGAGAAATACCAGTCAGGGCATCTTTCCCTCTTCTTTGAGAAATATCTTTTAAAGTCTTTACCCATTTTTAAATCATGTTATTTATATTTTTATTGTTGAGCTATAAGAGATCTTTACATATTCTGATTATAAGTCTCTTGAGTTTTTACTTTCTTTATTGTGTCCTTTAAAGAATATAATTTGATGAACTATAATTTATCTATATTTTCTTTGATCACATTTTTATACATAAAAATTATTTCATAATCCAATGTCATAAAGATATTCACTTATGTTTTATTCTAAGAATATTATAGTTTTGGCTCTTACATTTTAGTTGTTTATCCATTTTGAATTTACTTTTTTATGTGGAGTGAGGTGGGGGGGGAGTCTAACTTTATTTTTTGGTATGTAGGTTTCCAGTAGTCCTAGCATCATTTATTAAAGAAAACATTTTACCCCATCAAATGGTTTTTGGAACTCTTGTTAAAAATCATTTAGCAAATTGTATGTGATTATTTCTGGAATCTCAATTATATTCTACTGCTACAGTGTTTTGATTGTAATAAGTTTTTAAATAGAACTGAGAGTCTTTCAACTTCGTTCTCTTTCAAGATGGCTTTGGCTGTTAGGATCAATATGTCAATTTCTGCAAGAAAAAAATAAACTAAAATTTTTATAAGGATTGTAATAAATCTGTTAATCAATTTGGGATGTATTGCTCTCTTAACAATATTATCTTCCAATAAAATAATATATTTTCCTATTTATTTAGGCCTTTTTTCCCCAGCAATGTTTTATACTTTTGAGTGTACAGATATTATACTTCTTTTGTTAAACACATCCTTAAATTTTTATTCCTTTGGATGATGTTGTAAATGGAATTGTTTTGCTAATAGTTCCAAATTGCTATTATATTGAAATACAATTAATTTATCTATATTGGTCTTGTATCTTAGAACCTATCTGAACTCATTTATTAGTCCTAAAATGTTTTTTTGTGTGTGCATGTATGTGTATGTGTATGTGTGTGTGTGTGTGTGTGTATGTGTGTGTTACCCCCTGGATTCTAGATATACAAATCATGTAATTCATGATATATAAATAGAGTTACTTTTACTGCTTCTCTATAATCTTGATGCTGTTTATTTTTTCTTCTTGACTAATTGCCATGGCTAGACTATTTAATACAATATTAAAAGTAACAAGAATGGACATCCTTTTCTTATTCTTGATCATAGAGAAAAAGTATTTGCCCTGTCACATGAAGCATAATACTCTTTGTGAGTTTTCCATAGATAGTTTTATAGGGTTGAGAAATTTCTCTTCTATTTCAACTTTGCTGAATATTTTTATCATAAAATGATATTGGATTTTTTAAAATTATTTATTGATTTTACAGAGAAAGGAAAAGCAGGAGAAACATCTATTTGTTGTTCTATTAATTGATGCATTCATTGGTTGACTTTTGTATGAGCCCTGACCATCCTGCAACCTTTAAATATCAGGACAAGGCTCTGACCAAATAAGTTACATGGCCAGGGCTAAAAGAATGTTGAATTTGATTAAGAGTCTTCTTTATACCAATTGAGATGTCCTTGTTGATTGTCTGTCCCTTATTCCATCAATATAGGTTGCACTGATTGGTTTTCATATTCTAAACCAGTCTATCATACAAGGGATATATGCCTTTTGGTCATTGTATATGATCTTTTTTATATGTTGTTTAATTCAGCATGCTAATATTTTATTGAGGATTTCCACATCTATGTTCCTAAAGGATATTAGTATGTCTCTGATGTGTCTGCCTGATTTTGGCATCAGGGTAACCCTGGCCTCATAGAGTGAATTGTATGAAGTTTGAAGAATGGATAAAGTCAATAGTGCCACATGTACTAATGAAAGAGCTGTTTCAATAACTCAGGTAAACATGATAAAATATGGTTTAAAGTAATGTTAATACAGTAGAAATATGGAAAGAAAATGTCAACATTCAATATCAAATTTTTTAAAAGCTGAACTTTTTCTTTGAAATCAAGGGACAGCTACACATGTAAGACATAGTATCTCTGAACAAGCCAAAATGCTGATCTTATATACGCTTTGAGAAGTTAAAATGAAACAAAATAAAATATTTAGGACTTGGCTGACTTTCAGGAGTGGGGTATGTATCTGGCAGCATTGGCTGCTACTAATTGGCAGGTTTTCAGAAGCATAGTTATTAATATGAAGTTGTAATTTATCAATAGATATGAGTTTAAACTTATTGGCATGAGTTTAAAACTGAATCTAGTGATTAATATTATAGATAAAGGAAAACAGTAATATTTTATTCTCAGGGAGCAATGAACAAATTAAAAGCAAATTCAAAGCATATCTGATTTGATGAGACATTTAAGGAGAGAAATATTTTTAAAATGCTGCTTGATGTATTTCCAAGTTTCTAGGAAAGGAACTGGTATATAGTAAGCACTTTATACATTTTCTTCAGTAAGGAAAGCACACATGCACATTTCCATTAGTATAGAGTACATCAATGAAATTTTAAAATGCGGACATATTCAATTTCAGATATTTGGAAGATACCTAAAAATAATAGTTTTGAATTAGGACAGATATTTATTCTAATTAGATTTTATACCCACCAGCATATAGGTGGTTATTAAAAACATAAGATTAGATTAAATAACCCACAGACATTATAAGAAGAAGAAAATACCACTAGTACAGACATCTGTCAATCACAAACATTTAAGGAACCAGAGAAGCTATAGAACTTGCATGGGAGACTAACAATGAAAGACCTAAAATAATGAGAAGAATGTGGAAGTTAGGGAAATTTTTACCCTTTGATATATTCCTCCCAAAGGAGGAAGAAGTTAACCTAATTAAATAATCTCTACAGTGTGAGCAAGAAAAGGAAAAGATGCTGATCTGACGCAAGGTACACATTAGATAAAGCAAAACCAAGTCGCTGGTGTCCTTGATGAGAGCAGGCTCAGTAGAGCGGGAAGTGCCGTGCGTGGAAGGGGCCTCAGGTGAGGAGGGGGAATAGAAGGCACACTGGTAGAGGTGAGAGAGAAGAGCAGGATAAGCAGTATCTGGAAGCATGCTTTGGATTGAGAAAAGAGGTTCATTTTTATTTTTCAGGTTGAGGGAAACAAGAACCCATTAAATGCTAATTGGGGGGGAAAGATGAAGAAATTTATGATAAAGAAAAGAAAAAAGATGACCAAAATGTTAAAATATAAAAAGTGAGATTTATTACTTATTTTCTCTGACTCTCAAAACCCTTGCAGCTCTTAATTTCTAAGATTACTTGAAGTGTCTACATAAATTATTATATTTCACCAGGAATTTATTGTTAGATATTATATATGTAATATAATACCCTTGTCCAGTGTATCTAAATAATTAGAGCATCGGCCTATGAACCAAAGGGTCTCCAGATCAATTCCTGGTCAAGGGCATGTAGGTACCAATTGATGTGTCTCTTCACATTGATCTCTCTCTCTCTCTCTCTCTCTCTCTCTCTCTCTCTCTCTCTCTCTCTCTCTCTCCCTCCCTCCCTCCCTCTTTTGCACTCTAAAAATCAATGGGAAAATATCATTCTGTAAGGATTAACAATAACAACAAAAGATATAACATAATATTTGTCAAAATTGATAAAGTCTTTTTGTGTTTTATGGAAGATATAGAATGAACTAAAAAGTAAAAATAAAAAAATTACTGTACTTTTTACTTTTTACACAAGTTTTATATTGAATATGTTTAAATTTATCAAAAAGTTTAAGGGCCAGCCGGCATGTCTCAGTGGTTGAGCATTGACCTATGAACCAGGAGGTCATGGTTTGATTCCCAGTCAGGGCACATGCCCCAGTTGCAGGCTCAACACCCAGTATGGGAACATGCAGGAGGAAGCCAATCAATGATTTTTATCATTGATGTCTTTCTTTCTCTCCCTCTCCCTTTCTCTCTGAAATAAATAAAAATATATATTTTAAAAGTTTCAGGAATTATTTGAAAAATAGCATGTGCTATAGAAACATAGCACATGTTGTTAATATTTTACCAGTTTTAGCTCTTTTTAGCTATTATCTTTTTCATTCCCACTCCTTTCTAGTTTTCTCAGTCTCTGAAAACTTCCCCTTCCTTTTTGTCTCCCTCCTTCTCCCCACCTCTCTCATATCTTAACTAATATATATATAATAAAAGGGTAACATGCAAATTAACCATCACTCCATCACAAAGATGGTGGTGCCCATAGCCACAAGTTGATGGTGCCCAGTCCTCTCAGCCCTGCCAGAGTCCCCCAGTCCCAGGAGGGTGGTGGCTGAGAGGGAGCAGTGTTAGTGTTCTGGTGGATGGGCCGCTGGCCATGCTTGGCACAGAACACTTGCATAAGAAAAGAAGGAACCAGCAAGCTAAGCAGAGTCAAGCGGCCCCAAACTCCCAGGCAAAGTCAAGTACTGGTGGCCAGAGGGTGGAGGGGATGGAGGATAATGTGACGAGCTGGTGGCAGAAGCATAGGGGTGAAAGCTGGCTAAAAAAGAGGAAGGAAGCCCTTTATAGTAGTTCCTGAGAACAGGGAGAGGGAGGAAAGTTATTTGCATTTCCCAACCTCAGATGGGCCTCTGGGTAGACCAGGGAGTGGAATGCTTGCATCATTTCCCTGGTGATGAGGCAAGCATTCTGTACCCGGCCATGGATGGGCCTCTGGGCCATGGAGAGCCTCTGGGCAGCAGGCACAGAGCAGCCAGGGTCTGCAGAGAGCTACTGGCATACTGATTTGTGAGTAGGGTTACTAGCTCTGTAATAAACTACTTTAGGATTAGTTGCAAATATTGCAACACTTAATCTCTAGTTAATGCATAAAATATCAATCATTTATGAATAGGGACATTTTCTTATCCTATCTAATAAAAGAGTAACATGCAAATTAACAATCACTCCGCTATACTTACAAGCCACACCCACCAGTGAATCAGAGTGAGTATGCAAATTAACCCCAACCAAGATGGCTGCAGCCACTGAATGAGCAGGAGGGAGGCTTGGGTTTCCCTGGCAATGGAGGAAGCTATGCTTTCCACACACCCTGGTGGGCCCAGGCCTTTACTCAAGGGTACAAAGTTTCAATTATAGAAGGTAAATAAATTCCAACAGAAATGGCAGCAGCCATGGAGCAAGCAGGAGGCTTGGCTCCACTCCAGGCTACAAAGTTTCAATTATAGAAGATAAATAAACCCCAGATACCAAGATCTCCACTTGTATCACCAGGGTGTGTAGCCAGTTTGCAAACCACCACAGGCCCCTCGCTCAGGCCACCCCATACCCCAAAGGGAACCCCCACCTTGATCTGGGACACCCTTCAGAGCAAACCAACTGGCCCCCACCAAAATATGCAGTTTGACCATCACTCCAACATACAAGATGGCTGCCCCCATGTGGTCAAAGATCTTGCCCCCATGTGGACACAAGGTGGCCAGCAAGGGAGGGAAGTTGAGAGGGACCAGGCCAGCAGGGGAGGGCAGTTAGAGGTGACCAGGTTGGCAGAGGAGGAAAGTTGGGGCTGACCAGGCCTGAAGGGAAGGGCAGTTGGGGGGGACCCAGGCCTACAATGGAGAGCAGTTGGGGGAGACCAGGCCTGCAGGGGAGGGCAGTTAGAAGTGACTAGGCCTTCAGAGAAGGGCAGTTAGGGGTGACCAGGCCTGCAGGGGAGGGCAGTTAGGGGCAAACAGGCTTGAAGGAGAGCAGTTAGGCATCAATCAGGCTGGCAGGGGAATGGTTAGGGGGTGATCAGGCTGGCAGGCAGAAGCTGCTAGGGGCAATTAGGAAGGCAGCGAGCAGTTGGGAGTCAGCAGTCCTGGGTTGTGAGAGGGCAATCAGATATCCCCCAAGCAGTCCCAGATTGGAGAGGGTGCAGGCTGGGTTGAGGGACAATCTCCCTCGTGTACTGAGTCTCTAGTATAACAGTATTACAACTGTCATAGAGAAAAATTTTAACAGTAATACAATATTATCTATTATACAATCTATATTAAATTCTACCCACTATCAATTATCCAATGATATTTTATAAACATTTTAGATCCAGAATGCAATAAGGTTTGCATATTTTATGTAGTTATATATTCTTTAGTTTCCTTTAAACTATAAACTTCCCACAGATTTTTCTTATATTACAGAATATTGATATATTTAAAGTCTACTTTAGATTACTTTACATAATATCTCTTAATTTGGGTTTTCTAATTATTTCTTTTTTTTCCTTTTAATAATTAGACTCAGGTTATAAAATTTGGTGGAATTACTATCTGTTTGATTAGTTTATTATATTGTAAAGCACATAATGTCAATTTGTATTACAAATAGTATTAAGTTTATTCACTTGATTAAAATGGTTTCCACCTGTTTATCCACTGAAAGGTACTTTTTTACCCTTGCAATTAATAATTTGAGCCTACAAGAATATCCTGTCTTACAAAGATATTGTTATCATCTACTGATGACTTTTTCCTGGGTGCATTTTTACTATGGTGATTGATAAATTATGTGCTATATCTATAATTTCTTCTATATTTAATAGTTATTAATCCTTATTTTTTGTAAATAAGATAGTTACCTTTATATACCACTTAATTTATGTTTAAAAATTAAATATTAGTATATATTTAATGAATTGATTTTTAATTAAATATTATAATCTATTTATATCATTATTTATTTAAATGTTTAGCTTATGTCCTTATTTGGCAGCTAAGAGCCCTCTTATTGTCTTTCTTCTATCAATTCATTCCTATCAGTGTTTTAGTACTTTCTTACATAAATATAAAATTGTATTCACATATGTTTAAAATTATGTATATATGTATATGCACATATATTATACATTTGTAAAATTATGATCTTATTTTGTCTCTAATTTAAATTAAAAACAAACCGAAAATGTTCACTTCTCTTTCTTTTCTTTAATATAGTACCTTCTTTTTCCAAAGTGAACTTAATTCCCAGCAATACTGATATGTTAAGTCATTTGCTCAAATTTATTAAACAAATAGAACACTTTCACACTTACTGCAATAATGCTATTAACAACAATACACTTAAGTAATATTCAAAATGACTTTTGGTTATTAAAATATATCTTACCTAGTGATAGGAATAGTAACTGAATAATTCACTCAGTATTTTAAAAATGAGCCTAACAAATGATAGATATTTTTATTAAAATGAATCATATAATGGCTTTGATCACATGTAATTATAATGGTATATCAATGAGGAGAAAACAACTGAAATGTAAACTAATATTATAGTGCTCCTTTTCTTACTTGTATTTTGTGGTTATCACATTGGAAAAATGACTTCACTTGAAATAATTGCTTTGAGGTTAAACTCTGATGGCAATTTGGGGTACAAAAAAAGTTTAAAAAAATAGAATTTCCTCTTCTAAGTGTATTAAAAATGCCACCCCATTATTAGGTCTTGCATGGAGGGAGGAAAGGATTACCGATACTCATTAAAAATAACAATGTTCACTTCTGAAAGGTTTTCAGAGATGTATATTTTTTGGGGAAAAGCCACCTGTGCTCTCAAAGGAATGGATAAAAAGGGATGAGCCCATTTAACAGCCTTCATTTCACATTCTATGTCTTTATTATTTCAGAATGACACCTTTGCAGTTTAGAAGAACCAGTAGCACTTTTTATAACTAAAATTGAATAAAATTCCAAGCTGTGTCAAAGACATTGTTTGAATTCACTTAAAAGTGTTTTATGTCACTGCTCACCAACTCCCCTTCTCTAGTCATGATCTGCCTGTGGCAAACTGTTTCTCTCTGGGACTGAAAAGATTACTCCCACTGATACTCCTCTGACAGTGTGAATATTGACTTGCACTTATAAAGGTCAGGCAGTTCCACTAGTTAATAGGAGTGAGAAGAGCAGTTCCAACAAGTCTCTTTGAAAGGAAGTTAACCTTCAAATTGCGAAGCATGCTGCTCTGTGGAGCCAATTTTGGCAACCAGCAAAATACTTGCTTCTCTGCTTTCCAAAAATACCAACAGGAGCCTGAAAGTTAACATGACAAAAGGGAAACCAGCCTGTGAGGTAGCAGACAAGCATCCATGGGAACACCATCCGGAATGTGCCTTGTTATTTTTTATTTTGTAAGGAGAGTTGAATACTGTAGAGCAATTCTCTGGGCCTTTAACTTCCCTCAATGTATAATAGCTTTTTTGACTTTAAAGAGCCATGTGCTGTAAGATGATAAGGCACCACATATATTTTTTCTCCGCATCATCCTGACACCAGATCAAGCAAAAGGTTTAATCCCATCCCCTTACCTATCCTTTGAAAAGTCCTTTGCCTTCTGTTATTGTCTCATGACTGAGAGTTCAGGAAAGGCGAACATAATTTAAGGCCTGGGAAAATAGCCTATCTGTTGATAGCAGCGTCCCGAGGTACAATGCAAGAAAGATGGGGGTGAGAAGACAGGACTGAAAACGAGAATGAAACTTCACTTTTCATCCTGATGGAAAGTAAAACCAATATTTTTAATTTTTAATAAGACACATTTATATTATGGCACCAGCAGCAGGAAGAATGTACTGCATATAAATGAAGATGATTCCCTAGTTTGTCTTGAGCAGTGGGAGACAGGAGACATAATGATGAAGAGGGCCTTTTACAAGTAATAAGTAGGAAGAAGAATAAGTCTTGGGTGTCTTGGAAAGCAAAGCTTTCACGATTCCAGAGCATATTTTAGAAATGGCATTACGGCTTTCACTGCGTTAAGTTTGGCATCAGCGAGATTTTAGATTGTGCTAAAATCATCCTTAATGTCCTTTCTGCCTCATCAGTGGGGGACCATTCAAGTAACAAAGTGCCAATCAGGGGCTCGTGTTCCTCTTTAGCTGGGAGATATTACTGTGGAGGTTTTAGTGGGAGCATGATCTCTCCGCTTGAGATGCCCTGTATTATAACTACAGTTAAAGGTCTGCTGACTTAGCCATTATAAACCCCTAATGTTCTCCGCTACAAAAATTTGCTCTAAAATAAAGCTTAGCATACCAAGTTGGAGCCCAGGAGATCCTTGATTTTGATAAATTTAAAAGGCATAAAATAGTCGTTTGAGTTAAAAAGAAAGTAACAAAAATATAAATATAAAAGCTGTGAGTTCTATGTGTAAGCTGCTCTGGCATCTCCAAAATTAGCATCGTTAATTAAAATGAAGTTGGAAAGTAATTAGATTATAATGTACACAAATCATTTATGTAAGTTTGATATATAAAAACGTAATTAAGAAAAAGAAAAATGGGTTACAGAGAGGATCATGTTTTTGATTCAGAAAACTGAATTTTCAACTCAAGTATTTTTTAAAAATGCAAGACCTATATTGCTGTTACATAGTCTTTGCAGTTGTTTACTAAATGAGTCAGATACTCCTAATGCTTAAGCCTTTCCTAATAAGTTTTTTAGCCATCTTTAAGAGTTTATTGAGGTGAGCTGAAAATATAAATCTGTAAAAAAAATACAGCAGCAGTGTTAAAAAAAGAAGTAGATCTCAGCATTTATTATTTTACTTAGAAGACTATATTATTATTAAAATGTGCACTTTTATGCTGAAACCGGTTTGGCTTAGTGGATAGAGCATCGGCCTGCGGGCTGAAGGGTCCCGGGTTCAATTCTGGTCAAGGGCATGTACCTTGGTTGCAGGCACATCCCCAGTAGGAGGTGTGCAGGAGGCAGCTGATGGATGTTTCTTTCTCATTGATGTTTCTGACTCTATCCCTCTCTCTTCCTCTCTGTGAAAAAGCAATAAATAAATAAATAAATAAATAAATAAATAAATAAATAAAAACAATTAAAAAAATAAAAATAAAATGTGCACCTTTAATGCTTATTTTTTAAAGGATAAAAAAACCTTGTTTTTTTCTAGTTATATAATTTTTTAGAATTAAAAATAATTCAAAACATTAATAATAAGCTTTCATTACATTAAACTTTCTGCAAATAATGGTTATAAAATTAGTACAAAATTAAATAAAGCAATAGTAGTTTACCTTAGGGCTCTGGAGAGTGTAAAATGGCTGGCAGATTCTGGAGGTGCACTCATCTTAGAAAGAGGGACCTGCACAGGATGAGCTAGCAATTTATACAGGAATCTATAAAGGAATAAATAGGTAATATCTTAGAGTGGAAGGTTAGTGTGGTCAGGAAAGGCCATTCTGAGTATTCATATTAGAGCTAAGAAATAATGGATATGAATTAGCCAACTAATACAATTTTGGGGGAGGAATCTTGGAATAAAGAGGAAGTATGATTTTTGAGTACTAAGGCAAGGTTTGACACATTCCAGAAGCAGAATGGAGACTCAGAACTGAATACCAGTGACCCACAGGTAGAGTTCTGAGAAATTAAGTTATAGGAGAAAACTTTATTGCCTGGCTGGAGTGCCTGGCTCAGTTGGTTGAGCATTGTCCTATACACCAAAAGGTTACTGGCTGATTCCTAATCAGGACACATACCTGGGTTGCAGGTTCAGTCTCTGAATAAGGCATGTATGGAAGACAACCAATCCATGTTTCTCTCACACATCTTTGTCTCTCTCTCTCTCCCTCTCTCTCTCTCTCTCTCTCTCTCTCTCTCTCTCTCTCTCTCTCTCTCTCTCTCTCCTTATGTGAGGATTAAAAATAAATAAATTTGCCTAAAACATACTTTATGCCAGTGATTGCATATGGCAAAACAAATAAGGTATGAAACTTAGTTAGCCTAAGGGATCTTCCAATCCTGTAGTAACAAGGGGTTTGGGGATTTGCTGTCAAAGCAGCTTTTTACAGATGGATCCTGTCATCTCTCAGGTCACAGTCAGGGAGAGAAAACCCTCAAAAATGTTTTTAGATGGGTTGATGGATGGATAGCACATTAAGGAAGTCTAGCTGTCTGTTCAAACAACACCTAACAAATATTTTCTTGGCACTGAAATTAAGGTACAGTTTGATGGCTTAAAAACTCAGATAAAAATTTACAAACCTCTTTGTATCTCTCAGTTGGCTCCTGAGCAGTTATAATTTTGGGCACATTCCTAATCTCTGTTTCTTCATCTATAAAAATACCCATAATCATTATACCTATTAACTAGTGACTGTGTGTGTGTGTGTGTGTGTGTGTGTGTGTGTGTGTTTGTGTGTATTCAACTTTCTTGAACAAAATTGAATAATCCCAGGAGTAATGATCAAGAGTAGAAGTGGTACCAGACATCAAGAAAGATAAAATTTGTTGATCATAGAGAAGATTGAAGGGAAAGGCATGTCCTGGTTGCTGGAAAAGTCTCTTCTAGAATTATAGCTCAAATGTTTTCCCCTCACATGTCCAAGGTTCTCACATCCTTAAAAAGTATTTTTCCATTAATGTGGCATTTTCCAACTACCTACTGTACAATTTTCATGCTTTTTTTTTTTTTACTAGTCAAGCCTCTAGAAATAATAAACTATACTCATTATGTTATAACTACTTCTTCACCTTCCATTTATTGTTCAGTCACTAAAATGTGGATTCTATCACCATTCTTTTTCTGGAATTATTTTCTCTAAGGGTATCAATGACAATGACACAGTTATTACTAAACCAATTATATGGTTTTTTATCCCAAGTATACTTGAATTTGTGTAGCCTTTGCCTCTGTTAACCACTGTATCTTTCTAAAAATTAGTGTATCATTTTTTGTCATGTAAATTGCTCCTAACTCCTTTCCTATTTTTCCCACAAATATTGAATAATATACCCACTTGTACCCCCCAGGCACCTAATAACAGTTCTTGGCATTTTTTATATGTTTATTAAAAAATAGATGAGTGGATGAATGACTCTGAATGAGAAGTCACAATCTAGAAACCTTTGGGATAAATGTGGGCCACACAGAAATTTTGTGGAATTACATAATTTAAAAAACATTGCATACCAGTATTTAGATTTTTTTAAACCCAGATTATGTATTCTCTTGAAAAATGGGAAGATCATGCAACAATGGCCCTATATTCTAGCACATAACAATCAATTGTGGCTGAGGTATAACTGCGCCCTTTAGAGGAACATGTGTTCTCCAATTTGGTACAGTCAGACCATGTCTATCTCCCTCATTTATGTTACCTTCCTGGTCCCAGTAAGCATTCAATTAAATACTTCAAACAAAAGAGCCTGCAGATTCAGAAATTCAATATCATTCAGACTATCTCGGTTATTTCTCCTCCTGCTTTCTCACCAATGTCCTCAGACCTCTGTACCAAATTTCAGTTAAGAAAGATGATGCCAAGTTACTTAAACCAGAAAACCAGGGGCCTTGAATTTTGTCCCCATTTATTTACTGCAGATCTTAACCCTATAACAAGTCAATATATATTATAACTACCTGTATAATTTATCTCCACCTCTTATATTTAGGTAGACATTACCTTTCCCCTATAAATGTTGTGATAAGCTCCTAATTGCTCTTTTGGCTTCTCCTTGTCTCCTCTCTATCCATCTGAAAACCTCCTGTACTTCTTTCAAGTCTCAGCTCTAGTGCTATGCTCTCTGAAAAGCTTATCTGACTTAGGAGGAAATTTATTTCTTCCTGTATCTAATAAATTATTATGAAGGTAATATTTTATCAGAAAAAATAATAATGACAGTTATGGCCAAAACACATTAAGAACTGTAAAAGAATTGGCACTAATCTAATAATTTAATATATATTCTCATTTAATCTAGCAATATTATGGGTTAGATAAGATTATTATAAAAATGTAGAGTTAAAGAAGCAGAGGTACAGACATATATATTAATTTGATGAGGGCAGAGTTGGGTTTGAATTCAACTGTTCTGATTCCAGAGCATATAGTCCTTTCTAAATCATATGTGATTGTTCAGCTACTCCACAGCACCAATTTATTTTAGGGCTTTGACGATAGTTTCATAGTTTTTGTACACTGTGTGCCTCATAGTGATTGATACCAAAAGTAGGTCAAAAAAAGTGTTGTTGAATAACTAAATAAATGACATAGCTGATGGAACTAGTAAGATCATGGAACAATTTCATTTTTGTTGTCTAAGACTACCCATTAAGTACCACTTAAAAGTGAAATTTTTTCTTTTGTCTTCAGGCTGTCCTCTAAAGTAGTTGAAGCCTGTTGATCCTAGATGTTAAATATGCTATCATACAATTATGTTAAAGGCATTTGCATTTAGGTATCTATGCTATATGTCATTGGCTTTTAACTTGATGTTAGGGCAGCACTGGCTCTGTTGAACTAGTTGGTTAGCAAAGTCATAGTTTGTTTGTTTTTGTGTATGTGTGTGTGTGTGTGTGTGGATAATAACCAAGTCACTTAGAGTAAAAATAATCTATTTTTTGGTTCCTCATCAGAAATCTTGTTTTGAGTAGACCTTTATATGGACTATGAGATCCAGGTTCAATAACAGAAATAGAGAAATGCACATAGCCAGGAAGAGGCAGATAGGTTTCGGAAAGAGTAAAGTATCACAAAAAGAGAATGAGGACATTATAAATTCAAAATGTTGTAGGTTGAGCAGAAATGTTGCTATGCTGCCAGTTGCTATGCTGCCAGTTTGAATCTGCTTCTTAAGAGACTAAATAGAAGAGGAATGATGTCATAGGATTTAATAGGTTTGAGAGAGCTTAAAGTCAAGGTAATAGTGTAGATATACTAGTAGATTATGAAGCTATAGCATTTGATGCTTCCTAAACATAGTAGACATTAAACATGTTATTTCCTTAAGACATCTGCATTTAATATGTAAATGTTTAAGTAACCTGGTCATTTTTGTTGTTGTTATAAATGCAATTATAGCTACCTGAGATAAATACTAATTATTATACTGCTTTAGCTATCCTGGTGCTTAGCCCTGTATACTCATGGATCCTGAAAAAATCTAAGTGAACTATGCATCAAACAACTAAGAAGGAAGCATTTTCAGCCCTGTGAGATTCAATATATTCAAGTTCTCAACCTGACAATCTATAATTTAGGATTTATTTGTCTATGAGCTTTTACTTTCCTTTTGATCTTATAACTTTGAGGCAGGAATTTAATGATTCCCAATAACTCTAGTTGAATTATAGTATTTGAAATAAATTTGATTTTAGAAAAGCATTGGTTAAGCCCTATTTTTTATTTCCTAGAGAAATATGTATTTAGACTGTCAAAGCAAGCTAATAATTTTCCTTAAAATTTGTATTAATTTCTCACAGAAGAACAAGAGAGGTAATCTTTGTTTATATAACTTCTTTTGTGTTGGTGGAAAGATTCACATCAAAATGCAATTTCTGTCAGATGTGTCAAGGTAATGGAGGACTTCATAGTTATTTTTGTAAATTTTAACATTATAATATGTGGTGCTGTTTTAAGTTTTCTTAATGACAACATAACTTGTAAAACATTATTGCTGTTAACAGAATAAATTGATGCATTAGGAAGCTCATGACACATTTTGAAAATATAGATGTTATGATTCACATATACTCTGGCTTAACCTCTAGTTTAGAGTTGCACAATTAAATTCCCAAAATACTTCATTCATCTTCAATAAAACACTGACCCTGCAGATAAGAGTTAAAAGAGTAGTATTTAATTTTTAAAAAGATATCTCATTTAAATGATAATAGAATTGCTTTTAAAGGAATTTTTGGATCATTTAACAAATGAGAAAACTGAGACTCAAGTGATGTGCCTAAACTTATAACACTAACTGGTACTCTAAAATGGTCTAAGAACTGACCTGTAATTTTCTGCTACTCTCTATGGTTGCTAACTACTAGCCATCTTACAAAATAATAATAATAATAATAATAATAATAATAATAATAATAATAATTAAAGAGAGGGAAAATGTTATGAGCAAATTGTTTTAGGCATTGGATTGTAGGCAGCAGAACATTATGGTCCCTCAGAGATGGAGACTCAGAGGTGAAGACAACAGTCCAGGCTTTAACTTTGGAAAAAGCAAGAGTTACAGTGTTGGAGCAGCAGAATCCATGTGGGTGATCTCTGAAGAATCCTTGGTTATGGACTGGGCTTTGAACACATAGAGTGAGACTATAAAAAGGTTATAAAAGCCGAAACCAATTTGACTCAATGGATAGAGTGTCGGCCTGCAGACTGAAAAGTCCCAGGTCCAATTCAGGTCAAGGGCATGTACCTTGGTTGCAGGCACATCCCCAGTAGAAGGTGTGCAGGAGGCAACTGATGGATGTTTCTCTCTCATCGATGTTTCTAACTCTCTACCTCTCTCTCTTCCTCTCTGTAAAAAATCAATAAAATAAAAATAAATAAATAAAAATTATGAAAAAGTAAATGCTATAGAGTTGAGGACAGAACAGAGATTCTAGAGGTCAAACATTGCTGGGAGATATTGGAATTCTGACTCTTGAGGGTAGATGGACGTTAGTGACACTTTGCGGGTTTTGGACATAATCATAGGTTTATTTATTTATTTTATTTTTACATAATTATATATTCATTAGTAGCCCTGTGCACAAATCCGTGCACCAATAGCTCTCTGCAGGGCTCTCAGTGGCCCGGAGGCCCATCTGTTTCATCTGTGTTATACAGTCTTGGTTCTGGCATTTGCGTGCTTGGTGTAGGTGTAGCAGGAATGGGAAGAAAACACCAAATTCATTTGTGAAGTGCCCAGAGTGGCTGTGCCTCCATGAGCTGTGTCTTTCAGATTTCCTCAAGTGGAGTTCTGCGTGTCTCCTTCGGCCTCCAGCTCTGCTATCTTGCATGCCTCTTTCCTTCCAATTAAAAGTCACAGGGATGACATGCTCCTGTCAGCACTCACTCAGGTAAAATGAGTGAGTGCTGACAGGAGCCCATCCGTGGCTGGGCGCGGAATGCTTGTGTGGCCAGAGGCCCATCTGTGGCTGGGCGCGGATAGCTTGCCTCGTTGTTGTGACGAAACAAGCATTGCATCAGGCCACTCATGCTGCCCGTTCTCAGTGGCCTCCCCGCTGGGGGACTACAGCAGGACTGAGAGCATTGTGCGCTGCCATCTTATGGCTATGGGCCCCACCATCTTTGTGACAGAGTGGTGGTTAATTTGCATGTTATCCTTTTATTAGATAGACTTTGCAGTTATAAATCATAATACAGAGATTTGGATTTTTTTTTTTTTTACCAGTTTTCCTATTGGTTATAATTATAGATCAATATCACAACCAAGGATTTGACCCATGGATTCAATCTACATACCTTCCTCAGATTTCACTAGTTTGCAATGGAAATCAGTCATGTGTGTGTGTTTTAGTTCTATGCAATTTATCACATATACCAGTTTATTTACTTATTCACCTTTTGAAGATCAGTAGCTACTGGGCATGCAGACACCAGGAATAGGGTATCAGAGTGGCAACCAGCCTTGCTTCCGGGTGTCTCATTGAGTCCTGTTGCTGCATGGTGAGGGTGAATGCTCAGATAACTGTTGGAGCCCACTGACACTACCCTCATGAGTAAATTGGGACACAAGCTGTGTCCTCAGAGTGCATGATGATAGATTAACTCCCTGCTCAGTTTTGCAAACACCACATTGGCAGAGACGTAGGAGCACTGGCTGGTTCTTAAGGGCAGAAAAACAGAAAATAAGTCCTCTGCTTTCCCACCAAAACTGTGTGAAGTGTGGAGGGAAAATTCTGCCCTTTTGGAAATTGTAGCTGGAGGTCAAGTTTGTTAAAAAGAAATACTGAACTTCTCATTAACCAAGATAGAGCAACCCATTTCTACCAGGGTCTCTTCTGACAACTTAAAAACCCTTGCAGAGCAGAGCAAATAAACATAGTAACACTTTGAAAAGTGAAAGAAGAAGATAGGTTTCCCAGGACCTCAGGATTTTAGGATCCAGGTGGTGGTGCATTCCCCTGGTTTCCTGTTGCCTCCCATACATCCTGGTCTGGGAAAGGAGAACTGCCAATAGGAACAAGGAAAGAGAAAGGGTGATCTAACAACAGAAAATCTTTCTGGAAATATCCACCCTACTGTAGCCAAAAATGGATGGTGCATAGAAAGTCTGAACAATACCAACTATTCCCTAAAATTAATTGAAATTTACAAAACATACACCTCCAGAGAAAATACATAGGACATTCACCAAGATAGCATGTGCCAGATCAATTAATTAGTTTAAATATAATTCAAGAGTTAAATCCTATAAGGTATTCTTTCTCACCACAACAAAACTGTATTAGCAAACAATAACAAACAGATATTTTGAAATGAAACAAGATATTTCCAAATAACCTGTTGATCAAACAAGAACCTAAGGTAAATTTTAAAATACTTAGAAAAGATTATGTAATTCCAAGCTGTCATAAACTTTACTAGAAGACAAGTGAGGATTGATTGCTTCACGGTTCACTTTATGAGACTAACATACTCCTATAGCAATATCTGACAAAAAGATTAAAAAAAAAACACAAATGGTCGACCAATATCCCTAGTAAGGATAGGCACATCAATAGTCAACAAAATATTAACAAATCAAATATAGAAATAGATTAAAAGAATACTCTATCATAAAAAAAAAAGCAATCATGTCTTCTGGGTTCTAAGATTGACTTGATATTTGAAAGCAACCATTGCAATTCACCATATTAACAGAATAAAAGAGAAATCATGTTATTATAGAAGAATTCATTCTCATCATCTATTAAAAAAGCAAGCCAGAGTAGGAGAAAATATATAAATTACATATTGAATTATAGTATTAGCTGATTGGATAAGGCACTAAAAACTTACATTTGTTAAAATTAGAAAGGAAGAATGAAAATTATCTCTATTCACAAACCAACATATTTATCTAAGATTGGAGGCCAGGTGCACAGATTCGTGTCCCTCAGCCGGGCCTGTGGACTCTCACAATTCAGGACTCCTCAGGGGATTTCAGACTGCTGGTGGATCGGGCTGAAACCTGAAGTCCGACATTCCCCAAGAGATGTAGTAGTGCATGAGGTGGCAGGTGACCGGGCAGGAGCCTGAGCCCAGGCCTGGCACCACTCTGCTCCCAATCATCTGGGCCGCACTGTGCCTGCCACCACCATTGCTTGATAAGCTCTCTGGGCAGTGCCCCACCTGTGAGAGCGCACTGACAACCATGGGGAAGCTCCTGCTTTGAGAGTTTGCCCCCTAGTGATCAGTATGCATCATAGCAACCAGTCAACCTGTCTGTTCAGTAGCTTAGACTTTTATATAGATAGATAGATAGATAGATAGATAGATAGATAGATAGATGATAGATAGATAGATATAGATAGATAGACATTTTAGGGAATATACCAAAATATTTCTGGAATTTAGTAAGACCACAGGATTCAAGATCAATTCAATAATCAATTTTATTTCTGAATAGTAGCAAGAAATGGAAAATTAAAAATTGGAAAAATCAATAGCATCAAATATATAAACTGATATGGAATAAAAATAACTAAATATGTGGTATATTTTCGCACTAAAAATTACTAAACATTGCTGAGAAAAATTAAAGAAGACCTAAATAAATTGAAAAATACACCATCTTCATGGTTGAAGATTTATTTTTATGATATTTATTATGCTTAAATTTTTTATAGAGTAACAAAATAACAATCAAAATATCAGCAGATAGTATAAAAATTGACAAACTGATTCTAAAATTTACATGGAAATGTAAAGAACATAGAATAGCAAGCATTTAGAAAAAGTGACAAAATTGAAGAACTTACCTCATTTTTAGGCTTATCCTAAAGTCACACAAACAATAGAGTTAGACTTTGAGTTTCATCAGAGGTACAGGTCAATCAAAAAGTATTTAAATATTGTCTATTAATGATATATAGTTAATTGATTTTTGATATTTGCTAAGTATAGTCTTTTCATGAAGTGGCACTATATCAGCTGAATATCTACATTGGGGAAAAAAATGAACCTCAATCCTTAACTTGACCATTGTCAAAATTAATTTGAAATGGGTCAGTAAGAAGAAAATCTTCACAAACTTGGTGTAGGCAAACGCTGAACAGATAGGAGTTAAATGCCACTAACAGTAACACTATAAAAGAATACATGTATTTCATTCAAATTTAAATTATTATTTTTTCAAAGGAAGAAGTTAAAAAACCAAGCCAGAGTAGGAGAAAATATATAAATTTATGTATATATGTGTACCTGTTAATAGCAGAAAAAAATGGCACCAAGTGATAACCTTGGTTCAGCAATCTCAGTTTTTAAGTTCTGGATAAGAGAAGAATTTAGAGCCAAGACTCAAATTATAAGAGAAAATTTATTTAGAAAGTCACAGATATATTGTAGAAGAAGTCATAAAAGAAAGGGCCCTTGGAGCTTAGCAGGGGGAGGGGGAGGAGAGAGATAGAGAGAGAGAAAAGATAGGGTGGGGGAAGGGGAGAGAGAGGCACTCCCTGAGACAGGAAAGAAGGAGAAGAAGTTTTTTGGAGAGAACCCTGTTCTGGGTCCTCCATCCCGAGTGCTTTAATCTGAAGTTGCAGGGGAAGGTCTCAATAGAATAGTCATAGGCAGCAAAATAGCAGACATTTCTTGTAGCAATATCTTTATGATACAGCTCTTAGGGCAATGGAAACTAAGGAGAAAATAAACAAATGGGACTACATCAAAATAAAAAGCTTCCGCACAGCAAAAGAAGCCATCAACAAAACAATAAGAAAGCCCACTGCATGGGAGAACATATTTACCAATGTTATCTCCAATAAGGGTTTAATTTCCATCATTTACAAGGAACTCATACAACTTAACAAAAGGAAGATAACCCAATCAAAAATGGGCCAAGGACCTAAAGAGAAACTTTTCGAAAAAGGACACACGGAAGGCCGAGAGACACATGAAAACATGCTTAAAGCTACTAATCATCCAAGAGGTGCAAATCAAGACAACAGTGAGGTATCACCTCACTCCTGTCAGAATGACTATTATCAACAAATCAACAAACAAGTGCTGGCGAGGATGCAGAGAAAAAGGAACCCTCGTGCACTGCTGGTGGGAACGCAGACTGGTGCAGCCACTGTGGAGAACAGTGTGGCATCACCCCAAAAAATTAAAAATGGAGCTGCCATTTGACCCAGTGATCCCACTTCCAGGAATGTATCCTAAGAAAACATAAATACCAATCAGAAAAGATATACATACCCCTATGTTCAGAGCAGCACAATTTACAATATATAAGATTTGGAAACAGCCTACATGCCTATCAGCAAAAGAGTGGATTAGAAAACTGTGGTACATCTACACAATGGAATACCACACTTCTGTAAAAAAGAAAGAAGGAACTTTCACCCTAACCAGTTTGGCTCAGTGGATAGAGTTTCAGCCTGTTTCGAACTCTCTATCCCTCCCCCTTCCTCCCTTTAAAAAATCAATAGAATATATATATATATATATATATATATATATATATATATATAAAAAATTTTTTTAATTAAAGAAAAATAAGGAATTTTTACCATTTGCAGTAGCATGGATGGAACTGGAAAGCATTATGCTAAGCAAAATAAGCCTGATCGCACTCATTTGTGGAATATAAAGAACATCATAAACTGAACAAAAATATATACAAAGAAGCATTGAACAGACAAACTACAGCTGGAAGGCTGGGGAGTGTTGGGGTAGGATAAGAGATCAACCAAAGGACTTGTATGCATGCATATAAACATAACCAATGGATGCAAGGCACTGGGTGGGGGGAGTGAGGGTATGTACTGGGGGGTAGGTGTGGCTGGGGGGAGGTCATTGGAGAAAAAAGGAGACATATTTACTACTATTTATAATCATTTAGACAATAAAATAAAAACACATACATACATACATACATACATACATACATACATATAGCAAAAATAAAAATATAATAGTCATCAGCTTTCCCAGCTTGTCTTCTCAGGGTCCTTGTCTCCACGGATTGATGGATACCAGGGGAGGGAGCCATGAGCTATTGCAGCTGATCCTAATGTCAGCTATGGCATGGCTCTGCCTGGGTTTGCTGGTTTTCTGGACCTGAGTTAAAACACAGGTGAAGCCTAGATGTCAAATGCCGGGGTTAATGCTTACGATTAATGCTTAATCTTCAAGGGCTTGTAGTTTTAGTTTTGTCATTTACTAGGAATCGGCCTCTCTGCCCTGGTGGCCCTCTGCATCTGACCCATCATTCCTGCTCTGCTCATGTCTATCTATTATAACTGCCTACTACATAAACACACATGAAAGCATGCATGCACACACACATACACACACATGCACACACACAACTGTACCCAAGATCTGTATGGAACATTTAAAAAATAAATAATAAAAAGGCAGATTCCCAAATAAAACAATGGGCAAAATATTTGAAAACACATTTCATTAACAGCATTAAGCATATGCAAATATTTTCATCTTTAATTATCACAGAATTATAAATTAAATTCATGCTGAGAATATTTTCTCACATTCACTAGAATGGCTAAATTTTTAATTAGTGGCAATTATTTGATAATTTAATGGCAATTTAGAATTAAATGCTGACAAGGATGGGATACAACTGGAAGATTCATTGATGCTGCAAAGTATTTTAGTACTTTTAAATCTAGGTATTTTACACAAGAGTAAAAAAAATATAAGTTCAAAACAGTAAAGCCTTAAACTAGAATCAATCCCAGTTTCCATCAGCTATAGAATGGAAAACAAGCTGTGATGTAATGATATGCTACTTACACTGCAATAAGGGATAAACTACTAAATGCAATAAAAAGGATGAGTGAATCTCAAAAACAGTTTCCTGTGTGAAAGAATCACAGCAAAAGAATACAGATGATATTTTTCTATTTATATAAAATTCTAGAGCAATCAAAATTAATCAGTGGTGATACAGTAGCAGATTAGTGATTGCTTGAGGTAGGATAGGAGGTGGGTAAGAACATTTTACTGTAAAGAGGAAAAAGAAACTCAGTGTGCCTCTACATAGAGGCATGGGACAGACTGACAAATCTCAGGGGAGAGCACAGGGGACAGGAAGAGATTAACCAAATAATGTATATTATATGCATATATGTGTAGCCCATGGATACAGACAATAGTTTGGTGAAGGCCATTGGGAAGGGGAGCAGCTCCTGGAGCTGGGTGAGGAAAGGGAATGGGGAGCATCTGTAATACTGTTGATAGTTATATATAATATATTATAAGTATTATATTTACACTGAGTGGCCAGATTATTATGACCACCCCATCAGGACTTCATTGGGACACCTTTTGCATTCAATACTGTTGTGATTTTTCTTGGCATTGACTCCAGGGGATGCTGAAAGGTGATGTGAGGAATCTGACACCATGCCTGATGAATAGCACTGTCCAATTCTGTGAGATGTGATGGTTGTGGAACCAGCTGCCTGATGGCTCTTTTAACTTCATCCCACAAATGCTCCATTGGATTGAGATCTGGTTATTGTGGGGGCCACCTAAGTAAGGTAAAGGCTCCCTCATGTTCTTAAAACCACCCCTGCACAATACGAGCTCTGTGGCATGGTACATTGTCTTGTTGGAAGAAGCCATCTCTATTGGATACGCCATCAACATGATAGGATGAACTTGATCAGTAATAATACTTAGGTATGTTGAGCTATTCAGACATTGTTCCACACGAATTGAAGGGCCCAAGTTATGCCAGGAAAACATGCCCCAAACCATAACACTGCCCCCACCAGCTTGAAGGTTGTGGGGTGCATGCTTTCATGCTGTTTCTGCCAAATTCTAACTCTGCCATCTGCATGATGCAACTGGAAATGTGATTCATTGGACCACATGACTTTTTTTCCAATCTCTACTGTCCAATCCTTGTGTTCCTGTGTGAATTGGAGACATTTTATCTTGGTAACTGCAGATAGCAAAGGTGTTTGAACAGGCCTTTGGCTTCCATATACAATGCACTATACAGCTAATTTGCCTACAAATGTCAGGTGGTCATAATAATCTGGCCACTCAGTGTATATATATTTGTATTTAAAACTCTCTGGGATGATGGAAATGTTTCATATTTTGATTCTGCTGTACTGGCTACATGGATGTACACATTTGTCAAAATTTATCAAACTGTATATTTATAATATGTGTATTTTATTTTATGTATATTATGTTAGATTCCAGTAAATTTCATTAAAAAACAAACAAACAACTAATCTATTATAATACTATTGGCTCTAGGAAGAAAAAAAAATCTCTGGCCTACCTTTTGTAACTTGCAAAATTTTAGAATCAGAGGGATTATTGTATATTATAGCATCCTTAATTTTTAATACACAAAGAACAAGTAAATCCTTAAAAATATTAACATCTCTCTATTCAGAGTTTTTAACTGAGTGGTGGTTAAAATTTAGATTCTTTAATCATTATTCTAGTGTCATCTCAGTAACATGACATGAACCTCCAACAGATTAACACAATTAAGAATATAGAATACTTCATTACCAATATTTTTTAATCCTCATCCCATTACCAATATTTTACCATCACAAGTATTTATGTACTAAAAATAAAACGGCTCATTGTGGGTTTGTCTATCCCTTTGTTTAAGAAAGAATAAGGTATGTTGTTGGTTTTTTTTTAATCTTACATTTAGAAGTTGACAATTTTGTAAAAGCTAAGTAGGTTCCCATGGCAAACAAAATAAATTTCTCCTCAAATGTGCAGCATTAGCTCCAGATTGGATCTGCTCTAAAACCCCCCTCCCCATCCTATGCAAAGTTGACCCAAGAAGAAAGTACCCAAGTCACTGTCTCATTGTCATAGATCTGGATCCTTATTTTTTTCTATTATGCACAAGAAAGACACAGACCTCAAAGATACACAAAATTAGGCAAAAATGACTGAGTGGATTGAGAAGATTACTTTCAAGTACTTTCTACAGAGATGTCACTTCATTTACAGACTATGAGACACAGTTATCACATTTCTGTAAAGAGAACTCTGATTTATTTTCATAAGTTTATCTTCTATTTTTGACATAATATTCAGTTATGCCACCCATCAACTATGTTGTCAGCTAATTATTTCTAATTTGTAATATCTAACTTGGCATTTAAAAATAAGTTGTGAGAATCTATTTTAATCACTGGTTATTTTTCTTGAGCATGCAGTGAGCCCCAAAGTAAATAAAAAGAAAATTTAATTGCTATTCATTATTTTTTACATTTTGACTAATATCATTGAAACTTTAACTTTAGTTTATATACTTTCTATGCTTATGTACTTTAACCCATTGCCCTTTTTTTCTTTCCTACCACTTTGGAAATGCTTTTGCTACTTTTCTGATGACCTCCAAATTGCCAAATCTGATGCTTTCTATGTTCAGTTATTTAATCTATTGGACTCTTGTTAACACAATTGTCTCTGTTTACATTTTGACTGATTAAAAGTCTCCCCTCCTGTGAATCCTGGACAATATGTTTGCCCAGCTTACTTCCCATCTCTCTGAAAATTCTGTTTCTTTTATTGGCCTCCCTTTCAACAGTCATCACCACATTTTAGGATTCTCTGAGCTTTTGTCCTTGGCCTTCTTGCATTTCTTTGGGATAATTTCATAAGATTTCTTCTACCAAAGCATGACTGCTCTCAGATTTTATCTTCTCCTTTGCTCTCACTCATGAGTTCTCCAATCCAGCCACCAGCCAAGCATCTCCAGTTCAATAAACCACTGACAATCAAAACTTAACATATGAAATATAGGACTCAGTATCTTCATTCTCACTTCAATCTGTTTCTCTTATATTCATTATCTCAGTTATTGTTGTTCAGATGTCCAGCTAGATATGATGGTGTCATTCTTTGTTGCCTCTATGCTTTTCATGGATGACAGCCTTATACATTCAACCATTAAAATATCTCTTTTTCTGCTTAGCACCATCTATTCCCACAACTATAGCTTTTGTTCAGTTTCTCATATTTTCTTGTCTGAATCAAAATATCAGCTTTCTTTTTGGACTTTCTGCTGTTTCTCCTAATCTGGTTTTCCCTACCTAATGCTAGAATAATGCTTCTTAAAAACCTAATCTATCCCTGACTGGTTTGGCTTAATAAATAGAGTGTTGGCCTATGGACTGAAAGGTCCCAGGTTCAATTCCTGTCAAGGGCATGTACCTTGGTTGCTGGCACATCCCCAGTAGGGAGTGTGCATGAGGCAGATGACCGATGTTTCTCTCTCATAGAAGTTTCTAACTCTCTATTCCTCTCCCTTCCTCTTTGTAAAAAAAAATCAATAAAATACATTAAAAAAATAAAAAACCTGATCTATCTATCTTGCTTAAAGGCACTGTGAACTAATATAAATTTTAAATATATCAATTAGTATAAAAGAACCTTCTGTATCTGCATTTAAACTACTCCAATCTCATTGTCTCTTACTTATGGCTGACATTTCACAGTAACCTTCTGTTTTGGATACATTGAAGAAATACGTGCTTTTATACTTTGTGTCTATGCATATATTATTGCCTTGTGTTTACTTTTTATTCTTTTTTATTATTCCACCTTGAATTACATATTCACTCTTCAATTCTTAATTAAAATGTGACCTCCAAGATTCTAAGATATACTATCTACTCCCACAATCACATATATACACTCATGTTCACACAGAAAGGAAATGATTAGGGGCCTTGTTTTCCCTGCTTCTACAAAGAAAACTATTTTCTGTTTTAAAAAATCCCTTCTTAAAAGAGTCTTAAATGGGAAATTTTCATACCACTGTTTATCAGGTCTTCTTACCTTTAAAATACAGATTCAATACTTGCTCAATTTCTATCATAAATTACTTCTATGACAGATAGATAGATGATAGATAGATGATAGATAGATGGTCGATAGATAGATGATAGATAGATAGATGATAGATAGATAGATAGATAGGATACAATCTTTGGTAACTCACTTTATTTTCTGAACCTTATTCTTCCTCTTCTGTAAAATAAATGTTTATACTAGATTTCTAAGTTTGCTTCCATTCATAAAATTTAAACTTAAATAGTTCTAAACATATCCCTCTGTTTTTCTCAGAAGAAACCATTTACATTAATTCCATCACTTAGATTATGGTCATTTTCATGTGCATTGATTTGATAGTCAAATATATACTACTTATATATTCTCAATCTATTTTAATATTTCACTATAATAAGATTTTTAGATATGAACTTATAACTAGAGTGAAAATACAGATATGGAGATTCTAACATTATATTTCCATCTTCAGAGAGATGAATTGTAGTCATTCCTTCGTAAGCACAGTTGTTCTGTTTATAAAGTGTGTCTCTGCCCTTGAAAATACGTTGACAAAAGGCTAAGTTAGATATTCTATTCTGTGCCACTACTGCAGTTTAGCCTCCTTTGACCTTTATTAGCTTGGTGAATTACTAGCTCGCTGAAGACATTTGTTGTTTTCCTAGATTGTGAAAAAAAATATATGTCAGGAGGCAAAATGGCTTAATGTTAAGCAAGTTGGAAGTCCACAGGTTTGAATCCCTCTTTTGTCATTGTCATATGCATACTCCGCAGGGAGTGCCTTATCAGTTGATGCCTCTATTTCCTCCTGTGGGCAATGGAGTGCAAATAGCATCATGTCTTCTGTTTTCTCTAAAGATGTTGCAACAATAAGTAGATAATAGGTACGGAAGCAAATTGACCTGTACAGGTAAAAGCCACTTTATCATTTGATAAAATATAATTTCATATTAGGGTGTACATACACATTTACTAGTATTGCTTTCTTATCATCTTTATTTCTTCATACCTATCCAGCTGAAAGCTAAAAGATGGAAATATAGGAGCTAGTATCCTTGTTTGTCCTCTGCTTTCAAAGGGACAAGTAGTTCTTTCCAATTGCTGTAATATATCCTTGGTGAGATGCTGGCAGAGGGAGCACAGATGGGTGGAGGCTTACCAGAGTTATTTTTCTAATTGTTAGAAAAGTAATAGATTAGTAATTCTGTCATATCACACTCAAGAGGATAGAAAGAGGAAGGAATTATACTGCTTTGACATTCTTCTTGGATAAAACACAATGCACAGAGCAACAAGCAAAACCCAAGACAAGGAGGTGGAGTAAGTGGGAAATGGTCTTGAGGGAATTGTCATAATTACTAAATCTCCAACTCCTTTATCTCATGCCAACTATTAAAGGTGACCTCACTGTAGCAGAAAAAAAGAAAAAAAATATTGAAGTAGCCATCCAGGACCAAGCTAGAAAAGATTTTGAGTAATCTCATATGAGCAAATAAATTTCAGGATAAGCAAATTTGCTTCTCTCTGACACGAATTAGGGACCTTGCAATAGGTCTTGATAAACAAGCTTTGCCCTAACTAGATATCTTGTTATTACAATAGTATTCATCAAGAATGCTACCCTCTAAGTACTTCAAAGTTGTTTTGATAACAACAAAAACACTTAAATACATGAATCTCATTCCCTGACTCGTGGTGAACACTGGATGGCATAAAGTAGAGATCAAAGTCGATGAGGCAACAGAGTCAGGAGAAGAAAAGCTTTCTTTATTCTTATTTTTAAATATTTCATTTAACCTCTTAAACATATCGACTTTCTCAGTCTTGCATGCTTTACAAGTGGCACTCCTACAACATTAGAGTGACAGGTTTCAAGTCCGATCTTCTAATGCAACTCTTTTTCTTAATTCTTATGCAAAGAACTAAAATTCAGCATTGATGTATTTTAGAAACTGCTCATTATGAAAAATTTTGGAAGCTCCTAAAGCTTCAAAATTGAAGTAGAGTCATATACACTCTGTCTATAACAAAGGATACATTTTTTTTCAGCACCGAATAAATAAACCACAAACATGTGAGAATATTAATTGTAGAAATAGAACATTATAGACAATGTTATTATCACACAAAATGCTTTTCAGGGTTAAATGTCAAAATGAATAATTCAAGTTTCCTATTTTCATCAAATATCTATTTTTTTATAAACTAACAGACTAATAGCAAAAGATAGAACTCTAAAAACATTGCTGCACTAGGAAATATTCCCTAAAAAGAGATGAGTAATAAGGAAAAGCTTGAACAAATTATATATTTATTCCAAGAATACTTGAAATTCAATATGGATAAAAATATAGCACAAGTTTCTGTCTTTAATTTCTTACCTTTCTTCTATAAAACTACTCCAGTTGTATCTGAAAAGTACCAAATGGAAGATTTATTATCACAGAAAAAATTGAAATTTTCACACTATCTTAAGATGATGGACCTTGTATGGTAGATCTAATTTATCCTTTAAATTTTTAATCTGAAGTATCTATTGTTTACCTGTGTGAAAGTCTGCTAGAGGTGTGATTCTAGGATCCTACCATTGCTCTGCAATGTCAAAGCAGCTGGGGTTGGGAGGGGGGGGTTGGTGTATTAGAGAATTGATAAATGTCACTCTCAGTGATACTTATTGAACAAACAACTGAGCACATTTTTGGATTTGGCATTGTGGGATTTATAAAATGCAAATAAGATATAATCACTACTTTGGGGGGAAAATGTAATAAAATACTGTAAAAGTCTAGTATATTAGAGTCTACCTACGGGCACTTTCTTATTGATGTTTCTTGACTAAGTTCTGCTATTTACCATATGACATGGATTACAAAGTAATTGCCTCCTGGCTATATCTTTGGGATAATTTTGAGATGGGAGAGATAATGTTTGAAAACATATATGAAGGAATAAAATTGAAATTCTTAAAGCAATATTAGAAATGTTCTCAACCAAAGGACTTGTATGCATGCATGTAAGCCTGACTAATGGCCACAGACACCAAAGGGGTAAGAGCATGAGTGGGGTGGTTGTGTTATGGGGGGATAAGGACACGTATGTAATACCTTAATCAATAAAGAAAGGAAAAAGAAAGAAAAGGAGTAAAACAAACAACAACAAAAAGAAATGACAAATTTGGGGAAACTACTTGAAATGTACTAGTACAATGGCTACTACCTATAAAAATGATGAAGATGCTAATATTTATTTTTATGTGTCAGACTGTATGTTAATATATACAAAATACTAAACAGTTTAATTCACAGAAGAAAAATATCAATTGTAAACCTAAGAGAAAGTATTCTATTTTCCTTATAATCAGATTAAAGCAGCAATAAAAGGCTGCTTCCAAAATTAACCAAGATGATAAAAACAATAATAACCAAATGTATTATGTTTACTTTCAGACATTGTTGTTTAAAGTCTAAATTAGTACAAACTTTCTGGAGTGAAAATTCGACAAAATCAAAAGTATGAATCCATTTCTACATCAAGGAATGTGTCTTGGAGAAATATTGATATGCACCAAAATGGAGTTATGTTATGCCATTTTAATAGTGAAGATTGGAGTGAATTCAAATGCCCAGCAATGGAAGATTTGATAAGTAAGTTATTATACACTCATACTATAAAAACATTAAAAATTATGTTGAAGGTGTATGTTTACTAACATGGAAAGAAGTTTACTATTTATTGTTTGTGAATAAAAAATAGATTATAAGAACATAAACTCAGCATACAAAATATCTTTTTTTTTTTTCAAAAAAAATTTGTAAAACAGGTCTGGAGAAAATAAGCAAACAATAACAATGGTAAGGTAATCTCTGGGTAACTTTAAAGGAGATTTCAATTTTTTTTTGTTCTATTTTGTTTATAGTTTTTCTAATTTTTCTATTATTAATACATATTATTAAAAAAAACAAGAATAATTTTTTAAAAAGAAATGTTTTAAATATTTTATGTACAAAAGCTGAAATTTGACAAACTCTCTCTTCCTCAGCCAAGTAGTTAAGATGTATATGTTTTTAAAAAGCAAGTATCTGTGACCTATAACTATGGCCACAAAGTAGAGAACATCTACTGAAGTTCCTCAAGGATCCTTGGAAGCTAATGCCATTAGAACTGTCCTTATCTGACCCTACTCCACTTTCAAGGCAAACCTGAGCACAGATATGAGATAGAAAACTTTCCTGTACACTTAAGCATGTATGCTGTCATATGAATTCATTTTGCAGCTGTTGGTGTGTGTGGGAGGGGAGAAAGGGGTATTTGAAAGTTATGTTTGCTATAATCTCTAGTGTGCAGTTTAATTTCTCATTATGATAATGTTTTTGCACTTATCTCTCGGTTCATTTCTTTTCAGAATGTTCCTTCCATTACTGTATTATCATCACACATACACTTGTTCCAATTACTTCACATAAAATAACATGCTTTATAATATTTTTGTTTAAATACATTGTTATTTAGGATGTCTTTTTGTTCAAAAGATAGGAATCTAGCTAATTTTCCATATTTTAAATTATATAATTTTTGCTAGATACATTTTAAGACCCATTTCTATCCTTCAGTGCTTTAATCTATGAAAGTCAGCCTGTGGCTGAAACTGGTTTGGCTCAGTGGATAATAAGTCTGTGGACTAAAGGGTCCCAGGTTTGATTCCAGTCAAGGGCATGTACATTGGTTGCAGGCACATCCCCAGTAGGGGGTGTGCAGGAGGCAGCTGGTCTATGTTTCTCTCTCATCAATGTTTCTAACTCTCTATCCCTCTCTCTTCCTCTCTGTGGGAAATCAATAAAATATACTTTTTAAAAAGAAAAAAAGACAAAGAAAGTCTGCCTGTGGTATTTAGATGTTTTCCTACATGATCTTATGATACATAATCATACTTAGATTCAGACTATATCAGGAAAAATACATTCATCAGGACATTTTCCAGGGCATTTTCTTTTCTATGCTTAAACAAGCTATTAGAGGATTTAAGACTATAGAAGAGGTTGGTTGTTCTGGTTTTGGGTTCATTCATGTATGATTTTACACATGAAAAAGGGTCCATAGAGCCAGAGTGCAAGAGAAAGGCAAGTGCTGTCAGATGAACAATCTGCAAATTCCATTTCTAAGAGCAGGCTGATGGTGACCTCATAGTTTTACTCTTATACCTGGATAATCTTGCAATTCAAAGATTAATGAAAAACAATCTTACAATAACTGCACATCATAGCACTAGGACCCCAAATTTATTGTATACCCTTCCATATCACAGAATGGAATTTCTCTCAGTATTTTGCTGAGCTCCATTTCATAAAGTTCTGGACAGGCCTTAAAAAATGAAAGCAAAACTAGAATTATCCTCATACAGAAATAGATCTCAGCTCTATTATTCAATTATTTAATCTGTTCAGAATCTAAGAAGATTGTCTGGATAACCTTGATGAAGTTCCTCAAGTTCCCTGAATCTATACTTCCTTATCTTTTAAATAGAAATTCTAAAGTCTTACCAATTATCACTCATTTTTAAAAGGTAGTGCTAAGGTGGCTGGCATTCCATAAGCCTGTAATAGGACACCATTTTAAACTCATCATTAACATGTGTCCTCAGGGTATGCAGCTCAGGAGCTAGCAGTCCTTAATTGGACTTTATTAGACTTAAGGGACTCCAGGGCTGTCTGCACAGTGAGAACAGCTCAACTGCAAACCATGGAGTCAGAACAGTCATGGAGAATGTCAGAAGGACAGAGCAACATTCTCAGGGCTCTCAGAATAGGAGTGATTATTTTTCTTGTTTTGATATCATCAACATTTTTTTACAATTCCACTGGCCAGAGTCACATAATTAGATATTACTTGGGTGACCTAAAAGAACTTTTAAACTTAGAAAATAAATTTGTAAACTTCACATACATATAAAAAAACCAAGCTCACAACTGATAAAAAAGTCCAGAAAGCAAAGTTATTATGCTTTTTAGTGATGAACAATGTGTACAATATTTCTGAGTTTGATTCTTAAATCATAAAGTTATAAATAAATTTAGTATTTGCTGAAAGTATACCAGAATATAAAAAAATAATAATAATTGTATTGAATATAAATTTTGTGGCATATATTGAGTGGTTAATTGAATGAGAAATTCTAAATGAGTGAAAAGCAAATAGTAAACTTGAAAGAACCCTTGCATGTAAGTAGTGAATATTATCAGGACAAGGTCAGAAATAGATGGTATACAGAATAATTGGACCAGAACAATCATTTACTAAAGATATGTGGTCACAAGTTAAATGAGTGACTTTCTATCTTCACTTTGATCCCTCACTTGTTTATGAGGAGTATTATAAACACAACTATTTGCAAAGATAAACTAAGACAAAAAAGAAATGTTTTAATGTTTCAATTCACTCGCAGTCTCTGAATACACACTTCTACCCTCATGTGTGCCAGCGTTACGTCTTTCTATTTGGTCTCTAACGTAGACTGCTCATGTTCACCAAATGACTTTTTCCATATACTGGTATTAAGACCAAACTTTTCAGTGAAAAAAATGTTAAAGTAGTTCAAGTATTATGATTTCTTTTTACATTTTTCTATACTGTACTCCACCCCCTCTGTCTTCATCTTTTCTCTTCTAGCAAATACTTGATAAGTGACAACTACACACCAAACACTATAGTAGTTGACAAAGGAATTATATTAGTTATTTCCTGCTGTTTTACAAATTAACACAAAATCAATGGTATACTCAACTATTTATATTAGTATTTCTGAGGGTCAGAAATACAAAGGCAACTTATTGGGTGGTTCTGACTTGTGGTGTCTCCTGAAGTTAGAGTCTCATGTGGTTACAGCTTCAGTCTCTTTAAGACGTATCTGAACTAGATGATATACTACAAAGGAAGCCTAGTCACATAGCTGTTAGATAGAGGCTTCAGTTTGTCACTGGTCATTGGTTGTTTCTCAAACTGTGAATCTCATATAGTTGCAGGAATGACTGTACCACATACTAGGTAGTTTACCCAATGCATGCACATACATTGAGAATCAAAATTATATGGATACAATTATCATCAGTTTAGACTGTTCCTTTCAGTGATGCTGGCATTGTTTCCATTAATGTAACTTTTCTAAAAGTGTTTGCATCTCTGGCTGACCATAATGCTCCAAAATCACACTGACAGATCTCTTCGACATGTGCCCTTTCCTACTTCAGGATTTTGCGAGTGTGCAATTTCCTTTAGCTTCTTAGTGCCTCTAGTATTTAACTTAGAGGATCTGTAAGGCACACCCTTAAAATCCTTAGAGGACATTTTTTTTCTTGATTGCATGGCACTCTGAGGAAGCATCACCTTAGAACTTTATGAGGTCTTAACAGAGATTTTGTAGTCTCAACCTTGGCAGGGTTTGCTATCTTGGGTGGTGGAGAATTTTCAAATCCATCAAATACTTGTGCCTTTCTATTTAACAGTACTTACTTGAGTAAATCTCTCTCTTCTCACATTTCACTGTAAGCACCAAGAAGAAATCGGGTGACATTTTCAGCAGTAGGTATGAAAATCTCCATAATTACATCTCCTAATTCATTAGGTACATTTTCTACATTTCATGTTCTTGCAGGTATCATTTTTAGTAAGATATTGATAACTTTATTTTCAGCCATCAGACACTGCTTCTTAAGTAATGGTCATTATTTTACGTAGAGTTTCTTCAGAGCTTTAAAAATCTTTAGTACCTTTCCTTTCAAAGTCCTGTCAGTTGTATCCACTTCCCAGTTCCAAAGAGTTTATACCTCAGTCACAGCAGTCTGATGAACCCCTTCTAGGTACTAAAATCTGTATTGAGTACGACCTTGCCTTGAAAGTTATGCTCTGTAATTTTAGCTACATTCTGTTTGTTAGAAGAGAGTCATAAAGTACAGCCCACAATGAGGGAAGGGGTTCTAAACTCTTTGCAGGGATAAGTGTCAAAGTATTTGATTTGTGGGCATATTTTGGAACACTGCAGGAAGATAAAATGAGTAAGACATATCCTTTTATGTCAAAGCTTTCATAACCAGTAAAAGTAACAAATACATAACTAAATACATGATTCAATACAAAATATACTCAAATAGATTTATGTGAAATAATTTTTAAACACAGAGAAAGAGGAATAAAGCACTTACAGTTTGGATAAGTTTGTAAAGTTTAAGGATGAATAGCAATTTACAATGCGAGGAGGTGGGAAATGCTATTCTAGGCAGAGAGGACAGCATGAAGAGCAGGGGCAGTTTGGGAAATGTTACTAACTAAGTCCATGAGAGATGCCACATAAAAATGCAAGGAGTCACAGGATTGGGTGTTGGCTAGTGTCCAATTGTGAAATCCAGGAGTCATAGGATTGGGTTAAGCTAATGTGCAATTGTGAAGAGAATTATTTACTATGGTAAGGAGTTTGAACTAAAAATCCAAAGAAGATTGATTTTACACGCATGAAATTTGAGGTTTCACATTTTATTTTAAATTCACAAGGCATTTCATGCTATTCTATAATAAATCAGTTTTTTTTGGTTTGTTTGTTTTTACATTTAAAAAATTTACCCAAACAGTTGCAAACTACAGCATAGTTAACAATGATGAGACACAATGAGATCGCCCTGAAAAGGGGATCATAGTCAACCTGTTTGAGAAAGTGACCGCTGGAAATAGTGAAGACTACAGCCTACGTTTTGAGAAATTTGGAAGGGCATGCTGAAGGTTATTGTATTAGATGATTGATGTCTGAACACTGAAGTTGTAACTTGAGAGAAAAAGCAGATTTGAGAGAGTTTATAGAATAAGACAGCTTCTTGGAATTAACATGATTATTTATATTTCATAAAATTTTTGTTTTCAAACAACTGGCTCAGATAACTATTTGCATAAAATATATTTCTCTTGGGGAGCCACCTGTTTGCTTGGTCCATTTTGTAGCAATCACTGTCAGGCAGAGAGCTGTTTGTAAGACAATACACTCAGAACACATTCTACTCCAGAGATCCTCTTTTTCTTTTCAATTATGAACAGTTTTTTCTACAGCAAGGCTGAACTAAGTTAATTAAATGACCTATCTTTATGTATCTACTTTTCCAGAAAAACTAAAGGGTAGAATTTGTAACCGTAAAATTATTGTTGTGTTTAGGCCAAAAGCTGGTTCAGATATTAAAAGCTATGTCTATAATCTACCAAACAAAAGTTTTCACAAAAAGGAAGTAAAATATTTATCTTGCTAACACTCTATCCTATATAAGAAAACGCTAATATGCAAATTGACCGAATAGTGGGATGACTGGTTGCTATCATGTGCACTGACCACCAGGGGGCAGATGCTCAAGGCAGGAGCTGCCCCCCTGGTGGTCAGTGAGCTCCCCGTGGGGAATAGGGCCTAAACTGTCAGTTGGACATCTTCCAAGAGCTTCCAGACTGTAAGAGGGTATAAGCCTGGCTGAGGGAACACCCACCCGAGTTCACAAATCTTATGCACCAGGCCTCTAGTTTTCAAATAAAAATATATTTTTTAAATATATATTAGCCACATTAAAAAAAGAGAATATTCCTGCTTATATTTCTATTTCTTCAACATCAGCAGTTCACAACTGGCCCTGAAAGAAAACAGGTAAACAATAAAATCTGTCTTCCTATCTGCCCCATATACCCAGTTTCAGAGGTGACAGAGAAAAAAGACAGGGAGACTGCTGCTCAAATCCTGTTTTTCAAGAGGATGACATAAATCATGTATACTGAGAAGATGCGGATGTTTAAATGCCTTACTTATCTTCCATTAACAGTCAATTAGCCTGAGGAGAAAACTTTTAGTAGGTATGGGAGGAATTGTCAGAATGCTTACTGGAGGTGGATCAAAAGGCAATAATAATCTCCATGCCAAGATGCCTCCTACTCCCCAAATCCCCATGAAATCTCAACAATCCCTGAGTTAAACAGATGTGATTCTATATGCTTAAAACAGAGAAAAGGAAGAAAAAAGAACAGAACTAGCAATTTAGAAAGAATTCTCCCAGAGAGCAAGATCCAACTTTAAACATTTTAGAATGCCAAGTAACTGAATCTATGCCAAAGAAAGGTATTCACAATAACGATGGCTTAAAATCATAATTAGGGGCAGGGAAACAGTGCTGTCTGTTAAAAACCTATCAGCAGGGTGGAGTGTTACACATACAAAATAAGATATGCGGATAGGTACATTAGAGTGTTCCCATAGAATTCCATTTTAACACAATTTACACTGAGAACAGAAAATGCGACTCAGGAAAGAAAAGAGGCACTGGTGTTTTACTGCAGATAAATATTCAACTTTTCACATAAGGTAGGTTTTACCAAGTAGTACATCAGGATATACCTGAAGTTTCAGCATTGTTATACCTTCTATTTACTTTTGTAGCCTGCTATTGTCCTTCTATCCCCACATCAGAATGTCACTTGCTAGAAATTAGGGGAGTATGGAGCAGGTTATGTGACTGCTTTTTAGAATTAACTGAATGATTTCTATTTCATGGCATGTTTGTTTTCAAACAACAGGTTCTGGTACCTGTGTGCACAGAATGTATTTCTCTTGGGAAGCCAGGTGTGGAACAGCTCAGCAGAGGCCAAAAAGTTGGCAGCATGTGTCGAATCTTAAATGAACTAACTACTGACAATGTTTCAAAAATTATTTTGAAATAGAGATTCACAGAAAGTTGCAGAAGAATGCAAAGGGAGGTCCAGTTAACCATAGATAACAATAGCACAATGTTAAAACCAGACAATTAGCATTGGTGCTATGCAGAATTTATTCAGATTTTATCAATTTATACATGCACTCATTTATGTGTGTGTATATATTTCTGTGCAGTTTTATGATGTGTATTTTTAGGTAACTACAACCATCATCAAGATTGCAGAACTGCCCTAGCTGGTTTGGCTCAGTAGATAGAGTGTCAGCCTGCAGACCAAAGGGTCCTGGGTTTGATTCTGGTCAAGGGCATTGTTTCTCCTTGATCCTGCTCACTGCACCAGTTATTGGAGTACTCACTCCTTGAATCCTGCTCCAATACATCAACTGTTGTATCCGAGTCCCTCTTCCAGGGGCTAGACCTCCTTGGACACTGGGCATTAGAAGATGAAGAAGACATGAGAAGTTGTGGGTATATAAGAGAGTCTTTATTGTAGAAGCCAGTGGCCATGTAGCCATGGCTCACAAGGAGCCATCAGTCCAGCAAAGTAGTCCTTGCTAATACAGTAGCAAACATAGGAGCTGTCCTAGTAAAAATAGCCAGCACCAGCTGGTCAGTAATAGATCTTCCAAAAAATGCAGCCCCACACCTGCTGGTCAGTAACATACTTTATACTAACTTAGACAAAAGAGGCGTTTTGCCAAATAGCAATCTCAATATTTGGGTTACCGAAAAACATGCCTGTGTATATACATTGCTGCATCCTTGATTTTGCACCTGCATAAAGCAAATTAGCTTTGAACACACTGATTAAGATTCCCATGCTCAGAGTGGCCTTGAACACCCAGTGTACTCTAGATAGGCATGTACCTTTTTTGCAGGCTCCTCCCTGGCCTGGGCCCTGGTTAAGGTTCATGCAGGATGCAACCAATCCATGTGTTTCTCACACATTGATGTTTCTCTCTGTCTTTCCCTCTCTCTTCCACTCTCTAAAAATCAATAGAAAAATATTCTCGAGTGAGGATTAACAAAAAATAAAAAATAAGATTGCAGAACTAGACCAGCCAGTGTGGCTCAGTGATTGAACATTGACCTATGACCCAGGAGTTCACGGTTTGTTTCCTGGTCAGGGCATATGTTTAGGTTGTGGGCTCAATCACCAGTTTAGGACAGGGGGTGGGGGTGCAGGAGGTAGCCAACTGATAACTCTCTCTCATCATTGATGTTTGTATTTCTCTCTGTCCTTCTGCCTTCCTCTCTGAAATCAACAAAATATATATTTTTAAAAGATGGCAGAACTATACCTTGTGTTAGCCTTTATGTATAACCACACCAACCCCTTTCCCTCCATCCCTTACTCCTGCCTACCACTAATCTTTTCCCCGTCTTTATTTCATTGAGGAAGAAAAAATTCTCTTCTGCCTCTGTAGCTTATTTTGTCTGGTTTAAGAATTAAAGTTATATGAGACAGATTAGCAGAAGAAAATAAAGTTTTATTTAAAATGTATAAGGGATTCATAAGAACAATGAGGACAACAGGCCGTCAGGCAGTTGGGGCTTACATGCAATTATGAACTAAAGAGAAGAGCTAGGAGTCTGGGCCTTCAAATGAGAGGAAGACAATTCACATGGAGAAGGAAAAAAAAAAAAAGTTTGGTAAACAAATGTTTGCTATGCCATGCAGAGACAATGGAACCCAGAGAGGACTTTGTACTTAAGCTTTGAGGAGTTCCCCTACCTCACTTAGCCCGTAATTTTTGTAGCTCTATCTGGTGACAGTGCTTGTCCTGTATCAAGCCCTTTTTTTAATTCTTTCAGGCAGTTAAGGGAGATAGAAACAAGCTTTTCCTGAGCCATCTGGACTTCAATAGTCTTCAGCTTAGAATAACTCCATGTGCCAAGGTGATACATTCTGGGAGTGCTTATTCTGAACCCCTAGTTATTTCATTATTTTAAGACTATTATATACCATTGTTTTATGTATATAAGATGATTTTTTATTCTAAAATCTTTAGACTGGAAATCAAGGGGCATCTTATCCATGGAACTCAGCCAAAGAGGAAGCCACAGAGGTGTGAAGCTGCCCATACCTTGTCAAACAGGCTTCCTCCAATTACGAGCCTTAAGTTACTGACATCAGCTGATGCCATAACTGGAGGTGGAGGTGGACAGTGCACAGATGTAACAGGAACTGGAACATTCTGAGCCCATAAAGATATAAAATATATTAAAAGATAAATACAAGTAGGCATTGTCTTGCTCTGCAAAATTCAAACTGGATGTAATCAGCTATGCAAAAGAGCATGGAAAAAGAGCTGCAGAGAGACAATTTGAACCTCCTCCCTCTGAGTGTATGATCAAACAATGGAGAAAACAGGAAGAACAACTCTGTAAGATGCCAATAAAAAAGAAGGTCTTAAGAGGAAAACCAGTAAAATGGGCAAACTTGGAGCAGAGGCTTAAGACTTGGATTATGGAACAGTGTTAGAGTGGCTTATGAGTGTCAGCCAAGCTTATTCAATGTCAGGCAAGAATGTTTACAAGCAAAATGAACATTGTTGATTTTATATAAAAGGCAAAATGGTGCATCAATTTTATGAGGAGAGAAGGGTTGGCCATGAGAACATGAACAAAGAAAATGCCACCAGTTTATGAGGATGATCTCACATATATAAATAGTGTCTCAGAAGACAGCAGTAATACAATAGAATTTGAAGAAATTGATATGTCTGGAACTAATAGTGATGAAGAAGAGGGCAGTGATGCAACAGAGGCTGAATAAAGTGATATGCTGCATAATATAATAGTACTGGTATGTAAACATTACCTGTGGCAATTACTAAATAAAAATGTGTTCTGTTTTATGTTTACAATATTGATTTCTTAATTTTGGGTTGGAAAAGTGGGGGAGGGGGATGTCTTATACATGGGGGCATCTTATACATTGAAAAAGTATGGTAAATGAAATACATGTTAGTTTTGTATAAATCTATATATAATATATACATATATTTTATTCACATAATATACATAAAGGTGGATTTAAACTTTTTTTTTTTTTACTAAACATAACTTCTTTAAGGTTCATCCATATTGCTGCATATTTCAGTAGCTTATTCCTTTTACCTGCAGTCTATGGTATGGGTATGTCACAGATTATTTAACTGTTTACCCACTGAAAGACATTTGGGTAATTTCCGGTTTGGGCCTATTAAGTGAAGTTGCTATGAACATTTGTGTTCAAGTTTCTGTGCTACTCTAAGTTTTCATTTATTAGAGATAATTGCCCAAAAGAGCAATTTCTGAGTCCTATGTAAGTGTCATTTTTAGTTTTAAAATAAATTGCCAAACTATTTTCTGTACAATTTTACAGTAGCTGTACAATTTTACATTAAAAAACATGATCCAGTTTCTCTACATCCTCATCTGCATTTGATGCTAAGAGTGTTTTATTTTTTTTTTAACTTTAGTATATATTTAAATAGGTTTGTAACATTATCTCATTGTGGTTTTAATTGTATTTTCCTAGTAGCTCATGACATTGAACAAAGTTTTTATGTTGTCTGTAAGTTTTCTTCAATGAAATATTTATATTTTTTCCGATGAAGGTGTTAAAAAAAAAGTCTCCCCAAAAATATGCCACTTTGGCATGAGAATTATTTTGAGCTAAAGGCAATATTTTGAGCTATTATCAGCAATACCTTTATACTTAAGAAACTTAGCTGTATCACAGGACAGCTTTTGTTTTCCAAACATTTCTTGTCTCCCTGTGAAGAGGCCTTTGAGCCTCTGTATCACCAGACCCCTACTCCTTTCCTTAGTGCCCCCTCTCTCTCTATATATATAATAGGCAAAGTGTCCCCTCAGGAGATTGACCAGGAGACTGGGAGTTTGATCTCTCACTATGACATTCACTGAGCACCAGGGGGCAATATGGAACATGGCAGGTGACCAGAGGTAAAGGCAGAGCACTGAGGAAGCGAGGCAAGGAGGAGGCAATTGGTCCTGTTTCAATGACTAGGCCTAAGGACCCTACTCGTGCATGAATTTTGTGCACTGGGCCTCTAGTGTTATATAAGTCTCAATGACCCAGCTGCCCTGTAAGTCTCCATATGTTTCTGAGGCTCCCATTCATACATAATTATATTTGTTTTTCTTCTGTTAATCTGTCATATGTCAGTTTGTCATCAGGAAAGTTGAGGTATCTCCCCACTGCATGCTGGGATGGAGTCCTTATAATATCTTGAGAAAAAAAAAAAATTTTCTGAGACTCACACAGGAGGATGAGTGATTTTTAAAAATATATATATTTTATTGATTTTGTACAGAGAGGAAGGGAGAGAGATAGTTAGAAACATCGATGAGAGAGAGTCATCCATCAGCTGCCTCTTGCACACCACCTACTGGGGATATGCCCACAACCAAGGTACATGCCCTTGACCAGAATCAAACTCGAGACCCTTCAGTCCCCAAGCCGACACTCTATCCATTGAATCAAACCGGTTTCGGCAGGATGAGTGATTTTTATTTGCATGGAATTACATCCTTGGGTTTTCAAAGTCCCATTTTTCTTAATCCAGTCCTGGGAGAATTGTAATTGGGGTTTCAATAGAGCTGAAAGCAAAGCTAGTGTCTAGAGTTTCTGTTCCATGTTGTGTCTGGGTCCAGTTCAGCATTAGACTAGTTATATCCATTAGTCCATTGTGTGTGTGGGGGTCCACATGCCACTGAACACATGGGAGACTGTCAGGAAGCAGGAGTGAGAGCCCCACAAGTTAGGAGTCAATCAAGAGCACAAGAGGACAAACTCCTTTGTATAGGGAATTACATATCCCACATTTTGAGCCTTCAGTGGCCATGCCCATACTGGTGAATGACCCAGGTTTGACTGTTGGAGAAATACTCTCGCACTACCACCCCAGCTTCACTGGGCATGCATCTGTCTCCCTTCCATTGGACACCTGGAGAGTGCAAAGCTACAGCATTCAGGCAAAGCTGCCCACATTACATGTGTGTAATATTTGACTTTCCCTTTGCTTCTGATAATTTTAGCCTATCTTATAGTAGCAGGCACACTAAGCTGCCAGATGGTTGATTTCTAATATGTGGGGTAACTGTTCATTTATGTATCCCTGCCAACAGCACCATAGGGCCTTGTTCCTTAGGGCAACTGACAGAAGATAGAGACCTTCGCACCAATTAAGAATAATTATTAACAAATATAAAGAAGAGGGAAATGTTAAGCCTGTAGGGCAATACCATCCTTAACAGCCATTTACTTCCAACTTTCTACCACCGAAGAACAAAGACCAGGAAAATCCCGCTGGACACCAGGGGTCAGACCATACAAGAAATGGAAACAAATATAATTTGGGTAGCTTTGCCAGAATGCTGCAGCTTTGGACTCTCCTGAAGGCATCTGTTGGCACACCTGCATTTCATCCACATTCCATATGCATTCCAAACCCACCAGCTCCGTCTCCAAACCCACTGCAGACAAGTTTCCCCACCAGTGACTGTATATGAGGATGAAACTCCAGCTCCTGGGTACTGCCGTCATCTGCCCAATGGATATGCTGTGCAGCCCTTCCCTTTGGATATCCCATCCTCAATTCCCTTTCCCTAATTAATTTTAATTTTCTTAAATCACCATCTGATGTGGCTATTTAGCCTACCCTCGAGCACTATCCACCATGTTCACCTTTCATTAACCTAGAACCTGGAATACAGAAGACACTCAATGAGTGGAAGCCACAGCTATTCAGATTGATCTGGTACCCAAAATACAAAGGTACTTTAGAGCTCCCTCCAAGCCTCATGTTATATCCATTTACAGGCTTTACCCACAATAACCATCATCTCTCATCATACTTTCCACCCTTTTCCATTAATACTCAGTTAGTGTTTCAAAAAATTAAAGAGAAGGTCTTTTGTTTTGTTTTATAAAAGGTAAGTAAAGATATCTAATGTAGAAACACAAGGATAAATTGAAAGATTCTGAAAAGACTCAAATCAGAAAAACATAAACAACAACGTTAAGTTGATATCAAGAGAATAAAGAAATTAAGATTACAAATCCTTGTTATTAAAAATGTGATCTGTATGTTGTGCCCAGCAACATCACCATAACTAGGAAGTTAATTAGAAATAAAAATATTGAAGTGTTACAGAAAACCAAAGAAGAACAAAGTAATACTTAGAGAGTTGGAGTTACATTTATTACGTGTGGGTCCAGAGGAAAATGTATCTCAAATTCTGGGCCCTAACATGCAGGAATTTTCCCTATTTATATGATTTTACCTTCTTTGTCTCCCAAATATGGAGTGTTTCCGGGCCCCTTTTGCAAGTTCTTAAAGAGCCAGTGTGTACTGGGGCCTTGAGAACTCAACCAGAGGCCTGGCCTGGCGCCAGCACTGATGACCTTGTCTGGAGAAAGTTAAATCCACAGAAGCCAAATAGCAGGGTTAAAATTTCAAACAGCAGTTTTCATACAAGATGGATACTTCAGAAGTATGGTAGCAACCATACTTGGGTAAAAAAAGCTGTTTAATATTTTAACCTTGCTGTTTTGGGTTCTGTACTCATTTAAAAGTTATTTTGATTTTCTGAACTAATGTATGCTATCCTAATACTCCATTGCTATGATTTTAATCTCACTGTGATCTCACTGGTCATTGAAGTATATTCGTCTGGGACCCAGGACAGATCAATTATCCTAAATTGTCTCAGTAGCTACAGATAACTGAGTTTCGGTTGACTCAGTGGTTCTGGAATCAGAAGAGCACAAATTATCCTAAATTGCTACAGAGAGTGCATTCCTGTTGACTCAGTGATCCCAGAATCTGGACAGCACAATTTTTCTAAATTGTCCAGGTGTTCTGTCCCAGATAATGTTTCTTTTTTTAAATTTTTTAAAAAATATATTTTATTGATTTTTTACAGAGAGGAAGAGAAAGGGATAGAGAGTTAGAAACATCGATGAGAGAGAATCATCCATCAGCTGCCTCTTGCACACCCCCTACTGGGGATGTGCCCGCAACCAAGGTACATGCCCTTGACCGGAATCGAACCAGGGGCCTTTCAGTCTGCAGGCCTATGCTCTATCCACTGAGCCAAACCGGTTTCGGCAGGATAATGTGTTTTTGTTGATTCAGCGATTCGTAGATACTGTAGATACTTTAGATAACTAACTTGCTCAGTTTCACGTCTATAAAATTCTGAAACAGGTTCCTCATTCCAGACCCAAAGATGTAATCGATACTTTTGTGATATTCTGCCAATAAAAACTGATAAATCCTCCCTTCCTCCACTTGATGGACAGAAGTAAACCCCACCTTCAGCCAGACATTCCTGAGCTCTGAACCACCAATCAGCATCTGCCAAATACCCTAAGCCCCCATTCCTAAATCCCTAGGTCCCTAATCACCAATCAGTGTGTGCAGAGTGCCCTATGTCCCATCCCCTATCCTTAAAGGTGCTTGTACCCCGGCCCTTGCTCTCTTCAGCCCCTCTCTCTGTGGAAGGAGCAAGCAGGGGTACCCACCTCCCCAATAAAGTCTGTGTGTGTTCTGCCATCCCAATCTCTGGTTACCTTCTTATTTAATCTATCATAAACGGGATGTGGCAAACTGTTCAGGGCTGCGAGGTCTGGAGCACTTTTGCTCCCTCCTATGCCATGGCCCTTAATAAATGACTCCATAATTCAACTTTTTTGAGGCATCCTTTGTAAGATGGGGAATACACTACAACACTATCAGGCTCCCATTCCAGATTTACAGAATAAAAATCTATATTTTATTAAAATCCATAGGTAATACATGTGCCTATTATTGATTAAGAAAAAACAAACTTATTTAAACAACAGAAGACAGAAATGAATATATATATATATATATATATATATATATATATATATATATATATAATTGATTGATTGTGACAATCACAAACTTTACCAAAAAAAAAAAAAAAAAGTTATAAATAGTGATAGTGAACTTTTGGACTGGAACCCAGATTCTTTGTCTGCCAGAATCAAAGAATGAATCCAGATACAGAAAGTGGTATAGCAAAGGTGGATATTTATTGAAGAGCAAATATAGACTTCCATGTAGGGAGGGGAAGAGTCCCACAGAATTGACTCCCATGTAGGGAGGGGAAAAGAGTCCCACTGGGTTCCTCTTCCCAAAGGCTTATAAAGGCAATATATATATATATATATATATATATATACACATTTAATTTAGCTTCTCCTACTTTCTTCATTATTTTTTCTTGCTTGAGTTGTGGAAACAGAGGTTCTATGGGCTTAACTTAGAAAGAAAAGGGGATGAGAGGCTAAACTGATTAATTTACTAATGAGCTATTGAAGCAGGAATTTTAGGGGGACATAGGGAGGCTTAGGGATTTTTTTATAATGGAAAAGCCCAGGGCTGCAGACAGGGAGAAGGTACATTTCCATAACACAAGGAAGCCAGGTGCAGTTACATTTCCATAAGACAAGGGAGCAGCAACAGGTATATTTCCATAAGACAAGGGAACTGAAAATAGCCAAGAAAGGTCTATAGTTACAGAATAAAGAGAAGGAAGCCCTTCATTCATTCAGAAGAAGAAAGCCCGAAGGGAATAGGAAAACAATAAGGAAGGAAGGGGTAGGGGGGAAGAATCTCACTTGTCCCTTGTGAAGTTTGACCTTTGAGCCCAGGAATTACTATGGTGACCAGTCTAAGAGAATAGTGGCCAATCAGAGAGGATATCTATTGGGGCACCAGGATCTGCAGCCTTTATAAGCCTTTGGGAAGAGGAACCCAGTGGGACTCTTTTCCCCTCCCTACATGGGAGACAATTCTGTGGGATTCTTCCCCTCCCTACATGGAAGTCTGTATTTGCTCTTCAATAAATATCCACTTTTGCTATACCACTTACTGTATCTGGATTCATTCTTTGATTCTGGCAGACAAAGAATCTGGGTTCCAGTCCAAAAGTTCACTATCACTATTTATAACTTTTTTTTTTTTTTTTTTTTTGGTAAAGTTTGTGATTGTCACAATCAATAGAATTTGTGCCTTGAAACTTAAGTACAGTGATAAAGCCTCAATTTTAAACTTTAAGGCTTATTAAATTACTTTGCAAATAATTGGTATTCTTATATCCAAAGAAATGAATACAAGGAATATAGTTAAGTTATTCTGTACTTTAGCATAATGCACACCATTGAGTGGCATTGGCAGTTAGCAATTTCAAAAATGTACTCTTTTTAGACTCCCTAATTTTTTTCAAAAATGAGGCATAACAAGGAGAGCTAAAGACAAGTTGTATGGGAAATGAAAATCTTTTTTTCTCTACTCATCTAGGTTCTTAGCTGAAAACATTCTGTAATAAAGGACAAATTCACATCAGAAAAACAAGCAAGGTTTAATAACATGTATTCCTCCTGGATACCTAGTAGAGACCCAGAAAAACTGAGTAACTCCCAGAAATTTCCCATCTATCATTCCCAACTAGAGACAAACGATGTTGGGGATTGGTAAGCCAGTTCTGAGAGGTTATCAGGCAAAACTTAGAAAAGGATATGGTGGTTATTGGATTTCACTGCCTTCTCTATTGACAAGAGTTTCTAGAGAGATTTAGTCATCCTTCTCTTACTGGATAAGATAAGAAATGCAGATAAGAAAACAGCTTTACAAATGGCTGTTTATAACAAATGTAAATGTCTCTTACAAAAGGATAACTTCCACTTGGTCTTCACAGCTTCTCCCATGTCTGCTATTAAAAAAAAAAATAATAAAATAACCAGCTAAAAATTATTCTTATGCCAAATAAACATATTTTGTTCTTCTTTATAGTTTTGGGGCTGAAAACCTGTGAAAAAAAAATATAAAGGTAAGATATTAACTGTAAAAAAAAAAGACATAAATGGAGCCATTTAAAAATGATGCTGAAACAGCCATTCCAGCGGAACTGTATTGCTTATGCTTTACCTTAAACCTTTGGATGGATAGAACCACAATCATCTTACCATTGTGTATAAAAACAGAAGATAAGTATATATTTTGATCACCAGGAATGATAATCATGGACATTCTACTGCAGATAGAATTGTTATGGCAGAAAACAGGCTGGCAGAAAGTGACAAGCCAAACGCATTCAGAGGTTCAGAAAAGGACTGTTCAATTACACTGATGCTGGCTCAGCAGAATCCTCTCCTGAGTCTGAGCCAGGAACCAAGTGGGGTTTGGCCTTTTATATTTTCTTAGGCTTTTTGTCTTCCATATATGGCATACATACACATTCTAAGCATTCTTTCTATGTTACATGTTAAACTTCTGGGTATTTTTGTAGTTTGGGGAGGGCCGTAACTTGAGACAGTAGAAGCTTGACTGGCAGCAGACTATTAGAGCAGAAGCAGAAGAAGCAAGAGAGATTATAGAATCTGAGGTGTGGTTATGGTGATGCTAGTGGGAAAGTGCTTGCTATCTTAGAATCAGTAACCAATCTTGTGCAGTCAAGAATAGTTTAGTTTGTAAGCACCAATTGGAAGTTTCTTCTTTTCATGTCATTCCTTTTCTCCCCTTATAAATACCCCTTACTCATACCCTGGAATTGTGACATTATTTGGGTTTCTTTCTGAATCTGATTTCCAAATAAATGTTTTGTCTCTTGAACTGCGTTCCTGTTATTTTAGGTGGAATGACATTTTTAGTTGAAGCACCCCAAATATTGATTTAAGATTCTTACCATTAAATGACCTAGGATTAAATTAATTAAATCACTACTGGCATATTTTTTTAAAAGAAGCTTAAATTACAATGTATGAATTAAAAAATGATACAAACTGTCATAGAATGAATTGCATTTTCCCATTGGATTTTCTGTTTCAAATATAAACTTATCTAATTAAAGTAGAATTATTGCTCAAATTTTCACTGTTCTCTTTTTTAATTTTATTCTTTTTCACCATAATCATATAGTGGTCACTTTGGGAAATTAGAATTAGAGTGATACTGTTATAATTAGCAAGTTATTAATAACTAGTGGCCCGATGCACAAATGAAGATTTGTGCAAGAATGGGCCTTCATTCCCCTGGCTGCCGGCACTTTCTTTGCTTTGGCCAGAGCTGCCTTCATTCTGGCCTGAGATGCTTTTCTGCCTTCCCCACACTGCCCAGAGGCCTGGAGCAGCTGGGGTGGTGTGGAACACCTGCGTCATCACCTATGGCAATGATGCAAGCATCCTGCCCCATCCCTATGACTCAGCACCTGCATATGCAAATTATCATGTCATTTTTTGTTGGGTTAATTTGTATACTCACTCCTGATTGGCTGGTGGGTGTCACAAAGGTATGCTCAATGAGCATGTCACTCTTTTATTAGGTAGAGTACAGGCCTGGTGCACAAATTTTGTACACTCAGGGGGGATCCTCAGCTCAGCCTGTGCCTCTTTCAGTCTGGAAGCTCTCAAGGGATGTCCAACTGACATCCTTAGTGCTGCCACAGAGGTGGGAGAGGCTCCTGCCACCACCACGGTGCTTGCCAGCTGTGAGCCCGGCTCAAGGCTTCTGGTAGAATTGTGCTCCCCTTGTGGAAACACACTGACCACCAAGGGGCAGCGCCTGCATTGAGCGTCTGCCTCCTGGTGCTCAGTGTGTATCATAGAGACTGGTCGTTAAGCTGTTTGGTTGATTTGCATATTAGCTTTTTATTATATAGGATAGGAAGGAAGCAAAGGGGCAAGCCAGGCATTACAGGCATGTCATTTGGACAGCTTCACAAGGGAGCCATGATTTCACATGCCTCTGGGAACCACTGGCCCATTCCCTGCAGATCACTGCCTGATGGGTCCAACGAATAAAAGGTAGATGCATATTCAGAGAAGCTGGTGTGACAAGAGAAGGTGGCTGTCAATCACACCTGGGAACAGAGACCATTGGTGAGAATGGGTGTGGCCACTATAAACCCATGATAATTTGGGAAGACACAATCCTCTAAACAAAGGAATTATCTTTCTTGTGCTCTTGGCTCACTTTTGGCTTTCTTGCATTCACCAGCGTTTCCTTCATAGCCATGTGGCTTGCGCCTGTAGACCCCACATGCAATGAACTAATGGACTGGAGTGGGAAATACAAACAAAGCTCGCCTGATGCGGGACTTGACTGAGCTTCAACAAGGAAAGGAAATTCTGGACATTGACTCTGGTTTTAGCCCCACTGAAGCTCCTGATACACATCTTCTATGGTGGACTGAGGGAAAGAGGGCCTTGGAAACCTAGGGGTGTAATTCTACAGAAATAAAGCTTTCAACAATATTTCATTCTTTCATGTAAGTTTCAGAAAATTCCTTCTCTCAGGATGTCACAGAAGTCCACTCCCACTAGCAACACATGGAGGAGAAGAACTCCAGTTCCCCTGGTAACAAGAGTAACAAAGTTTTCTAACCTTTTGAGTAAGAACTTTCATGGAATCAATGGGTTAAATTTTTAGAAAAGTAAACAGCTAAAATACTTCATAAGTGTCCTCTGTTGTTTGTGTGTATGGAAAGTGTGAATTCTTTAACCAATAGTACTCCTGAAATGGGGATTATACCTCTGCAAACTCAACTATTTTGTGTGTGTGTTTTTTTTCAAATTCCTTTTCTGTTCAGCAAGTGTAAAAGTGTCTAGATTTGACTCTACACTATTTCTGCAAATGACCCTGAAAATATTTGTGTGTCAGTATCACTTAGCATTTTCACCCACAGCCTCAATACATGCTGGGTGTTGATGGGTTTTTAATACTAATGATATCATCTTTCCCATCCTGCAGGGAATCAAAATCGTATATCTAACTCCTTACTATGGCAGATTTCTCCCTTAACTAAAACAAGAAATGTATTCGTGTCCCAATAGACTCCTTTTAGAGATACAGTATTTTTGTGAGAATATATACGAATTGAGAAGCCTGCACCTTGAACTTAGACTAATTTGTGCCTTTCTTTAAATGCACTTCTTGCAGCAAAAACAAAATGTGACAATAACACCTCAATGTTCTATAGAAGTATGCTAATTTTAATACTCTATGCACTGCTTGCTTTATTTCTCACAGAACTCCTGTGTTGTTGTTTTTAAATTGAAACCCAAGTAACTTAAATTTACTATATCCACAATTACCCTATCTCCCCAATTTTCTGCTAGGCATGAGCCAATATTTTTAAAGAAATGAAAGCATCCATGCTATATATTTTCCTACATGCCTCCCAGGAATAATGTAACTATAGAGTCTTGAGAGGGAAAATAGAGATTGTCTTTTGAGAAATTCAGGCAGCATTTCCCACATCAGACTGACATCCACACCATATAAGAACTCAGCCTGTTTGATCAGAAAGAGATGGAACCCAAAGCTCACTAGGCTTCCCACTCTATTGTTGAGCAGTTTCAATGAATATAAAGTATCTCTTTATATCAACTGTTTCTTGTGCTTTTGGCCACCGGTTCTTATCTTGCGGAAGTAAACAGAAAAGTATATTCTCTTTTCTGAACCACAGATTCTGAAATATTTTAAAGTTTTATAGGTTTCTCCCTCCAGACTTAAGATCTCTTATTTATTTCTTTGTTTATTATTTCACAGATCCTCGATGGTCAAAGTTCCTAGCACGTAGTAGGATGTCAACAGATACTTGTTGAATGAATGACAACTTCTTCAGATCACGTAGAGTGAAAATAAAATCCTATTTCTATGCTTATTGTGTTTCTATTTGTAAATGTTAGTTTGGGTCATCTGTAAATCCTTGGGTTTTTCTGTGTTCTTTATTCCAGTCATTCCCAATTTATTACAATATAGAATTCAATATTTCAAGCATCATCATAATTTCTGAGCTGTGAAATTCAATAAGCATACTTTTTATGCTTCATCAATATCATGATAAAAAATTTTAAAAGGACCATTGGGAGAACAATGAGAAAAAGGACATCCACCCATTACTCTCTCACTAATCAGTCTTTGGCATAGTGGTCAGAATCCATCTACTTGTCAATGTTATGGGTTTTTTTCCTTCCAATTGTGCCACTATACATATTATATTATGATACATTTAAATGTTTCTAACACTCAGAAATATAATCAAAATAAATAAAAGCAGTTCAGCAAGGCTTGCCATTATCGAATTAGTGATGCTAGTACCCCCTAATAATCCTTTATAATTACTCTAATACCTTGTGTTTAATAGTCCATTTCTAAAATTTTTCTGGATATGCTCATTATGCTTAGTTTATAATTCTCAGAATTCATATTTTTGAAAACTGCCATCTGTAGCCCACACTCATTGTTTGATTCTATTCCTATTCTCTGTAATTTCTCTAATGTTTCCCACAACTGTTCCATGATGCAAGAGAGAGAAAGATACAGATATATATATATATATATATATATATATATATACACACATATATATCTTTCTCACACTAGGCTATTAGTTAATTTACATAAGCTTGATATATGTGATAAAATTAAACTTTGTAGGAAGGTGACCTTTTCATATATACTCTTAACTGTCTCACTCATTTTTCTCATTAAAGCAAGATGTTCTATGGTTCTCAATTTTCAGACAATTTTCTTTAATGCAGGAAAATAAAGCTTATTTTTATGATTTTATTTTCTGTAAACACTGTCTCAGTTGTGAGTCTCTATTTTTATGACTAAAAATATTTAAGAACATTCTGTTTCTGCTGGTGTGTCTAGGTCTGAACTCATTGTCAACATCCTTAGAGGTTTAAGTCAGTGTTCTTTATTTGCTTGTATGTTTCTTGCTGCTCCTTTTAAAATACGATTGATAGAATAGTAGTCTATATGGTTATGGTAATATTTTTGGTTGCTGTTTTTTTCTTTACATATTTTTTAGATCTTTTTTGGGGGAAGGGAGGTGACAAAAGATATTTCTTTAGGCTAAGTCCCCTGATATGTTCATACATGTAAAAATATATAATCTAAAGTCAGGGCAATAATAATGAAGGTGCTGTCACTTCCCTTCCGCCCCTGTGGCATAGCCTTTCCAGCAGCTCCCTTCAAAATCCTGGAGAGCACAGGGCAGGGGCCACTTCTTGGCATCTTCTGCCTGAGCTGCCAAATCTGCCTCTTTCTGAGCCACCAAGAATATCCTTCTGGAAAGCTGCCAGCTCTTCTGAACTGAGGTCCTTCACCACAGGAATGCCCAGGGAATGGGCAGAGCCAAGGATGGAGTGGACAACAGAGGACAGGCATGTCCCGCAAGGCGAAAGCATCGCACTGAGCTTTAACACAAGCAATCTCATACACGTGTTTCAAGGTCACCATGCCTGCCACCTCCTTCCCTGTCTGCTGGGCCCCTTTTTCAGTCCCAGCAGCCACCTTCAGGAAGGAGGTAACAGTGGGTTTTCCTATCTTGATTTCAAATGTCCTGTCAGGCTGTGCAAAGATTTTGGTCCCTGCCTGGATTTGTGGGTTACTGTACATCTATGTACTTCCTGACATCCAACTTCTTTGAATAGAATTGTTTCTTAAAAACAACAGCTTTATTACAATTATAAGTCCTATTCCATTGAATTCCTGACATGACTATGAGCCTATATCTACCTTTTATTAAAATATCAGAACCTAACCAAATCTGCATTATTTTGGTGAATAGTTACTGAAGTTCTATATATCAAAATCTTTACATCTCTACATTTACTTCCTTTACATCCTCTCTACAATGATTATTTATGGTTATATGATTCTTTCATAAAATCCAGGTTTATATTTTGTTTGGGAATTCCCTCCTCTGATATTTCAGTTTAAATTATTTTGATCATATTTTTTTATAATTTCTTCATTGATTATGATATCACATAATTGTCCTCATCCCCCCATTCCCATCCCAAACCCCTCCCCATGCATGATCCCACTTTCTATTGTCCTTGACCACTGGTTAGGCTCATATGCATGCACACAAGTTCTTTGGTTGATCTCTCCCCCTCCCCTACCTTCTCTCTGAGGTTTGACAGTCTGATTGCTGCTTCTCTGTCTCCGGGTCTGTTTCTGTTCATCAATTTATGTTGTTTATTATTTCCCTTAGATGTGTTAGATCATGTGATACAAGAAATACCCTTATAAAAACCAAAACTGAGACAAGCCATAATGATTATGCTGAGAGGCAAATGAATCAGTTTGTAGTGAGTTCCTTTCTGGGCCAACAGTTCTTTTGAATCCCAATTTCAATCTTAAACAGTTCCTTATGTGTACATGTCAGCCATTATATTTCAGATCTGGTTGGTGGACTAATGGTGGTGATGCAGGTTCAACCATCTCTGGTTTGGTCCTGGGCATCCTTCAGCGACACACAGCTGCTGTCTGCTAGTATGTCAAGGCGTTGTCAGTGTCTTCCATCTCTGGGCTGTTTCTCTTCTGTCTTCATGGCTGGGGAACTCCTGTCAATGCCTCTCTGTTGCAGGAATCCATATGGTCTCAGAGTTGTTTTCTGAAAACATTTTGATCAAATAGGAATGTTTTGCTAACTACATGTTCTTTGTACTGTAAGAACCAATGTCTTTGACAATGAGAATTTTAAAATCCTATTTTTATCTTCATTTGCACAGCCATCTGTTCACTGCTTAAAATATGTGTTCTTTCAAATTTTAACCTTCAATTGCAAGTGGTGAATATTCCACATATGTTCCCAAATGCTTCTATTTACTATTTTATTTACTATCAATACCACTAAAAAGACAGTCAAATTTTCTTTATTCATTCATTCTTCATGTATTAGTTAATTTAGCAAATGCATAACATTGACTATTTATTTTGTGCCAGACATTGTAATGGAGTTAGTTGGTATACTCTTCCAAATATATTTTATAAAGAGCTGAAGGTGAGTAAAAATTAAGGTAAAAGTAGTTGATCAAATAAACAAATCTATTTTGTTATCTAATGAAACTCTACCAATCCAACAATAATATAAATTCTTTAGTCATTATGCCACAAAAGTAGAAAGAAAACAGTAGCATCACAATTGTGGAAGCTGGAAAGCACATGAATGAGTGGGAATATCTAACATAAAAAAGCAATGTGAATCACAAAGCTATCAAAGGAAAAATTCAGAACCAGCTTAATTGTTTTTCATAGAACCCGTAAAGTCACTAGCAGGCAATCCTGGACATGGGTGAAGGACAAGAGGACGTACTAAAGATTAGCTGAAAACCTGTCCAAGAATCACTCTAGTAACCAAATCCCTTTCTCAACTTTGCTCAAAAAAGTGTTTTTTCGTTCCCCATTTTGAAAAAAAAAAAAAAAAAAAAAAAAAAAAAAAAAAAAAAGGACATTTATTCTGTGGATAAAAAAGTTAAAAAGAACAAATAATAATACAGTGTCATTATAAGCAAACTAGGCACCATACTTCAGCCTGAGGAAAAATTTTGAGCATGCATATTGAGAGTGCTGAAGTATTCCCAGCACCCCTCTTTTGATGGGTTTTATGGATTAATACAGTACTGGAGCCAGGTCTTAACTTTCCAAGAAAAATATTGAAGTAAAGAATATTAGCTTTAGGAAAGAGAGAGAGAGAGAAAGAGAGAGAGAGAGAGAGAGAGAGAGAGAGAGAGAGAGAGAGAGAGAGAGAGAGAGAGAGGAAGGAAGGAGGGGAGAGAGAGAGAAAGAGAGAGACCTGTGAAAGCATAATCTTAGCTAAAATACCCAGTGAGATTACTCAGTAATAAAGCTTATATCTGCACTTTTCACTTACATGCTCAAAACTTTCACAAGCTTTCTGGTGCTATAGTCTCAAACATGAGCAAACAACAAAAGGTAACTACAAATATTAACAATTATTAATATGATAGATGCTGACCAAAACAAAATGAAAGAAGACATTTGTGGAAAATCACTACATGAGGAGGAAAGACAACAATAAAATGCACCAGGGAGGTAAGAGAAGATACAGAAACTGTGAAACAAGAAAAGGCTTTTTTGGCAAACAAACATTCAGTTAATTTAGAAGGAAGTTTCTAAATTCACATTTTGGTGTCAGAGTTGAAAATTCAATAATAAGCCCTAGCTGGTTTGGCTTATTCAGGTGGATAGACTGTTGGCCCTCAGATTGAAGGGTCCCAAGTTTGATTCTGGTCAAGGGCATGTACCTCAGTTGCAGGCTCAATCCCTGTGTGGGAGACAACCAATCAATGTGTGTCTCACACATTGATATTTCTCTCTCTCTCTTTTCCCCCCTACTCTCTAAAAATCAATGGAAAAATATCCTTGAGTGAGGATTAACACAAAAAATAAAATAAATAAAAATACATTTCTTTAAAAAGAAAGAAAATTCAATAATAAGTGTTGGAATAAAATGCTAAAGATGTATCTTAGATATTATTGCAAAGAGACAAGAAAAAGAATTATAGGAGTGAAAAGAGCAAACATTAGAGTGGCTTTCCAAAAGGTCCAAATAATATAATAACAGGACTTCTGGATAGAAGAAAAAAAAAAAAAAAGTAAGGGATGCATTCACATTCATAGTGATAATTTCCCTGAACGCTGGGGCATAAAGTCCAGATTAAAGGTGCCCACCAATTGTTCTGCTCAAGTAAGATGGACATTAACTAAGGAATTTCTGAAAACTGAGGACAAAGAGAGCCTCCTAAAAGACCCTTGAAAATATATTAAAAAAACAAACAAAACACAACTTACTATTATCTTTTCTTTACATCTACTCCTTTACATTGTTACCACTGATGCTTTAAGGTTTTTGTCTTTTATTTTTAAAAAAATATTTATTGTTCAGATTATTACAATTGTTCCTCTTCTCCCACCATAGTTTTCTTCCACCTAGTTCCCACCCCACCCTCTGCCCTTAATCCCTCCCCCCACAGGCCTCATCCATCCGTATGATTTTTTTGACCAGTCTCTTCCCAAACCCCTTTCCCCTGAAAATTTTCAGTCCACTCACTTTCTATGCCACTCATTCTATTATATTTACCAGTTTATTATGTTCATCAGATTTTTATTCACTTGATTTTTTGATTCACTTGTTGATAGATATGTATTTGTTTTTCATAATTTATATCTTTACCCTTTCTTCTCCTCCTTCTCCTTCTTCTCCTCCTCCTCCTCCTCCTCCTCCTCCTCCTCCTCCTCTTCCTCTTCCTCCTCCTCCTTCTTCTTCTTCTTCTTCTTCTTCTTCTTCTTCTTCTTCTTCTTCTTCTTCTTCTTCAAGAATACCTTTCAGCATTTCATATAATATTCGTTTGGTGGTGATGAACTCCTTTAGCTTTTTCTTATCTGTGAAGCTCTTTATCTGACCTTCAATTCTAAATGACAGCTTTGCTGGGTAGAGTAATCTTGGTTGTAGGTTCTTGCTATTCATCACTTTGACTATTTCTTGCCACTCCCTTCTGGCCTACATAGTTTTTGATGAGAAATCAGCTGACAATCATATGAGTGCTTCGTTGTAGATAACTAACTATTTTTCTCTTGCTGCTTTTAATAGTCTCTCTTTCTTTTTTGCTCTTGGCATTTTAATTTGATGTGTCTTGGTGTGGTCCTCTTTGAATTGCTTTTGTTTGGGGTTCTCTGTGCTTCCTGAACTTGTAAGTCTATTTCTTTCACCAGGTGGGGGAAGTTTTCAGTCATTATTTCTTCAAATAGGTTTTCAGTTCTTTCTCTCTCTCTTCTTCTGGCACCCCATAATTCAGATGGTGGTATGCTTGAAGTTGTCCCAGAGGCTCCTTGCACCATATTCATATTTTTGGATTCTTTTTGCTTTTTGCTTTTCTGGTTGGGTGTTTTTTGCTTCTTTGTATTTCAAGTCTTTGACTTAATTCTTGCAATCCTCTAGTCTGCTGTTAGATCTCTGTATGTTATTTTTTATTTCAGTTAGTGTATGCTTAATTTCTAGTTGGTCCTTTTTCATATCCTTGAGGGTCTCACTAAATTTATTGGCCTTTTCTAGAAAATTCTTGAAAAACCTTATAACAGTGTTTTTTAACTCTATATTCAGTCATTTGCTTTCCTCCATTTCTTTTATTTGTGACCTGTTTCTTTGTCTCTGCATTTTGGCTGCTTCCCTGAGTTGACAGAGTGGCTTTGTGTGCTGGGTATTCTATAGGGCCCAGTGGCTCAGCCACCCCAGTTACCTGAGGTGGATACCCTTGGTGCACCCCTTTGTAGGCTGTGTGCACAGTCTTGTTATAGTTAAACCTTGATTGTTGTTGGTATCACTGGAAGGAATTGACTTCCAGGCCAATTGGCTATGAGGATCAGCTGTGTCTATGCTTGGAGAACTTCTGTGCTGAAGACTCCCTTATGAGATAAGACTTGCAAAAGCCTCTGTGCTCAGCTTGGATGGGTTGGAGTCTCAGGGCAGAGCAGACAGCAATGGTTTCCCATCAGTCCTGTTGTAAGGGGCACCTGGGTCTCAGTTTCCCATGTTAATCACTGCAAGCACCTCTGAGAGAAAGCTTCCCTCAAGCTTCGCCTGCTGACAGACAGTCCAGTTTCTCCCTGAATGAGTCTGGGTAGCCAGAGTCTCGCCCGGAACTGGAGTTCAGAGCTGTCTGGAGCTTTTGTCTCTCTCAATTGAGAAAGCCAGTACTCAGTTGCCAGCCCTCTCTGCATGCTCACCTCGGTATCTCTGCCTTCCACATTTCCTTTGAGTCTCAGTGTGCTTTTCTCTTTCCCAACAGTCCAGTTTTTTCCTGAATGATCTGGGTCCCCAGAGTCTTGCCCAGAACTGTAGTTCAGAGCTCTCGTGAGCTTTTGTCTCCTTCAATTGAGAAAGCCAGCTGTGTACTCAGTTGCCAGCCCTCTTTGTGAATGCATCTCAGTACCTCTGCCTCCTGCAGCTCCTCTGAGTCTCAGTGTTCTTTTCTCTTTTCTTCTAGTTGTAGAATTTCCACTCAGCCAGCCTTCCTATGGTTCTGGATGATGTCTGTTTTGTCTTTTAGTTGTAGTTTTGAAATTGTTGTGTGAGGTAGCACTTTAAGTGTTTACCTATGCCACCATCTTGGTTTCTCCTAAGATTTTGTCTTGACTGAGACTTAAAATTGGTATCCTAGCTCTACACCAATTAGTGGAATACTGAAGCAATTTATTTAATCTCTTTATCAGTTTTTTTCTCTTTAAAATGCAAATAAAAATAGTATTTACGCCATAGAATAAAGTGTTAACTGATAAAATGTATGTAAATATATATGTAAAAAAAATTTTTTAGCTCATTATGACACTAACTCTACCTGTATTCTTAAGGAGATAGAAGACTAGCAACCATATATGTAAAGTAAAAAAGAAGAGGAAAAAGAAAGAAAAAGACAAGGAAAGAAAGAAAATTAGTGTTAGCTAGAATGGGTTGTAAATTTAAAGTTTGTAGAACATTTGATTATGTTACTCCATCAAAAATTTGTGGCTCTGCCGGGACCGGTTTGGCTCAATGGATAGAGTGTCGGCTTAGGAACTGAAAGGTCCCGGGTTCGATTTCGGTCAAGGGCATGTACCTTTGTTGCGGGCATATCCCCAGTAGGGGGTGTGCAAGAGGCAGCTGATCGATGACTCTCTCTCTCATCGATGTTTCTAACTCTCTATCTCTCTCCCTTCCTCTCTGTACAAAATCAATAAAATATATTAAAAAAAATTGTGGCTCTGAACTAGGATATTTTTCTCACCTTGACTGGTGATATTTATTATTTATTTCCCCCTCTTTGAGAAACGTTTATAAAGAATACTTTTGTTTTGCAGGTAGTTTACCTTGATCAATATTCTTAAATAGTGCTGGAATAACTTTTAAAACAGTTGTATTTCTATAGATTAGAATAGAATGGGAATTTCTGTCAAACAAATCAGATTTTCGCATTGACTTCTAATTTAATTCAGGGATGTGCTCCCCACCTTGCTGATGACAATGTGCTGTGGAAGATGCCAAGATTGCAGCTTCAGCTATCATCAGCACAAATCAGGAAGAATCAGCGATTCAAGCATCAGCTCTTCACATAACATTCTCTCTCTTTTTTTTTTTCCAGGATGCAACAGATGTGAACAGCAGGGAAACAACTTTTATGTCTCTAGCAGAATTTCATTAATTTAAGTCTTCAGAAACCATTCCAACTTCGTCATTGATTTTCTAATTCTTTTTGGCAAGTATCTATAATGTGCATTGCCAAATATTGTGAATATATAGGTATAAATCCCACCAAAATGTATATGCTGTGGGAAGTTACATCTTTAAACTCCTTCACTATGAGAAAAAAAAATCAATTTAGACATAGGCAAATCAATATTCATGAAAATTTATATTGCTCTAAATATTAGATTTATTTTTATTGTGGATAGAAATACAACTTTTTATAATTCAGATTTACAGTGCATTTTCATGTTAATTATCTAATGAGGGGGAAAGAATGCCAAGAAGTACATACTCTAAATCTGTTCATGTACATGTCAGTTTGGCTCAATTTTTCTCTCAGTTCAGTGTTTTAATTGAAATGAATTCATCATTCCAAAACTATTAATATTGTAGAAAGAGCTACTATAGAACTAACAAAATGTTTGAAGGCTTTATAAATGTTTAACAATTCCTAGAATATTTGAAACTACTCTTTAAAAAAAAGAAAAAGAAAAAGAGCAGAAATACTGACTGTTCTGCCCACACATCAGCATATGGATTGCTCCAGTGTCTTATATCATATGAAGTTTATAATTTTACCCCCACAGCTTCAGTTAATGCATGTAATAGAAATGGATATTAAAAATCTATTCTCATTTATTGTAATATGAATGCAAGCGGAGAAAACAGTAAAAATCTGCAGTGTCTGCACATTTCCTAGCACTCTGGCTTGTGAGAGTAGAAATTATTTATGGACATTCTGGCACAGCTCTAAAATTAAAAGGGCTACGAGTCTTTCTTCATCAAGAACTGCAGGTTTTAAAATGTCCTAGAGAGATTTCCATGAATTAACCTTCTTAAAATTGAAGAGAGAAAAGTCTGCCTTTACATGGATTAAAAAGGACTTAGATGTGTGATGTTGGCATAATAAGTCTTTTACTATGCACTTCTTTATACTAATTTGCTAAGAAGAAATAGAAGTAGTTAGTAGAAAAGATTAGAGACAAAAAGACTCTGGTATTCCAAAATCCCTAAAATCTTGCACTTATGCCTGTGTTATTTCTTCTCCACATACAAAAACAGAAAAGTAAAAAGGTTTTCAAAAACTAGCCTATAATTTAAAAAATACACTGGAGATAGTCAAGTTCATATACTTTTATAATTACAGAGTATGTTCCCTAGCCTACTGGAATAAAAAGCAGTTAAATGTATATTCTGCTTTTCACCGATTATAAACTAGGTCAATTTCTATATTCTCATACCAATCACCAGTGGTATTCACTCATTTCTTTTTCATATTGAACTCTAGGTCTATGTAATATTATCCAAAACAAATCTGCCTAATCTGTGCTCAGGGACAGAGCCAGGTGTTTCCATTAAGGGGTTGTGGGGGAAAGCAAGCAAGCTGGTGAGCCTTTCACCTTAATTCATACAGTTGAATATTTGTAGATAAATATAATTTTCCTAAAAAAATAAACTTGATATCTATGTAAAACAAGATATGAAAAAATGAAACAGATAGTATTTCACAGTACTAGAAAGTGTATAAATAGCTGGGAAGGAGCAAAAGTCTTGCCAAATAATAAGATTCTTTTTCTCGCCGAGACAGGTTTGGCTCAATGGATAGAGCGTCGGCTTGGGGACTGAAGGGTCCCGGGTTCGATTCTGGTCAAGGGCATGTACCTTGGTTGCGGGCATATCCCCAGTAGGGGGTGTGCAGGAGGCAGCTGATCGATGACTCTCTCTCATCGATGTTTCTAACTCTCTATCTCTCTCCCTTCCTTTCTGTACAAAATCAATAAAATATATTTAAAAAAAAAAAAAAGATTCTTTTTCTCTGGATGATAAATACCCATGTAGATTGCCAACAAATTTAGAGGTATCTAAAGAGGGGTGTAGAGGTGAGCAAGCATCCATATAATTAAAATCTTAGTTTTCCACTATCCTTGACAAAAAGTAACTACAATCATAAATATCATCTTTCAGGGAAGTTCCATGATATTGTATTAGAATAAAAAGGAGATTTGCCAATCACAACATCTTTCACATACATACATTTTATATTTATAGCACAGGCTATATGCAAGAGAGGTACAAAATACAGATTTAAATTCTTTCAAGATATAGTCTAATACATATATATATATATATATATATATATATATATATATATATATATAACCTGGAAGAGTAACAAAAATATAGTCCAAAACATTTTTGGCACTTTTGCTTTTCTACTTCTTTTCCCCTTTTCACAATTAATTCACAAAATAAATTATATGTAAAAATATAACTGCCTCCTTATAGTCAGTTATCCCAAATGGCCCTACATCAAGCTGGCAGCATGCAGAGACAGCTATCTAAAAAAATTTCCATTGTAGTCTCTGTAGTTATACCACGAGGAAAACTCTTATGATAGTATTCCAATAAAATATAATCTGAAGAGCAACATAGGCTCAGTGTGTGATCTTAAAATAAAATTTATCTGTTTTGAAGGCAAGTTATGTGGCCATATTGTCCATCTTTTCCCCATATGTAGTCAGGTATCTATTTAACAAGAACAATAGAAATATTTAGAAACTAGGGACCCAGTGCATGAATTCATGCACCTTGAAAGGAACTGTGGGTCACAAGGCTGCTGTAGGCACAGGGGCAGGTCTCAGCTCATCCTCCATGCCTTTGTTTGGCCCCTCCCACTGCAGCCCCCTGTTCTGTCTGCCAGTAGCCCCATTCCCATGCACTAACGACACCGCCCTGCTTGTACCCACTGAAGGCGTGGAGCAGTTGGGGCCAGCACCAGCAGTGGATGCGAGCCAGCATCAGTGAGAGTGTACAAGTGGCAGCCGCTGCCCTGATTACCCCTCAGGAGCAGGGGGAGGTGGAGAAAGCCCGAGGAGCGATCAAGGCCACAGCTCTAGCTTGCACCTGTGACAGCACCAAGCAATTGGGGCCAATGCCAGGTGCCAGCAGTAGGTGAAAACAGCAGCTCCGATGCTGGCAGCGGGTGCAAGCGGGGCCAGCACTGGCAGCATGTGTGATGCTGGGTAGGACTGCAGTGTGCAGGAGCAAATAATTTTCAGTAACCATCAGAGGCTCACCAGATGACTGACCAGTGCCCTGCCTCGGCCTGGTGCCCTCGCTCACCTGCTCTACCATCCTACCATGGCCAATGCCCATGTTCTGCGCGTGCCCCTCTGGTGGTTAGTGCATGTCATAGTGACTGGTTGTTCGGTTATTCTGCAGTTTGGTCTATTTACATATTAGCCTTTTATTATATAGGATTGCCTTTAGGATACAACAAATAAATAAAATACATTATTAGAAAGATGTGTAATAAACTTGAAACATAAATATATATGTGTGTGTATATATATATATTTAATGCACAAATAAACGTATATTTGAAGAGTGTTTAATATCATATTTGACATTTGCAGAATTAAAGTAAACACAGTAGTATCAGTGTCTTTGCCTCTAGAATGAGTATATTGGATTCTATAGCGCATAGTACAATTTCAGCTTTATCTTTCTATAATTCTCTGATTATGTATTTTTGAAATGCAAAACAGGTTTATAAGCAAAGATTAATAATAAGCAAAGCTTAGTCACAATAATTTGTAGTTAATTTTCTGAAAACAAAGTTCCAGGAGATATAGTCACAATGGGACATATAAGCTGTTTACTCTGTTCTATTAATTTCAGCAGTTACTGCCAAAAAGCCAACCTTTACTGAGCAGTGGTTCTACTTCCTATCTGGAGTCCAGAGCTCCATTTTCTTTCCACAGATACTTGTATTGATGATATATCCAATGTTTCCAATGGAAAAACCACTTGAGCTATACAAATTATATGCTTAGTTAAATAATTTATATGTATATCTTTATTATTACGAAATTAATTTGCTAAGCTAGTTCCTTTCTGTAGAGTCTTTATTTTTATGTTATCTTGGCATTAATGTTAAATCTCCTGGAAGTTATTTTTTTCAGTCACAATGAAACAAGTAGCTCCATGTGAATGCATTCATACATGGAGCTAAAGAAAAATTTCAAATAAAAAATCAAAAGAAATACAATCAGACTCAGTCATTTGAAAAAGGAGATGAAACTAATGAAGATATTTCCCTTGTTTTCATCCTTGCTCTGTGTTGGTCCCTACCGCTTCCTCTGCTCAATGAGTTTAATAGAATCAGATATGGCAAGGATATGATTCCTGGAAGCTTCTCTGTGTCTCTCAATAAGTAAAAGCCTGTGACAAGCAAAATATTGTGAAAAATAGAAACATAGTCAGAATAATATAAAATATAAAAACCAAAGATAGTTTGAAAATTTATAAAACTAATTATGTTGGATATTTCTGGAGTTGTGGGTCCTTTGGAAATATCAGTAGACAAAACAGTGATAAAAATTCCTTCATGGGAGATAATTTTTTAGTAATGTGAAAGTATACTAATAAATATTCAATAAATATTCACAGAATCAGTTACATCTCTCTAGGAATCAAGCTGGCATCTGTAGTAAAAATCTATACAACATACACTGTAATTGATGTCATTTTTAGGTGATGTCACCACCATTCAATAAAAATGTAGAAGCAAAGCAGATAATGTTATATAGTCTATAAGAAATTTTTCTTGAAAACTTCAGTAATTTTCATAGCTCTCTGCAATAATTGGAAATGTCATATGATACAGATGACTATATTAGAAGTAACTCAATCACAAAAGGCAAGCATTGGCCAACAGGATTAGAACGAAGAAACTCATTCTGAAAACATAGATTGGACTAGAAAAATAGTTTTTGTTTTAATTTCCCCAAATTCTTTGGCCTAAAATATATACACTGCTCTTGGCGTGTTTTAGTATTTGAGCTTGGCCTGTATCCGCACCTTAGATTCAGTACTGAAATGAGAGTTGTTCGAGTAGTTGAAGGTGGAGTGGATGACTGATGAGGCAATTTGCCCTTTCTATATCCACAGCACCTCTCTTGGATCTAACCTCTATCCTGAAAAGCAAGGCAGCAGAATCTCTGAAATGTAACATTTTCTAAATAGAACAATCTGAGAAAACCCATTACCATCCCATTCACTCATACTTTCTCTCCTTCTACCCTCTCTTTTTTACAGTAAACAAAATCAGAAGTTTAGTTATAATCTCAACAGAACAGCACATCTTTAATGATATCAATTTTCCATTAATATTTATGAAGCAGATTTCTTCAGATTTCCATCCAGCTTATGCAAAAACAAATAAAAAACAAAACAAAACAAACAAACAAACAAACAAAACAGTTCCATTTGGTCTATACTTTTAAATTTAAAAAATTGTATTGTGCTAAAATTTAGAGGCATATAAAGCAGCACAAGAGGATAGTTTGTGGTCAAAGAGGTTGCAATATAAGTTGCCCCAAGTGAAACTAGAATAAATATCCATGAGATTGTTGTCAGTCTTTCTTTTTAGCTCAGTCTCTGACAAATGCAGATAGAATAGTGTGCGCATACTCATTTTCCATATGACCTGTTCAGATACTTAGTAACGGCAGGGGTTGACATTTCTTAGGGAAAAATATAACAACTTAACTTTAATTTAGTGCAGTGCAAGATAGTCACCAACAGGATTTTATTTTTTTAAAGACTTCCCAGGACGAGAGAAATGTTCATGGACCTGACAAGCATAGTGATTGCTTTTCCTCTGGGTACTAAAAGCAGCTACGTTTATCTCGCTTTTGCCTGTAGTTCCTAAATGCAAAAGAAAAGCAATTATCACATGAAATATGTGCCTAAGGTACTCTTCCCGCATTAGTCAGTAGGCATCTATTTCCCTTTCATTTCAGGATCTTTAGGAAGGAGAGAAATATTCCACGCTATATAAGATATGTCCCCAATAAAATATTTGTACAACTTGAAGGGTTACTTTTTAATCTGTTTTATTGATTCTAATCTAGACAGAAGTCAGCTTTTCTCTAATTATAGCAAGTGAGATTCCCCCAAGTCTCTTATTTTAAAAACTAGAGAATTAGAAACAGAAAAAGTTCTCACAGTCACCTTCTACCAGTTTTCTTCTTCTTCTTCTTCTTCTTCTTCTTTTTTATATTTGCAGCTTTGATGTAAAACAAGTATTTGAGACAGGTCATTAATTGACTTGATATATATATAAAAATTCTTACACTCTTTTTAAAAATTGTATTTATTACTTATAGATCTTTTATATATTTTTTCTTTTTGCTTTAAGTATGATATTTAACTTAATGTATCATTATTTCCTAAATACTATTCATAAATAATACAAACAAAAATGAAAACAATTATGACTTAGGTTTTGGGTATTCTGTAATAAATCTCAGACTTAGAATAAAATAGATTATCTCAAATGTTTTTACTTTCTACAAATATTTTGGTAGTAAAAGTAATTAGTTTTATTAAATAGTAAAATATTCAATTTCACTTTGGCATAATCTATCAATGACTCAATTTTTCACTCATATATTTGAATAGACACTCTATTGGATCTGCTGTAGATTTGTAATCACATCATCAAACACAGGCCAGTCAAAAGAGTCCTCAATAAACATATGCTTAATGAGTAAATTTAAAAGTTAATTAACTTTTGAGGTATATACCAATATTTATCCAAATATCCATACATACTCAAATACACACCTCAAGAACTTGCTAAATGCAGAAAACACAATAATAAATGAGATAGAAACAACCTTAGCTGTCATGGGGACTTAAACATTTCATGAGGGTAAAAATTTATAAGGAACATTTTTTTTAAAGACAAAACAAATCTCAACTTTTGATAAATTCAATAAAAGCAAAAATGGGGAAAGGGAGATGATTGAATATTTGCTTAGAGTTAAGGATAGCCTTACTAAGGAAGTGACTCTAAGCAGAAATTTCAAGGAAAAGAAGGAGCCAGCCATTGTATGAACTGACAGGAAGAGAGGGAGGGAGGAAAAGAGGAAGGAATATTTAATCTTGGAATATTCTTTCCCTAGAATTACATTTCCCCAGCAATAGTATTCCTATGAAAAGGTCATGACCAGAGAATTAAAAAGGAATCAGAAATGGAAAGGTAAAAAAATAATAATTATAAAATAAAAAGCCCTGGCTTTCACAAATAAAAATACATTCAAATCTGAAAACTAAAGATGAATAAATGGTACACAGATCTCAAGAAAATATTCAAATACATTTATAAACATATTGAATATCACTTATAGAAAAAACAAACAAACATTGGTATTTAGTCCCTTAATAGTAAGTGTAGCCAAATTTAACTAATTTCTTACATAGGTTGATGGTGTTGTAAAATTGCTAAGGAGAAATTTCTGGATTTCCACAGGGCAATCAAAATCCTCAGTGCCATCCTTGTACATAACCGGGGGGAAATACATGTTATGGAATAATAAAATTATGTATATATAATATACAACTGGCAATTGTTAATAAGACCAAATTAAAGGTTTTCTCCAGGGATATGCTATAGAAGTCTGCCACCCTATCTCAAGGATTAAATAATAAACCCAAATGGTGATACATGCATTATTGATAGGTCCTATTATTTTTATCTTTGGATCCCAGGATTTTTACTTGGAGGTATAAAGAATACTTTCAATCATTCTTTTATGTGACATCACTTCAAACACTGGAAGTGAAATATATTCATGTTCAGTCTTTTTCAAGTCAATCATCCCTCATATCTTCTGCTCTTACTCTTATTCCTGACAATCTTGGTTAAATTTCTCTACACACATTTCAGTTTACCTATATGCAAGTTAAAGTGTGTTCTAAGTAGTGAGTTTCGTATGCCCATCTCACAGATGAAATAGGCTGCTTATGGAGATGCCAGCTCTCTAATATTTGAAACCTGAAGGTAGATGATGACTGGGAGTTCATTAAATTCACTCTATTGTCTTAAAGGCCTCTAGCATATTAAATTACATCATCCATCAACAATGGTTCAGTAACATAAATTTTATGTGAACACATGACTGAATTAATCCTATATAATAAAAGGCTAATATGCAAATCCATGGAACTGCATGATAACTGGTCTCTATGACACACACTGACCACCAGGAGCTGTCCCCTGGTGGTCAGTGCACTCCTACAGGGGAACACCACTCAGCCAGAAGCCCTGAGCCGGGTTCATGGCTGGCTAGCACAGTGGTGGTGGTGGGAGCCTCTCCTGTCTCTGCAGCAGCACTAAGTATGTCTGACTGCCTGCTTATTCCCTGTGGGAAGCAGGCCTAAGCTGTCAGTCAGGCATCCACTGAGGGCTCCCAGAATGCAAAAGGACACAGGCCAGGTTGAGGGACCCGCTCCCCTGTGTGCACAATTTCGTCCATTGGGCCTCTAGTTATTGTGTAACATTTTACCAATGGTTTTGGCAAACAAGTGATATCCTGGATCCAGAAGTGTAGAAAAAACAGTAAAGAAAATTAGATTATACAAACAAATAGCTCTTCGTTGAAAAGTTATACCAGTTATCTGTTACATGGTAGACTTTCTCATTGAAGTTGTTTTATTTTTAATTTGTTAAAAGCAGCTTCCTGCATAGTATATCTATGATTTGTGTTCAAGCTTTATCTCTATCAAAGTATTTATACTGGTTCATTGACTGGGGAAAAATAAACCTGGTTTATGGGTGTGGCAGAGCAATTTAAAAAATTATAATTTACGGAGATATTTCTGTACAAGCTGAAATAATAAATTTGTAATGGCGTGTTATACTAAATGCAGGCATGACAACTTTTCAAAAATATATTAGCAGTGGGAAAATGTGATTTTTTTATATAGAAATAAATCATTTATCTTGAGTTTAGTCTCTAAGTTACTCTTTACCTTAATTTCTCCATCTTTGAACTATATTTTGATGCTATTCTCATACTCTTTCGCTATAGCTTTGCAATTATAGCTTAGCTATCATTGGCGAAGGAAAACAGATATGAATGACAAAATGAATGATGACATGAAGAATTGATTGAATGAATACAATGAGTAGGGTCCTGTGAAGGTCAAGAAAAACAGAGCCTTGGGATTTCACTAAACAAACTTACAAACTGTTATAGTCATTTGAATTCTATAATAGTTGACTGACACTCTTAGAAGTGGATTTAAAGGTGCTAGTCGGAAGCAGGAGCTCAAAGGGTGGGAATAGGTAGATACTTCATTATTATCCAATATATGTTCAGCACACACTCAGAACCAGTTATTACAAACTCCTGAATTCCTGAGAAAAATAAGGGAAAATTCTAATAATTATCTTAAGAGTTACCAAAAAAATTACACAACATTTGAGAATGATTGTGATTAAAACATTGTCCTCATCATAACGATAATTGATGATAATGACTCAGTTTGTGAATTTGAAAGCCAAATATATACCATGCGTTTTATATATGTAATTGCTTTTACTCAAACAAATACCAAAAGACAGGCATCTTAATCCCTGTTTTTAAGGAATGCAAAGTTGGTAATATTTAACATTAATATTAGTTAAAAATACACAACACACGCTAAAATGCCTCCCAACGTAAAAATTACCCATTGTTACTAAAAGATATATGTGAAATTTGCCTTGGTATTTTTCCAGCACTTCTAAATTTTTGATATGTATTATTTCATATTTCTCTCTAAGCCTGAAAATTTTGTTTCTTGTAAATTAATTCAGATATATGCATATTTTTGCATATATACATAAAAAAATATATATATATATACTAAAAGCCCGATGTATGAGATTTGTGCTAGAATGGGCTTTCCTTTCCCTGGCTGCTGCTATGGCCCAGCCCCTTTCCACTCTGGCCCTGACTTCCCATGCTGCCCAGAGGCCCTGAGAGATCAAGTATCCTGCCTCCCCAACTGTCACTTGGCTCTTGTGTATGCATATTAACCACAATCTTTGTTGGGTTAATTTGCATACCACTCCTGATTGACTGGTGAGGTAGTGGAGGTACAGTCAATTAAATGTTTGTCTATTATAGGTAAGATAAATATATAAACCTTTTCAATGTTTTTAACACAAATTTCCAATTTTTATTAAAAAGAAGAATGAAGCAAATTCTGCAACATATATATATATATATATATATATATATATATATATATATTCTCTATATTTTATTTTTTTATTCTGTTTTTGTAGAACAGCTTCTTAGAAGTGTTGGGTCACAAAATATGGAAACATTTTATGGATACAAATTGCCTTTTAAAATATTGTCCAGATACATACTCTGAAAACTATATTGGAGTACCTATTTCTCCACACTCTTTCCAAAAATAAATACCATTAAACTTTCTTTATTAATTTTGCTACTTAATCAGAAAAACAACAGTGACAACCATTATTGTTTGTAATTAGTTTTCAGAGAAACAATTCATATTTTCTGAAGTCAGCAGGCAGGTAGGTATGCAAACCTCAGTCCTCTGGTCTGGTTCTATTTATCAATATAGAAATTAAGTAGATTAGATTTGTCCTATTGAGCTGCCATTGATATTTCAGCAACAGGATGCTTCTCAAATAGCAGTGAACAATAAAATTAGCGTGCAGTGCAAGTTTGACTTGATACCTCAGAACCTTTTAGTAGTATTTCAATTTACATCCTTTCAAGAGGGTTAGATCTAGGTCTTAAATGACCAAGGTAGGTAAATATAATCATTCTTATGCCTCTCGCATTAAAAACATTAATTTCCACCTCTGAGGTGTTTACAGTTTAATAATGGGTCTCATATGTAATAATAACAATAATAAAGGTTTAAAATGTTAAACCAATGCAGTGCGTAGACATCATGAACATGGAAGAAGTAGGGGAGAGTTGGATGAGTTGCGAAGCCCTAAATTAACAAGGCAACTAAGGATTTTTCTTCTTTTTAAGTTACAGAAAGCACCTTCAGATCTTTGTGATTATCCCTGTTATCACAGATAACATGAGAGGAAGTTAAAAAAAAAAAATGCAATCATCAGCAAGTAAACCAAACTCATTGTGGCTAGTAAATTAGGAGAGATAAGGAAGCAAAGCTTACCACCTACATAGAAACTGATAAAAGAAAGAAAGCAATCACTTTCCTTCAACTTTGGGCCCCAACCAAAGCAGGGCACTAAAGACAGTACAGCTCCTGCACTGCAGGGAGCTCACTGTGCACTCCATCTCTTTGCTGTTCTCCTGGCAGCATTTGATCTGAAGAACTGCCGGTGAGAGATAGAGCAGTGATTTAAGTACATGTAAAAATGAGAGAAAACTTGTTTCTCACACAACTAGCCTGTGTGCTTTCAGAACATTAAGATTATTTCCAAATGTAATGCTATCCAGGAGAGGTCACAGGCAAAATGTACATATCGTTGTAAAATATACCTCTATTATCCAAGGGTGCCTAAGTGGTGAGGAGTACAAACACTCAAAAGCCTAAGGATGTGAAATATGGACATAGAAATAACATATAACACCCAGTGTTAGCCACACATTCTCTCATCATCTTGATACCAACTACACATACAGAAATCAGTTATGTTTATCTACGGATGAATTTGTTAGCTTTATTTCAAAACTGGTTTGCTTGCTGTTAATTGCTGACCCTGATTTTATGCTCTGGACACACAACTGAAAAAATTCCCCTTCGTTGATGTATTTGAGTATGTGACTCGGTAACCCACCAAATGCCAACTCTGTCTGGGATGAAGTATCTGTTCCCTGAACAGGCCAGTTCAAGGATTGGAGTCCCGCATTTGAGTCTGAGTTATTGGGCCAGAATGTCTTAACATCCCAAATCTTAATTCCGTAAAGATCTGTGAGAACCACTTGCTATGAGATTCTTACAACTAAAATCATATGGATAGTTGAGTATTTTAAATTTAGGAAATTTAATTACCCTAAAGATTGCTTTATTTCCTAAACTCATACTCTATCAATACAAGTTTTTCTTTTTTACTTATATGTAGCAGTGCTTTACAGGGGAGTGCAATAGTAATAGGTGAATGCCTCATTTCAGCATTCCAAAGCAAAGACACTTAAGAAGCTTCAACCAATCAGAGCTGCTTTACAAACTGATGCTCTCCGTGGAGACCATGAAGCCATGGAGCCATGGAAATGCCACAGATAGCAGCTCTAGGAGGGAAGGATCAACTCTTTCCTCATTTTTGCCTCCACTTGCCCTTGGTATGTTGAGCCAGGGAAATTTTTTTTCATAATTCCTTGGTGCAGTATGCATCTATAGAACCAGTAGACTTTTTTTTTTTTCCAAAAAAGATACAAGTTTAAATGTCAAGCTAATGATATAACAATGTTAACTTTGTCATGTGGACCTAAGCCAGCACAAACATAAAAGGTGAGGCAGAGAATCCAGCGGGTATAAGGAAAGCCTATGGGAGTATTCACAGATGATTAGCCAAAACCAAGTAAGGCCCATGCGGTGTGATGCACGCATATATTAGTACTGCTGTGTACTTCAAACAATTAAGAGGACTGAGTGGAAAGAACATAATTCCAAACCATCATAATAGCAGCACATAAACAGCAAGTGCCTATATAGACTGTAAACGCTTCCTTAGAATTGAAGCAATTCCACTTTCTCTAAAGTACTTCATTTTCAAATGGCTGGTGTAGGCATATTCTTTATCTTCAGTACTTCTTCGTTTATCGTAGGGAGTCTAACAAACTGTCAGCTATTTTAGAAAGAGTGCTAATATGGGCAAACACTAGAAAATCTTTAAAGCTTAACAAGAGGAAAACTTTATAGAGTGTGAAAAAATCCTATTCTATTCCTCGCTTCATTTTTCCCCTGGTGACTTTTATGTTACAATGACTGCTGTGATTTTAATACTAATATAATCTATTCTCTCAGACCTGTGATAGAGAGTGATTTGAATTTTAAAATAATATACAAAAAATTTTATGAGAAAGACTTAAGATTGTCAGAAAAAGCTTTAAGTTGCAGCTATTTCATTCTCTAAAGGTTTGTAATCTAAGTATCCTTTTTTTCAACTATAATTTATTGAGGAATAAAATATAAACAAATACATAGCATTATTTTTGTATTACTTTTTTGTTTGTTTGTTTTACTTTGGGCAATAATTAGAGACAGAGATTAATTTTATTTCAAGCTCATAAATATTCCCTCACAAAATTCCTATACAATTACAAGCTGGATAGAAGGAAACTGAGCAGAAAGGTTTTGTTTTATTTAAATGCTAAACATTTTAGAGTAAAAACATCCTTAATAAAGAATACTTCTAAAGGATAAATTTCTTGATTAAAGAGATAAATTTAGAACAAATATCATTAAACCTTAATCACTGAGTCAATTAAAATAAAATCTCAGAAGTGTTGTCGTGCAGATATGCATATACCAAAGTATATGTTTGAGTATTTGTGGTGTGCACTGGTGCTAGAGGGGAAAAAAAAGTGGTGAGCAGAGCTGGAAACAAAACTTGCCTCTGCCTTTCAAAACTCATATTCTCATAAATTTAAGCATACTCACAGTCATTAAAGAATATATAATCTAGGTAGAGTGACAGGCTTAATACAAGTGAACAAAATTACAGAACAATAGGTTAGTGTAGTGTAGTAGAAAACATATGTGTTGTAGAAATTAAAAAAAATACACCTATTGTTTTGTTAAAGGAGGTGTGGAGAAAGCGAGACTTGAGTCAACTTGAAAAATGTCTATGATGTGGAAAGGCTAATGTCAATAGAAAGAACCTTTCTTCAAAGCAGGCAGTAAGGGTGACATATGTAATCCAAACACAGAGGACAGGAGGGAATTCCAACAGACGAATTGAAAGATGAGTAGGAGGGGCTAGTAGGAAATAGGCAGAATTACTGAAGCATGTTACCAGTTTATTATGTTCAGTTGCATGAAACAGAGATCTGATTGCAGTGGTTTAAACAAAGAACAGATTACTTTTCTCAAAGAAACAAGAAATATGGAGCTGGACAGCTCAGAGATATTATGGCAGCTCTGACACCATTAGATCTTGGCTCCTCCTCTCCTCCTGTTCTGCTAGTTACAACATATCTCTGCACTGCAATCAGAGTGTCTGTTCTAGGGAGAGGGAAGGCAAAGAGAAACCTACCTTTCCTGAAAACTTCAGATAAGCTCACCTCTCATATCCCAAATCATGTCACACGGTCACCTCCATGTACAAGGGACCTGAGAAGTTATTTTATTTTATTTTATTTTATTTTATTTTATTTTATTTTATTTTATTTATTTTATTTTCAATTGGCCACAGGGCATATTTATGCATCAGGAAGACATATGGGGGAAATGTATGTTGGGATAATGTGATAAGTAGTAATGAACTATGTACATACATAAAAGCCTAAACGACCAAACAACCGAAGGACCAGTCAACTGGTCACTATGACACACACTGACCACCAGGAGCAAGACGCTCAACACAGAAGCTTCTCCCTGGTGGTCAGTGCACTCCCACAAATGACCTCCCTCGGCCAGCCAATCTCCCGTGGTCCCTCCCCCTGCCTAACCTCCTGAGGCCCTGGCCAAGGGAACCCACTTCTGCATGAATTCATTCACCAGACCTCTAGTTTATTATAAGTCTCTTGACAAGGCAATTTGACAGAGAACTAGTGCTTCATAAAACTGAGTTTGGCAGTAGTGATAAAGAAAAAAAAAGAAAGGCGATCATAAAAGAAGGAGAAATGACCCAAAAAAGTGCTACAGTCTCATATACTAGTAAAATGTAATTATAGCTTATGTTTATGTACTGATTATAGAAATGGGAAAACAATGGAGAAAGACATAGTTCCCTATCTGAATGGAGTGCCATTTTACGTAGGTGTTGAAGGACAGGGTAAAGCAAAAATTATGCATTTCCCAACATGCAAAAGTTCTAAAAAGTACTTGTAAAACTAGTTTCCTGATTTGAAAACTAAAACACAAGAAAGCTGGGAGATGTGTTCAACATTATAAAGCATCAGTGACACAGCCCTGACCAAGCTTATTTCCTAAGTCTCAGTACAGCACTATGCCATTTTTATATAGTTCCAGGATATACTGTATTGTATCATTTTTTTTATAGATAAACTAGGGGCCCAGTGCATGAATATGCACCTACAATAGTAAGGACTTGTGGGCCATGAAGCTGTGGTGGGCATAGGGGCAGTTCTCAGCCCATCCTCTGCACACCCGCCAGGCCACTCCTGCAGCAGCTCCGGGTCACCTGTCTGCTGGCAGCCCCACTCCCGTCATTGCCTCTCCCTGCTCACACCTGCTGACAGCATGGAGCAATTGGGTCCAGTGCCAGCAATGGGTGCAAGCTGCAGCTGCTGTCCCAATCATCTCTCAGGAGCTGGGGGAGGTAGAGAAGCCCTCAGGAGTGATTAGGGCTGGCAGCCGCTGCTCACACCCACTGATAGTGTTGAGTGATTAGGACTGGTGCTGGGAGCCAGCAGCCGGTACAAGCAGCAGCTCTAGCACCAACTGCAGGTGAGAGTGGGGCTGGCACCAGCAGTGGGTGTGAGAGGTGGCCTCCTGCCCGCATCACTCCTCAGGAGCAGGGGAAGGTGGCTAAGTCCTGAGGGGCAATTGGGGCTGGCAGCCACTGCTCGCACCTGCTAACAGTGCCAAGTGATTGGGGCCAGCACTGGGCTCCAGCAGTGGGTGCAAGTAGGGCTGGTGCTGGCAGCAGGTGTGAGTGCCAGGTGGGACCGTAGCATCTGGGAGCAAAGAATTTTTAGTAACCACCAGGGCCTCACCCCAATGACAACAACTGGTGTCCCACCTTGGTCTGGCTCCCCCACTCACCTGCTCTACCAGCCTGCCATGTCCAATGCCCACAATGTTTCGTGCTCTGAAGCTTGCTGCTGACACCCACCATGTTCTGCGTATGCCCCCTTGGTGGTCAGCGCACATAATAGTGACAGGTTGTTTGGTTGTTTGATTATTCTGCAGTTTGGTCTATTTGCATATTAGGGTTTTATATATAATTGTAATGAGAATTTTTATTTTTTAGATATGATACATTTTTTGCAGTTGCATGATGATTTGAAATCTAGAGTGTAGTACATTGTAGATTATTTTATTGTTATTTCTTATATTACAAAATAGTTTTAATGCATTTCTGCTACTGTGTTAGAAGAATATTGCTAAAAATTACATGTCTTTCTTGCAGAAACAATAAATAAATTACATAAGATGCATAGGCTTCCTATAAAAATTTAGAAAGTGAAAAAATTGTGTATTGATAGATATTAAGAATATTTTATTTGCAAATTTATCATAGAAAAGTTGCTCTAATTAAATAAATTATTATAGAGAGGTTATTTTAAAGATCACTGGGTTGGCTCTTTGATACAAAGCCACTCACTCTTATAGTATTTATTTTACTAAAGTTTTACCTGTATTTAACAGCTCCAGAGTGCATTCCCATCTCTAAAACTCTACAGTCCCAAAGAAAGAAAACATTTCATAGAAAAAAATATCTTACTATCTAGGACTTCCTGCCACAGAACCCAATTTCAACAGACCATTGATTTCTCATCTTTCCCAAATGCTGTGCCCACCTCACATATCAAAACTGATCTCTGCTATCTATCCCCATTTTCTTAGGTTTTTATTTCTTCTCAAGAATGAGTAAATAAATTGAGTTTCTTTCAAAATGACCTAATTATCTTTTCCTATATAGTGTTTTCTTTTAATTATTACCTTAACAGAATAAATTAAATGGAATTTCAGACTTGATAGGAAAGTAGCAATTGTGCTTCTCTTCAGGTGTAATACAAAATGACACATTCATTTATGCAATGTTTAATATGATACAAATATTTCTATTTTACTAGAATTTAGCAAGGAGGGGATAAATAGTAGAACAGAGTATTTATTGCTAAGCTTATGCTGAAAAGAATCATCCTGGAGTTGATATATCATATTTTAGTTCACAACTTAGAATTTTTCCAGAGCATAAACTTTGGAAAGCATAATTTCCCTTCTTGTTCCTCACTGATGACTATTATTTTTGAAAAACCATGTCTTTTAAAAGTTCTTAATTTTAAGTGAGTTTGGAGAAGTAAACAAGAGAATATGCACAAGCCACAAAAATGACTAGGGATTGGCAAATTGGTCTTTTGAGTCATGTTAAGTCTGAAAGCATTGGAAAAACTTAGTTTGCAGGAAAGACATTTTAGAGGTAATTTGTTAATAGTCTTCAAATGTGTAAAAGATTAGTAAGGAGGAGACCATAACCAGGTGTTCTTGATCTCACAGTGGAAAGCACAAGATTAAATCAGTTTAAAGTGCAGATGGAGAGATCAAGGATAGATCTATTGTTCAGAAGGTAAGGAAAGATAAGCACAACAGCAGACCTCCAAAGGAAATTATGCAGCTTCTGACATCTGCCTGGTACTGTTGAGATACAGATCAGTTGGAGGGGCCCTCTCACCTTTTATCTCTTCAATTATTTTGCATACAACACTGGGAGCAAGATTTCTTGGGAGATAACTAGAAACCAAACTAGTAAGACTTAAGCAGTCAGAGGAGGAATAAAAGGAAGATTTTAAAACAACAACAATGATTTCATATTTTTTCCTGAGGAAACAGAATAGGAGTGAAATTCAAAATCAGCTGAGTTTGTGTCTTAAAAATTAATTTCTTTATTTTACCATCCAAGACTATTTGGGAGTTAATTCCTTCCCTAGCCACCAGATGAAAGAAGTTTGAACCATGAACTCTGGATATCTGAGCAATTCTTCAACAGATCTTGGATCTTTACAACACATAACGTATGCCTTTCAAGTTAAGCCTCTTAGAAAAAAACCAAAAAAATTGGTAATATAAAACTTATTTATTTCTTATTCCTTTATAAGTTGGTGGTTAAGAATTGAAGTAAATGGGGCAAAATAGGACATAAAAGAATTCAGGCACAACAAATGAAGATTATGTACCATCACCTGAAGCTTAAGGTTAATGATAATAGTAGCAATTACATCCTTTTTTTAAAAGGATGTAAGGATGTTCAGAAGACATCCATTCTATCCAGTCTATTTAGCATATTACTCTTTATAAGTATAGATTGTGTATACACTGTATACAAGGAAAAGTGATAAATATATATTTTTGAGTTGAGTACTTCCATTACCTCTAAATAAACATAAATAGCAAGGTAACATATATAGTGAATGACATTTCTGAATTGAACACAGTTTCTTGGATTCTTGAATACAAATTTTTGGTAAATACATTTACCACTCCTTTATAGGGAAATTTTTCAGGACAAATTTTTCCAGCCATTCAGGTACTAGATACTACTATTTCTTGAAGGGTTGGGAGAAAGGTAAAAATCATAATTTATTATAATCTATTTACTAGTTTAATATGTGCCCCAAATTAAATTTTCTGAAACTCAATTATTCAGTTGATAGGACTAATTGCCACCTGCCAAACTTTGAAACACCTAATGAAAAAGTAATTGAGATGAATATTTTAATTACTCTAATGCATAGCACAAGAGAGACATGGGGTGAGTTAAAGGGGTGACCAAGTCTTTTGTAAAAAATAAGCAGTAAGCAAAAAGAACTGGATTTTTCAAAAATGAATTAAAGACTAATTAAATATATAAAACTTTACTTAGAATGAAAAACTTTTATAATCTCCCCCACAATTCTTCATTACCATCACTATCCTTAAATTAAATCCTTCAAAACATATATAGAATATTTATTTCTCATAAAACTAATCTCATTACTTTCTATATATCCATTGTCTAGTTACCTTTACATCCTATTCTTGTGTTACCAGAGAATTATGCAGGTGGGATTTCTCTGTTACTGGTGGAAGTGGATTTTTGGGGTGCTGCTGGAATAAGAATTTCCAGAGATCCCAGGAGAGGATGGGATGTGGTAGAAAGCTTTATTTGTGTGAAATTATATCCCTTGTTTTTAAAGTCCCATTTCTCTTAAGACTGTCCTAGAACATGTGCAGCTGGGCTTTCAGCAGAGCTAGACACAAAACCAGTGTCCAAAGTTTCCATTTCATAGAGGAGTTGAGTCCTCACAGAATCAGGCTAGTTCCAGACCATCAGTCCATTGTGGTTGGGGTGCACATGGTGTGGGCCATGTGAGTAAGTGCAGAGTGTGAGAGCACCCCTCCTCCGCAAAAAACACCCCACAAAAAACAAAACAAAACAAACAAACAAAAAAACACAAGAGTTCCAAGAAAGCAAGAGGGCTAAGAGAGCATAACTCCCTTTGTTCAGGAATTTATGTATCTCAGATTCCCAGCCTTTGCAGTGGTCATGCTTATTCTGGTCAAAGATCTGCTCCCAGGTGTGATTGACAGGTAACATCTTCCCTATGTTGCCCTGCCCCTCACTGGGCATGCCTGTAATTTTTTTTTTTTTTTGCCTTCCTTTTGTTCTGTTCCAGTTCATTAGTAACTGGGTGAATTACAACAACATCATTAAGATTAATCTTTTAAAACATGGCTATAATCACATTTCACTACTCTTAATTTCTTGATGGTTTTCTACTGTTACCATAAAATATTATTATTATTATTATTATCATCATCATCATCATTATTGATATCATCTTTCTTTTATTTTACTGAGCACCTTTTAGGTGCCAAGAGCTATGGTAAATACTTTGTTCATTGTCTTACTTTATCCTCACAAATATGTTGAAATCCTATATAATAATAGAGTGATATGCAAATTAACCATCACTCTGTGATAAAAATGCCAGCCTCCATAGCTGCAAAATGGTGGGGCCCAGTCCCCTCAGCTTTGCTGCTGGAGTGTCCTGCCTATCCACAGGAGCAGTGAGGCTGGATCTGCCTTGGGAGGGGTTTTGGATCCGCCCCCAGACACAGCAGTCAGAGCCTGGACAGCAGGGCATGGAGGCTTCCTTAGTGAGGAGGCAGTGGGGAAGCCCCAGGCATAGCAAATAGAGTCCAGACAGCAGGGCATGGAGGCTTCCTTAATGTGGCAATGGCAGGGAAGTCCCCAGACATGGCAGACAGAGCCCAGAGAACAGGGCTTGGAGGCTTCCTTTATAGGGTGATGGCAAGGGAAGCCTCAGGCCCAGTAGTCAGAGCCCAGACAGCAGGGCTTGGAGGCTTCCTTAGCATGGTGGCAGCTTTATTTGTGTGAAATTATATCCCTTGTTTTTAAAGTCCCATTTCTCTTAAGACTGTCCTAGAACATGTGCAGCTGGGCTTTCAGCAGAGCTAGACACAAAACCAGTGTCCAAAGTTTCCATTTCATAGAGGAGTTGAGTCCTCACAGAATCAGGCTAGTTCCAGACCATCAGTCCATTGTGGTTGGGGTGCACATGATGTGGGCCATGTGAGCAAGGCCCCACAGACAGAGCCAGGACAACAGGTCATGGGAACTTCCTTAGTGTGTCAATGTTGGCGAAGCCCCCAGGCCTGGCAGACAGAGCACAACACTCAGGGCATTGGGATTTCCTTCACATGGCACATGGCGAGGCAGGCAGAGAGTGGAGAGCAGGGCATGGTGGCTTCATCTCCATGGCTGCAGCGAAACTTCCAGGCCCTCAGAGAGCAGAGAACCACAGGGAGTGGGCCTGAGCCATCAGTAGGATATCCCCTGAGAGCTCCTAGATTGTAGAGGGTGCAGGTTGGGCTGAGGGACCCCCGTGAATGAATTTCGTGCACCAGGCTTCCAGTCTATGTTATAATCATGATCTGACAGATGAGAAACTGAGGCTTAGAAATGTGCCGGTAGATTACCCCAAAGCCATAAGACAGAGATTAGATTCAAACAAGATTTTAGAAGCAAGAATAAACTTCAAGCTCTTCATTCTGGCATCTTAAGTCTTAAATGTTAGGTCCCAATGCCCTGGATTTCATACATCCCTTAATCATTGACACATCCTCAGCTCAGCAATTCCCAAGAGTGCGTCCTTGCCTCTCCAACTCAAAGAAAGTGAAAATATCTCTTAACAATAATACCACAATGTGTATGTTTTTGTCATTAGTTACTTTTCAAGGTTGTTTAATTACTTAGCTTGTTTGTTTTAAAAGGCTAAAGCATTTTATGACAGCAAGATCAGCGTCTAACTTAAATGCACATGCTTTATAGAGCCTACCATTCTGACTTGCTGAAAATAATTGTGATATTTGCTTCTGAATGAACAAGTGAAACAGACTTCAATTATTTTCAGAATGTTAGTTAGGCCTTAGAAAATAGTAACCGTAAGAGTTACGAGATGCAGGACAATTATTAAAGAAGGGAGTGGACCTTTCTCCTCTGAGGATCTTAAACAAACACTAGCTTTTTATCTTCCATGACAACTTCAAAGTGCTTCCATCTGAAGAAAGGTGATAGGATTTAAAGCCACCTAAAACTGCTTTCCAATTATTTAACTTTATGAATGAATGAAATAAAAACCTCAAAAACAACAACAAAAAATGTCCACTGCAATTAACTAATCAGAAAATGTAGAAGAAAAAAAACACTACTAAGAACATATTTAATTGTTTTTGTGGTCTTTCCCCTCCTTTCCCCCGATTTATTTTGGCAAGTGTTGTGAGGGCCTCACTTGATTTAGAGAAATTTCCAAAAGTCTGGCTAGAGTTTATTCACTTGCTTAAATCTTCAGGGATAAATGTGACATTCCATAAAAATTTTATAGACATATTTGAGTTTGGGAAGAAAGGATGAGGAGAAAACTGCTCGTGTCATTTTATCACTTTCCCTTTTCTGTTCAAAGCAAAAACATAACTGTATGAAATATAGGGCAGAGGAAATAAATTAACTATGTTAATATAGGTTGTAAACTTCTAAAATCATTTGCAATGCAGGCTGAGGCTATGAGGGAGAGCAAGAGTTATTTCACTGAAACTATTTAAACCATAGACTCCTTGCCTCTTTCTTTACATAGAGATACTGCTGAGAGTGTAGTGCAGAATGATGATGAAGTAATACTAAATGCAAACCTCTGCTGGCTTCCCCATAGGAAAACTCACTTTAGTCAGAAGTAATAAAGTAAATACAGAAGCTACAAAAATCCATCACCAGAGAAAAACAATAATTTAAATAACTGATAAAAAAGCATTTTATCCAGGTATGATAAGAAACCACTGAATAAAACAAATTACACATACCACACCAGAATGGCTCAATGCCCAAAGAAATTGAAAAAAGCTCAGGACAACAGAGAAGAGAAAAATCACAGAGACTCAGAAGCATAAAAATTGCATAAAAATTGCAAATATTGTATTCTTGAAAAACCCCACCCAGAGTATTCTACTTAGTTGTAATCCTTGTACACATGGCCATTAGTGACCACATTTTTGCCATCAAATGCTATTTGGATGAGAAAATAAAAGTATAATTTTCCACATACAAATATGACTCAAATAGTACCACCTACATAACACCAGTGTCTCCAAGTTATTGTTTCTTCAGGTAAAGTTCAAATAATTGGGCAAATATGAATGACCCTTGCTATTTTGTATAATATTTGTTATTGCTAGCCATGGATTTATGCAATGACATATATAAAATATTACAAAAGCAGCTTTTATTATGAAACCTGAAAAACAAATATATTTAGTGACTTTTCTATGCTATGCAGTAAGTAAATTTTCATCTCCAGACAAAATTCACATCTCATGAACTCTTTGAACATTAGCAGTTATAACAACATATTTATTTAACAACATGCTTTGTTTACATTACTTTGTTGTTAGGTTATTAGTATTTAGAGAAGAATTCTCACAATCTCATCATCTAAACCAGTGGTTGGCAAACTGTGGTTCATGAGCCACATGCGGCTCTTTGGCCCCTTGAGTTTTTAGCAAAGGCCAGTTTAGGAGTACCCTAATTAAGTTAATAACAATGTACCTACCTATATAGTTTAAGTTTAAAAAATTTGGCTCTCAAAAGAAATTTCAATCATTGCTCTGTTGACTAATGAGTTTGCCAACCACTGATCTAAACTAAGAAAAAGGTTTAGAAATTAGAAAGTTCTCATGTGGTCATATATTTAAAATAAATTTTTAAGATTAATAGATAATAATCTAGATTATATACTTAATTGGAGGGCACAAGACCTAGGTCTAGGTGCTAATTCATGTGTATTGAGCAAATCACCATGGGTTGAACATGAAAAACAATGACAACCAGTTGAAGAATAAAATTCTGGGGATTTTTATTATTTACTAATATGAAGAAGAATTATGAGAATAGCTTGACTCAAAAGAGTTACGTCACTTTGTATCCTTTGACCATTATCTGAAAATTTCCCTTTCTCTCCCTGGAAATCACCATTTTACTGTCTGATTCTATGAGTTTGACTATTTTAGATTCTATTGTGAGGTCATACAGTGTTTGTCTCTGTATCTGGCTTATTTCCTACCCTTGTGCCTAGAGATTGATCAGAAGTTCAGAATTTCTTCCTCTTCTTCAGGCCTCTTTCTCCACCTGATTGCAAAAATGTCATGGCAGAGAACTCAGGCATCCAGTTTGGATACCAAAGGTTTCTCCTCTTGACTTTTCAACTCCTAATAGAAGCATCTTATTCCTAAACCATAGACAAGAAATATTATTTCAGTCTCAGAAAGCTTTCTTTCTCTCTGGATACCTCTGAATGACATTGTCTACTTCTTGATCTTTCCTACCCACATAACTTTATTGTTGTTAAGTCCTTTTTTTAAAAAAATAATTAATAGACATTATTAGAATTGTATGGGTTTACAACTTTCTAATCTGGTGAATTTCAATAGAATAATGACATCTAATGTTGATTTTTTAACAGTAAAAATAGTCCTTTTTTTCAAGAACTTTGGAAGTAAAAATAAAAAGATATAGGTTCAATTTCATTCTTTTCCAAGTGGATATTCAATTTTCCCAATACTGTTTATTGAAAAAACTATATTTCCCCATTTTTTATTTTTAGAGCCCTTGTCAAAGATTAGTTGACTGTATATGTATGGGTTAATTTCTGGCTCTTGATTTTGTTTCATCAGTCTACATGGCAGCTTTTACACCAATATACCAGTACCTACTGTTTTCATTACTATAGCCTTGTAACATAATTTGAAATTAGGACATATGATGCCTCCAGCTATTGTTTTCTTGCTTAAAATTGCTTTCTTTATTTAGAATCTTTGTGGTTCCACATGAATTTTAGGAATGCTTTTTCTATTTCTTTGAAAAAATGCCATTGAAATTTTGAGAGGGACTGAATTAAATCTGTAACTCACTTTGGGTAATATGGACAGTTTAACAATATGAATGCTTCCACCCATGAACCTGAGTATGTTTTCATTTATTTGTGTCTCTTCTTTTTTTATTATAGTTTTATAGCTTTCAGTATACAAATCTTTCATTTTCTTGGTTAAATTTCTTCCTTTTTATTTACTTATTTGATGTAATTAAAAATGGAATTTATTTTTAATATAGTTTTTGTATGTTCATTGCATTTTGTAACTTTACTGAATTTGCTTATCATTCAAAATTAAAGGTCAAATAAAGAGCTTCACAGATTAAAAAAAAAAAAAAAAAAAGCTAAAGGAGTTCATCACCTCCAAACCAGTATTATATGAAATGCTCAAAGGTATTCTTTAATAAGAGAAAGAAGAAAAAAGTAAAGATAAAAACTATGAACAACAAATACATATCTATCAACAAGTGAATCTAAAAATCAATTGGATAAAAAATCTGATGAACAGAATAAATTGGTGAATATAATAGAATCAGGGGCATGGAAAGGGAGTGGACTGACAATTCTCTGGGGAGAAAGAGATATGTGGGATGCGGGAAGAGCCTGGACAAAAATCGTACACCTATGGATGAGGACAGTGTGGGGGAAGTAAGGGCAGAGGGTGGGGAGGGGACAGGGTGGAGGGGATCTATGGGGGGGGAAAGAGGAAAAATTATAATAATCTGAACAATAAATATTTATTGAAATAAAATAAAATAAAGTTTTAAAAAATGTATTATTAGAGGAGTACCAAACAATAATCAGAATAGCTAACAGAGAAAACAGAGCAAAACAGACATGTAAAGAAACTGTAAATAACACATCTAGTTGGCTAAAAAGAACATTAAATTCATGATCTAATAGTTATGAGAAAACGTTTATGGACTTTAAAACTAAAAACATAAAACCATATGCATATTAGGGACAGTTGTAAAAGATGAACAACTTAGAAAATGCAATGGCAGCCTTTGGTAAAATAAGTTTAATTCATGTAACTAAAAAACTTGAGATTCACAGAGAATTGTTCCAAAAATGTGATCTACCATTTATGATGCAGAGAAAGTGCAAGGGAGTAAACAATCAAAATTATCTCAGAGCTTTTCAAAACACGGATAACTTTTCCCAAATTAAAAAAACAAAAACAAAAAACAAAAAACAAACAAAAAAAACACTCATGATTTAGAGAAAGAAGATAGGGAGACAGAGCACCTTCCATTTTATAACTTTTAGAAGAAGCAAAATAAAATCTAGTTATAAAAACACATTGTTTTAAAATTGTTTAACTGGATATCTGGGTGAAATAGCAGATTAGCCATAACTAAAAATATTAATAATATAGTAAAATATGAATCTGAACAAAATGTCTAGAATCCCAGAGAAAGATATAAACTAACCAAATTAAATAAATATTTAAAAATATGAAAAATAGGATGAGTCAATCTAAAGAGTGATCTTGGAGAAACTAATGTTAAGATTAAAGAACTATTTTTAGAAATAATGGCTAATAATTTTCCATAATTAAAAAAAAAACATGAACTCTTACATTTGAGAGAAAAATGCACAAACAGGATAGATACATACACAGATATTAATATAATTACAGGCACCAAAGACAATGACAAACTTTAAAATTAGCTGAAGGGAACAGACAGATTATCTATAAACAAGATCTTTAGAATTGAGTAGTTTTTATTACAAAAAAAAAAAAAGAAAATATCCTAAAATGTCCATATTCAGGAAATTTTGTAAATAAATATCTGAATACACATGTAATCTCAAACTATATAAACATAAATATGAAAAAATAGAGCTAAAGTTGTCAACCTAATAATGATCATTTTTATGCAGAATTATAGGCATTCATAAAGGTAAATAAGGTGATTATCTATAAATATATGAGCCTGAACAGTTAGAAATTCCCAAGTTAGTTTAACAAGGTTTCAAACTATGCAAGCATATGTTATCTGAGGAAGGGGTGGGGTTATAAAAGGTTCAGCCAAAAAGCACGGGTTACTTGTGTTTTCCTCCAGTGTTGCCCAGGGGAGGTGGGCGCTGGCCAGCAGACACAAATTTCTGGTCAGCCTAACAGACTCCACCCCACAGTGACCTCAGAAGCATCTGGCTTCAGCACACCATAGCCTCTGGCAGTAAGGTCACTCACAAACACTCCTCCCAATTACATTTAATTTGAAGGGAAAAATGAAGAAGAAAAAAGACCAAAATGAGATTGGATTAAATGTTGAGGATTTCATTATCAATATTATTTTTTTTTTAGAGTAACTCAGACATATGTACTTATTTAGAAGAAAAGGTTGCACAGTGGTTGGGGAAAGGCCTGTGGAAAGAAAGACTACGGGATCTACAGTAGAAGTAAATTCAAGGAAGGACAATGCTTCCTCTAAAATTTTCAGAGCAGGCACAACAAAGGGAATGAAAAATTGATAATGCCATTTAAGTTAGAACACACCATTGAGAATGTATATGTTATATCTATTTTTTTAATATAACATATACATTCTCAATAGTGTGTATGCAGATGATCAGTTACTTTGAGGAGCAGGTGTAGAGATTATGAGAAAAGCAAGACAGGTATTTCCTGGTGAATAGCTATATGAGAACAAGGAACAAAAAGCTGATCAGAGATGAATACAAAAACAGTTGAGGAATGCTAAAAACCTGAAGATGTGATAACATATTTTAATGTTTTATTTATTGACTTTAGAGAGAGAGGAAAAGAGAGAAAGAAAGATGTGTTGTTTCACTTATTTATGCATTCATTGGTTGATTCTTACATGCGTACTAATCAGGAATTGATCTTGCAACTTTGGCATATAGGGATGATGCTCTAACCAACTGAACTATCTGGCTCAGCCAGAGATGGCATATTTTAATAATGCAATAAGCTTTGTATAATTTTTTATTAGAAAGTAGTTGCTAGTTTTATCCCAAGGTTAGTTATAAGGTAAAGAAAAAAGAAAGAAAAATAATGGCAGTGGGAGAATAAAAATGTTAAATAGAGGGTGGCTGACATATTGAATTACAGAAACTCTGCTAGATAAGAAAATAAGTGAAAGTGGACAGAGGGTATAGGGTTTGATTGTGTAAATGTAAATATCTAGGTAATAAAAATCCTTATGCCATCAATGTGATAGAAATAAAAAAGTGACAAAATTGCAAAAATAGGAAAGTATATTTAGAAATTAGTTTTTCTTATACACATAGTTATTCTCTATCTCATTATTCTGTTATTCCCTATTAATACTTGGAATTTTCTTTCTTCTTGAGGGCTGAAATCTTGTTTGTCTCATTTACTGATGTATCCTCCTAGAGTTCTAAGTGGCACAGAAAGAGTGTTCAATCATTATTTTTTAATATCTGAATAATTGTTGGAATTTCATAGGTGTTTAAAATTTGGTGTAGGTGATTAAGTGGACAAAATGGTTTACAAAAATAAGAAGCCTTCACCGGAGAGAATGACATGGGAAATATTGGTGGCAGAGTTGAATGGAGTATCTTATTCCTAAAAGATATAGTATGGTGCTTTAGGTTACAAGTAGGCCTAAATTTAAATCAATGGATTTGGTGCTGGCAATTCAATGCAGTAGGAGCAGGAGATTATAAAATGAATTTAATCATTGAGAGCCTCCATTTTCTCATCGATCCAAAAGGTATTATGCCATAATCACATTTTTGTAGGATAGAATTAGATAATAATAATAATACACATATGCCTTGTGTCTGGCACATAAGAATACTCATTATATGTTAGGTATTTTTAAATGATGCTCAAATCACTGTGATATAATCTATATGTCCCCTTTTTATGCAATGGCATTATTTTATGACTTTAAAGATCCCAAGTAAGTTTATAAATTTTTCCAACTCTAAAGTCAGACAACTGTACCTATTGAGAATCTGTCTATATAAATAAAAGTCTAGCGACTGGAACAGTGTAATGACCAGAATGACTGGAATGACCAGTGCCTATGACATGCACTGCAGCATCCAACTAGCCTAATCTCAGCACCAATCACACCCCCCCCCACTAGCCCCCAAAACCCCAGTCAGGGGTGGGGCTGGCTAGCCTACCTCCCACATCTCCTCCTTCCTGACTGGTCCTAGGGGGTCAGATGCTGAACCTCACTATCCAGACGGGGATGGGATCAGGACTGGCATCAGGACTGACTGAGCATGAGCTCTTGGCCGCTTCTTGGTCATGGGCACACCAGTATCACCCTAGGACAGGCATGTGGAGACCACAGTGCAGCAGTAGTGAGCCTACCCATCGGTGGTGGTGGCAGGCATAGTGGGGCTGGGATGAGCAGGCTAGGCGCAGCACCCAGTCTGGCTCGGGCTCCTCCCCAGCCACCTGCTGCTTTGTGCCCTACTACATTGCTCAGGGGATGTGGGACTGCTGGTTTCAGCTAATCCCGCAGGCCTGGCCTAGGGACCCTACCGGTGCATGAATCCATGCTCTGGGCCTCTAGCATATACATCTATGCATAACCAAGGACATAAACAATAATATGGTGAAGGCCTAGGGGAATGGGGCAGGATGGAGGAAGGCAAAGGGAGAGGGGAATGGGTGTACTTGTAATAAAGTCAATAAAAAATACAATCTTTAACTTAAAATTAATGTAAGGTAGGTTTATTATTCTAAGAAAGAAAAAAGATAATATAGTAGTGGTGGAAAAGAAATGAGAAGCAGCCTCTCTCTCTCTCTCTCTCTCTCTCTCTCTTGTCCATTCTTTTACTGCAACATTTTTCCACCAAGTTTTACCCTTTCTGTATCTCAGTTATCCTGCACTCAAATGCTACTAATACTTTTAGAGCAAAATAGAAAGGCCAATCAAGAGAGCACTTTGGCATAAATGGATATTGTTCATGTACACAAGAGATGCAAGAATAAAAAAAAAAAAGATGCTATTTCTTCATCTTTTTTACTTGACATAGATACAAAAGAAAAACATGGGTTCATCCAAACATTGGGACAAAATTCAATTTTTTTCTATACTTTTTGTAGGAACTCTTTGGTCAAGTAAATTATTGAGTGTGTCTTTTCCTGAAATTAAAATGTCAAAATGCCACTTTCCACAGCATATTCATTTAGTGTGCCTGTAACTGAAAAAAATCACCATGCTGGAACAAAAGAGATTTTTGTCAAAAATGGTACAAATATTCAAAAGCTATTATGGTAAGTGGCTGTTAACTGAGCAGGCATTATGTTAGGAAGATCTGTTTTTCTCCCCAACTTATTTTTAGCTCCCTATGTTTTTTCTGAAAAGAATAACTGAGCCAGATACATTAACAAACTCTCCACTACATTTCATCAGGGAGTACAGATTTCACAGCACTGGGCTTTCTGAACACAATTCACAGTAACATTTTTCTTAATAAAAACACATATCATTAGTAATACAATAGTCTGTTCATGATGGAAGAGCAACAGTTTTATCACGTGCTTATCAGAATTGTAGAAGTGAAGGATGCCTTTGTTTTCAGTAAGGACCCAAAAAGTAGTGAGAAGAGGCTCAAGGTTTTGACTAATTTGAAGACTATTGCTAGCCACGGTGCAATTACTTTAAAAAATATATATATTTTATTGATTTTTTACAGAGAGGAAGGGAGAAGGATAGAGGGTTAGAAACATCGATGAGAGAGAGACATCAATCAGCTGCCTCCTGAACACCCCCCACTGGGGATGTGCCCGCAACCAAGGTACATGCCCTTGACCAGAATCGAACCTGGGACCTTTCAGTCCTCAGGCCGACGCTCTATCCACTGAGCCAAACCTGTTTCAGCAGGGCAAGTACTTTTTGTAAAGTGTATCTCAAGATTAAATGTGTTGCTTCCCCAACCCCACACTGTGGTATGGTGTGCTTAGTGATAATTAATGGCTGTGGGTCCGTCTCCTTTGCTCCATCACTTTCCTATCAAGAACACCAAAGGGACTATATTAGAGACTTTACCCAATTTAGCCTTAAAAAAGATATTCACAGTGTTGCTACAGGCAGGACACAGTCTGATTCCCTGACTTAAGAGGTAAACATGTTGCTTTTTCTTGGGTCCAGAGTACTTTCTGCATCATTACTAATGTACAAAATCTGCGTGTCAAATTAATTTGTGCTCTCTTCGCCTTACATTGATTAATACAAATTAAGTTTCACACTCATCACCCAGGGCAGTTAACAAGTAGTAGTATCAAATTCCAGGACTTCCCCCCACTATACTTCCTTAAACTGGTCTTTCTACAGTTCTTATTTAATAGGGTTTATTTCAAAGCAATCATTTAAAATAAAGGTTCCCACACATGTCTCAGATTTTCTAAGTGTTGAAAGACAGAGTTTGGAGACATTGTAAGTTTTAGTTTCAAAATACATTTAATGGTTTTACAAGATGAGCCCAATAATTAGTTAAACATCTTAAATATTCTATGCATTTGCATCAAGAAAACCCAGAGGTATATTATCAATCTCTGGATTGTATTCATTTACATAAAACCCAAATGTAGAGGTATCGCATAAAAGCAAATACTAAAATGAACAAAATGTGAGGTTTGAAACTGCTCTACATGTAATATTATGTTTTCTATTACCCCAAAAGGGAGTTAGTAGAGGAGAAATTTTGCTGAGAGTCTATATTTCAAGTGTTCTTATAGAAACTCCCTTTACGTTAAAGTTTTATAAACATAAATACATACTGGTAGATAGACATCATGAGAGAACTACAATAAACCATATGTTAAGTAACACAGGGGAAATATATTTTATTAATACACAATATGGCTTGCTTTTTATGATAGTATTCAGAGAACATGAGGATGATATAGTAATAAAAATGCAAATTAAGTAGTTTTGTAAAGTTATAAAAATTATTTAAAAACTACATAAAACAAGACTGAAAACAAGTACTCTTCTGCTTTGATATTTAGAAAGTATTTGCTAATTCATTTTGGACAATATGTTCTTCTGAATGTGGAAAAATTTATTTTTAAGACAGAATATGCATGTGTGAGAGAGGAGATTCCTTCAAGATATCAAAGATAAACCACAAAAATGGGCTCCAGTAAATCCACTTCATAAGCATCACAATATTGACATTGTGATATGTAGAGAATACTGTGTTTTGTAATTGTTCAAACTTTCCAAGTGGAAACTAAACTCCCTGTCTTTAATTAAAGACTAAACCCATGTCTTTAATTAGCTTGTCTGATTATCTTCTATTCCCCTCAATGTCTAATAAAACTTTGAAGTTCAAAAATTATCCTCTGAACTCAGTTTTAAAATTAAATGTTCAGTTTCACTTATGCTTTGTTATGGATTGAATGAATTGTCCTGTCAACCTCATATGTTGAAACCCTAAAGCCCATTTAGTGGTATTTAGAGATGGGGTCTTTGGGATTTAAGTTTAGCTGAGGTCATTAAAGGTAGGGGGGCTTATTGTGGAATTAATGTCCTTATAAGAAGAGGAAAAAAACAGAGCTCCCTCCCTCCATGTGAAGATACAGCAAGAAGGCAGCCATCTGCAAGCAAGGAAGATGACGACAATTAAAAACTGAATGTGTCAACAGCTTGATCTTGGAATCCTGGGTCTTCAGAATTGTGAGAAATAAATGTCTGCTATTTAACCACCCCCCCACCCTAGTCCCTGCCATGCACAAATCTGTTATAGCTGCCTAATGGAAGACATAAAATTCAATAAGTATTTAGCCATTTGGCTTTTCTTTAAATGACATCAGTTCCATATACTCAACTGTATTTTTTTTATACCCATAAGGATGGAATATGGAACATGCCTGTTATCATGGAATGCTAATTCTGATACTATATTCTTTATGACTTTTATGTAATGTCAATATATTTAGAATGTCATAAAGTTTTCTGTCTCTTTCAATTGCAGAACATAGTAATTTGCACGTAAGGTAGGATATTTTTAATAACCAAATTTTTGGAGAATGTCAAAAAATATTCTCTCAATTTATATTTCATTACTCTTAATATATGTTCAATTTATTTGGCATGTTATTTTCTTTTCTTATATTTTAATGTCCATAATATTTCAAATAGTAAAAGGAGTCCAATTATTATTATTGATGAATTTGCAAATTAAATGGATCATTTTCAACTGAATGTGATAATAATCTTAATACCTGGAACAAGTGTTCCTCTGGTCTCTAAGCAATGTGTAAATTTTCATAAATGTACAAATTAAACACACTGTGATTCCTTACACAGAGTGTTCTGTTGTGGTCTTATTACCAGAAGAAATAATTCCATCCACAGTGTCACAGGAAATTAATTTTAGGGGCATTCATGTAAGAGGATTTTAAGCACCAGTGCTAAGATTTCATAGAGTGAAACCAAGGAAGGGCTTTGAGTAGAAGAAGCAAGATCACAGCAATGGGGATGTGCCTCAACTAGGCTACCTAGGCTCAGAAAAAGAAGTTATAGAGGCCAAAGGACAGCCCTTAAAGCTTACTATTTCCCTGGTTGTAGTGGGAACCTTAGAGTTTAGGGGGAAAGAAAGCAAAGGCATGGCCTGACTGAAGGAAAGGGGTGCAGGGCACCGATGTCCCCGAAAGGCTGCTGCACCTGGTGAGGCATTTCCCAGCCAGTCCAGCAACAGAAGCTGGTTGACATTGCCAGTCTGCCTTCAGGTGCTCCGTGCCTGATGTCTCTTCCAGGTAGGTGAGGTTCATCCCTCTGTGGGAGTAGTTCAACTTCAGAGCCCCAGGCCCACACCTGTGGCCACCAGGACCAGGAGGGACATTACCCTAGCACCCAAGGCTGTGGTCCAGCACAGTCTCTGTCCCCAGTTGCACACTTGCCCCCACAGCTGTCAAAAAGAGACTGGGGTCTTTGTTAAAGATTCCTATATTTGTTTGGGCTTGGAAGAGAGCAAGCTTTCTTTCAAACTATCCAATCTCTCTCTTGCATTGCACATACTTATCCTATCCAATCTTTGCCCCAGATTTCCCCAGGTTTGTCTCCTACTATTTATGGTTGCCATTTTGGGTTCTACTGAATATGCTCATAGCATGCCATCGATCTGTCCCTGCCGCCCCCCCCCCCCCCCAGTAGGTTAGACTGCAAAGCTTATTCAGGATTAATCAGAGATCTGCTTCTGATTAGTTTGTTTCCTCCCTTTTGGTTAATATATAACTAACTGCTTACTATAATAGTCTCACTCAGTATCTCTGATCACTCATAATGTTCAGTAAAATTTAGGGAAATTAAACACCTCATACAGGAATGGATGTGTTAATAATATAAATGAGGAAGATGCATTAAATTTCTAAGAGGCATGAGGTTATCAAGAACAGATTTTTTTCATTTTATATCTCATATGAATTCAGTGATTGGTATATACTAAGTTCTTAAATATATTTTATAAATTGATTAATTAATAGAAAGTACTGTGCAATTTTATAAGACACTAAAGGCCTGGTGCACAAAATTCCTGCATGGGGGGGGGGGTGGTGGTCCTTCAACCCTGCTTGTACCCTCTAACAATTCGGGACCACTGGCTCCTAACCTTGCCCACAGGCCTGTTTGATGGCCCTTAACCACTCTGCTTGCCTGCCTGATCGCCCCTAACCAATCTGCCTGCCTGCCTCATTATCCCTCATATTACACTTTTATTATTATAGATAGTTGCCTTGCTCCAAGTTGTAAAGACCTGCTTGTCATAGAGATAGAAAAGTTTTAATTTTTATTCTTGATGATAGCAGTTAACTAACACAGATGGGCACCAAAAAGGTGACTTACCAAAAGGTATATAGCAAATGGTGCTGTTAAGTCCTTTTTAGTGCAAACATGCATGTTGTGCCTGGGTACATGAGAGAGTGAAGTTTCTGTCTGTCTTTTCAATCATATGAGCAAATTGTGTGAGGCCCCAGCCTAGTCTGGTTTGGTGCTCACAGAATAATAGAGCTCTTTTTTTTGCTTCATTGGTGGAGATTTCCTATAAGTTGCAGCATATCTTCCTTGTATTTTTTCCTCAACACTCTGACTTATGTCTTTCACCTTTGCTTTTCCTCCACTCTCCACCTGCAACAGTAACTTGCTCCAGCCTCACTTCACTTGAGTGTCTAGGAGATCCGTGCAATGCGTCTGCCGCCAGAACCACGATTTCCAGCATTCCTTGTGCTCCCTGCACTTTTGGCTTTCGCTTCCAGCCTGAGGCCCTTCCCTTCCCCCACCCTGCATGGCCAGCGCACAGACACTGGACTCGCATTGCCAGAGCGATGCCACCAGCACCCCATCCTGGCCACTATGGGCACTGCCACCTTTGTTGCAGAGTGACAGTTAATTTACATATTATTCTTTTATTAGATAGGATAATGTATTAAAAATTAAATACAATGAAAGCTCAGCCCTCAGAGAAATTCTAATCTTGCAGAAGATCTCATAGACATTACAAACTACTCAAACTAATCAGTAATGAGAATAAAATACTGATGCATTTGTTTCATTTAAATAAACACAACTCCATATTTTAAAGAGCTAAAATGGTGGGCCTATAAAATTCTACCATAAAAGTAAAAACTATTATTTATAAACTTTGAATATTCAATGCAGTACTTTAAAAAAAATATTTCCATGCATCAAGGTGAGAGTGGAACAAGGCTCACATCAATCAGCTGCCTCCTGCATGTGTGAACTGGCAACCTTTCCTTGCATGGGAAAACTCTCAATCAGCTGAGCCACACTGGCCAGGCCCCACTGCAGTTCTTATAGTACTCTTTAATTTGTGGAGCTGTGAGACCATAGAGCAATGGTAGTGTTTCTGAACTAGCTCAATGCATGAATGGGTTTGTTTTGCTGCCAAACCCTGGGAATAAGGCTTACTTAGAATCACTGATCAGGTTATTTCCTTTCAGTATAACTGGAGTGATAATCTCAAATTCCTACATGTAGGGAGAGATTTATTATTCTTTAGAATTAGGTTAGGAAGAGGCAAGAATGTCTAAAATGCTACACCAAGAACCTCTGAGAAATTGCTCTTTTATAAAAATTAATCAGAACACAGGAAAGAATTGTCAAAATCAACTTGTTCAGAATCCTAAAAATTAACAAATACCTTTAAAAATCCAGGATGCATTTATTTAAGAAAAGTAGCTGAATCTCAATAAAATAGTGAATTTTGTGGTATTTTAACTTTCCCTATCACATTCTCCTCTTGCCAGCCCTTGAGGTAACCTTAAAAACCAACTGCCTGATAGACTCTGAAGGGGGAAAATAGATTTGGAGCTTCCATAAAACCCCACTCTCCCAAGAATTGACACTGTGTAACCTTTCTGGCAGCTCTCTAGACCCCCTTGTAAGGCTTTACATCATTTAACCTGATTCAGTGCTTGCTCAGTGGCAAAGCCTTGTCTAAGGATGTTTGTCAAAAGCAATCAGCATCAATTGTTTAATATAGAAGCTTCCAAATTTAGTGGTATCAGTTAGACCAAACAATAGGGTAACCAAAAAATTAAAAGGAAAATCATGTGGTTTGAGATGCCCGTTTAGGGCTTTAATAGGCTCCAGCATAATCCTAGGTTTATGTGTATGTCCTAGAATACCTGAGAGTTCTCTCATCCCTAGTTGACCTTCAAGATTTACACAAGCTGGAAATAAAGGATAAGGAATAATTGTAAACTCCTACAGAATTGAAGTCACATCCCGTCACACATACAGAATCCCTCTACAAAGATTGGGAGACTTACTGGTTCAAAGCATTTAATGAAATATTTGTCCACTTATTAGCTCACCACTAAGTTTATTGAAGCAGAGACTTCAATGACCACACATGACAAAGAATAGACTTTACAGAATTAGCCCAGAAAAACAGTGACTACAACAAACTCTGGTGATAAACAGAAACCTGTTTTCTAGTGTATCCACATTATATTATTTCAAATGCTCAGTTTTCTATAAAAGAATATGACACACACACAAAAACAAAAAGTATGGCCCATACACGAGAAAGAAAGAAAAAATGGAGCCAGTAAAAACCACCATTATGGAAAGCTAGGTGCTGGACTTACTAAATACATTTAAAAAAAATCTATTATAAACATTAAGGGGAAAAAAGGAAGCCATGTCTGAAGAATCAATGCAAACTATGAAAACAATATCTCACTCTCACTCAAAGAGACAAAAACAATTTTAAAAATACCAAGTACACATTCTTTAGTTGAAAAATAAAACTACAGAAAGAAAAGAAGGTAGTGGAGGGTGGGGTAAAAGAAAGAGATCAACTTTTATGCATGCACATAAGCATATCCAATGGATGCAGATAACGGGGTGTGAGGGTGAGAGCAGGATTGGGAGGAATGAGGGAATAAGCACACATCTGTAATAATTTAATCAGTAAAGGAGGGATAAAGTACTCAAAAGTAGATTTCCACTGACTGACAGAATATAGAATCAACAAACTTAAAGGCAGACTAATTGAGATATCTCAATCATTCATGAGGAATAGAAAAATAAAAAAAAAAGTGAATAAAATTTACCACATCTTACAGAACTACTGGCCACCCTCAAATAAGTCAAAGTGTTCACAATGGTGATCAAGAAAGAGAAATAGGAGTAGAAAGAACATTAGAACAAGTAATGGCTGAAAATTTCCCAAATTTGATGTAGAATATTAATCTAGATATCAGAGAAGCTCAATACGCTCCAAATAAGTTAAACTCAAAAACGTCCATACCCAAATACATCCTAGTGAAATTGCAAAAGGTCAAAGAGAGGGGATCAGCAAAAGGTAAACAAACAAACAAACAAAACAAAAAACACCACATAATATATGAAAGATCCTCAAAAAGACAAATAGCTGCCTTTGCATCAGATATAATGGAGGCCAGAAGCCAATGAATCGGTATGTGCAAAGCTGTCAATCAGGAATTCTATATCAGATTCTGGACACAAAATTTTTAATCATTGAAATTAATTTGACATTAATCAAAGGTAGATTGATTTAAGTTAATATGTTATTCTGCAATCCCTGGGGCAACAATTTTAAAATATATCATAAAAATATAGTAAAATAAACAAGGAAATTAATATAGTGCACTAGAAAAATATTTAGCACAAAAGAAGGGAAGAATGGAAGAATAGAGGGTCAAAGAAGACATAAGAAATGTAGAAAACAAATAACAGTAAAGCAGATCTAAACCTTACCTTATCAGTAGTTACATTAAATATAAAATGGATAAGCACCCCAATCAAAAGTCAGGAATTGACAGAATAAAATTTTTAAAAAATCCAAGTTCATTCTGTCTTCAAGAGATAATTTATATACAAAGGTACAAAGAGATAAAAGAAAAACCAAAAAATAACTTAAGTGGCTATATTAATATTAAATCTGATGAACTTGAAGGCAAAAAAATGTTTTTGTCTTAAAACAATTTTAAGATTGGAGATATTAAAAATGAAAAACTAGAGAAAAAAACATTTTCCAACACAAAAGGGGCAAGTCATTAAGAAGAAATAATTATAAGCATATATGTACTTACTATATTTCTATATTGGTAGACTAACAGCTAAAATAGTTTCATTTGCTCTCTAGTTTGAAAAGATAGGTGTTAAAAGGGTAGAAATGAAGCTAAATGGTTATGAAAAAAACAGATAGATGCATCATTAAATCTACTTACATAGATTTTACAATAAAGAGTTAATCTAGTTGATGTATACTTAATTATTTTATTGCAAATACACAATTTTGACACTTAAGCTAAATGTTAGAAATGAAACTTGTAGATTACGTAGCTCAATTTCCAATGGCACATATCAAATTTGAGTTTTTGAGGATCAGCTAAGGAACTTACAGCTTTCTCCAAATGGTCCTTCCTTTAACAGTTAAATAGTAATAAAATCCACACTGAGGTTTCAATTTTCTTTTATAATTAGCATCAGTAACTTCTACATTTTAGATTAATTGCTAAGAATTTTCATTTCCCATAGGTGGCAGTATAAATTACAATAGAATAATCATTACTACCTATATTCATTCAGTGTTCACAATGAAAGTACTATGTTAAGGGTTTCCTGATTCCACTGAGTCCATCCATAAATTTATTTAAAATCCTTAAAGTAGAGAGTAATTTATTTTGTTAAAAGTAAAATTATAATTCTAAGTAAAAGTAAAACTATTATTTTGCATCATTTTTGAGACTGTTTTATCACTGTAAAATAAATAAACAAATAACCTAAGATTAAAAACTGAAGTTAATTATTGTTTTAATTGAAATTGATATGTTTAGGAAGTCAATACACAAAGTTGTCAGAGTTGACAACATAAGGTGATCTTACAATGATCAATGAACTCGCATATCTTGCATTGAATTTTTCTTTTTGTACATATAGTGTGTGGGTGACAAAGTAGCATTGTATGCAACATTGCTCAATTGACTCCACTCTCTCAAACTAGATATATTTTAAAAGTTTGCTCATTTCTTTGGATTACCAAAGCAGACATTGAAGTGTTCACATTTGCATTTTAAGGGATGCTAAAATGTATGTAAGTGTATTTTTACATACTCTTTGAAATAGAAGACAATTTTTCACTCTCCTAAGAGTAATATTTAAATTCTAAAAAAAAAAAAAAGACTTCAATTGCAGCTATCTTAAGTTAATGTTCAATTGGAAAGATCTTTTACTTTAAAGTGTCTCTGTATTTGTTTCCAACTTCTTCTTTTTTGTAGACTTCTTTTTTTTCTGCCTTTTACATAAATAACAATACCTCTTGAGAATCCATTATATCATGGAGAAGTGGCATGCTTTGGAGAAAGACTCCTGGATTTGAAAGAGAAAGTTGCCTATCTTTATGTGTTTTGCTATGCATTTCAAAGGCATGGTAGTACTTCAACACATAAATATCTGCCTATTATAAGTTATCTCATAGAATACGTTCCAAAACAATGAAGTCTATTGTTGACAAAGAATTAAATGTAATAATCAGGCAATTAACCAAGGATATTTGTTGCACCATATAAAAAGACAAATGAAGAAGACTACCATGGTATCCAGAAGCCATCTGTTAACCAATGTCAAATTGATAATAAAGAAAATTGAGTTCCCTTGGCAGTTGGTTTTTCTCCAGCTGCATGAAGCTATAAAAATCCCATCAAAGACAAATCTGCATTTGTTGTTAATTCAAAAACACAGTAGATAGGCATTGAGAAGCCTCAGTAACTTTTTTTTTTTTTTTTTTTTTTTTTAAGAATTTGATTCTAAGAGTCCTAGGAAAGTTATGCATTGGACCTTGGATCAACATTTAAGGCCATGATGATATTTTAAAAAGAAGATGATCATTACAATTCTCATATATGTGCTGGTACAGAGAAATACAATAAAAATTTGTTCAGAGAATGAAATAATGAATCACTACTAAAGTAATCATCCATACAAAGGTTAGTTGATTACTTATAAATGTATCCCAAACACTTACTGTTGATCATATTCTAATGTGAGCCTTACTTTACAAAAAGTCTCATAATGGAGCAGAACCAGTATAAATGTGGATGACTGTCATAACTAAGCCCTGATAAAGACTAATGTCAAAGACTTAACTAAGGTTCTCTCCAGAATAGTTATAATATTATTGCTCAAAGAAAATTTGAAGTGGTTAACATAATGCCTTGAAAGAGGTTGAGATCTGGACTCAGGTAAAAGGGATGGTTCATATTTCATTTCTTATTAGTTATATGACCTTGGGACTATTAATTAATCTGTATAGAGTTTGTACAAAAATCAAAATGAGGATAATCTTGCAGATAACCTTTTGAAAAGATAAAATGAATGAATGGTGTCAAAGCTTATTTTCGTCAAATAAAGCATTAAATGTCTTATCAATGGATTATTGAAGTAATATTAATTACTAAGGATTTTAAGCTTACATGTGGAAATGTTGTTAAGCTGAGATTCGGGAAATCTAGTTTGTTTTTCCAACTTTTCCATAAATTAGTTATGTGACCCTGTGCAAATCATTTAAGTTCCCTGGACCTCAGTTTACTCTTTCCCTAAACTACAGTCAGGATGGACATGGATTTAAAATGTTTCTATTACTTCTAAAGTCCTATAATTCTAAGTATTTGAGTTTTTTAAAAAATAAATGCTCAAAACCCAGACAGTTCTTCTTAAAGGACCTACACACAAACTTACACAGTGCCACTTCCTCTGAGCTCCAGTGTTGGGCTGCAGTTTTGAGGGATCCAGGAACATACAGGGAGAAACTGGACTGTCTGGCATCAGGACAGGAACTCAGGGAAAGCTTTCTCTTATACTGTCCTGGGGTGCTCATAGGGATAATTATTCCTATGCTGGGACCTCCCCCATCACAGAGCTAAGTAGCATAGCTGAGTGTCTATAAGCATGACCCACACTGTTTGCTCTGCTCTGGTGATTCCCTGATACTCAGCCCCATATAATTTGCAGCCCCATCCAAGCTGTTTACAACGGTTTTTTCATATGAATGGCCTGATCTGACTCAGGGTTCAAACTTTGCTAAAATCTCTCAAACAAGCACCAGCTGACATCATGGTACACCAAACCTATCAATAAAGAGCCCAAGATAAAGAATTAGTACAAGCCTGCCTTGTTTCACAGCTGGAACTCCCCTGGGCATTTCCAAACCCAATATAAGTAGCAACCATGTATAGACTGCTCTGTACCACCTGCCAGATGGCCAGAGGCAGTGAATGAATTTGCACCACCCAGAGGCCCTAGAGCCAGTGCACCTAATGAACAGCTTCAGACAATACCAGATTGCAACTCTACACATCCACAATTGACACACTCAAGGGGAAGACTCAGTGAACACCAAAGCCACACTGAAGCAAGTCCTGCTCCATAGAGATATCTCTTGCACAACAGCTTTTCCACTGTAGTCACAGCTGGTCCTCATAGCCAGTTCTCCTGGAGGTCAGTTCCTTCTAGAAATGCCAACAGCAACAGGGCTCAAGTAAAAGACTGTGCACACAGCACACACAGGGGTGCACCTAGAGTGCCCAGATCAAGTAACTGGGGAGGGTGAGCCACTGGGCTGTATAGGACATCTAATACACAAGGCCACTCTACCAATTCCAGGAGACATAGCTGCTCTACCTAATATATAGAAGCAAACCCAGAAAAGCAACCAAAATGCAGAGGCAACAAAACAGGTCAGAAATGAAATAAATGGAATCAATCAAATTATAGGACACAGAGTTTAAAAAAATGGTTATTAAGTTATTCAAGGATCTTAATGAGAGCTCCAAGAGAATTATGAGAGTTTCAAGGGACTTAGTGAGACTTTCAAAGATCTTTGTGAGAATTTCAAAGACATGAAAAAGGACTAGTCAGAAAATAAGCATACACTGACTGAAATAAAGAATAATTTATAGGGATTCAACAGGAAAGTAGAGGATTTTGACTATCAAATCAATGAAGCAAAAAACACCTAATCAGGAGAGCAAAAAGAAAACAAAAAATAGGAAGATAGTGTAAGGAGCCTCTGGGGAAACTTTTAAGTGTACCAAAATTAATATTTTAATGGTGCCAGAAGGAGAAGAGAGAGCAAGATGTTGAAAACCTACTTCAAGAAACAATAACAGAAAACTTACCCTGCCTGTTGAAAGAAATAGACTTATATGTTCAGGGAGCACAGAGAATCCCAAACAAGAGGACTCCAAAGAGGCCCACACCAAGACACATCATAATTAAATACCAAGGGTTAAAGACAAAGAGAATCTTAAAAGCAGCAAGAGAAAAGCAGTTAGTTACCTAAAAGGGGGTGCCCATCTGACTGTCAGCTGATTTCTCAACAGAAATTTTTGCCATAAGCGAGTGTCAAGAAATATTCAAAATAATGAATAGCAAGGACCTACAACCAAGATTACTCTAGCCAGCAATGCTATCATTTAGAATTGAAGGTCAGATAAAGATCTTCACAAACAGGAAGAAGCTAAAGGAGTTCACCACCACCAAACCAGTATTACATGATTTTGAAGAATATTTTTAAAGAGGATAAAGAAGAAGAAGAAGAAGAAGAAGAAGAAGAAGAAGAAGAAGAAGAAGAAGAAGAAGAAGAAGAAGAAGGAAAAGAAGAAGAAGGAAAAGAAGGAAGAAGAATAAAATGAACAATAAATTGTCAATAAATACATATCTATCAATAGTTGAATTTAAAAATAAAAATAAATAGGAAATAAATTGAATGAACAACATAAAGTAATGAATAAAATAGAATAAAATAGAATCAGAGGCATGGAAACATGGAACAGACTGAGGAATCTCAGAAGAAAGGGGTGCGGGGAGATATTAACCAAAGTTCGTATGTGTGCATATATGCCTTACCTATGGACACAGACAATAGATTGGTGAAGGCTGGGGTAGGATGGGAACTGGGTGGAGGCAGTTAATAGGATGACAAAGGGGGACATCTGTAATACTCTCAAAAATAAAGATTAAGGAAAAAAAAACTTGAAGAACAAATAAAAGTGAAGCACTTATCTTTGACAAAATAGCAAAGATTATACAATGGAAAAAATATAACCTTTCCAACAAGTGTTGTTAGAACAAATAGGTATTCACATGCAACAACAACAAAACAGAATCTAGACCTAGACCTTACACCTTTCACCACAAAATTTTAAATGTGAAATGCAAAACTCCTAGAATGTAAGAGAAAATATAAATGACCTTAGGATTGAAGATGATGTTTTAGATTTAATATCTAAATATGATCAACAATGTTATACTTAAAAACAAAAACAAAAACAAAAACTCATACTCTGTGAGAGATACTATGAAGAGAATAGGAAGACAAGCCACAGAATGAGATAAAATATCTATTTATAAAGGACTCTTATTTTAATATACAAAGAATTCTTATAACTCAACTACAAAGAAACAGCCAACCTTATTAAAAAATGGGCCAATGATCTTAATAGAGATCTCACCAAAGAAGATACACAAGTGACAAATAATATGAAAATAAGTTCAACATCATATGTCACCAAAAAAAATGCAAATTAGAACAATGATATAGTACTACACATCTATCAAATGATGAAAAGCCATAACACTGACAGCATTTGAAAAACTAGAATAATAAATTGCATATCTTAGCTTTTATCAGTATAAGAATAAAGAAAGGATAGAGTTACTTGCATCTTCTTCAAAATAATTTTACACTGAAAAGAGCAAAACAAATATGAAAAACAGACAATTCAAAGATAGAGAAAAGCATAGTGAAAGATCACCTTGGTACTTAGTTTATAGATGTGTGCCATGATGATTTACATAACAGAGAACTAAAAAAAGTGGTATCATTGCAGGATCACTACATTTTGGGCCTAATGCAAAATAGAAACCATACAAGACAGTCAAATAATATCCTAGCCATTTAAGTTATTTTTTAAATTCATTTTATGTATATACAGGCAGTCCTTTGGTTACATTTGACTCAACATATGCTGTTTTGTGGTTACATCACCATCTCCCACTTATTTATTTAAAAAAGTTCCATCATTTTGACATATGTACATATGTGCTTTACGTTTTTTATTATTTATTTACCACAAGTAAAGGTCAGGAATTGTTATATTTCTTTTATTTATTTATTTATTTATTTATTTATTTATTTATTTATTTTACTGTTTCATTTCATTACTACTGTGTATGTGCTCCATGTGAGTGAGGTAGATACTTATGTAGGTGGTTCCGACTTATGGCGAAAATTGTAGGAATGGATCTCCGATGTAACCCAAGGACCTACTATATAACAAATGTAAATTCTCCCAATGGGAAGCATGTTTAAAAAGTGTTGGGAAGATATAAGGGCATGCATTTTGTTATCATCTATGCAGGGTGGGACAACAGTAGGTTTACAGTAGTTCATACAAAAAATTAATACAATAATTAATAAGTAAAATTATGAGAATAAACTCTGTTTCATGTAGTACAACTCTAGACCTACTTTTGCCCCACCATGTATATTTTAAACATATATTTTTTCTCTGCAGATTGTGAGCTTCCTATTTATAAAAGTAGCGAAAACAAATAAGCAAAGAAACAAAAACTACCTGCAATGTTGAAATGGGACAGTCTATAATACATTAACTATAAGGGACCTTCCAAACTTTAGCACTACTAAGTGCTAAAGAATCATCTTTGTCATTGTCATCCTTATTATCATAAGGAAGCATATGCATTTATGCCATATCCATGTTAAAAATGTAAATATATGTAATTTATGCAGAAAACAATAATACGAACCTTTGTTCCAGTCTCAGAATAAGAACTTTAGTATTAGATAACTTTGAAAGTCTCAATTCCTTGCTTCTAAACACATATGTTGTGTGTCAAGCTGACGCAGACTTTTTAAGTCAGTTGATAAATAATGGCAAAATGATGATATAATTATATGACCCTTAATTATATATAAAATATAGATAAATAATATTTTTAGTGTATCACATGGTTTAGCAAATCATATGCTTGTCATCCATTTTAGTTAATATAATGATACGTAGGCACCTTTCATAAGAAAGTGCAAATGTTGCATTTGAGTATTCTCCTATTAATCTCACCCACTCACACCACCTAAAGAAATAACCACCAGCATCAGCACTTCCACAATCATTACAGTCTTTGCAGATGAGTGGTTATAGTATTATTGTGGTAGGAGATTGATTAGGAGACTGGGAGATATTTGACTTATAAAAATTATAAACAATTTATTTCTGAGATACATTTAAATGGTAACCCACATGACAAACAAAATTTCTTAATATTCTGACAATCAATCTCCTTGGCTTTTTAAAAAAGGACCACAATCAAAGCATATGGCTATTGTAACATAAATCCTTATTGAAATATAAGTATTACTTTGTACTAGTATACACAAAAAGCACTTTAATAAATATTTTTGAAAGAATGAATGAGAGTTACCTTTTACTTATTCACTGAAAGACCATACATAATAAATTGCAATCTCCCTTAGCCAGTGCTCAAAACTATTGGAAAATATTAAAAAATAATAAATTGTTTGACATATCTATATAATTATGATGTTCAAAATCCAAGTTACAGCTCTGCAAGTGGTTTTCCATTTCTAGTTTTAGGCATATGAACAAAAATAACAAACTACTAAAATGAGAAAACTCATTATCTGTTAGCATGAATTATGATTGAGATGTTAGACAGGCAAAATAGGACACAAATTGATAAATACAAAGCCGAAAGTACAAGCCTTACCCAATACACCAGAATTATTTCTCAAAATAAAACTTAAGATATTATGTCTTAAGAAATGACCAATGGCTTTTATTCAAACAGTCTAATTGCTATGTTTCTGTACCATATGTTGTTGGGCATAATTGAAATTTCATGTGCTTTTCATTGTATTCAAACTGCAGGCAAAGGTTCTCCTAAGCCTCCAGTGCAACATTGGTGCCTATAGATTGAGGACAGTTTCAATGAGAGGTGGTAGGTAAAAATATAGAAACAAAAACAGGCAGAATAATCTAGACTACCATTGAGTCAAGGAGACAACAAGCAACTCAAAGGAAATGAGAAAGAAGGGATTTAAAAGAAATTGAATATAATTAAGCTTAAAAAAACAACAACTCACAATTTCATGGCAGACAATAGCACTATTAGCACTATTGTGCATTCACCCATCCCATTTTACATACACCAAATGTCTTAATAGAAAATTTTAATTAATTCACATAATTGGTCTTTCATATGCGTGAAAGTTGTGAAAAGTCACACAGCAATTCAATGACTCCCACATAAAATCAGAACCTAAGCAATCTCAAATTTCAATTTACTACCTAGTTTGTTTCCTAGCTCACATTACCAAAATGAAATGTTTTAAATGTCTTCCCCCATTTAACTGGCTGAACATTTCACTAGTTGCTGGTGTCAGTTTGTTATTTTTGAACAGATGACTAACTGCTAGTGAAAAACTTGATTTCTTTTTAACTTCTGAGGACTTCAGAGTAAACAACATTACAAAAAAAAAGATATTTAGGCTGCTATTATCATTGTCCGGGAGCTTCCAGAAAACAAAGGACACAATCATGACTCAACTCTCTCGAAAGGCAAATATATACCAGAGGCCTGGTGCCTGAGATTCCTGCACTCAGAGGAGGGGGCCCGTCAGCCAGGCCTGTGCCCTCTCGCAGTCCAGGAGCCCTTGTGGGATGTCCAACTGATGGACGTCCTTAGCTGCTGTGGAGGTATGAGAGGTTCCCTCCATTACCACTGCACTTGCCAGCCATGAGCCCAACTTCTGGGCTTCTGGCAAAGCTTCTGGCTGAGCAGCTTTACCCCTGTGGAGCACACTGACCACCAGGGGGCAGTCCCTGTGTTGAGCATCTGTCAACCGCCCTCCCCGCTTCAATGGTCAGTGTGTGTCATAGCGACTGGTTGTTTCACTGTTCAGTTGATTTGCATATCACCCTTTTATTATATAGGTTATGCCTACCTAACATCAGCCTGGTGAAATAATGTGTTCTGATCTGTGACAATGATATAAAACATTCCCCAACACTACTTTTCATATTAGATCTTAACTGAAAAGGGGCACTAGCATAAATCACCCTCTTACAATAAAAGTAATTTCTTGTCATCTCCTGTCGTAAAGCAGTGCCACATTGCTTCATGTGGCAATCACAGGTACACCCAAGGTAGCCTAGCTCTCAAGTATCATGTTATGAAACTAAATTTTAAAAAATAATGCAACTTCATAATAACAGATGCCCTTAGAGCAGCTCCACGTGAAATCAATCAATTAAACCAATAAGTATCTTCCTTTGATTATGTTGAGTGATTAATTTATGATAGTTAAACAAAACAACAACAACAACACTAAAATTTAAATAGTTTTTCAGCAGCAGTGGAAGAAAATTTTAGCAGGATAGAGTAGCCTCCATGTAAGGATTCCCCAAATCTAAAGAGACTAATGCTTCCTCGTATTTATGAGCATAAAAAGTGCTCAAACTGTACCCAAAGCTTAACACCTGTTAACACATCATGCTTCAAATGAAAACATTCTGGAACAATCTTGAACTATCTGGTCCCTAAGCCAGCCAACCTGTCAACATCTGAAAATCAATGTTATCAGTATCTCTTCTAGCGGGTGGATTACTTAACAGGCGTATCTTCACAGTCATCCTTGGCACACCTGGTCACAGAAACATGTGATTTATACAGCTGCACAGCTAGCATTTGTGTTGAGATAGATTTTAGCAGATGAAGCTTAAAATTTGAAAATATGCAGCCAGGGAAATGGGCAGTATGAAAATCCTCTGTTCCATAAATATCAATCTTCTTCAGATTTTGTTCAGAAGACTTTCCAACTAAATGCACAAGTAACAAAATTGTGAATATGAGGATGCTGGAAAATAAATAGGTTAGCGATAAATGAATAATAAATGAATAAATGAATGCTCAAAATTTAGATGTGTCATTATATGTAACAGAATTAAATAGACACATTGGTAGGATAATATTGAAAAACAAATGACACAAATATGAAATTAGACACAGAAAAACATAGGACAAGTTCTAAAAAGATAAACAAAACTATAGACACCTATTTTATTTGGAAAGTAAAATACGAGTGAAAGAATGTAAGGGGACCATCTGGGAGTGTCATCTATCTATGCTTACCTTTGGATCTGAGGTGCTATGCAAACTTGCTCTACATAAAAAAGGGGGGAGAGATATCACAGGTTTGTTCATGTGTCTTGTTCAGTGCATGTTGTCAATCCAGCACTATTGTATCCAATTAAGTTTCAGTTACTAGAGATGGGGTGATGGGTAATTTTAAAGCATGGAGAGGTATTTTCTAGAAGAAAGTAGAGTATTTTCTAGAAGAAAGCCTGAATATAATACTAAAGTGTGGCATTCTTGAAGTGGATGCTAGAAAATAGAAGAATAAAAGGGACAGATAAGATGAAGAACCATAAAACACCTATGGGCACTGAATTATAGTAAAGAGCTAGATAAATTAGCTAGGTTTTAGATTTTCCAGATTTCCTTCTTCCCTTACCAATTATTCAAACACACACACACACACACACACACACACACACACACACACACGGAAATAAAGGTAGCTGAAAAAAATTTCTCTTTGGAGCACTGTAGAGTATTTTCTTAAGTAACAGAGTTGGGATTGAAATAAATGGGCATTTTGAGCAGAAGGAAAGATACAATAGACATCTATTTTTAATGGTTTCAAAGTACCCTTTAACTTCCAGGAATAACCTTGTCTATTCAATTATTGTAATGTATATTTAAAAAAAGAAAAAAGTTTTCTTTTGGAACAAATATAGAGTTCACAACAATCCAATCATAACCTTAACAGGGAGAAAAACCAATCTCTGTTTCACTGCACCACAGTATTTAATCTTTTTCTATTGACAGTGCATGCAATTTTCATTAGAAGAGGTTTAAACATCCAAGGTAACATTTGGAGGCAGCAGCAGATTCACAATAACTCTTTAATATTTGGTCACTTCATAATTAGATTATAACTTTAGGAGAAAGCACATACAAGGCACTGGGTCAGAGCTTTAAAGTTATAAAACTAATAAAGCCATCCAGGGTGTATCATTATTTTGAAATGACTTATAAGCAGTTTCATTTTACTGTCAAAGATTTTTTATAATTCCTTTTCCCAAAGACAAATGTGCTCAGCTTGATTTGTGTTTTTCTTTGAATGTAATTATATTTGCAGGGTTTTTTTTTAATTTACAATTAATCCTATTTACATTTATGTTAGACTATTCCAAACTTTCCCCTCATACGTTAATGTTAGTGGGTTACTGCTTATTATGTTATTACTATTATAATTATTACATACACATAAAGCTTTGATCAACCTGACAGAAGGTATTTTATAATTTTGTTATTTTATTGCTCAAACATTTGCAAATAACATATTCATAAAGTCTAAAACATGTAAATGTGACACAGATTGTAGTGCCACTCAGAGAACTAAGAGATCAGGATTATTTTATGTTACCATAAATTTGCATTTGACATACTACTGGCCAAAGTACACATGAATTAGTCCCCTTCTCTCACACTGTTAGTAGATCAGGCATTGTGCATCACTGAACACAGAATACAGCAACGTCTGGGTGAGGCTTAAAGTATATGGATTTGTTTGTTTGTTTTGGTAGTGCTATGTGAAAGGAAGGTAAAGAAATTAGAAATTTTAGGAAAACAATGTGTATGGAATGAGAAAACTTTGGGGCCTAGTTATAGTTATTACACTTATTGAACTTAGTAACATTTAAACCTAAGATTTATTTTTTAGCATGTGTGAAAAGGTGAGACCGAGCTAGATAGAGCTACATTCTTGTTCTTTCTACTTCTGAAAATATAGGACTCTATATATTGCAGTGTGCTCTTTCTGTCCTTAAACTACTCTCTTGTTATTAAGATGAAACTTGGCAGAAAAATTAACTCTTTTAAGATATTAAAAGGTTTTAAAGAAAAGCAATATGCCATAATAATTAATAATGCAAACTCCCAAGTTTACCTTTTCACCTCAAGTTAACTTTCTGCCTTAAATAGTTTGACTAATGTCATTGTTCCATTCCATATAAGTGGAGATAATTGGAGATAATTAATAAGTAAATTTGTTCTTTGAAATGAAAACTTTAAGAAATAATAACTAGAAAATATATTAAAAGTTTATGCAATTGGTAATAGGAATTCTGATAAGAGAAATGAAAATAGTCAACATACTAGTTCTGACAACTGGGAAACTTGAAAAATAAGAGACAGAAAAACAAAACAAAACAATATAACATAAAAATATCTGGAGAAAATATCTGCCCAACTGGTGATTCTTTTTTTTTTAAATATATTTTATTGATTTTGTACAGAGAGGAAGGGAGAGAGATAGAGAGTTAGAAACATCGATGAGAAAGAGTCATCGATCAGCTGCATCTTGCACACCCCTTACTGGGGATATGTTTGCAACCAAGGTACATGCCCTTGACCGGAATCGAACCCAGGACCTTTCAGTCCCCAAGCCAATGCTCTATCCATTGAGCCAAACCGGTTTCGGCTCAACTGGTGATTCTTAGGGGTTCAGTGTTGACCTATGAACCAGGAGATCATGGTTCAATTCCAGGTCAGGGCCCAGGCTTAGGTTGGAAGCTCCATCCCCAGTAGGGGGTATGAAGGAGGATCATCTCTCATCATTGATGTTTTAATCTCTTTTTCTCCCTTTCCCTTCCTCTCTGAAATCAATAAAAATATCTTAAAAAAGAAAAAAGAAAAAAGAAAAATCACCCACCAGAGATGATTTGTTTGCCAAACCTATCTAAAGATTTTCAGTACTTCCTTATTAAAGAATGGTTACAAATTTATATCAGAACTCCTCTATATATTTCTGGTTCAAGGTGGTGAACTGAGCATATATGTTTTATCCTCCTCCTAGCAAAAGCCCACTGAAATAGCTGATATGCATTTTAAAATAAAACAAACATATACAAATATTATGAATAGGAAATCTAGAAGATATAATCTTAATAACAGATGAATAGAGTGAAAATAGCCATTGTCCACAAAAAGGAGCAAGTGAAGGCAAAATAGACATGGGAGCAATGCTATTCGGTGGAAAACGAGAGATTCAAACTGGGGCAAGCCTAGAAATAGTGGTTAGGTAGTCTGGGAGTCTGAATGGGACAAAGTCATTTTAATAATTTAAAGCCTTTCTGTGCAATGACTAGACCTCCCTCACTGTCCACATGCAAGTCTTACATAGACAGATACTGGTTACTCTCAGACAAAAAATTGAAGAACTTCCTTCTAAAGAAATTGAACAATTGATCAGAAAGGACTGAGAATTCCAGTGTAGGTATTAACATTCCAGAATTTTAACTCAAATTTTATTTTTGAAACTGTAGTGAAAACTAGCTTTTCTATTTGCTCCCTGCCCATGTGTCATTAAAGGGAATATTACATTAAACATAAACAAAGAATCTGTATTCTAAAATATCAATGAAAGAGAAGACAAATCTATAAATGTAATAAAAAATTCTAGGGTGCCAATAGTGAAGCTTACAAAGAAATCAGTCTAAACTCGGAAAATGACAGGTCGTACCTAGGAAAAAACTTAGTGTACATTTGTCTGTCTTTTATTGTTGTTGCTCTTACAGCACTTAGAACCTCCTACTTTATTGGGGAAATTTATTAGATTAACTTTTGGGGAAATGTAGTAATAAATCAACAACTCTACAAGTCATTCCACTAGTGGTGCTATTGTATCTATTATCCAATGGGATGGGAATGTCGTCAGTGATATTTGTTGTCCAATAGTTATTAGGCTATTACCAGTGTTCAATGTAAGACTGTAATAGCTATCCAAACAATGCATTCTAGTGACATTGTCTGTGTTTGTAGCTACCTGGTTCTTTTTTCTTACTGCATAGTTTAAAACAGTGAATTACTAGTCATCCAGTTAATTTTATGAGCTATATTTGCCCAATATTTCTATTCAAGCTTAAGTTAACTAGAGTCAGTTTTCCTAGGTTTCAACCAAGAACTCTGCTTACTATAATATATCTTCTGAGATGAAAGAGAAGATACATTAACGAATGGTATGTTTAAGAAGTTTCTCCCCTCTAGATTTTCATTTACAAAAGAAAACAAAAAATGGAGAAAACAGCAAGCCCAGACCAGATGCAATAAATTCTGTAGGGGAGACATTGTGTTTTCCTGCCACTTTGGCTGTGGGTGAAGTCTGGATCAAGCTCTCATGTTGCTTCCAGAGAAGAATCATCCAATGATACCTAGAAACTTATTCTGTGTTGTTATTACTTTTCCCCTATTCTGAATGGCCATGTCTTGTAGGGACCAGCTATAGGGTTAAGCCTCGACTGACCTGTTGGCAAAGTCACAAGTCCCAGCTTAGAGGGCACAGCCCTCTTAGCATAATTAAGCTTGACCTTATGATGCTTTCTAGATCCTTCCTGGGTAGCTAATGGGCTGTGGGAGGTGCAGCAAGTGCTGCCAAAACAAGTGAAACTTATAAAAACATTGTAACTATGAAGACCACTACCTTGTTTACCTCTGGCTATAAAATAAAGGCTCAGTTTGCTGTCTGGATCTTTTCTCTGTGGCCTTAACCAGGCACAGAAGATCCACCTAGACCCAGCTTAGTCTCTTTGTCTGTCTTATCTTCAATCCTTTGCCACCACAACAGCCCCCCCCTCCCCCGCAGTCAGGCTCACTGAACTTTTGGGTGAGTTAGCATGGCACAATGTCTGAAGTAAATAAGAATGCATACTCTCCTTTTCACCTACCCCTTGCTTATACAATTTTGCAGCCTTGAAATTGTTTTACAGCTGTAGTTTTAGCTTTGATGTGGGTTTTATTTTCTTTGTCAATAAACTTTTCTTGGGACTTTTTTCAAGTGTCTCTGTTTTCAGGTAACATGATTATCTATGCCATAAATTTTTATATCCTATCTAATAAAATGGTGATATGCAAATTAACCATCACCCCATCACAAATTATGATGGTTAATTTGCATATTGCCCATAGCACAAGATGGTGGCACCCAATCCCCTCAGCCTCACCTGAGTGCCCCAGTCCTGAGGGCTGCTGCTGAGAATGGGCAAACATTAGCAGCCTGAAAGAATACTTGCTTAGTTGTCATGGAAATGGAGGGCCTCTAGGCAGAGGACGCAGAGCAGCCAGGGCAGGACACTTGCTTCATTGCCACAGCAATGCCATGGCCACAAGGGCCTCTGGGGGATGGGGGACCTGCCCGCAGCACTTGTGGCAGAGTGCAGGCCTGAGAGGAGATGGCAGGCCTGCCTCCCACTGAAGCAGAGTGGATCCCTCCCAGCTCTTGCAGAAGCCTCAGAGCTCCTGTGGAATCAGCATAGCTCCAGGTGGCACACTGTGGTTCCTACTGGCTCTCAGGGGAGCAGTAAGAGATCTACGGTGCGTGATATCATGTGATGGGCTACTAGTTATACAATAAAAGGCCCTAGAAATAATGAATATAGCAACATCATGGGATACCAGGTCAACATCAACTGGATTTCTACAATAAAAAGGTAGTAGCCAAAATTTTAAAAAATATCATTTAAAATAGCACCAAACTATAATAATAAGATAGGTATAAATTTAAAAAAATATATGGAATCTGAATGTTTAAAATTATAAAACATCAATTAAGAAAGCAAAGAAAATCTAAATAAAAAGATATATATATATACTATGCTCTGGATCAAAAAACTCAATATTCTTAAGAAGTTAATATTTTTCAAGTCAATCTATGGATTTAATAAAATTTGGACTAAAACCACAACAGAATTATTGTAAATTTTGACAAAAGGATTCTAAATTTTATATAAAACTAAAAGGAATTAGAATAGAAAGACACTTTGAAAGGAAGAGTGAAGTTGAAAGACTCATGCTATCTGACATATAGCTGCGGTAATCAAAAGAGTGTGGCATCAGTGAGAGGACAGGCATGAAGATCAAATGGAGAGCATAGAATGTCCAGAAATAGAGATACACAGTTATGGTCATTGATTTTTGCCAAATTTGCAAAGGCAAGTCATTGGAGGAAACAAGTGTTTTAATAAAAGCTGCAGAGAAATTGGTATATTTACTTAAAAAAAAAAAAAAGGAAAAAGAAGCTTTGACAAGAGGACTGGTGCACAAATTCGTGCATGGGTGGGGTTTGGCCAGCCCGCCCTGGTGGGGTTCGTGAGCCAATCAGAGGTGAGGCCGCCTGTGGAGGGGGGCTGCAGGTGGTTGGCTAGCTGGCCCCACTCCCTGATTGAACTCCTGGTCAAACTCCCTGTAGAGGGGACAATGGGCATATTAGCCTTTTATTATATAGGATTAACTCAAAATAGATCATAAATGTAAATGTAAACTTCTAAAACTTCTAAAGGGAAACATAGTAGATCATTTTGGTGACTCTTGGAATAGGCAAAGAGCTCTTGGATATAATATCAATAAATACATTTGTCTTTGAATGACACTTAAAAAATTAAAAGACCAACTAAAGACTTGGGTGATATCTCACAAGAAAGTTGGATCTATAGAATATAAAGAACTCACAAAAATAAAAAAAAATAAAAAATTTAAATGAGGAAAATATTTGAAGACACTTTACCAAAGAAGATATATGAGTGACAGATAAATATATGAAAAGATTTTCCCTAACATTAATGTTCATTAATATTAATGCTAATGTGAATTAAATCCAGAGATATAAGTGCACATCTATTATATTGGCAAACAACAACAAGTATACAGAATAATCATAAATTTCATACATTGCTGGTAGCAATGCAAAAATGAAGCAATCAAGAGATTGGCATTTTCTTATAACATTAAATATATAATTACTATATAACCAAACAATCTCCACCTTATATATTTACCCAAGAGAAGTAAAACTTATGTTCATAAAAGTCCTGTACTTGGCCCTGCTGGCATGGCTCAGTGGTTGAACATGGACCTATGAATCAGGAGGTCACGGTTCAATTCCTGGTCAGGACATATGCCCAAGTTAAGGCTTAATCCCCAGTGTGGGGCCTGTGTGAGGCAGTCAACCAATTATTCTCTCTCATTATTGATGTTTCTGTCTCTCTCTTCTTCTCCCTTCTTCTCTGAAATCAATAAAGATATATTTTTAAGAATTCTGTACATGAATGTTTATAATAGTTTATTTATGTACTCCCCAAACTGGAAACAACCTAAATGCCCTTCATCTAGTTCAAAGAAACAGACTGTGGTGAATTCAAAGAATGAAATATTACTCAGCAATAAGGAAAATTACATAATAAGGGAAAGAAGCCAGCTCAGAAGCTTCATGATTTCTTTTATATGGTATACTAGAAGTGGTAAAATTATTGAGAATGAGAACAGATAGAGGATGCCAAGTTTTTAAGATGGAGAAAAGGGTTGATTACAAAGAGGAATATTCTGAATCATGGAATCTCCATGTATTTTGCTCATTGTGGTAGATAAACAACTACCATGCATTTGTCAAAACACATAGAACTGTATATCAATTCTATGCTTATTATTATATACAGTTATATACTTATTAAATTTTTGCATTTTAAAAAAGTGTATGAGCAGGGTGTCCCCAAAATATATATACACATTGAATAATTAGTAATTCCAATATGTTAAATATGAAAAAAAGAAACATCAATTGAGCTATCAGCTAAGTATGTATACATTTTTGGGGGGATACCCTATAACTATTTAATAAAAATGAGTTATGTACTATTTACATTATTAAAATATATTTTTTATTGATTTTAGAGAGGAAGGGAGAGGGATAGAGAGATAGAAACATTAATGATGAGAATCATTGATTGGCTGCCTCCTGCATGTCCCCTACTGGGGATTGAGCCCACAACCCAGGCATGTGCCCTTGGCTGGAATTGAACCTGGTACCCTTCAGTCTGCAGGTCAAAGCTCTATCCACTGAACCAAACTGGGTAGGGCAGTATTTATATTTTTAAAATGTATTTATATGAATTATAATGCATTAAGATGATAATATACTAGTATACTAAATTTATCTTACTTAATGATGTGAGTTTAGTAATATTTACTTAATCCTTCTAGTGTACTCATAATACCGAAAGATAAGCTATTTTTGTCTGTTTAAAGTTGATTTTTGAATTTATTAGACTAAAAATCATGATTATTTGTAAATCTAGTATATAAAGCAAACAGGCATTTTAAGCAATTCCTTATATACCTATATCCTAGTCTTACGTTTGTTAGTTTGTGCTACCTGCTTCTTTGCAGTTTGTAAAGAAGTCCATGTGGGTGCTTGGAAAATTCTAAAAGTTTTAAGAAACAGTAGTTAATCTGTTAAAATCTGTGTGCCTCATAGAATTTGTACATGATATAAAATTCTCAATATAAAAAAAAAAACAACATAATGGATCCTACTACCCAGAGCATAAATCTGAAGAGAAAGTTGATAACACAAGCTGCTGTTTGGATCATAGCATATGTCTTTATCCAACTTTTTCAGTACTTTTTTCTCTTTAAACTCTCAGGAAACCCTACCAAATATCATTCTGACTCTGCTAAATATGTTCTTGTCTTTTCTAAATATAATACCATTTTCTGATAGCAAAAATGATTTCTATCCTAAGGTATTACTAAATAATATGCCACTGTCATGACAAATGCTTAGAAAACTGCTTATATTTTGTTGGTATTTATTTTGCATATTCCAACCCTATTGAAACCTCCTTTCTGTTGACTTTCATGCCTGGAAATCAAGCATTACCTACTGATTCTGAAAAGGAGAGTTCTGATTACTAAAATAGTCATAAGACCTGGTAAAGTAAAATCATTACCTTCTTTATAAAACTGTCAATTCTATTTTGGGGAAAGGTATTTTTTTCCTCTTTATTTCACTTGAATGCTCTACATTGAACATAGTTTCTGCATGTGCTTCCTTAATTAAATTAATTTTATGATAAAATCAAAAGGAAGATTTTGTATGACATTATACAAACAATATTGAGAAATAACACTCGCCCCCTTATTCTTTTTCTTATGGTATAATGCATGCTGATTAAGATGTCAGTATTCTGAACTGTCTTTTTATTTGAACAACATTGTAATAATAAACCAGAGACGGAAAGCTTATTGAAAGAGGAGGAAGATTTAAATTCCAACAAAGAAATAGATTTCATTTTAAGTACCCAGGAGGGTATTTTACAAGAAAAACATATATGTACATACACATACACACACACACACACACACACACACACACACACCCCTTGGCAGTGGCCTTTGTGTATAGAATATTGTTTTCTCAATATAACCCCCATTGAGGCAAAAGTAATATTAAGAAATGATAAAGTTTTGCATAATTCTTAATGTTTTAATAAGCATAGTCATAACATAGCAAGTAAATTAAACTCCTTAATCTTTTCCCCCTATTTTTCTCTAACACTGCATTACTCTACTTGGAAAATGATCTTTCCACAAACACAGTCACTAATCATCCAGGCTTATTTAAAAATAAAAAGTTTTCTTGATTCCTTGTGACCCCTAAGCCGAAGTCTTTGAATAGGAGATTAAAACTTAATTATTTTGATGCACCAGGTCTGTGTTATCAATCTGGCCTCTTCACCAATTTGGAAGTGAAAATTGTTTGAGTAAAATAGGTGAACACTCTGTCCTTTCCCTTTTTAAAGAATTCACATTTTCAATTTCTAGATGAAAAATAATACCTTGGCCAAATGCTAATCATACTTTCTGCTGACAAAGATAAAATAAAGTGGGAGATTATCTAGAATACTAAGGGGATGGCAGCATGCATAAATCAATACTACTTCTACCTATATTATAATCTTCTTTCAGACATAAAAACACAAAGTTTTCTGAAAAATGTACACCACTCTGAGATAAGGTTTAAAGTGCTCTCTCAATCCTAAAATAGTTTTCTTTGCTAAACTACTTTCAGTTAAACTATTTAAGCATGAAAAAATAAACTGACAAAAGTCAGGTTCTCTACCCCAGCACTATTGTCTAGTCAATACTGCTCCACACAGGTAGTTCATACATGAAACTTATTCCATGTTTTATATAAATTTTAACAGAAACTCCTTCTTACTTTTTTAAAACACATAATTTATATATTGAATTCATATAAACTCCACAGAGTAGTTATTCCATTATGTAAGCATTCCTAATTTATTTAAATTGTTATTTAAGATGTATCCAGATTAGGACATATCTGAGGGTACAGCTACGTCCTAATGTTGATTCCAGTCCACTTTTGTTCTTCCTAATGGTGAATTTCCTTTCACAGCCTTCTGAGTCCTTCCTTGCCAGCCATTTACATGAGTAAGGTTGGTTGAGTTCAAATTTTGGTTGCAACAATTTTTCACTATTAATCTTGGGTAAATTATTGAACTTAACTAAGGCTCAGTTTACACTTCAGTAAAAATTATGTAATAATGTTTTATCAGTTTTTATGATTCATAGAATCCTTGAAACATATATAGCTGAGACCTGGCACATTTTGAGTGTTTTCTAAATAAACCGTGTGAATATTAATATTCTTATTTCAAGATATAAACACTTTTCTTGATCCATTTTTCTTAATCTACAGAATGGGTTTCTTTAAACTTTCCCCTCATGGTAGGCAGGGATTTTCCTAACCTCTGCACTACAATGAGCAGCTGGGTTTTGACACAGGGTACAGCTGTAAAAATGATTAAACCCTTTCCATTTAAATCAGTAAGTTGACAATATATTTAAAATTACAGACTCAAACCTTAAGACCCCACATGCTTACTAGCAATCATATATGAAAATTAATTTACATAGTTTAAGCAGTCCAATTATCTGGCTAACAGTAAGATAACTTGCCTTAACACCTTTTCTCTCTTTCCGCACTGTGGATTCAGCTGTGCTTTGTAAAGTGATATGTCATGCCCTTATCCCCAGAACTAAATAGCCAGTTTCCATGGTGCTTGCATTTTACTGCTCTATAAGTCAATGTGGGCGGAGGTGGTAGTGATAAAAGTAGGCTCACCAGTCCCTTCTGCATGTATATAACTTGGACCAAGAGTGGAATGAAATCTATTGTAATTATCTTGTTCTTTGAGTAGTCTTGGTTCACGCATAGCAATAATGTTTAGGTGTCTCATTATTTCATTTATTCCACCATATCCATGTGATAGGGGGCTATTATTATACCCATACTACAGAAAAATCAGTTTATAGAACAAAATTTTGTATAAAATAATTAACCATATAAACCTGTCCTCATGGGAACTTTGCTTCAAATATGTGCTTCCAGGTAATGGTCTAATCTTAACAATAGCAACTTAAAATGTTCAAATTGCCTTCACATTCATTTACTCATTTGGATCTTACAAGAACCTTTTCTGTTGATGAGGCAAATATTATTATCCCCCTGACTCCTCCCTTTTTTTTTTATAACAGCATTGAATTTGAAGTTAATGCATTTGCCCAAAGATTCTTTTTTCCATTATTGAGAAAGTATACAATTTCTTTTCCCTTAGCCAAATATTTCTCTAGTAATAATGATGGTGATAACGACGTAATAAGAACATCTACAATCCTATATAATAAAATTCAAATTGACTGAATGGTAGAATAACTGGTCACTATGATGCACATTGACCACCAGGGGGCAGATGCTCAATATAGGAGCTGCCCCCTGCTGGTCAGTGCATTCTCACAGGGGGAGCACTGCTCAGCCAGAAGCCAGGCTCACAGCTGACGAGCACAGCAGCAGTGGCAGGAGCCTCTCGCCTCCACTGCAGGCAGGAGGTAAGAAGTGAGAGCTCCTGGACTGTGACAGTCCTGAACTGCAAGGGCACACAGGCTGGGCTGAAGGACATCCCCTCGCCCCCCCCCCCCGCCCCCCCAGTGCACAAATGTGGTGCACTGGGCCTCTGGTTTAAAATAAATAACGTCTTTGTTTCATTTAGGACATAAATTATTTCATAATTTTCTAATTATAAAGTCTCTTATAATGTTTCTTTAAATATCATGCAAAAAAAGTATTCCTTTACTGTACTTTTATCAGGACAAGGGTTTGGGGTGCTTTGCTGTAATGGCTTTGGAGCTTCTCCTCCTCTGACTACAGTAACAAGTGGGTGTGAGTCTTCTTTTTAAGGCAAAAGAAAATTTACTTCTCCACCTCCACATATTCCATATTTCCCCAGATCTTGCCTTCTTTCTCTCTTACCATAATCTCTCAGTCGAGATCACAGATACATATTATTGAAAAATACTAATTTCCATCATAGTTCATTCAACAGTTATTAAAAACCTAAAATATTTCAGTACTTTATTGAGTGCTACAACCACAGAAATGAGTAAAATGAACATGGCATCTCCCCTTAGAGAGAAAAGATTTATTATAAAGACATGGACATTAAGCAAATGCATTAATAATTGAAATAATGTGTAAAAGGAGGATGAAAAAATGGCAAGGCCCAGGATGACATGTGAGTTTTAATAAGAGAGATTCATTTAATCAGTAAACTCAAGAAGATTCTCCATGATGAAATAATTTTTAGTAAAACTTTAAAATGTGAGTAGGAATTATGTGCAAGAATAGGGTGGGGAACTTGTCCAAAGGCCCCAAGACAGGAATATACTGAAGGAAGGTATTAGAGCTGAAGTTTAATGAAACAATATGAATCCACTAAGCTACAGAGGTAAACAAGAGTCGTGTAAACCTTACTCACAATATTCACTTTCTTCTGTAATTAAAAGATTATACTGGTAATCATGGAAGGCTTTTATGTTTAAAAACACATACTGGTATATGGGGGAAATTGATTAGAGACTTTAACACTGCATTTGAGGAGCTAGGTTATGTAAACATTACAGAATCTTAGGCAAATGCTAGAAGGTAAAGTTAGAATTGCAACAGTAGATATGAAGAAACTGAGCACATGTTAGGACAGATTTAAGAGGTTTAGTCAACACAGTTGATAATTTATCAGAAGAGTGAAAAAACAAACAAACAGAAGAGTCAAAAATAAATTTAATATTTTTATATGGGGAAATTGGATGCAAGGTTCTTAAACTTCTGAAAGATTAGAAATCAAGTTTAAAACATGATCACTTTAAGATGCCAAGGAGAAGTGAGAAAATTGAGGGGGGAAAAAAAAACCTATATAAAACATAAGAGATGGTAAAAGTTTCTTTTTTTTATAGCAGTGTAGTATTCCACTGTGTAGATGTACCACAGTTTTCTAATCCATTCATCTGCTGGGGGGCTCTGGGGCTGTTTCAAATCTTAGCTATTGTAAATTGTGCTGCTATGAACATAGGGATGCATATATCCTTTCTGATTCGTGTTTCTGGTTTCTTGGGATATATTCCTAGAAGTGGAATCACTGGGTCAAATGGGGGTTTCATTTTTAACTTTTTGAGGAAACTCCATACCGTTTCCACAGTGGCTGCACCAGTCTGCATTCCCACCACAGTGCACTAGGGTTCCTTTTTCTCCAAATCCTCACCAGCACTTCTCATTTGTTGATTTGTTGATGATATCCATTCTGACAGGTGTGAGATGGTACCTCATTGTCGTTTTGCTTTGCATCTCTCAGATGATTAGTGACAGCATGTTTTCATACGTCTCTCAGCCTTCTGTATGTCCTCTTTCAAAAAGTGTCTATTTAGGTCCATTTTTTTATTGGATTATTTACCTTCCTTTTGGTAAATTGTATGAGTACTCTGTAAATTTTGGAGATTTAACCCTTATCTGAAATAGCATTGGCAAATATTTTCTCCCATGTAAAAAACTGTGGTACATCTACACAATGTAATATTATGCCACTATAAAAAATGAAGGAACATTTTACCATTTGAAATAGCATGGATAGAATTGGAGAGCATTATGCTAAGGGAAATAAACCAGTAAGGGACAGATAAATATCATAAGATCTCACTCAAATGTGGGATATGATGAGCAACATAATTTGATGAACAAAAATAGATCCAGAGACAAATGATGGTGGTGGGGAGGTTAGAGAACAACCAAAGTACTTGTATGCATGCATATCAGCATAACCAATGGACACAGACACTGTAGTGGTGGGGTCTTGCCCAGGGTGAGAATGGCTGAGGGGGGAGGGGGCAGTCAATTGGGGGGGAAAAAAAAGAGAGATGAGACATATATAAAACTCTAGACAATAAATAAATAAGTAAATAAATAACAGAAACATGAAATATCCAATTGTGATATATTTATATTACTCGATAATTAAAAGGAACAAATCTTTAGTGTGTTCAAACATGGTTGAATTTTCAAAATTTTATCCTAAGCAACAATAGCTAGACACAAATTACAATATTATGATTTTATGTATATGATGTATATACATAATACAAAATTATGTTTTTATGTATATGATATTTAGAATATATAAAACTAATTTATCCTATATCATAAAAATGCTAATATGCAAATTGTCCCCTCAGGAGTTCAACCAACTGGGAGTTCGGTTACTCACTGTGATGTGCACTGACCACCAGTGGGTGGTGCGAAATGAAGGAATGCCCTGGCTGGCAGCCAGGAGAGTGGGGGATGGCGGGGATGGAAGGAAGGCCTCAATCAGCCCTGATTGCCAATCAGGCCTAGGGACCCTACTCAGTCACGAATTTTGTGCACCAGGCCTCTAGTAGATATATAAATCAGTTGAATGGTTTTCTAGGGCAAAAGAAGTGGGAAAGGGTGGAGGGGTCAGAGAGATAGTTTTGGGACAACATGAAGCTTTCTGGATAGTAGAATTTATATGGATAACTAGAGGCCTGGTGCACAAAATTCGTGAATGAGTAGGGTACACAAATTCTTGCACCAGTGGGGTCCCTCAGCCTGGCTCAAGGGATTGGGTAGAAACCTGCTCTCTGAAATCCCCCAAGGGGTCCCGAATTGTGAGAGGTGCAGGCCAGGCCAGGGAACCTCACCAGTGTACAATCGGGGCAGGGGAGGGAAGAGGGGATTTGGCTAGCCGAGGAGGGACCCTTCGGCTTCAGTCACCTGTCAGAAAGACTATCTTCAGTAAATCCACAAGTGAAAAATGTTAAACAGGATGAGGAGAAAAGGTAACCCTCATGCACTGTGATGGGGTGCAGTCACTGTGGAAAACAGTGTGGAGTTAACTCCAAAAATTAAAAGTGAGTCCCCCTTATGACCCAGAGATTCCACTCCTGGATATTTATCTGAAGAGACCCAAAACACTAATTGGAAAGAATAGATGATGCACCCCTATCTTAATTGTAGCATTATTTACAATAGCCAATATATGGAAGCAACACAAGTATTCATTAATAGAAGAGTGGATTTTAAAAGCTGTTATATATATATATATATATATATATATATATATATATATATATATATATATATATAATGGAATATTACTCAGCCATAAAAAGGAATGAAATCTTACCATGTTCAATAGCATGTATGGACATAACAGGTATTATGCTCAGTGAAAACAGTCAGAAAAAAAGAAATACTACATGATTTCTACTTATATGCAGAATAAAAATAAATAAATTAATAAAAATTAAAATAGACTCATAAACACAAAAAGTGTTGTTAGAGGAGAAGGGGGTTGGAAGACTGTGAAAAAGGTGAAGAGATTAAGAAGTACTAACTGGTAGTTAGAAAAAATAGTCATGGGGATCTAAGTAAAACTTAAGGAATGTACTAAATAATGTTGCAATAACTATGTATAGTGCTAGTTGGGATACTAAAATATCAAGGGGAACTCTATGTAAAGTATATGATTGTCTAATCACTAAACTGTATACCAAAAACCAATACAAAATAAAATTTGAAAGGAATAAAAATAGAATTGAAGTTGATCATTAAAATTAAAATTTTCTACTTTTGAATGACACTATCAAGGGAATGAAAATATAACCTATATTCTGAGAGAAAAAATTTCAGAACACACCACTGGAAAATAACTGTTACCCAAATATACATACAACTCTTAAAACTTAACAATAAGATAACAAATTTCTTGATTAAAAAATGAAACACAGACATTTAACCAAAGAAGATACAGGGAAGGCAAATAAGCATATGTAAAGATACCCCACAACTTATGCCATCAGGAAAGTTCAAATTACAACAATGACATACCACTATTCACTTATTAGGAATGGCTAAAATCCAGAACACTGACAACATAAAATACTGGCAAAGATGTGAAGCAACAGAAACACTCATTCATTGCTGGTAGGAATGCAAAATGGTACAGCCAATTTGGAAGACTGGCTGTTTCTTGCAAAACTCAACATACTCTTATGATTCCATTCAACAATTGTGTTCCCAAGCATTTACCTAGAGGAGTTAAAAACATATGTCCAAACTAAAGACTTCCTAAGGATGTTTTAGCAGCTTTATTAATAACTGGCAAAACTTGGACAAACCAAGATATCTTTTCAGTAGGTGAAAGGATAAATAAATTGTGGTACACACAGACAATGGATACTACTTAGTGATAAAAAGAAGTAACTTTTAAAGCCATGAAAATACAGGAAAGAGTATTAGATCCATTTACTGAGTGAAATAAGTCAATCTAAAACAAACAAACAAACAAACAAAAACTACAGGCTAAATGAATTCAAGTATATAACATTCTGGAGAAGGCAAAACTATGGAGACAGAAAAATCAGTGTTGTCCCACAGTTAAAAGAGAAGGAAGGATGAATAGGCAGAACACATGATTTTTAGGGCAGAGAAACTATCCTATATGATACTATAATGGTATATATGTGTCATTATACATTTGTTAAAATTCATAAAATGAATAATATCAAGAGTAAGAATGTCCATTAGAAAATGAAGTGTAGTAGAAAGTAAAAATCAAGGCTGGTAATACATTTCAGATAATTAGATATAATTAAAGAATCTTGGTAGGACTCTAGTAAATGGCCATTACTAAATATTTTTAAAAGTTGTGCTTTATATATGATTTGTTACTCAAATGATCTGCTTACTACCTCTTAAAATGTTCCATATCTTTATAACTGCTTCAGATTATTAATTCCCCAGTGTATCCAGTAGTATTCAGTGTTTCATCGCCCCACTGGAAGCATGCCCTGATCTTCATGTATAGATATCACAATAGATAATTTTTTGATCTTTTAATTAAATTCACCTCACCCGTGACTAATAAATACAAATAATAATTTCTATTATCCAAGCAGTAATATTTAAATGACTTTTGTGAGTGTTAATTGATAATATTGCATTTGGAATACTTCAGAGTGTCTTGAACAGCTTAATAGAGAATCATATGGTTTGATCCCGTTTAAAAAGTTGTACTACTGTTTATACTTAAGGTAAAAAATATCATCCTGTGGCCCAACACTGTCAATTTTGAGTGGCTCCAATAAAAAGTAGATCATTTGCTGAAAAAAATAAAATGCATACTTTGGTTATCTGTTGAAACACAAAGTCATCAAAGTAGAAAAGGGAGAGTGCAAATGTGTAGTATGCCTGACACACAGCAGACTGCTACAAGGGGAGAGCTGATTGCCAGAGTTCCATCCTTGATTAGTGAAGAAGATGGATATAATTTGTCCCATTTTAATTTTTAGACTCTAGGGATATTTGGCCCATATTTACAATTATGAGTATTCATAAGATAAAACAATGGAATCATGCCCAGAAAAAAAGATTAAAAGTACAACTTTAATTATTTGTACTATTTAACGTGGAAAATGAAAAAGAATCACAGCTGGACAATGAAAGGAATGAAGAGGGGAGAGCTAATAAAGATGTCTGTTCTCGTTAAATACCGTACATGTTTGTGGAAAATAGGAGAAAAATTAAAATTTTTTAAGTAAGTATAAATATACATACTTTTTACCATGAAAACAAACTCAGAAGGATAAGTTAAATTGCAATAACCATGGAAATCTACAACAACAATAAAATTTTAAACTTTATTGTTGTAATACTTGCAACAATAAAGATAAAAATTTTAAAAAGAACTCTGAAAACCCAACATTAAAAAGAAAAACAATCCAATTAGAAAATGATATTTCATAAAAAACAATATTTACAGATGACAGATAAACACATGAAAAGATGCTAAAAATAAAATTATAAGATACATATATAATATGAAAGTTTTATTTGTTATACTAGAGAACCTGTGCATGGATTTGTGCACTGGTGGGGTTCCTTGGCCTGGTCTGTGGGGATTGGACCTAACCCAACTCTCTGACATCCCCCAAGGGATCCCGAATTTCGAGAGGGTACAAGCAAGGTTGAGGGATCTCACTGGTGCACGATCAGGGCTGGGGAGGGACTGCAGGAAGGCTCCGAAGCATGTCCAGCCCATCTTATTCAGTCCTGATCAGCTAGACCCCAGCAGCAAGCTAACCTACTGGTTGGAGGGTCTGCCCCTGGTGGTAAGTGCATGTTATAGTGACTGGTCGAATGGTGGAACAAATGGTCCAACACTTAACTTATTAGGCTTTTATTATATAGGATAGTATTTGTTTACTGGGTGAGAAGTTTAGATATGAATAATTTTAATTATTCCATTAAATACAATGATTTAGATTAGAAACGGAACCTCCCAACCTCATGTTGTAACTAATAACTGGCAATGATAATATGTAGATATATACGTAATATAACTTGTTTATACTTACAATAACAGTTTCTACTTATTTTATTTATTTTTAAATTTATCATTATTGTTGAAAGTATTACTGATACCCCCCTTATTTTCTCCATTGACCTCCTCCACCCCAAACCTTTATGTCCCCCATCCCCAACCCAGGACTTCCACAAACATTGTCTGTGTTCATAGTTTATGCGAATATGTATATAAGTTCTTTGGTTAATATCTCTCCACCCACACACTCCCCTGCCTTCCCTCTACCTATTTTATATTGACTTAGCAATCAGAATTACACAAGGTCATACAAAGTGTTACACTCTACTTAGCTCAAACAAAACAAAACAAAACAAATAAGTAAAATTATTATATATCATTTATCCTATGCATTTTATAACTCAGATAATATCCATATTTGCTATTTACTATAATATTAACTGGAGAAACAGAGACATAAGACTTCAGCAAGTTGCAAGAAACAATAATAAATCATTTTAAAAAATAAAAATATGTACAAGATATGGTCTCCCTCTTTTCTAAAGTGTTACAAGAAGGTTCATTAAGCTTTAAAATTATTTTTTTAAAATAGATCCATTAATATAGTGCATTGTTCAGGTTAGATCCCAACCTCCTTAATGGAAGAAATGGCTAATTTCATTGTTCTTGTTGCTATTGTTTCTCTCATACATGATTCTATAACTTTCAAGAACCATGCATTTAAAACTTTATGCCTGATTCACACTCATACCAAAAACAGTCCTTTGGAAAAATCTGTCCCCTGATGCTTCTGTTTTCTTCTAATCATCATATAAGTTGCCTCTTTCCAAGTGCTGTTGGGAAGATTAATATTATATCCAACATGAAATACATGAAATGCATCCAAGAAATAAGCCTCCTTATCCAGGATAAGGGACAATGCCAAATTTGACAGGAGGTTGGCACACAACACATGTAATTAGTAATTATAGTAAGAAAACATTTATTTTTGGTGGTGGGCACAAAATGTAATATACAGATCATGTATCATAAAGATGTACACTTGACACCTATCTGACTTGTTAATTAATGTTACCCCAATAAAAATAGTTCAAAAATTATATATATTTTTTAAAGAAAGAGGACATGTTTTTATCTTTATTGCTTTAACACTTCTGAATAAACATAAAACTGAATCATAAAGTGCAGAAAAACTTTTCCTTATGCCTTGGACATCCTCTCTCATTAGACTTTGGATAAGCCCATTCTGCTAATAATTTTGTGCAAAGGTTTTTGAAGGAAATCAAGTTCTTTCTTGAGTTTTTTCCTGCTTTGCTTAGCATTTCATGTAAACAATAGACCCAATGGAAATATTCACTTTCAGAGTAAATATTCATCGAATTGCTTTGGTAATCATCCTACATAGGCAAGAGCAAAGGCAGTTCCAAGTATCTATCTATCATCTATTTATCTCTATCTATCTATCTATCTATCTATCTATCTATCTATCATCTATCTATCTATCATCTATCTATCATCATTATCATCTATGTATCTACCTATCGGTATATAAAAAGGTAATATGGAAATTGTCCATTATGGTGTCATAGTAATGACTGAGGCTGTGCACGCATGGAGTGAAGCATGAATGTTGACACTTAATTATGGATATTAAATTCAATTTCCCATTTCAGATACATGTCAGATGTCACCGCATTCAAGAATTCTAGGTCCTCACATACCTCCCCCTGCGGGCAGTAGTAGTGGCTCCTCCCACCTCCTCAAGCTGTGCAGCTCCCTCCAGGCTCCCATGGGTGGTGGTAGCTTACTCCTGCCTCCTGCAGAAGCAATGCAGCTCCTTCCCACCTCCAGTAGGCAGCAGCAGGTTACTCCCGCATCTGGAATTGGCACGGGTCCCTCCTGGCTTCCATGGAAATACCACAGCTCCCTCCTGCCAGTTTTGATGGAAGCAGCACGGCTCCCACTGGCTCCCACAGAAGCGGTGGACAGCCTACTGTGCACAATATCACACACTGGGCTATTAGTAAATATATATATATATAATCAAAATATGCAAATAGACCAAACTGTGGAACAACCGGTTGCTATGATGTGCACTGACCACCAGGTGGTACACATGAAACATGGATGTCTTTGACAGCAGTTGGCAGAGCACAGATCATGGCAGATGTTGGCTGCAGCTTGATGCTAGAACAGGTGAGAGGGAGTGCCAGACCATGATGGTGTGCCGGTTGCTGTCATCTGGGCGAGCCTTAGTGAACATTCTTTGTTCTCATGCACCATGGTCCTGCCCTGCACTCACATCTGCTGCCAATGCCTGGCACTGGCCCTGATCACTCAGCACCATCAGCGGGTGCCAGCCCCAATCACCCTTCAGGGTTTTTCCACCTCCTCCTGTTTCTGAGGGGCAATTAGGGCAGCAGCCACCACTCACACCCACTGATGGTGCCAGGCCTACTCATACCTACTGTTGGTGCTGGCCCCAATCACTCTGTGCCGTAGGTGGGTGGGAGCAGGGCCAGCACCATCAAGGCTTGGGAGTGGAGGTGGCAGGAGTGGGGCTGTCAGCAGACAGGGGACCCCAATGCCATAATGGGAGGGGCTGAGCAGGAGTGCGAAGGATGGGCCAAGACCTGCCCCTTTGCCCACCACAGCCTCGCAACCCACAGTTCCTTTCAAGGTGCACAAAATTGTGCATTGGGCCCCTAGTAGTCTTATAAAGCTTTTCCTTTTTATTCGTTAAAATCATGTTTTCTCCAAAATTTTAGTGTGGCTACTTACCAGAAAATTAATATAAGGCCCCCCCAAAGGTAATTTTTAAAGTGGCATACCATTTCATTTTTCACCACAAAATAAATTTATCTACAAGTGTAAACTTTTGTCGCATTTACTTTAGAAAACCTGCAAAATCAGTCTTTACTACCACCAAGAATGTAATCCAATTCTATGTAGTTCCTTAGATAAAGTCCAAATATGTCATCTTCATTAATATCTCTCTAAAAATAACATTACATATATATTGTGAATCAAGTAGAGATGATTTTTCAACCATCTTTATACTAGAAAAGTATTTTATCTTAGAGGAATCCTATATAATAGAAGACTAATATGCTAAGTGTCCAGCTGTCCAGTCGGCCATTCAACCAATCAAAGCATAATATGCTAATGATATGCTAAGGCCACTTAACCCCTCGCTATGATATGCACTGACCACCAGGGAACAGATGCCCTGACTGGTAGGTTAGTTTGCTGCTGGGGTCTGGCCAATCAAGACTGAGCAAGATGAGCCGGACATGCCCTGGAGCCTTCCTGGGTTCCTCCTAGGCTAGGCCACCTCCTGCTTCCTTCCCCAGCTCTGATCATGCACTGGTGAGGTTCCTTGGCCTGGCCTGCACCCTTTCACAACCCAAGACCCCTCAAGGGATGTCAGAGAGAAACTTTTGGCCCAATCCAGCAGGCCAGACTGAGGGACCCCACTGATGCACAAATTCATGCACTGGGCTTCTAGTTAAGTATACTAGGCCACCCTTTTATTTTCCTATGAATTATTGAATATTTCTGGGAACAAAAGAAATAAAAATGTCTCTTTCAAGTATCTATTAATAAAGTAGGGTGATTGCCTAGGTGAAAATATTTAGTTTATTGGCTAATATTTTTTAAATATATATATATATATATATATTTACAGAGAGGAAGAGAGAGGGATAGAGAGTTAGAAACATTGATGAGAGAGAATCATCGGTTAGCTGCCTCTTGCACAACCCCTACTGGGGATGTGCCTGCAACTAAGGTACATGCCCTTGATCGGAATCGAACCTGGGACCTTTCAGTCCACAAAAGTTCTATTTGCTTCACATTCTCAACAACGATTGGTTTGTCAGTTTAAAAAAGTAGCCATTCTAGTGGGTTTTCAGTAGTGTGGCATTTTGGTTATAGTTTACATTTTTGTAAGTTTATTAATGATATGGATACCCTCTTTTGACATTGTCTCAAAACAAAAAGTTGAAATAAATATGGACCCTTGATCCTGATAGTGAGTATAAGTTAACCAACACTGAAATATTCTTTACATCTGCATATCTTGTTTCTTGAGAAAATGTATTCCTTATTGTTTAAGCCATTTTAATTTTAATTTCTGCAACTTGCAACTGATATTATTCTAACTGGTATAGCAAGTATTAGACTTGTTTTGCCATTATATTTGTTTTCAGTGTCTAATCTAGAATCTAATATCAAAATATTGTATTAATATTAGCCAATTGCCAAAACCAGTTTGGCTCACTGGATAGAGCCTCAGCCTGGGGACTGGTTGGTTGATAAAATAATTTTGGGAAATTTTCATTTTCCAATGAAGTTAAAGACACCTAAACTCTTAGACCAAGAAGATCAACTATTTGTTTTTTACTTCAGATGACAAACTGAAAAGCATAGTTAAATAAGACTCTAAATACCAAAGAGCTTACCTGGTATCAAATTTACTAATAAGCCCCAGCTGGTTTGGCTCATTGACTAGAGCAGTGTTTCCCAAACTTCTCTCATGATGAGAATCACCTGGTGGAGTTGTTAAACTACAGATTCCTGAATCCCAACTAAGAAGTGCTAAACTAGAATTTTTGGGAACATATAGGTAAAATTGTAATATAGGTAAAATATACTTAAGTAAAATTGTATTTTTGGGAACATATAGGTAAAATTGTATACTTAACTAGTGCTGAGAGCACTAGTTAAGTATACAATTTTACCTATATGTTCCTAAAAATTCTAGTTTAGCACTTCTTAGTTGGGATTCAGGAATCTATAGTTTAACAACTCCACCAGGTGATTCTCATCATGAGAGAAGTTTGGGAAACACTGGAATAGAGCATCAGCCTGCAGATTGAAGAGTCCCAGGTTCAATTTCCAGTTGGGGGCACATGCCTGGGTGGGTTCAATCCCAAGTTGGGGGCATGCAGGAGGCAGCCAATTAATCCAATTAATGCTTCTTTCTCATAATTAATGTTTCTATATCCATCTCCCTCTCTCTTCCTCTCTGAAATCAATTATATATATTCCTCTCTGAAGTAAATTATATATATGTATAACCTCAGGATTGTGGAGTGATTATAAAAGCAAAAAATTCATGTTGTGTGTAATTATCAATATCCCATAAAAATACTATATAATAAAAGGCTAATATGCAAATTGTCCCCTCCACCAAGATTTCAACTGAGAGTTTGACTGAGTTATTAACTGGCCAACCGCCCAAGGCCCTTTCCCCTAGCTGGCCCTGTCTCCCATCAGCCTTCATCTCGGCAGGCAAGCTGGACCCCACCTGTGCCTGAATTCATGCACTGGGCCTCTAATAGATAATAACAGATTTCATTGTTATTGCTGTTTATTGTTGCTTGCCTTCATACTATCACCCCTAGGCTGTTAACCTTGTGCTGGCATGATCAAAGTATTTAATACATTATTATGCATTTTAATGGCAGTGGTAAAAACAAACAAAAATACATTGCCCTGGATCCTTAGAAAATAATATGCTTTTAAAATGTTAGGTATCATCATATAATATATTTACATGGTAGTAACCTTTTCATTTGAAAAGGTAAAAAATAGGATCAAAAATGGAAAAAATAGGATCAAAATCTACATAGACATAAATATAATACATAAATTACCACTGTATTTATTTGCCTAACCCTACTTCAGGGTTAAGATAAGAGGTAAAAGACTGAAATTGGGCCAAGTTATTTTAGAATAAAGATTAGGAAGCCTATACTCATAGTGAACAATAAACTTAAAGAACTATTTGTTTTAAAAATAGCAGTAGCAGAACATTAACTTGGATTAAAAATGATTTTCATCAAATTATGAATGATAGAACTATAAAAAGTTAATAAGCAAAGAATGCCTTCTATTTCTAAATATCATCCTGGTTTGTACTATTAAATGTCATGTAAATTGTAAAGAAGAAATACAAATGACAGATAAACATATGAATATCCATTGAATATAATCTCTGGATTAAAATTTCAATTAAATAACAATAAGATATGATTTAACTGATCAATTCTCAAATATTTTAATAATGAAAATAATACTTAATATTGGCTAGTACACTGTGAACTGATCCTCTCAGGCGTTGCAGGTTGAAATTAAATGAATGCATCTGTACCAAAATCACTTTTGCAGTTAATAATAAGAGTCTTAAAAGAAGATATTCTTTTGTGAGCAAGGGATTTCATTTTTAAGAGTCTACAAAAATAAAACAGTCAATACAGAGCTACAGAAGTGTGAAAAACATATTCATAGAAAAGTTATTAATGAGTCAAAACTGGAAATAGTAAAAACTTGATTATTAGAGGCCCAATGCATGAATTCATGCATGGAGTGGAGGTGTCACAGGAAGTTGGCTAACAGACCCCAATCTAGTTGTATAGATGTGTTGCAGTTGTGGCAAGCAAAGACCACAGACAGACAGCACGCCCCCAAAACAACTTGAACTCTGAGGTGGAGAAACAGCTGTACTTCACTGCCTGCGCTCGGGTGCCTCACTCTTGGGTCCTGGAGTATGAGAGAGCACTCTGAGAAGTTGCTGTCATACAGGGTGTAGAACACAAATGCAAGCATGCAGTAAACCAGATTCAGAGCTGAGAGTGCTCCAGAAACAACATAAGCCATAGCCGAAGGTGGAATCATGGAGCCCTGCAAGAAATTGGGTTCCCTCCTCTCTAGTTTTGGGATGCATCACCCAAGAACTGCCGCTGCCAAGTCACTGCAGCTCCGCAGCTCCTGCATTGAGCATCTGCCCTCTGGTGGTTAGTGTGCATCATAGTGACTGGTTGGATGGTAGGACACTCAGCATATTAGCCTTTTATATATATAGATAGCAAAGGTTTTTCATAACATCCAATCAGTTCTAACATGCTTCTAGAAGCTTTACATCAACTAATTTAATCATTACTACAACTGAATGGAGCAGGTATTACTTTACTGCAGGAAAAAAAAGCATGGGAAGGTGAAATAGAATATTTCTGTCCACATAGCCAGTAAGAGGGAGGGCTAGGCTTCACACCCAGCTGTTTGGCTTCAGGATTTGTATGTTTAATGACTTCTCTATACTGTATCTCACATAATGCTCTTTTTACCAAGAAGAAAGTCTATTAGAGGAATAAATGCCCTATTGGCATCAAACAGGACAAAGTGTTGGCTTGCAAAACATGTCTGTTAAACTGTTTATATACTACTAGAGGTTCAGTGTACAAAATTTTTGCATAGGGGGTGTGCGTCTCTCAGCCCAGCCTGCACCCTCTGCAATCTGGGACCTTTAGAGGGATGTCTGACATCCCTCTCACAATCCAAGACTGCTGGCTCCCAACTGCTTGCCTGCCTGCCTGCCTGATTTCCCCTAACTGCTTCTGCCTGCCAGCCTGATCGATGCCTAACTGCTCCCCTACTGGCCCGATTACCCCTAACTGTCCTCTCCTACTGGCCTAGTCGCCCCCAACTGCTCTCCCCTGCAGGGCTGGTCCCCCACAACTGCCCTCCCCTGCAGGCCTTGTCCCTCCCAATTGTCCTCCCCTATAGGCCTGCACGTCCTCCCCGCCCCTCCAATTGCCCTCCCTTGCAGGCCGGGTCCCTCCCAACTGCCTTCTCTTGCTGGCCTGATTGTCCACAACTGCCCTCCCCTGGCAGCCATCTTGTGGTGGCCATCTTGTGTCCACATGGGGTAGCTATCTTTGACCACATGGGGGCAGCCATATTGTGTGTTGGAGTGATGGTCAACTTGCATATTACCTCTTTATTATATATGAGGATTTCCTTGTTTAATAGTTGGTTGCTAACTAAACATATAACATTATCCACTTGAAAAATACTTATCTGTTGATATGCATGCTTCATATATATACTCAGTTCTTATAATTATTTTGCTCAAAATAATTAAAATTAATAAATTGTAAAAAATATCATTTCTTTCTGTTTTATTTCTTAATTTATTTTAAAATATCTTTTTGTTATTGATTTCAGAGAGGAAGGGAGAGGGAGGGGGATATAGAAACATCAATAATGAGAGAGAATCATTGATCATCTATCTCCTGCACAACCCCTACTGGGGATTGAGTCTGCAACCTAGGCATGTGCTCTGACCAAGGGTTGAACATGACCTACTAGTTCATGGGTCAATGTTCAATCACTACTAGCTGAACTATAACATTCCTTTCTACACACACTTATTCAGTATTTTAAACCAGACATGACACAACAATATGAAGTTATACACCCACCATGACTTCAGTTATGAATTACAGAATCGTATTTCATATCCTCAAACCAATGATACTCATTTATCTCTCTCACTTAACCTGATAAATAGAACAGACCTATAACTTCCAATTTAATGACTGTAAGAGCATATACATTTTATTCAAAAATTGGGAACATATTATTTACTTCTTTGAAAGTAAATATTAATTGTTAAAAGGAAGAAACTTATGGAGAATAATTTGATTTTAAAAATATATTTCAGCTGATCTCATCTTACCTAGTTATAATGATATCAACCTATGATATCAACACAGAACAAAACAAATAGAAAATTAAAATGTTGACAATGAATGCATGAATTATAACTTATAGGGCTTAAATCAATTTTTCTTTACCTGCATAATTTGTTCTTCCATTACTTTGTTTTACAGGTTATTTTAACATTTCTCCACAGCATATGTTGAAAATACATATAAATCAAAGAGAATGCTGGCTATAAAGGCTCAATAGTTCCCTTGTTCTTGGCCGCATGTAGTGAATCTGCTGCTTGTCACTAATCCTCTAATGGAGTGGCACTGCTACAATGTCAGGCCTGAACGCTGATGACTACCAAATTCCCACTTGTTCACCTCACATTTAGATTTTTTTCACTAAGGTCCTTCTGGAAACATAATAAAGATGTTCCGTGTTGTTAAGGTAGACAGCACTAACTCTGCTCAGCAGCATAGTTAGTTATCTTTATGGATCCATCTTTCCTTGGTGCTTTACAGATTGGGACACCGAGGAAGAGTTAAAGATGTGACCTGAAGACAGAACACATCTAAAGTTCCTCAGAATTGGGAACATTATTCCTAAAAGCAGAGAAAAAGAGTGCTCTCCGAAAGAGAAATAAACTTTAGTATAACTGATAGAGATAACTAAGCATCAGTACCTTCTGCAAGAACTCTAACAGATGTCTTCCTCTAATTTTAAAACTCACAGCACTAGAATATAAATGTGTTCCACAAAAGCAAGTAGTGGAGTATCCCATTTACTTCTCCATTTATTTATATCCAAATTCTCTGAAAAGTAGCCATGGATAAATATTACCCCCTCATTCTACTGTTAGACAAGCAGACACAAATGACACCATTAGTTAAACAAATGAGATATTTTTTCTAAAGTCAGAGATATAACTTAAAACTATAAAACTTTTACTTTGGTGAAGTGAAATGAGAAAATTAAACCAATTCATTATTATTACTCCCCTAAGATGTCAGTTATCCAAGTCGGGCTGGGATTGGTGTTAGAGTGCCGTACTCAGGTCTTCTACTACTTACAATCTTTATAATGGCTTAACTCCCTCCTTAATGGGTATTAACTAACCTTAAAGTAGGTTAGGCAACAGGAATGGACAAAAATTGACCCATATAGTAAACCCATATATAGTTCTGAAGAGCAAAAGCCAATAAAACATAAGCAAATGTTCACTTCCTAAGCCTAACCTAGAAGTTGTACTTAGTTATAAGCTATTCTTTTTAAAAAATATATTTTATTGATTTTTTTTTTTTTACAGAGAGGAAGGGAGATGGATAGAGAGTTAGAAACATCAATGAGAGAGAAACATCAGTCAGCAGCCTCCTGCCATACCCTCTATTGGGGATGTACCCACAACCAAGATATATGCCCTTGACTGGAATCGAACCTTGAGTCTGTAGGCCAACACTATGCACTGAGCCAAACTGGTTAAGACTAGGCTATACTTTTTATATGTTGTCACCTTTAAGAAGATCCAAACCCAAGTAATATTTGTAAACAAATTAGAACTTTAGCTGAAAAGATTAAAACATTTAAATACATACTCTTTTGTTCTCATGATATTTTCCTGAGGAAAAGCTCTTCCTCTTAAAACATAATTTTAGTAGTAGCGTGAGAAAATGTTAATGATTACTTATTTCTTGTCTACTTATCTAATCTAATGGTGATGACAAAGACTTAATTCAGAAGTTCAACATATTCTGTTGATTTATTTTTTAATATATTATTAATAATTATAAATGAGTTCTGGATGAAGAATGGCATGTGTCTTTCTGCTAACACCTTTTTATTGACCTGTATTTTCATTGATAACTTTTTCAGTTTATTCCAAGCTTTCCATAGTCATCCCTCTTAAGGTCATGAAAGAGATACAATAATGAGAAACTGGAACCAACAGCAGCTAATGGAAGGAGCAGTTCATAAAAATACTATAATGGCAATTCCACCCAGACACCAAAGAAATGCAGCCTTTTCACTGAGTGCTACCTGACAGATTCAATAATCAAGGGAAAGCCTTAATTGATGACACCTCATTAGCATAATGAGTCAAAGCTGGGAAGAGAAAGTCCCTTATTAATTAATCAAGCAAAGCATGAACCGTTTCAGTCTCCTACATTCTGCCATTTTACATTAATCAAGAAAATGTGTATTAAACTCACTTGAAATCCCGGCATGTGGACTACCATTCTAAGGAAGAGCAATGGCAAAAAGACTTGCCCACTTGCACACATGAAACTGCTCTGGACTCATACATTCCTCAGATTCAGGTTTGCAAGACTGAATCCATGCATGGAGTAAGTGGTTCTATAAAATAGCATAACTCCCTTCACCATCTCATTAGGAAAGTAAACTAAGCCCCATTAACCTCACTAGGAAAAAGGGAAAATGAAAGACATTACTATAAGATTGTTTGGCACTCCTTCACCCATTGCCCAAAACCTCTGTTGCATGAAATATTATAATATATATATATATATATATATATATATATATATATATATATACATACACAAATCTTTATAATAACCTGTTCAACATCCATACCTGATTCTGGATTCACTATTTCTGGCTCTTCATATTCCATTAGGTCATGAGAGAGATGATTACTGGTGGTGGACTCTGATACAAAGAAGTCATATACCCCAGGTCTTCAACTAACCACAGGCACAGGTGGTGAGAATCAACACTAATGAGGTTAACAAGCCAAGATCAAGATTATGGACTCCCTACAGCAGAATGAACTGAAGAGAGACTAAACTCATGACTCTAATTTTGTAAGGTCACTTCCCTGTGATGTATTTTATACTCTCCAGGTAAGAGGTGACTGTCAACATATTAATAAGCTAAAGAGAGTTAGCATTGAGTTTAGAAAACATATCATAGGAAAGGGAGTCTATAGACTTGAATTTTAGATCTAGCTTTGATAGCCTTGAATAATCCATGAGAAAAGTAGGGAATTTAGTTTACTCCTATATAGTAGGGATTCTGAACAGGAGGGTTTTGTAGTCTAAGACCAGATACCATTAAGAAAAGAAAGCAATTCTAAGCAGGTAAGGGTCTGATTTACTCATTTAACTGACTATGAAAACTTGATGCCATTTTAGAGTGATTATATAATCAAACTCCTTACATACTTCCTACCTATCTATGCCAGTGCTTCCAGGTATTGTTGTGCCAGTAGTGCACGATCCAGATGCAGGGCATCCTTCCCCAAAACAAGAAGTGACCATTGCTTCTTGAAGTTAGGCAGTGCTTGGCTGCATGACCATACATGACATTCATGCCAACCCAGCCATGTAAAATCAAGGTCAATTTGTCCATCTTCTCTATATATATTTCATATTTACCTATACCAGGGCCAGTCCAAAACAGATTTGAATAACTATTCCAATATTCTTGGTTTCAGGATAAGTGGAAAAAATAAAAACACTGATCAAGCAGAACACAATTTTATACATTGCTATTTATCAGCATTATTTTTAAGTGCTTGATATTCAAGAGTCAATTTGTTTGACAGAAAAGTGATTCATCTAAATATTCAACTGGGTGCATCAAGCCCAGTAACAAAATAAATGCGCATTTGAAGCACTGCTGGCATGCTAGAACTTAAGTGCAGTAATATCAAGGTCAGCATAAAAAAGCCATTCCCACCACTGGGGCTCCTTTATGCCAGCCAAGTGGGTCCCAAGTGCTAGGCATTGTTTGAGATCTGAGTGCAGATGGGCGTCAGGTCCTTGCAGAGCAATAACCCATATCAATTTGGAAAGAGCTCAGCTTGATGATGAAGAAGATTTTATGGTAACAAATTGTATTTTGCAACTTGAAGATGGCTGAAGCCATCACCTATAACTTGGGATAATAACCAGGACTGAATGTTCTCAGTAGCTATTTTTTCTTATAAATATTTTATTGATTTTTTTCAGGCCCACAAAGATCCCTGTTGTCATAAAGTTGGTTTAATGCACACGATATACTTTACTCTATGCATATAAAATGAAACCTTCTCTCAGGTGTAGTAGAAATAGGAAAAATACTTGTTATATGCAGAATATAACTATTTTTGAGTTCTAGCTATTGACTTTTCAAGGAAGACTTTCAGCTCTTTTCACTGTCTGCTGAATATTCTTGCAATGTGCTGTTTCTGTTTACAAGTAATAGCAGTCCATAAAGAAACATCAAAACGGATTTAAAAAGGAGAAAACTTATATACCAAAGTCAAAAGTTCACACACACAAAAGAAAAGGCAGAGGCATAGTGTGATAGCTATTTTCATAGATACTGAAAAACAATATCAGAAATTAATGTTTATAATAAATACCAGACAGCTATATTCTGGTAAAGAATAGGTCTTCCATACTATTGAGAAAATCATAAATTTATTTAAAAGGTAAGACTGGAGATAAATTAAAAAGATGGAACCCATTATCTTGATAACCTGAGAGTATAAAGTAAGACTGAAAGAATAACTTCACATAAGATAGCAAAATAGATATTATTTTAATAGAGATTTAAATCTTTTCAAATTTTGAAATCAATAGATTTCCCTTAAGAGCCAAAAATAAATAAAATAAAGTACTCATAAAATATGTGCCATGTCTAAAGTACATCTGGAGAGAAGTTAAATAAAAATTATAGAGAAGTTCAAAAACATTATTAAAGAAACACACTTTTGAATAACGTTACAGTATATGAAGCTTTACAATATATTTTACTTTGTATTTGCTATATTCCATAAGCCGGTAAGAACAATAAGAAACAGCAAAAGGGAATGAAGACTGGTTGAAACAGCAGGAAACAATATAGTTTTCCACTATCTTTGAGTATATTTACTTCTATGCCCTTCTCATAATTAAACAGAGAATAATGCACTAAATGAATAATGCACTATATACTTCTAGGGGAAAAGAAGCATCATCCTTAATTTCAAAGCTTTTCATTTATTCAATCATGCAGTAAATTCCATATTCAGTAGGTAAGAGTCGGGTTTTCCATTATATACTATTTATCATATTTGCTTTATGCAAGCTACTTTGTGGATAGAAAAGCTCAGGGCCATAGAGAAGGAGTAATGTCCAAGTGACAAAATGAGCAAGTGATGACTTTAGAAACAAAGTCTAATTTTCTATTTGTCAGGTCATTGCCAGATGCTAATCCCTCTTTTGGTGCTTTGCTGGGACCAATAAGGATATGTGAAAATACTTTCTTGGCAAACTCTAAGGACAATCCATGCTACTCTAACAGGATGACTGGAGAGGATGGAAATGAAAAGAATTTCAAGTTTTGATGCTTTTTTCACGTGGAGTTGGGGATACAAGAAATTATTCTGCATAACAACCAGTTCTAAGAACTATAATCTCTAGCCTCTTAGTAGTTAGGAAAATACATACATACATACATACATACATACATACATACATAAATAAATAAATAAAATTTAATAAATACAATTATAAAAATGTAACCCTTTTAACATATTATTACAGCAGACTCTTTTGTGATTATAACTAAATCTGTAGTTGATAGTACTGGAAAAATTGGGGTTGTGTCATAAATTGAAATTATTGTTATAATTCACTGTATTTAAGGAAACTTCCAAGAAATTCATGTTTTAGAGACTTATTCCAGGAAGCTTCTGTGTCAAACCAAAAGTGAAAATTTGAGACAAAACATCGGTTTACAAAGATGCAGATGATTGCTTTGTTATTGTGAAAATTTCAAAGAAGAAAACTAAACTAATTTTGAAAACAAAAACAATTCAAGGATTGAAAAATTACATATATATATACATATATATTCTAAAAAATATATATACACTTTAACAGGTGATAAATCACTTAACTTTTACTCTTTTTCAGGTTTAACTGACTTAAAATAATGGGTAAAACCAGATTAAGCTTTGGGGAAAAAAATAATTCACTTCTGTAGATTCTTTTAAATTTTGAAAATGAACTGCATGTTAATAAACACTGACCTTATAATCATTCAAAGTGTGTATACATTTTGGAACACCCTATATATACCTAAATATAAATTTCCTGAACCTAGAGGTAAAGGGTAAATGAAAATCTTGGAGGAAGTGTTAAGAAGCAGTACAGTGACTTTGCTTGAATGATGGATATATGATGCTGTGTGCAGATGAGGTTTTATTGAGTTGTGCACTTGAAACCTATACCCCAATAAATTCAATTTAAACAAGACCTACAAAACTTTGTTAGCCATAATGTGATAATCTCTACTCCAGACAAGCCTAAAAGCTAATGCCATTCCTTTAGGAATTTTGGTGATTTCAAGTCAGTTCACTTTTTTTCTATAAGATTTACAAAAAGAATTGTTCACAGTTTTATGTTTGGATTTCAAATTAAGAACAGTATAGGTGAATGTTTTAGCATAAGGAAATATAATTTCACAGAATTCATTTCACACATTGTGGTGGCCTTATTAAAGTGTTTAATTATCTCTAATTATTTTAAAATGTAGATTCAGAATATGTTTGATTATAGAAACTTTTAAAATTTGACTTTGAGTTCATTTGAGATAGAGTAGATATAGATTCTAAATCAAACCTTCAACCATTAATTTGATATAAGTATGCTCATGGGGAATGCATACACAATTTTAAACAAATACGGGCCTTAAGAAATTAATATATGATCATTCAGCCATAGAAATAGTTCAAGTAGGAGTGGATACTCAATTTTTAGCATTTTCTTACACTAACTTATTACAATATTAATTGTTGGCTTGCCTCCACTCACACCTTTCATTGGTCCTTTTTCACTACACTTTCCCAAGCCCACAATGAATAGCTAACAAAAAATAAGTATGTAAACACAAATCATTATATATGTGAAGAAGTAATATCATGGAACATACCTTATAAATCCTATCATTTTGTGACAGTCTTGGTTTATAAAAATTTATAATCATTGTGTGTGTGTTTGTGTAGAAGCAATGTTAATCTGTGTGTGTGTGAGAGAGATGAAGCAATGTTATACCTTCATGGTCGTTAAATTAATAGACACTGACAACTAATGGAAATGAAGAAATTTAATTCTGCTTATGTGTTTCAAATCAGAATAGAGATCATGGCTATCTACCGATTTCAGAGAAGAATCCAGTAGATTAAATCAGTTGTAACACTTTAAATTTTGAAAATAAAAGTTATGCATTGGTAAGTGAATTCTCTTCAAACATAAAGCTCTTGGATAATGGAAAACAATTCTAATATTTTCAGATAAAAAATTCAATGAGGAGGGGAAGAAATATTATCAAACTCCATTGTGGAAGAATGAACAATCACTGGAACATGTGAAATTTAATCACAACCATATTTGTTCAACTTAGATTTTTTAAAAGTATTTTTTCTTCCAAGGCCTTTATTATGATAAAATAGTAAGGCAAAATAAAACAACAACCATTATAAAGAGAAAACACTAAGACTCCAATATCAAGGTGAATATATGCATAGAGCACAATTTTAACTAGAATATGAAAGATATTCTGTGAAAGATAGGAGTAGTAAAAGGATCCTTCCAGAAATAACATCATTGGTGATTTATGGATATAGTAGAAAGCTCATAAGTTCATAGAACACCACAATTGTTTCTCCAAACGGCACCTGGAAAAATTAGAAAGTAATTTTTTGAATGCTAATCAAAGATTACATTTCCGCCGAAACTGGTTTGGCTCAGTGGTAGAGCGTCGGTCTGTGGACAGGGCGGGGGGTCCCAGGTCCGATTCCGATCAGGGGCATGTACATTGGCAGCTGGTCGATGTTTCTCTCTCATTGATGTTTCTAGCTCTCTATCCCTCTCTCTTCCTCTCCGTGAAAAGTCAATAAAATATATATATTTTTTTTAAAAGATCACATTTCCTTCCAATTATCTCTTAAGATACAATCAATGCATCTCTGTATTTGTTTTTTAAAATGTGTTATAATCTTCATTGTATCCTCCTTTATTTTCAGTAATTCTTATTGGCGCTCCTCCCCCACATCTTTTAACTATGCACCCTTTGTGATCCCACAGATAATCTTAGTTGAGACTATCTTTACCTCCCTAGGGGAAAAAAAAAAGGAGAAAGGTGGGTAATTTAAGAGGTCACATGAAGAAGGTAGAATTCAGGGCACACCTGATGAATTAATACTTCATCCAATTTAACAGTGGAAAAATCAGACAGTGTATGTGGTTACAGGTGCAGGTGAATTGAGAGTTTTATGATAGGAAGGTGAAGAGAGTATGAGTTTTATTATATACTAGTGTTCCGGTGCACAAATTCATGCACATTGAAAGGTAATTAATTAGAAGAAATATTTTAATATTGCTATTCACACTTTTGCTATAACAGAAGTGTCAACCAAATTCATGATCTACAAAGACAGATCGAAACGCACACATGCGATTGGCGCCAGTGAGAGCTTTATGTGTATTACACATGTGCAAGTCAACTTAGCATTTTATATATATAGGTAAACTTGCTTAATTAGCCCTGATTTCTGAGTTAGCTAAACTTTTTCCAGCCCAGTGAAGCACCCCAACTTCTCTTTCAGGTAATTGTTAGCAACACAGCAATAAATATCAACAAGAAGCAGATCATTATTGTAGACCATGCAGGAAAACAAAGGGCAAAATATTTAAGTGTAGCAGTGTTTGACTATATTCTGTGCAGTGAGAAAACCTGAAGCCATTTTTAAGTTCCGTTTCTTCTTTTCAATCTGGTCAAGTTTCTAAACTTTCTAAATCTCTGTTTTCTGTATAATGAAAAGAAAGTAGGATTTTACTGAATCTCCTATCTACCTACTCCAAGACTTCTGTGAGGATCAAATGAGATGAGGCATGGGAAAATGCTTCACAAATATTTGATTAAAGTGTAAAATGTTTGCACCCGGCTATAAAGCAAGTAATGTTCCAAGGAGACTAATCACTAGGAAGAGGAAGCCAGTCATTGCTATGTGATATCATTACCATTTCCTGGCTGGGCTAGGCTATGAGCTACATTTTGCACCATGGGTCTTGGCATTGTTGGCTGCAATTTGGTGGGCTTTCACTCCAGGGTGGTGGCGATGCCTGTGTCCCACTTGGGGGAAGCCCATTGTTGGTTTGTCAGTATGAGGTCCGGGGTGACATTTATTTTTAAACTAGAGGCCCAGTGCACAGATTATTGCACCAGTGGGTCTCTCGGCCTGGCCTATGGGGATTGGCCAATACTGGTTCTCCAATATTTCCTGAGGGGTCCCAATTAGCAAGAGGATTCAAGATTGGGGCTGGAGAGGGACCGCAGGAGGGCTCCAGCGCATGTACAGTCCATCTTGTCCAGTTCTGACTGGCTGGTCCCCAGCAGCAAGCTAATGCACCAGTTGGAGTGTCTGCCTCCTGGTGGTTAGTGTTCAGTGATCATCATAGCTACCAGTTAAACAGTTGACTTGTCACTTAGGCTTATATATATATATATATATATATATATATATATATATATATATATATATATATATAGCCAGTGCATTGCATGATAGCTCCTGCTTTGAGTATTTGCCCCTGGTTGTCAGTGCACATCATAGCTATCAGCAAGATGGACAATTAGCCATATATATGTATGTATGTGTGTGTGTGTGTGTGTGTGTGTGTGTGTGTGTATGTATATATATATAGATAGATAGATAGATAGATAGATAGATAGATACATATATATATATAATTTCTCAATTAAGTGCAAAGTTTGGTCATTGGTGGAGGGTAAAATAGAGAGAGAGGAAGGAATAGAACATGCAGAGAAAATAAGATGATATCAATGATTGTTTTGAAGCCAAGTGGATGTTTTACACAGTCATAAATCTGATAAAATATCTGAAACAAACTATTTTTTGGTATCTGTTCTCACAGAAATTAGGTAACCAGTTCTCCAAAGATCCACTTTGTTCAACAGGTGTTCCTCAAGAAGATGTATATTCATTGGGCAGAAGGAATAAATGCAGATGGTAAAATTAAGGGCTCATGATGAAAACACATATATGGTTCCCCACTAGTCCATTTAACAAAAACATCAAAATCACCACAAGGAAATTGTGTGATAAGCTATTTCCTGTACATCTGTCATAATAATAATAAATTTACTCAATAATTTTATTTCTGGTTCCAAAAGGTAGCATTTACACCCTAATGCAACCTAAGCTTCAGTGCCTTAAGACTTTGCCTTGGCCAGGCCAAATGCCTCATTCCTTTCTGGGATCCTTGACAATATAGCATTTCATAATTCTCATTGGAGAAAGCATAAAAATCTACTTAGTCATATCTATGAAATACAGGTCCTACTTTACTTTGGTTCTTAGTTAAACAAGCCAGCAACGTTAGCTAAATTTATTATAAATACTTAAACAGGGACTATTACACGGGAGTACAAGAGTAAAAAAAGAAAAAGCTACCATGTCCCTGTGAAGAAAAAAACAACTGATAAGACTGATGTGTGATCTGTTTACCAGAATGGTGGGATAGTTTTTAGATTAACAATATGAAGACACAGGCATAAGGGATTCTGGAGAATTCCCTTTTTTTTTTTTTTTTTTTTTTTTTTTTTTTTTTAATGAACCGCAGGTTGGAGTTTTAATTCTTGTGAAGTTAAACAAAGGTTCAATATTAGTCTATATGGAAACATGATTTGATGCTAACACCAATAATGATATACAATCTCTTAAGCCTTTCTATCTCAGGAAAGGTGTAATTTTTTATAAAGATTCTCAATTGAGAGTGTAGTTGTCCTATGGAAACATTGAACAATGTCTGCAGAGGGTTTTTGCTGTCAGATCTAGGGGGGATACCACTGGCATCTAGTGAGTAGAAAACTACAGATGCTACTAAATACCCTACAGTGCACAGAACAGCCCCTCACAACAAAGTGCTATCTACATCACAATAATATCATCACAGTAAAGAAACTCTTCTAAATAATGGGCAAATGGCAACAGATGTAGGAAAAATGAAGAGTAGGTGGAGGATTTATCATTCCCATGAACTCAGGGTTATTCTTATTGGATTTAAGTTTCGTTTTTATGTTTTATCATGTAAATCACTGAGAAACAACCTGTATTCATGTGCTTACATAACTGTTATTCAAAATGTTCCCTCTTCCCTCCTGTCTGTTGTAGACTGACACATTTTCTGGTCATATTGTTGATCTCTCTTTGGAAATAAATCTGTTCTCTCCCTGCAAAATTGTTCCCACTTTACAGCCTGCCTCATACTTCCAACACTGTCCCGCCTCCATCTCTTTTTCTTACCTGACATCACGCTTTCTCTCAATTGTTGCATCCTGAGACACAAATAATGTTGACCTGGACAAACCCTTGAACTGTGTTTTTCTATATCCCAACAGGGGGTTTGACAATGGCAAACATGTTCCTTATTATACAGTTCTGGTATTTCAGAAAATATTGTTTGAATAACATATCAATGCTCAACAAAGAACGGATTTGAAATCATGCACGCTGACCCATATCATCTCCCCCTCCCCTCACACTTCAGAGTGTGAGGCCGTTCATCAAATGCAGTTTTCATTCATCAAAGAACAACACTGCCCTGCCACAGATGCCTGCCAGCCCTGGAGAGCTGCCAAAGGCTGCAGCTCTGCCGCCACTTTCCTGGGAACACAAAGGACAATGTGTTTATTTAATTATGTTGCGCTAGACGCTCACAATATTTGGCTGATTCCATTTCATGTGCATGATAATAATAATTGCATAGAATCCGTTATAGGGATAAAAACACATTCATGCGGGGGGAATTGTTCTTTCCTCTTGAGTCATATATATCTCTTTATCCATCCATATACATGCTTTAAATTCAGCACATGTTTTGGATAATCCTCTTTGTGACAGCTTCTGCAGCTTCTCTGAACAGAAATAAAAATAAGGAGGGATCTCGGAACATTTGATTCCTCTTAGTATATAAAAAATTGAAAATGCAAAGCACTGAAAAATTTAAGGATTTAGAACTCCTGATAAGCATAAAGTTTTTTTTTTTTCAACCACACTATTTCAAATTCTTGACGGAAATAATGCAATAATAAATTAGTCTGTAGCATGTGAAGTAGCTATAGAAAACAAGCTTGGGGTTTTTTTGTGTGTATTTTTCTCTCTACAATATGTCATTGAAAGTACCTCTTCCTGATGAACTGTCCTCATTTTTTTATTGCACAATGAAAAGTTATTTATTGCTCTTTCAAAATGAACCAGCTCTCATCATATATTTTCTGCATATTTTATTATGAATGATAAAATTTGTTTATATGAGCAAAGTAAAAAAGCCCACATTTTTCATGATGAACTAGTTCTCGGTCAGAGGCATGATTCTCTTTTCCTTAAAAAATAACTAAGGTTGATTGCTTATTTAAATTATATCTCTGCTCAGCTCTAAATTTGTATGATTATCCTTTGACATAAGGCTCTACATCACTTAGCACATGCTCATGAAAGAAATACTATAGAAGAGATTATTCTATCTATCTGTGGGTAAGCTCCCCAAATTCCCACCTATTGAAATACCTATAGCAATCTTTCCAAAATAATGGGGAGTGTCTCTATTTAAAACATTGATAAGCTATCAGTCATTGTGTGCAAAGAAAATAATTTGTTCTTAAAATCTGTATTGGCATTTTTATATGACTATAAAATTATAGGCAACTCTGGTTTGAATTGATCTAAATGCTTACTTTATCTTCTTTATTTACTTTTAGTCATTTTTAAAAATTTAGATAATTAGGGATGGTAATATGGTAGCACAAAGAGAAGATCTGGCTCTTACTGGTTGGAATGAAAAATACAGCAAAATGTGCATACAAGAGTTATAAAATGGTATGAGATAACCAGTGCTGATATTTCTAAATAAACCACATTTTCATGAAAAGGTAGTTAACTTGCTTCAAAATGTTTGCAAACACAAAAGTCAGTATTGCATGTGGGACCAACAATCTTACATAGCAACTATGTAGATGTTTACACTCTGTGTCAGCTCAGTCTAGGCAAGAGGTTCTGGAGAGGGTTGGTAGCTGATTCAAAATGGTCCTTCCTAAAGAGGCAGCATAATCTCTTTAATTTCGCAAAAGAACCTCCTAAACATACCTTCTTCTAAGCAAGAAAAGAGCATCTCAAATTTAGTGGAGATTTACCTCTTAAAATCCTGAGAGCTATGAAAGTAAAGCATCTCTAAGTGATTTCTATCAGCAATTCTACCAGTAGAGTATGACTATCATGTTTTCCTTAAATTCTTTCTATGAATTATTATAGGCAAGCTGTGTGTCTGTTATTTTAAAAAAACAAATTTATAGAGGACAGCCAAAAACATACTTAAAAGAGTAGATCAATACTCAAAATTAAGTAGATAATAGTGACAGCTAAAATTAAAACAAGCAAACAAAATTCATAATACCCCCCTTAAAAGAAGAATCTAGTGTATGTTTTAGGGTTGGTGTGATTTAACCCAAACTCTGAGGGATAGATCATGGAGCCTACCAGATAGTGAAGAGACAAATAATGCTTCACTAAGGATTCCTGTCCTGTATAGACAGGGTCAGAGGGTTGGCAGATAAAACTTCAAAACACTCATAATAAGGCCTTAAATAAAAATAGTGTATCATTTGTGAGTGGTAGAAAGACCAGGAATTCCAACATCTTCTCTTAAACATTTAGGTTAACCATCATTTATTTTATCTGGCATGTTTTTTCAAAGCACAAAAATATTCCTTAAAATGATTGAAACAGTAGTTAGAGTGTATGGGATTTGAGACTCATCATGCTTTTAGACAGTGACAAGCTGTGGTTTGTCTTTGACAAATAGTGTGGAAAGGAGAAACATACCTGGCGATTATTGATTATAAAGAGACATATGTCTTAATCAAACTAGACCCTACAAATATTTCCAAACACACGCTTGTTCTAGTTATTCTTTCACAGTGGACAAACCTTAAGAAGGTCATGGTCTAAAGAAGGAGAAATAGGTCCAATAAAAAAGACAGGGGGAAAGAAAAAAAGTATCTGACTGTTTCTTGGAGGATACAGCAAACTTTAAGGAATCATGAAGCAGGCAGGGGAAAGAGGAAAGGAAGACAAGTAGGCCATGTATGATGAAGGGCACATGGGAAGATAGTCACGTGAGTAAAAAATAGATTTGTAAGGAATTTAGTAAGCTGGCGTGAATTTACAAACTGTTTTGTTTGCCTTTGCTGTTTTTTTTTAGTTCTGAGTATAATTTCTATTAGAGGTATCCATGCAGTTTCAATAATTAGCTCTAACTACAAGAATCTTGCCACAAACACAGTGGTCAGAAATGTTTATTCAGGATTCCAAAGCAACATTTGCAAAATCCTTATTATTGTAGTTCACTGGCCCTCAAAGAGGCTTGAGTAGGCTTTACCATGAATTCTACTCAAATTATAGGAGGAGTAGGTCATATTTGTATACCTCATAACATCTACCAAGTTGTAAGGTTATCAATATTTTACATCCATCTCAGTAAACAAGTTGCCCGTAAGTTCTGAGATGTATATTTATGGCTACTAGCTAATCAGATCATTGTCATATAATCTTACTGCTACTCTAGATAGAAAGAGATGAGTATGGCTTCACAAATTTTACACATGGAATTGCAATTTTTTCTAGTGGTGATGGTCTAGGGCAAAAAAAAAGGATTAGTAATTCAAAGAACATACTGTGTAATATTCCATCACCTCTTAGTTTGTGTAATAGTACTCATACATATGAACTCCTTGATTTCCAACCTTATATTATACCTATCCTCAAAACATAGATAGGACCAAAACGCAGCTTTTAACTCCCCTATTTACTATTACTTTTATTCTAAATAAGATTTACACAAAATATCTGGAAAATCTTTATGTCAATTGTTCCAAGATTGTGACCACTGCTTTATCTAACAAAATCAATACCTGGCTAAAGATCCTTACATGCCTCACCATCAACTTCACAGAACTCAGACACACACCATGATCTATGGGTACCTTTTACCTCATCTCTTGCTAAGCTTCCATCCTATGCTTTGATCATATTAAATTATTTCAATTCAGCCCAGGTGTCACCTCCCATCTGTGTACTTGTTTTGTCTGCTTGATGCTCTTACACCACTTCACCTATTGCATTCTTAACTTTCACAATTTAACATAGATGTCACCTCTTCCAAGAATCCTTCCCTAGGCCTCCTAATACAGATTAGGTACTTCTAAATACTGTTTCCTATGCACCTTATACTTTATCAAAACATCTGTCTCATTGTATCTGTTCAAATGTTTGCACTTCCAGTAAAATAGGAGCTGCATATTAGAGGGAGCTCTGCATTTCAAAATGCCCAGTACTATTTATAGTCATTGGCATTTGCTTAATAATTGTCTATTGAATTAATAAGTAAAAACATACAAATGAACATTGTTTCTCCCTCCCTTTATATGGGAATTTTAAGGTTGGTTTAGGAATGATGGGTTAGTTTTCCTTTGTCTTCATATTGGGTTTTTGTTCATTTAATTCATGTGTTAAAGAAAATCAATTTTCTTGCCTCACTTCTTAACTCAGCAATACAGTTTTGACATTGCTGGAGACTGGTGTTTTGTTTATTTGTTTTTCTGTGCTCTGAATGGATTACACTGGTTTGTTCTGTACTATTCAATATTTACTATTATAATCTGAATTTCAATGAGAGTTTTGAAGTGGAATAAGCTCTGTGCCTGTGTGTGTGTATGTGTTCTGTGTGTGTTGCATGTTAGGGGAGAAAGCCCAAGGTTAGTGGATTTAATGCTCATTAATTTTTAGTTTCTTTTATTGGACTAATTTATGTGAATTACTAGAGAAATGTTTCTTTTTTACAACAATACCTGAAATTAAAGGATAGTCTCATAATTCTGGGGAGTTTTATTTACACATTTGGCATCTTCAAATGAGAAAGTAAAACCACTAAATGTCTGTTAAGTTGTTCTGAGCAATCTTAAAATATTTTACAAATTCTATCATAAATATCTTGATTTTTATTTGAAATTTTAACAATTATTATCTCTATGTTATAATGATTTGACTGAGTCAAAGAAGTATTAAAGGTATTTGAATATTTTTTTCCAGAGATTAAATTGATAGTGATAGGACACATTCTTTCTGAATCAAAATCCTGGTCTCTATCAACTAAACAAGGTAGAATCAATAACTGGAATTTACTAAATTAATATTTCCAATATAATTTCACAGACATTTACTCGTGTTTTCAAAGAAACTTCACCTCTAAAATGTTCTTACATTGATTCTGTTAGTTCTTTTTCTATAAGTACTTCAGTTTACTTAGAGGGACAGTTATGTGATAATGAAAAGATACCAGTAGACATAATTTAGGGATATACATTTTTTAGGAAAAATATAAAGAAACTTAAAGAGATCTTTAAATGGATAAGGAGGAGGTGATGCAACATATTACCAGGTGAAAGTACACATCTCAAGTCCCTCAAGGAAGCATAAAGCTGTTGACAACTTTAGCCAAGTGAGAGAAAATCTCCACTCCATGTGAAGAATCCCACCCAGCTTTGATACTATCAAAAGATATTCATACAGTCCTGTTCCTGAGTCCTCCTCACATTTAAAGTTTAGCAATATCTACCTAGTAGACATTTAACAGCTTTCAATTCACTTCCTTCTTCCTGCCTCATCTTCATCTTTTGCAACATTTATTGAATAATTTAAATTGAGGCTCTGTAAATTACCACCAATAACTGCCTTCTAGATTCACCATGATCTCGTAACAATATACTTGGGAGTGGTGATTAGTTGACTCATAATTCACCAATCCATAATTCATTCAGTCTATGCTCTATCATTGTTTTAAATATATTGCAGTAGAATTTGTTTAATGCCTTACAAAAATTCAGATATATTATGTCTATACTGTTTACCTCTTTTATTACCTTAGTAATAATAAAAAGCAACAACCACAAAGTATATTAGATGGAAAGATATGTTCTTAACTAAATTCAAGCTCCCTAAATGATTAATAAATTACTTTCTTTTGTTTTCAAGCTTTTCAAAAATAGGAAAAACAAAGAGAAATGAATACCATAATATATAATAACAAAAAAATGTAATAGACATGTGCTATGTCAGTAAATAATTTCCCCCTAGAGTTTAATCTGACATCCTTTTTTCTTTTTTTCTTTTTTGACTAGAGGCACAGTGCACAAAATTTGTGCACTTGGGATAGGTCCCTCAGCCTGGCCTGTGCCCTCTCACAATCCAGGAGCCCTTGGGGGATGTAGGACTGCCAGGGAGCAGGCCTAAGCTGGCAGTCAGACATCCTTAATGCTGCTTCAGAGGCAGGAGAGGCTTCCACCACCACCACCACTGTGCTCATCAGCCGTGAACCCGGCTCAGGGCTTCTGGCTGAGCAGCACTCCCCCTGTGGGAGCACACTGACCACCAGGGGGCAGCTCCTGCATTGAGCATCTACTCCCTGGTGATCAGTGCACATCATAGCTAGCAGTTGAGTGGCCTTAGCATATCATTAGCATATTACGCTCTGATTGATTGAATGGCTGACTGGACAAAAAGACAGCATATTAGGCTTTTATTATATAGGATATGTTTCTATCAATTTTACAGTAGAGAGGAAGGGATAGAGAGAGAGACAGAGGCAGAGACAGAGGAGACAGAGAGAGAGAGAGAGAGGAAAAGAAAAAGATCAATGATAAGAGAGAATCATTGATATTGGCTGCTTCCCGCACACCCCTCACTGGGGATCGAGCCCGAAATCCAGACATGTGCCCTGACAGAATTGAACTGTGACTTTCTTGTTCATAGGTTGACACTCAACCACGAAGCCACACTGGCTGAGCCTAACCTCCTTTCTTTTTGTAATTCTTGTTTATAGACTTTAGCAGAGCACATAGCTGTTCATTTAAAAATTGTATTCCATAGTCTCCTTGCACTGCATGTGGAAAAGGACTCAGCCTTTGCAAATGGAATATGAGAAGTGCTATGTACAATCTCCACATCACTTCCCACTGCCTGATTTCCACTGCCTCTCCAGTTCACTTCCCATAGGCTAGAGATGAAAGTGTTGCTGATGTGCTAGTTCCAACTATGCAATTCAGGCAAACACTCATTTGCATGGTGAGCTTAAAATAGAGAGTTCAGATTCCTATGACCTTCTAAAACACAACTGTGTACTTCTACAGAATCATGAAGTAGTGTAGAGGTACATTTTGCTTTTAGCTTCTATTTTGGGGATCCACTTTTCATATAATTAGTTTATATCCTAATGTTTACCTCTATATACCAAATGCTAAATTTTTAAACATTAACTTTTACCAAATTTACTTCTGATTTTTGAAACAAATTATTATAGATATTACTGAATCATTTTTTCCCCAGCCATCAAATTTTCATTTTTCTGCCTCCAAAGGTAATTACCCTTCAAAAGACTAGTAGAAAAGACTAGTTATTTCTTTCACTCCGATTTGCTATAGTATTGAACCAGTAACTAAGGAGTGAAAAAATAAACAAGAAAAATGAACACATAAACATAGTTTCTCAATGTATGTCTAGTTGCTTAAGGGAGTACATTACTTATTTTTTTTTAGAATAGGATATTTGCCACACTGGAGGATCCCAGAGTATTTTATACCACGAGGCTTGGAAATGGAAATATGTAAATCATTGCAGTCTACCTGACTTGTTAAAATAAATTTTTTCTGTATTACAGTGATATTCTATTATTACTGCATCATTAGACTTTTAAAAACTGGGCCTTGGCCTATTAGAACTTTATGTTTTTCTTATTCTCAATTATAACTTTTCTTTAAATAAGATGTTCAGCCTTCACAAACCAGCTTTTGAGTTTAGAGATAAAGAAATGTTGAAATATGAGCATCCAGTTACACTGCATTTTCACTTCATATATATTTGTTAAATTGCATATTAGAGTAAAATCCATGAAAACTAGCAAAAATGAGGTACAGATTCTGAGAAGAGTAATATTTTATTATGGTTTTCTTTTCTGTGATATAGAGTACTCAGTGTTTTATGTGTGCATGGATTTGTTCTTAACTAAATTCAAGCTCCCTAAATGATTAATAAATTACTTTCTTTTGTTTTCAAGCTCGGTGCATGGATTTGTGCACCGGTGGGGTCCCTCAGCCTGGCCTGCGTCCTCTCACAATTGGGGACCCCTCAGGGGATGCCAGACTGTCAGTGTGGACCCAAACTGGTAGTCTGACATCCCCCAAGGGATGTAGCAGTGCGATAAGCGGCAGGCAGCCAAGGAGGAGCCAAAGCAAGGGCTCAGCATCACTGTACCTGCTACCGCTGCCACCGCTGTTCAGTATCAATGCCACAGTGGTGGGAGAGGCTTGCACTGCCACAGCTGTGCTTGCCAGCCAGGAGCTTGGCTTCTGGTTTAGCAGCCCTCCCACTGTGGGAGCATACTGGCCACCAGGGGGCAGCTCCTACATTGAGTGTCTGTACCCTGGTGGTCAGTGCTCATCATAATGACCTGTCATTCCAGTCATTTGGTCAAGTGGTAACTTAGGCTTTTATATCTATAGATAGATAAAGAGAGAGAGGAAAAAAAATCATAAAATAATAGAAAATATGTGCCACATAATAAATTAAATATAAACTATGTATTTCCAAATGAAACAACTATATATAATAAATAGAATTAAAAAGTAACATCCAATACCACGTTATTTTATAATTTACTTTGTGTAGTTTCCCACCAAGTTTTTTATATTTATTATTTTACTTTGACCACAAATTTAATAGGACTACATATAGACATGTGGAGCTTTTATTTTCTCGTGGTTCCCAAAGTTGGTAAGAAATGTTGATAAAACATTGATGGTAAAGTTTAAGGAAGAAAAAATAAATGCTTTTTATAGAAGAGTTTAAAATATTACCTTTAGTAATTCTTAGATAATATATGATGGTGACTAGAGCTTGCTCTTACAGCCAAAAAAATCTTTTGGTCTAATACCAAAATATTAGTCCCAATAAATTCTGTGATAGCTTGAAATTCCTTTGAGAAAAGAGTTAGAGTCCAAAATTAGAGTTCAGGTAATGAGTATTTGTTTGGAGACGTAATCTAGTCTGGAGGAGTGGAATTATAATAGTGACCCAAGTAAAGAGAAAAAAACAGTCAAAGGATCCTTTAATGAACCGGTTTCTATAGTGGATAACTGAGGCTCAATTCCACTGGAAAAACTTTAGATATCTGTGAAGAGTGTGTACCAAAATTGTCTGCCTGTTGTAGGGAAACATACAACATTTTTTGCCTTTCTTCTTTCTGTGATGTGTCTAATTCCAAACGAAGGAGTTTCAATTTTATTTTATAAATACTAATATATTATTCATTGAATATTCTATATACCACAACAACTTTCCTAGATATTATTTAGTCTACATTTCAGATGACCAAAATGAAACTCAACTACATTAACCAAATCCCCCAATTTTATCTAGCAGCAAGTGCCAAGACCAGCACTTGACAAGTTTTCAATTAGGAAAAAGATGGTACAATAAAATTAGTATAATACAGGAAAGTTTAATGGAGAAATTATTCTATAATCTATAAAAATATTATGTAGGAAAACCACTAAAGATTGTGCAATTCCCAAGTGATAGTTTTGGGGTTGTGGTAGGGGGTAGTTCTATCTCTGTGTTTGAAGGAGTATGGAAAAGAAACTGCTATGGACACTGGGAGAAAGGCATATTTAAGGGAGATGGCTTCTGGCTATAGAAGATAGTCATTTCAAAACAAGACAGGGTGAATAAACAATCTACAAGAAGTGAAAGAGCAAAAGGAATATGAGTGTAGTTCATGACACTTCAGCCTCTTGCTTCAGAATAAAACAAGATAAAAATGACAGTGGATCTGGATAGAATAGAAAACAGATAGAAATTATCCAGTAGAAGAAGAATATCAACTTCCAAAGACATATTTGAAATCACTGTTATTAAACTATTTAAAAAACAGACATTAGATGTTATGAATATTTGTTCAGAAAGTTTGATTCTGTAAGCTAATATATGAAAAATATAGGATGGAGTTGATACTGGAAGTGGAAAAATCAGGTTGATTTGCAATGATCAAAGAGAGAGTATTGAAAACCTGCAATTGTTGTTGTGGTATGTATGGATTGATCACAATTATGCAGTAAAGGTAGGAGCAACAGTATGTAACAACTAAATTGTTATACACAAATATAAGATAAGGAAAAGTAAAAAAAAAAAGTCATGTTGCAAGCATGAGTATATTGCACAAAATGGCACTAACAAAAGAAACTAAAAAAGTAGATGAACAGGTTTAAGAAGATAGAAGATTATTTAATTGCAGGGGAGACTGTATTTGAAATTCTAATGGGATGAACTGGTGAAAACGTCTAGTAAGTTGTTAAAATTTTGCAGCAATGTATCTCTAAGGGGAGGTCAGAATTTAGAATAGAGATGAGGAAGTCATCTGCAAAGAGATGATATTTATAGTCATGTATTAGAATTAAAAAAAATTATATCTAAAGAGAGAAGTGCTTTCCACAGTATATACAACTCAGATGAAAGGTTAAATTCACTTGAAAAGTATAACAAATTTAATGTTGTATCCAATAACCTAATTTCAAAATATGTAAAGTGAAAAGAAACCAAATTAAATGCATAAAATGAGAACATGACCTTTAAAGAGAGATTTTTTTTCACCTATTTTAGCAATTAATAGAATATCCAAATAATATGTAAATTAATAATTGATGAGAATAATACAAGTCAACATATATAATCTGATGGATGTATATAACAACTAGGGGCCCAGTGCACAACATTCATGCACAGGTAGGGTCCCTAGGCCTGGCTGGCAATCAGGGCCAATAGGGGCCTTCCAGCTGTCTACTGGGGCCTTCCTTTTGGATGCCAGCTAGAGCTTCCCTTGTACAGGGCCTTCCTTCATCCCTCACAGACCCCTGGTTGTCAGAGCATGTCATAGCGAGCAATTGATCTCCCTGTTGAACTCCCATGGGGACAATTTGTATATTAAGCATATATATTGTACTCAAAACTATTCTATGATTCTTTTAGGAACACTTGGAAGGAAAAATTAATATGGATACTTTTTGTATTAGGATTCTCCAGAGTCCAGAGAAACAGAACCAATAGTGTGTGTGTGTGTGTGTGTGTGTGTGTGTGTGTGTGTGTGTGTATTAAGAACTTTATTATAGCAATTGGCTCACATGGTTGCCATCTATAAGCTGAATAACAAGGAGAACTGGTAGTATAACTCAGATGAGTCCAAAGGCCTAGAACTAGGAGTTACAATGTCCAATGGCTGGAAAAGATAGATGTCCCACCTTAGGAAGAGATAACAAATTGTCTTTCCTTAACCTGTTTATTCCATCTGGTCCCTCAAAAGATTGGATTGATGCTCCGACCACTGATGAGGGCATGTCTTTATTCAGTCTACTGAATCAAATGCTTCTAAAACTACCCTCAGAGATACATCCAGAAATAAAGTTTTACCAGCTATCTTGGAACCCCTTAACTCAATGGTCAGCAAACTCATTAGTCAACAGAGCCAAATATCAACAGTACAATGACTGAAATTTCTTTTGAGAGCCAAAGTTTTAAAACTTAAACTTCTTCTAACTTCTTCAAAATAGACTCGCCCAAGCCGTGATATTTTGTGGAAGAGTCACACTAAAGGGACCAAAGAGCTGCATGTGGCTTGCAAGCAGAAGTTTGTCGACCATTTAGTTAAGGGGTTCCAAGATAGCTGGTTAACTCAATCAAGTTGACACATAAAACTAACTACCATATTTCCTACCATCAATTTAAAAAAAAATTATTTCCCAACGTTAAATTGGTAAATGCAATTTTAAAACCTTGGTAGTGCAATTTTAAAACCTTGAGAAAATACAATGTGACAATATTTTTAAGAGTTTGAGACAGGGAAATATTTTTTTAAAGATACCATAAGCACAAACTATAAAAAATTGTGATTAATTAGACTAACTTGGAATTAGAATTATATATTACATATTCAAGAACATAGTAAAGAAAAAGAAAAGACAGCTCAATGACAGAATATATTTATCACACTGACAAAAATTAATATACAAAATGTATATTTAAAATTCCTATCTATCAATTATAAAATAAGATAATACAAATATGATATACCAGATTAGCAAAAATTAAGAGTCTGACAATAGTGTTGGCAGGTATGAATCTAGAGAATAACTCTTACATTATTTGTAGTTACATAAATTGATGCCATTCCTAAGAATATAGTTGTGATTAGCTAGTAAATTTGAGATGTATGTGTGACCCAATAATTTCATGCATAGATTTACACCCCAGAAAAATGTTTTATATGTACCTAAGAGATATGTATGAGAATATGCATAAGAGTATTATTCATAACTGTAAAAAAATGGAAAGTACCTAAGTGTTTATCAATAATAAAAGTTAAATTGTGTTACTGGTATAAATGAACACCTTAGAACAATAAATATGGATAAATTACAACTACACCATCAATTTGGAATGCTCTCAAAAGAAAAATATTGAATTACTAAAGCAAGTGTCAGAATATATCAAGTATAATTTAATATACAAAATTTAAAACCTTGAATAAGTAAATAATGTGTTTTTAGAGAGCACAAATATGTGATAAACTAAAAAGAATCAAGAGAGCAAAATTAAAAAACAAATATGTAGTCATCATTACAGATAAGAGAACTATGATAAGTAATGGGCACACTTAAGTAATGTGAATGAGACAAATTGTATTTTCCCAAAATACAGTATTACTATAGCAATATTTCTAGACCCATATGTTTTTTCAGAAATGTGTCATTTTCTCACCAATAAGTGGGATTCACTTACCCTTTTCATTTACTTTGTGGCTGCCTTACATCTTTCAGTGTATAGAATATGACAAAAGTGATGCTGTGTGATTTTCAAGACACAGTCACAATTGGTAATACAACTTATACCTGTTAAGATGCTTATCACTGAAACACACTCCCCATATTATGAAGCAGCCAAGGACAGTGTAGAAGTTTAGTTCCAGCTGAAGTACCAGTCAGAGCCATCATCAAGCACCAGACATGCAAATGAACAAGCCTTCTGATTCCAGCCTTCAAACTATCCAGTTCCAATGGAGTGGGACAAAGATAAGCAATCTCAGCCCAGACCTGTTGAACCCTGACCAAATGTAGATTCATGAGTAAAACAAGTTCTGCCATTGCTTGAAGGCATTGATTATGGGGTTGCATGTTATGTAGAAATTGAAAACTGGGACAGGTTCTGCTACTTAAAAGTAGAATGTCATTAAAACAAAATTTGGAACACGCACCTTCAGAAGTGGGTGGGGGGTTAGAATGACTGTAAAGAGTGTGCTAATGAAAAAACAAACAAACAACCAAACAAAAAATAAACAAAAAAACGGGGGGCGGGAGTGGAGCTTCCAACCTAGTTCAGAATCTGGTTAAAACTGTAGTCTTACTGCCGCACCCTGACTGGCTTGGTGGAGCTGGAGCTGCAGAGCCTAACCCCAGGGTCCTTCCGCAGCTGACTTGGGAAGAACTGTGGGGACCCTCAGGGGCCGCCCATAGGAGGAGATATATAGGTCAGAGACTTCCCATGAGTTCAGTTCAGGCTTTGGATCCAGAATTCCCCTGGACCAGCAGATCAGCAAAATAAAGGTTAAACTTTCCTCCCCCAGAGTGCTGGCTGATTGTTCTTTGGTGCATTCTTTCACAACACTAGTAGAAATCCAAAGGCCTTCAAGGAGCTTGTCAGTGAGGGCTTAGAAGAAAATTAGGATGAAAATTAGGAACTGGAAGAAATGGGGTCTTTTATATAATGGACAAAATCTTACCAGCTTATAGCACAGGTGAGAAGAAAAAGATAGGTGAATAAAAAGAAAATAATAAGAAAAAATGAAGCAATGTCATTGTGACAACATAGATGGATCTTGAGACTATCATGTTAAGCTAAATAAGTCAGACAGAAAAGGTCAAGAACCATATGATTTCACTAATATGTCAGACATAAAACTGAAAGCAATGAACAAACAAAAAAGATAAACGAAACCTCATAGACAGAGGTAACAGCATGGTGGGTTCCACAAGAAAAGGGATGGGAGTCTAGAAATAGGAAAAAGGGGGTCAAATATATGATGACAGAGAACACTTGACTTTGTGTGGGGAACACACAATGCAATACATAGATTATAGAATTATACACTTGAAACCTATATAATTTTATTAATCAACTAGAGGCCTGCATGAAAATTCATGCACTGGAGGGGGGTCCCTCAGCCCAGCCTGCCCCCTCTCACAGTCTGGAACCCCTCGGGGGATGTCCACCTGCCGGTTTAGGCCTGCTGCCTAGGGGATCAGGCCTAGGCTGGCAGTCAGACATCCCTCTGGCAGCCCAGGAGCCCTTTGGTGATGTTCTACTGACAGCTTACGCCCCTCTAAGCAGTTGGACCTAAACTTTAACTCATCTAAGCCACAGTTGGACATCCTTATCACTGCAAAGGGGGCGGGAGAGGCTCCCACCAGTGCGGCTGTGCTCACAGCCCTCAGCCTGGCTAATGGCTGAGCAAAGCTCCTCCTGTGGGAGTGCAATGAACACCAGGGATCAGCTCCAGCATTGAGCATCTGCCCCCTGGTGGTCAGTGCATGTCATAGCAATCAGTTGTTCCTGGTCATTCTGCTGTTAGGATCAATTTGCATATTATCCTTTTATTATATAGGGTGAAAGTTTATCCCAATTCTTCCAGCAGTATGGGAGAGCAGTAGGTGATACACAAAAATCTTCTCTGTAGCCCTCATAAGCCAACTGCCCATATAGATCAGGGCAAAGATTACATGGGGAAGTAAGGATTACAAGGAGAAGTAGGCAATTTGGGCTGGGGTGGGGCTCCATTGCTTAGACAACAAAATTGTTAACCTTTCCATGATAATAGGCAGTTCTTGAATGAGAATGAACCTCATTCCAAGGTTGACCCTCAGGTCCAAGGTTGACTCCTGGGGCATACAACTTTCAGCTAAGTTAGAATGTCCTTTCTTTAACCAAACAAGGCAATCATGGCTAGTAGAGCATTATTAGTATTTCCCATAACCATAGCTAGTCCCCAATTTTCTGTTTTTGCTTCTAACATTTTGAGGGGTCTGAAAAAAAGGAAAATTACTTTGACATTCCAATGATATGTTATCATAGATGCAAAAAGACAATAGGTTCAGCTAAGGTAAAGACTGATCTTTGTCAGGGAAGGACATGACTACTCACTGATACAGGATTTTAGGACTGGAACACAGGGTGTTCCCTTGGGCAGGATGGTTCCCAAATTCTTTGTTGGTTGAAAAAATGAATTCACGGATGTAAGATGGTAAAGGTGGACATTTATGGGAGACCAAACACAGACAGTCCCACTGAGTCCTATTTCCATGTTTATAAAGGCTTCCAGACTCTGTGTCCTGATATCCCTTCTGACTGGTCAATAGTCTCTTTTGAATTGGTTACTATAACTCCTGAGCTAAAAAGGTTAAACAGTACATGAAACTTGTGAGGCCCTCCTCCCTCATGGTTCTCCTATTCTCTCTGGGCTTCTGTCCTCCTTCTTTATTTTATAAATATAAACCTTTTGCTATTCCCTGCTCCCTATCTTATGGAAATGTATCCTTTTGCAACTTGTAGCCCTGTTTGTTTGTTTTTCATGGGCCCCCAATTCTAAAATTTATCTAAAACTGGCTATTTCATCCCTAAAAATTCCCATTTCACCACCATAAACTGATTTTTAATTTTAAAAATTTTAATTTCATACCATCATTTGTGGTTACTTTAAGTCTCTGAGTTTACAAGGCAGCTATACAGGTCTTCCCTGAGCTAGTCAAGTTAGCATGTGACCCTTTTTCATCCACACCTCGATAAATTTAGTAACATTTATAAAAAGAAACCAAAACTCCTTGTGCTTGAAAACAAAACTACTCCTCATTTTCAGCCTCTCCAAGATTTCCAAATTAAGGAGTTTCCAAGCAAAAATCCATCCAGAAAGAAAAGGTAAGATTCTCAGTTATAATCACAGAAAGACATAAGGTAATGTCTCAGAGATCAATTTGGCCATATTAAAGGTCCTTTTAAAACCTTAAAAGCATGCATGCCTTATAGATTTTCCCCTTTATAAAGAGGAGGATGAGGACTGGGGAGAAAATGATGTCCTTGAACCAATGGACCAGTGGTTGGCAAACTCATTAGTCAACAGAGACAAATATCAACAGTACAATGATTTAAATTTTTTTTTTGAGAGGCAAACTTTTTAAACTTAAATGTCTCCTAATGCCACTTCTTCAAAATAGACTCGGCCAGGCCATGGTATTTTGTAGAAGAGCCACACTCAAGGGGTCAAAGAGCCGCATGTGGCTTGCAAACCGCAGTTTGCTGATCACGGCTATGGACCAAAGGGGACACATGCTAACCTGACAAGCTCAGGGGAGGCCTGCATGACAGTCTTACAAACTCAGAGATCTAAGGTAACCACAAAGGATAGTCTGAAATTAAACTAACTAAAAGCAGTTATGGTGGGGAGATACATCCTAGGCTGGTATCTTCACTGACCAGTTCAACCTTTACCTTAACTGAGCTATATTGTCATTTTGCATCTATGATAACATATCCTTGAAATATCTGTGTAACTTGTAACTTCCCTTTTTCTGGACCCCCTGGGACACAACCTAATGTGCCTAGGTGCCAGGAAAGATACCACAAATTCCTTCATTGTTATCATGTTCATTGTTTCTGCACCCACCTAAGTATATGTCTATCATTTTACTTTTTATCCAATCCCAGGAGTTTCCACACTGCTTTCTCTGGCCTCTCTAAACTATCACCAATGGATTTCATGTAACCCACCTACATCCCTTCCTTGGATTTAAATGTATAAAAGTAGAGAGAAACCTCCATTCTCTGGGGCATAATCCAATCTGTTGAAATATTGCTTCCCGACAATTGTCCACAGTTTGGCTCAAATGAACTCACAAAAATTCTTTACAGGTTTGAATTTTTAAGTTAACAAATCTAATCAGGAAATGATGAGCTTTCTTTTTCTCATATTTATAAGAGAAAGCATCATTAGAAACAACCATCTCATAGTACAGTTGTAGTCATTTATTTTGCTACTTATGCATGCTTTTATTTTCCTTTGTGGCCATAAAAATAATTACATAAACTTGTAAAATTTTTAATTGGTATATATCAAGAAACAAGCAAATTATGATGATCAAAAACAGAAAGGCAGCTAAAGGGCTTTACTCTGAAATGATCAGATTTTCTAAGTAACTATCTGTCAGAACTATTCCCAGTGAAAATTTGACCCAAATTTTTATCTATTATTCATTAAATTATGACACTGTGTGATTCTATAAGCCCTAACTAATTTTAAAAAAAAGTCTTACTAAAGGGAGTATTAACAAATGATTGGAAATATGGGGTATTATGTTTATATTTCACACACTTTTGCATTATGTAGACATTAAAAAAAAAAAAAGAATATATCAACTCAGTTTGATTAGAGTTCCTTCACCTCCCAGCTATAACACACTTTCAACTGATTGTCATGACTAAACATTATTAATTGTTGATGCTGGGTAATGGGTAGAGTACATGTGGATTTGTTATACTATTCTCTCTAACATTATGAATTACTTAACAATATCCATAATAAAATATTTTAAAGGATGTATCATTTTGTAATTTAAAATATAAATTTTGGGAAATAGTTTTTCTGCAATCTATACAAAGTATATAATTTGATAGTATACAAATTGTTAACTGAAATTCCTTACTTTTTTATTTTTATTTATTCTTTTAAAATATTTTTTTTATTTATTTTTTACCGAGAGGAAGGGAGAAGGATAGAGAGCCAGAAACATTGATGAGAGAGAAACATTGATCAGATGCCTCCTGCACACCTCCCAACTGAGGATGTGCCTGTAACCAAGGTACATGTTCTTGACCAGAATTGAACCTGGGACCTTTCAGTCCACAGGCCGATGCTCTATCCACTGAGCCAAACTGGTTTCGGCGTTTATTTTATTTTAGAACTTGAAACTTGGCTAAAATGCTTCCTTTTAAATACTCTATATGGGAGAGAAAAAACAATAATGCATTAATGAAACTGAAACTCTGAGTGAAGTTATTTACAAATTTAAAAATGGGTTTGCTCATAAGAATCTTAAAGATGTCAACTCAAAGGAGAGGCTTATCTCAATGAGACGTGTGGGCACAATTTTTTGTCTAATGAATTGCATCTCAATAATATTCATAGGAAAATCACAGACTTTTGAAGGTAATTGTATGAAGGGAAAACACCAAATAGTTCTGAACTGGACTGATACTACAAAATGATCCCTCAATTTCTAAGAGCAGATAGCAAGGTGAGAGAACTACTCAGCTACAACACATAGGTTATCTCCATTTAAAAGAGAGAGACTCAGAGGTTCAAACCAAGAGCCTAAAGGTCAGAGTAAAGAGTGATCCCACTGTATAATGGTTATTCTTTCTCACCATTAAAGTTTGTTTCACTATTGTATTTGGGTATGTATAAAACAGATGACTTGTCTCTTTTGTTCTTGGCTCCACTTCTCTAAATTTATTTGACATATTTATGGGTCGGTTTATTTCTGACTCTCTATTCTGTCACATTGATCTATTTGTTTTTATGTCAATTCCATTCAGTTTTGATAACTACAGTTTTGTAATATAATTTGAAAGCAGATTGTGGCCTCCATCCTCTTAAATTTTTTCTTCAATTTTATTTTCTTTTTCGGAGATTGCTTTGGTTATTCGAGGTCTTTTGTGGTTCACAAAAATTTTAGAGGTTTTTATTTTTACAACTCTTTGAAAAATGTCACAGAAGTTTTGATTTTAAAAAGCATAGAATCTGTAGACTGTTGGGTACTATGAACATTTTAATAATATTAATAGCACAGAATATCTTTCCATTGATATGTATTTCTTCAATTACTTTCATCAATCTCTTTCAGCATACAGATATTTCATTATCTTGGTAAAGCATTTTATTTTTGCTAATATTGTATATGGGGTTGTTTACTTAACCTCTCAATCTGATACTTCGTTGTGAGTAAATAAAAATGTAACAGATTTTTGAATAAAAATTTTAAATCCCACATCTTTACTGCATTCACTTTTTTATATCATTTTTTGTGGAGTTCTGATAGTTTTCTATGTATAATATCATGTCAAATGCAAATAGAGATGATTATACTTCTTATTATCTAATTAGTATGCCTCATTTCTTTTTCTTGCCTAAATCCATTGGCAAGAAAAACTGTTGAATAAAAGTGACAAGAGTGGACATCTTTGTCTCATTCCTAATCTTAGAAGAAATTCTTTTAGCTTTTCACCATTGGGTACATTAAAAGTGGGCTTTACACATAAAGGCTTTATTAAGTTGAGGTTCATTCTCTCTATACACAGTTTGCTGAGAATTTTATCATGAATGGATATTGAGTTTTTTCAAATAGTTTTTGTATCTATTAAAATGATTATATAAATCTTACCCTTAATTTTGTAAATGTGGCATATCATACAGATCGATTTGTAGATGTTGAAGCATCTTTGCATCCTTGGGATAAATCTCACTTCATCATGCTGTATGATCCTTTAAACATATTTTTTTAAATTTGTTGACACTTTATTGATGATATTGATGTTGATGTCCACCAGAGATATTAATCTACAATTTTCTTGTTTTGTGGTATTCTTGTTTGGCTTTGGTATCAAGGTAATTGTGGCCTCTCTCCTCTTCAAAAAAAAATTTTTTTTTGGAAAGGTTTGAGAAGAATTGGTATTAGTTTTTCTTAAAGTGTATGGTAGAATTTACCAGTGAAGCAATCTGGTACATGACTTTTCATTTTTGAGATGTTTTTTATTACTGTTTCCTCCTCCTTATTAATAATTTATCTGTTAAGATATTCTATTTCTTTATGATTCAATCTTGGTAGATGATATGTTTCTAAGATTTATCCATTTCTTTTTTTAAAGTATATTTTTATTTACTTCAGAGAGAAAGAAAGAGGGAGAGAGAGAGATAAAAACATTAATGATGAGAGAGAATAATTAATCAGCTGCCTCCTGCACACGCCCCCTACTGAGATCAAGCACACAACCTTGACATGTGTCTTGACTGGGAATCAAATTGTGACCTCCTGTTTATAGAAAGGCCCCCAATCATTGAACCACACTGGCCAGGCGTATCTATTTCTTATAGGTTGTCCAAATTTTTGGCATTTAATTGTTCATAGTAGTTTCTTATGATCCTTTGTATACCTTGTTGTAGATAAGCTGCCAGGTGATGTGGGAAAATAATCAGTGGGGCACTCAGAGGATTCAGAAGAGGAGCCTTTAATACAGAATTGCAAATGTACTAGTGTGGCTACTCAAAGGAATTGACCTCCAAAGACTGAGTGATGAATATGGAGGAAACCTTCCTTTTAACCCCTTAGTTTCTTTGTCCCCCAAACATGGATCAGGCTCCTGGACTTTTGCAGGCTTTGCAGCCCCCAGTGGATTGAGATGGGGGAAGTGAGATTACACCCAAAGGCCTGGTCTGGCTGGTGCCAGTGCTGACAACCTTTTCCAGAGGTTGTGTATAGTTCATGGTTTATAGCCTCTGTAAAATGGGAGTATTCTGGGAAACAGGTTCTGCAAGGCAGGACAAGCATTACAGATAAGAATGGAGCTAATCATCTACTAACAGGAGTGTGTGCTACCGTGTTTCCCCGAAAATAAGACATCCCCTGAAAATAAGACTTAGCGCAATTTTGGGAGAAAAAAAAATTAATATAAGACACTGTCTTATTTTCAGGGAAATAGGGTAGAATACTGGTTACTGGCACAGATGCAGATTGCTAGCCCCCAAATGTCTTATATTCCCCTTCAACCTAAGGTATCATTTTTAATGTCTCCTCTTTTATTTCTAATTGAATTTCTTTGAGTTTGTTCTCTGCTTTTTTCTCAACTGGTCTAGATTAAGTTTTGTCTATTTTCTTTTTAAAAAAACCAGTCCTTAGCTTCATTAATCTTTTCTATTGAGTTTTTAGTCTCTACTTCATTCATATAAACTCTGACCCCTTATAGTCATGTGCTACATAACAATATTTCAGTCAATGAAACATGCACTAAGGTGTTCCCATAAGATTGTAATGAAGTTGGCTTTCCTATAAGAAATAAAAAAAAAAATATGTGGTTCAGGAAATTTTTTTATTTTCTCTGATGGGAGCAATTATCTGAAGGGCTTGGCAATAAATTCCCTCTTACCTCAAGTTTAAGTACACAGATTACCTCCTAATCAGTCAGCCATTGACCTGTTCAGCACAAAGGAGTCTCTACCTCCCCTGTGACATATTCAGAGGATGCTAGCTTGAAGGTCTTCAGAGTATATTGCTATAAGTTCTTTGTTGAGGACCAACAAAGCTATACAAAGACACAAGTCCATAGGACCTGTGATGTCATGTGACTGTCATTTTAGTAAAGCTTTCTATGACAGTGTAAAGTGAGCCTGTACATGCATTTTGAAAATATTTTCAGGTTATAATGATATAGAGTAGAGATAAGTTTTATGTCTTCCATCAGCTCAATGCCAGAGAGAGTACTTTGTGCCAGATAGAGTCAATGGAACCAAAACAAAATGTTAAAGTAAAATGCTGAGTCCTCAGTTCTATACCTTCTTCATGTGAGCACTTTTTAAAATGAATATCTCAAAGTTTCTTCATCTGGCCAATCCTCAGTCCACTCTTCACTCCTTTTTTGTTTTGTTTTGTTTAAACATATTTTAATTATTTTTTTTACAGAGAGGAAGGGAGAAGGAAACAGAGATAAAAACATCAATGAGAGAGAAATATCAATCAGCTGCCTCCTGCACACCCCCTACTGGGGCTGTGCCTAAAACCAAGGTACATGTCCTTGACCAGAATCGAACCTGGGACCCTTTAGTCCACAGGCCAATGCTCTATCCACTGAGCGACCCTTTACTTTCTTACAGTCACTATTATGCTGATCCACTTTGTCCTCAATACTTCTAATCAATCCAGCCCATATCCCTGTCCATGGAACAACATTCATAGCTTTACTAATTCTGTTGGAAGCAGGAGAGGGTATGTGGTACAGTTTATAAGTCTACAGTAGTGTCCAGTAATGCCCTAGGCTTGCACATCTACGCACCACTCACTTATTGACTCATCCAGAGCAATATTTAGCCTGCAAGCTCCATTCATGATAAGAGCCCTATTGAAAACTTTTGAAAGTCAAAATAAAATATCCTCCAATCATTGAGTCCTGCAGGAACTATTACAGAAAGGGGGCCTAAAAAGTAGGCAAGAGAGAAGAGTCCTAGAAGGGCTACTGGATTAACCCTGAGTCTGTGCAGCTTCTTTGCCTATCACAGTGTGTTCCAATCCTCAGTGCAGTTTGCAGCTAAGAATCCCAGGATGGTCCTGTCAGAGGCCATTGTGGGGGACAGGGAATGCAGTAGCCATTTTGGTATTCACAGAGGATGAAGTGATACAATTGACAACTTCAGAATCCTCAAACACATGGTAGTTTTCATTTCAACATATTGTCCAAATGATGAAGCTTTATGGGAGTGGGGGATAAAAATCTAAAATGATCTGAAGATCAGGATTGAACCCCCATATCAGAAAAATTCTGACAGCATTCCCCTGAGACTGAAAATGAGAAAAAATAATGCCGGCTCTCATCATGTATATTCAAAGTATTTCTGGGAGTATTAACCAACTCAATAAAGCAAATGGAGCGGGGAGAGAGGAATTATAAAGAAATAAATAAAACTGCTTAAGAAATCTAAGAATATCCCAGACTGGTTTGGCTCAGTGAATAGAGCATTGGCCTGTGGACTGAAGGGTCCCAGGTTTAATTCTGGTCAAGGGCATATCCCCAGTAGAGAATTGTAGGAGGCAACTGATTGATGTTTCTCTCTCATCGATGTTTCTAACTCTCTATCCCTCTCTTTCTCTCTGTAAAAAATCAATAAAATATATTTTTTTAAAAAGAAATCTATGAATAAAAATTTTAAAAAATAATTTGAAAGATAGAAAAATACAAGTTCAATATGCAAAAGCCATATTGAAAAGGGAAAAGAGAAAACTTTTCAGTTCATTTTATGATTACTGCCTTACCCTGATAACAGCCCAGACAAAAGTAATAAAGAAAGAAAAACTACAACATAATATTCCTCATGAACATAGGTGTTAAAATCCTCATTAAAAAAATTTAATAAATTTAATCTAGCATTTTGTCAAAAGGATGCTACATTAAATCCATGGAGAGGGGGGAAACCTCATGAATACAAGATTGATTTAACATCCAAAAAAATCATTGTAATTCCCTATAAAAATTATAATAAATACATAAAAATTTTAATATATATATGAAAAGCATTTGGTAAAAATCATACTCATTTAAAATAAAAGCTCCCACTCCAATACCACATTCTTTTGATTACTGAGAGGAAATGGTTACTGCATAGACTAGTCCTTTATATTTGTTCTATTTATAAATTATTTTGGGTATTGTAAATTTGTTGTATTTCTAAATCCACTTTAGACTATCAGCTTGTCAATATCTATCAAAAAGTCTGATGGGATTTTGAATGGGATTGCACTGATTTATAGATCAATTTGAGATAAAAATGCAATCTTAACATATATTCTTTCAACTCATGAATATGATTTATTACTTCACTTATTTAGGTCTTTTAAATTTTTCTTAGCAGTGTTTTTAGTTTCCCATAAATAGGTCTTTATATATTTTGCTAGATTTATCCCTAAGTATTTTTATGCTATTGGATGCTATTTTTTAATTGATTTTTAGAGAGAGGAAGGGAAAGAAAGAGAAATATCAATGTCAGAGAGAAGCATTGACCAGCTGTCTCCCACACATGCCCCAAATGAGGATCAAACACTCCACCCAGATATGTGCCCTGAACTTAGAATTGAAGCCACAACCTTTTGGTGTACAGGATGATGGTCCAGCCAACTGAGCTCCATCGGCCAAGGCTACTTTAAATGGTATTTTTAAAAATTCAAATCTCAACTGTTTGTAAAGGATATAATAAATCTACTACTGTATATTGACCTTGTATTCTATAACTTTGTAAACTCAGGATGCCTGGTAGTTTCTTAAAGGTTCCTTTTTCCTATGTACAAGATTATTTCATCCCCAAATAAAAAAGTTTTACTGCTTTCTTTACAGTATCTATTCCTATTATTTATAAAAACAGTAAGTTTGAAATGTTATGACAGAAAAAGTAATATATTTTATATATTCCAATATTCAAGATACCTTTCTGGCTCCACTAAACATGAATAATGTATCTCTGGACCAGTGGCTTTCAAATATTTTTATTTTATTGTAGCCCAAAGTAAGATATAAATTTTACATTGCAACACACAGTACACACACACACACACATACACACTCATGCATGCCCATGTATACCTAACATAAAAACTTCACACATTTATCTCAAAATTGTGTGACACACTGATATTTCATATTATTTGAATTATATATTTTTATTCTATTGTATTATATTATTTTTTATTTTTAAATATATTTTTATTGATTTCAGAGAGGAAGGGAAAAGGAGAAAGAGATAGAAACATCAATTATGAGAGAGAACAATTGATTGGCTGCCTTCGGCTCACCCCCCACTGAGGATTGAGCCTGCAACCCTGTGACAGACATATGCTCTAACTGGGAGTCAAACCATGACCCCTTGGTTCATAGGTCGGTGATCAAAAACTAAACCACACTGGCCAGCTATTCTATTGTATTTTAAAATACTGCTCAAAACCCATCAAAATATATGCTAATGGGCCAAAACTGGTTTGGCTCAGTGGATAGAGCATCAGTCTGTGGACTGAAGGGACCCAAGTTCGATTCCGGTCAAGGGCATGTACATTGGTTGCGAGCATATCCCCAGTGGGGGGTGTGCAGGAGGCAGCTGGTCGATGATTCTCTCTCATCTCTCATCGACGTTTCTGACTCTCTATCCCTCTCCCTTCCTCTCTGTAAAAATCAATAAAATATATTTTTAAAAAAATAATATATATATATATATATATATATATATATATATATATATATATATATATATACTAATGGGTCACAACTTACTGTTTGAAAAGTAAAGTATTGTAAGATTATAAAAATATCTCAATCTCTGTTACTGTCTTCACTTCATCTTTCCATGTGACATCAGTCATCAGATTTAGAGCTTTCCCTAAATCCAGTATAATTTCATAGTGAGATCCATTATTAATTATTGGATACATCTTCAAAGACCTTATTTACAAATAATGTCATATATCCTGAGATTCCAGATATGTGACATGAAAATTTGAAGAAAACTATTTAAATTACTACATTTATACTTGTTCTAGGTGCTATAATGCATGATAGGTGAAAAGTCATGGCCTTGATTTTAATAAGCACCCAAGAACATTAAAAAAAAAAAAAAAAAAAAAAAAAGAGTCTGCTTCCTAGACACTATTCCAAGGACTTATCTATCCAGGCAAGATAAAATGTACAACAATTCCAATAGAAAAACAGAGTAGCCAGCCAGGATAGGCAAATTACTTGTTCACTAAATGAGAGACTGAAATCAACAGTTTGTCCCATGAACAGATCAAAACTGGTTTTGAAGTGCATTTGGGCTCCTCAAAGGAAGTACAGGATAAAATGAGCAGAGGCTGTCTGCAGTTGTTTTTGCCATTTGTGGCTTGGCTTCAATGAAGTTGCAACATGTTCTTACAGAGGTCAAACCTTTGGAACACTAAATAGCTCTTTACTCTTAAGGAGCTTAAGTTCTTAAAGAAAATAGGAAGTATTATTTCAATTTGGGGATCATTTAATGCTATAGTTCTCAAAATTCAATGAGATTTTTTTTTTATTTTAAAAAGAAATATCACCCTATCCCAAATTTTCTTATTTAGAATGTCTAGAGGGTAGGAACCAACATATACATGTTTGAAAAGTTACATAGATGGCCCAGAGAACTACCAGTTTAGGAGAAAAAGTTTGTTGAGGAAAAAAGTTGATCAATTTTACCTTTATTAGAGTATTTGCCTTAGAATTTTATGTCAATGTTACAGATTGAAAAAGGTTAGGAGAAAGAAATGCATATACTTAGGAAAGTCAATTCAAGTGACACTAGTTACTGTTCCTGGGGACATAAAATACAGCCTACTGTCCTGCTCCAGTACCTCTCAATCTAGACTCTACCAAAAGGAAAGGCACAAAGCTCACCTTTGATTACTCCCCATATTGAGGTCATATTATTAGCTTCCCTTCACAAATTTTTCTACAGAAAAAAAATATTTTCTTCACACTTATATCCCCATTTTTACAATTCTTTGAAATTTCCTGCAATTAGTAACCAAAATTTTTATTTAATTGATTATGACATTTTAAAAAAGTTTCTAGTGTGTGATCAGCATGACCTCTCATCTTCATAATATTTTATGGAAGGTCATTAAGTTTCCTTCTCAGAGAAGGACTACAACATCATATAGACACCAGATCCTCTGAATTTGACCATGATGTCTGCTAATGGTCTCCTAGTTTTTAAATTTGATTATACTGATGCATATAAAATATTTCAGGCACTAATGATGTACTTTTCATAGCTGCATTTAGATCACATAAACAAGAACTCCAAAACAAGTGCTATTTTATAAAGGCATTTTGTGAAAATGCCTCTCCTGTTTTTACTCATGGTGCTCTCTTTCTCATCACCATCTTAAATCCTTAAGGAAACATTTAACAAAAATTTTCATAGGAAAGACGTGTCAGCGACAAATAGTTAAGAAGATGCCAACTCTTCTAAAGCCAATGCTTGTTGATGCCTGTTCCCCGGCTGGCAGGAGAAGCTTTTACACAAATGCTAAGAGATTTCTTGGCTCCACTATGTTCTATAATTCACCCTGTTATGGAGGAAAACAGCTGTTTTGTGATCATGGTCTGGACATTTGCCACGCTGACATACTGAGTTAAAATCCCAACTTGCCTTTCAGCACTGCAGCTTAGTCTCTGGGCTATTGGATAATGAATGAAGGAGAAAGTCCTTGGACTTCTTATTTTTATTCATTGAGTTTGATTCTCCTCTCTTATCTTACAGGATGTTTTGTTCTTTATCAATAGCCAAATTTGTAGCACTATATAACAATAAAAATATCCCTTGAAATTTTATGTTTACAAATATAGACATTCAAAGACAACCACAGTCATTGTAAGTAAGTCCCCTTGACTACGATTCAGAGTAACATATAACATTACTGGCTCATGATGAGACCTTATTCCCAAACCATGCACACAGCTCAGTGGCTGGTGTCTATTGTTGGTTTGTATGCAATTTGGACCCAGTAAATGATCCTAAATACTACTTATTATATATTTGTAATGTACCCAAATACAAATCGCTGCAGGAGACACATCATCGAGAATTCCCTTACCTCCATAAGTATAAAACCTCATAAACTAAAACTCCATTTAAAAAATTGTAATCTTAAGGGATTTTTAACATCAAGCACAAAAGACACTCACTGATTTTGTATAATTATTATCCAGAATAACATAAGCACATATCCTGAAACAATTCACATGGAGTAATCCATTTAAATTTAGATAATACCCTCGTATCCTCTTAATAATAGTAGGGACATTTCAAAAGAAAAAGAACATAATGAGATACATTGGGAAGAATAAAGAAATCGCTTCTTTTTGTAGATATGCATCTATTTCCAGATTCCTTTGGATACAGTTACTATACTGTTATGAGATTTCACTAATCTTACCATTACACCATGGAACAATCCACTATAACTCACTAAGGATCATTAAACTTCATTTAAAGCAGTTAGTGGTTTATTGAAGGAACAAAAATGTTAATTCCATCTCTAAATGGACTCACAGAGCATGAAGATTCTCAAATCTGTCATCCAGATGAGGAAGACATGTATATGCATATGCATTTTGATCACAGTGTAATTAATGGTCATTCCATTTAAAGAGCACAATTTACATTCTATTCTTGTTTCTTTAGTACACAAAGCCTGGGTTTATTTGAAGGAAGATAATATTAAAAAGCTTTTATCAATAAATTGTGATGCATTTAAAAATATCTGAAAATTTTAAGTGAGTTAAATGTTTCACCAAACTCTAGGATTACTTTAAGACATGGGCAAAGAAACACTCCACATACCTTTTGCAAGTCTGAATCATTTCTCCACAGTAAATTGGAGTAGAAGTCATAAGACTGAATATTAGTAATTAAAGGGTAGTGAAAGGACCTTCATTGAGTTCCCAGGTGGTGATAGTCATATAGAAAATATTGGAGCAGACAGACCACAACTAACCTGGGACAGAATGGGTTCCATGGATGCCATAAGTTGCAAGGAGACAAGAATTCCCTTGTATATGTGCACAACAGACAATCCAGGAAAACATTCTAAGTCCACTTCTAGCACTTGGAAAAGAAGATTTTCAATGAGAGGTGGGCATAAATCTAGAATAATTCCACTGATGCTTGAAAGAATCACAGGATGGGACACAGTTAAATAGTTATTAATTTTTAAATAATTTTCAGAAAATTTACTTTGCTGATATTTATTTTGAGATGGAAGATGTTTTCTTAAAAGTATGATGCATATAGCTGAAACAGGTTTGGCTCAGAAGTAGAGTGTCGGCTTGCAGACTGAAAGGTCCCGGGTTCGACTCTGATCAAGGGCATGTACCTTGGTTGTGGGCACATACCCAGTGGGGGGTGTGCAGGAGGCAGCTGATCGATGTTTTTCTCTCATCAATATTTCTAGCTCTCTATCCTTCTCCCTTCCTCTCTGTAAAAACATCAACAAAATATATATTTTAAAAAGTACGGTGCATATAAGTGTAATAATATTTAAAAGACAATTATTTCATAAAAAATATTTATTAACTACTTCACATTCACCCAACTAGTGTGGATCAGTGGTTTAGCATGGACCCAGGAACAAATAGGTCTCTGGTTTGATTCCCAGTTAGAATTGCAGGCTCCATCCCCAGTAGGGGGCATGCAGGGGGCAGCCAATTGGTGATGCTCCTCTCTCATTGATGTTTCTATCCCTCTCCCTTACTCTTTCTCTAAAAATCAATTAAAAAATATTTTAAACATATTTCACATTCATTAATAAAACACTTTACTGCAAAATGAATATTTTGTATTATGGCATGCCAGCAGGAAAACTAGTATGTCCACTAATTATATAAGATGAAAATGTTGTTTTTTTGTTTAATATGCTTCATGCTCCCAAACTGTCCATCTTCCTTAGAAAGGTCTTTGTGCCATGTACAAGAACATCATTCTAAAAAAGGATCTAAAAATGGATTTACGATTAATTTAATATATCTAGTGCTAAGGCAAAATAAAAAATACTTATAGTTCTTCAGCTCCCAACATGAACCAATGTTTGAAAAAAGAAATGTGTTTGCTTTATACCATACTATTCACAAACAAATTATCCCAAAGTGCTTTACAAAGTAATTAGTTGGGGACTCGTATGAGCGCATGTAGGCAAACATAGGAGCCATTAAGGCACTCAGCAATAGCTCACACACTGCTTTGGACATTAGACCTGTTTAACTGAGAGTGAAGATGTTAGTTCAATTATAGAGTAATTTAATAGAATAATTGAAATTCCTCTGGGCTTGGTAAGTTTTACAGACCATCAAAAGTAATGTTAACTCTCTATTTTTTTAATTTCTAAAAAATATCCAAGTGTGAATTAAACGTACATTTTCCCTTAGATAATTTAATTACAAGAAATTATTGTTATGACTTTAAATTATAGCAGAAAAAAATATGTATGTGATTCTTTCCAAAAAGATACTTTATAGATTTGGTAAAGAGGTATTATTTCACAAATTCTCTTCTATATCTTTCCCATTTAACAAATATTTTAGTTGTTTTCCCCTGAGCTTTGTTTATGCTTGGATTCAACCAGAAATCCTTTTCTCTCTTCTCAAGGTATTTTTTAGTCCCTACCTTTTCTTTAAGTAACAGTTTAAATTAAATTCTTTCATGAAAATTCCCCAGCTGAAATGTGCACTTTACTAATGTTTATGTCACATATTTCTTGTATTTTTCACTTGGCCGTGCTCAGGTTATTTTTAATTATCATTTATAGTTCAAGAAGACCCAAGAGAATAGCAATAATATCTATTATTTCACTTATACCCAATACTTTGAGTAGGGAACTGACATGACCATACACATGGTTTCCACAGCCCATGCACATAGCAGTCTGGAGCAGGTACTGGCAGGAGATTCTTGTCTAAGAAAGCACTGCAGCTCCAGGGAGCAGTGAACAAACAGGCAAGCTTCTGCTTCTGCTTTTTCACCAGCGTCAGGTATTTGCCTTGTCCACCATGTTCTAAATTCCTTTGGTCAACGGGCCCTCTTTAGACGCCATTTCACACATAAAGAACCACTTGTAGGTCATTATGGTTACATAACTGCTCTTGATCTTTTCACCATTTTGAGTGTCAAAGGCAGCTGGCTAGGATTAGCTCGGAAGCTGACTGAACATTTCTTACCTTCTTCCAGTCCTCAAGTCATGGTAGGGACTGCCCCCAGCTGGTCCCTCTGTCTATAGAGGAGCAAAGGAAAAAATACCCAATGGGTGAAATAATAAAATGGATGAATTAGAGAATAAAAAAGGGCTTGGGCTCTTCCCTAAAATAACCATAAAAGGTTAAAGTCCTGTCTGTTTCTTACACAGTTGTTGAATGTGTATAGAGGCCCAAATTTGACATAAACATCAGTTAACAGAGGTCATAAAGTCGATGGTTTCTGCTAAGCATAATTATGCTTTGTCAGTTTAGATTTCTGTCACTTTAAAAAAAAAAAATCTTGGGCAGGTGCTCACTAAGAAACTCTCTTTGGCCAGGGGACATTTCTTGGTAACAGGTGCAGCCTATTATCAGTGAAATTAGATAAGTGCCACTACATAGCCTGTAACTCAGAAGCTAGCGTCAATTCTGTGGTGACAGCCAACACGCACTTCTTCAGCCTATCTGACTCACTAAGGAACCCTGTCCCAGCCAAGAAGACACTCTATCACATTTCGAAGCTGAAAGTAGTTGCCTGGAATGAACTATTACACCCCAGCCACCCAGGGGATATGGAAGTTATGTGATACTTTAAGTATCAGGTTGGGCTTTCTTGTTTACCAGAAGCGGAAAACCAACCCAAAGATATTTATTCAAAAAGGACTTCCTTAGCTCACATACAGAACTTAACTTGATCCTCATATAATATCACCAGGACTTATCCTCTCTCAAACACTTAGCTCTGAGTTCTTTGTATTGGCTCTATTGTGACAGGAACTCCTTCATGGTACCAAAATGGATGCAATGATTTCAGCTTCATTATCCTCTGAAGTCAAATTCTACATCCCCAGTAGGTATCTGATTACAACTCATTAGCTCTGACTGTGTCAGGTGCCCCTTCCTGAAACAATTACTCTAGCCAAGAGAATGCATTGCCTAATTCTAAAAATTGAAAAGGAGTGAACAAGCATCAAATCAGCAAGAATTGAAAGGAGCAGAAGGGTGGTTCGCTAGAGGAAGTCTGGGGCTATTTGGGAGGGAAAAAGGTAACATATAAATGACTGCTACATTATACACCAAAAAGCTTCTTCCTTTATATTTACCATTATCATTTCTAGGAACCTTCTTTAAAAGTCAAAATTCTGAAACTTTGATCAGTTGTATAATTGTTTGCAATAATGTATCCCCCTTACAAAGGAAATTTTTGGTGTTTTTTTATAGTTTTATTGTGATATAATTGATATGCATCACTGTAAAAATTTAAGATGTACAGAGTAATGGTTTGACTCACATACATTATGAAATGATTACTGTAATAAGTTGAGTTAGCATCCATAATCTCACATAGATAGAGGAAGTTTTTAATAAAAAAGAGGAGGTTAGGAAATTATATTAATAAATAGAATAAATAGAGAAATGACTGAGTTCATCTTTTTTCTTATAGGGTGGGCTAGGCCAGAAAGGCAAATTTCAATACTCGATGACATTTCTGTCTTGCACTCCCAGCATTAAGAGCTACATTCAGTGGGAACTAACTATATATATAAAACCCTAATATGCAAATAGAACAAACCAGGGAACAACCAGTTGCTATGATATGTGCTAACCACCAGGGGGTGCATGGAACATGGCAGGTGTTGGCAGCAGGTAGGAGAGCATGGAATTTGGTGGTCATCAGCAGTGATGGGATGGTGAAGCAGGTGAATGGGAGCACCAGACCAAGGCAGGATGTCAGTCGCTGTCATTGGGGAGAGCTCTGGTAGTTACTGAAAATTCATTGCTCCCACACACCATGGTGGACACACTTGCTGTCAGTGCTGGCCCCACTTGCACCCACTGCTGGTGCCAGAGCCACCACTCACACCTGATGGCGGCACCCAGCCCCAATCACTCAGAACTGTCTGAGGGTGCTGGCCCCAATCACACCTCCCCCTACTCCTGAGGGGTGGTTGGGCTGGCAGCTGCTTCTCGCACCTGCTGCCAGTGCCAGCCCCACTTGTACCCCCTGCTGGCACCAAACACTGGTCTCAATCGCTTGGCACCATCAGCAGATGCAAGCAGTGGCTGCTGGCCCCAATTGCCCCTGAGGGCTTCTCCAATTCCCCCTGCTCCTGAGGGGTGATCAGGACTAGCACGCTCAGTACATGGGAGCAGTGATAGCAGGAGCATGGCTGCCAGCAGACAGGGGACCTGGAACACGGGCAGGAGAGCCTGGGAGGGGGAAGGGTGGGTGGAGACCCACCACTGTGCCCACTGCAGCCTCCAGGCCTACAGTTCTTTTCAAGGTGCACAAATTTGTGTACTGGGCCCCTAGTTGAACAATAAGGCTTAAAAAGTAAGCAACAGAGAGATGAATGTTGTCCATGTTAAGGGATTTAAATTTTATCTGGAAGATGGTCATTCTCTTTGACTCTGAACCCTCAATACTTACTTTGTAAACATTCACTTGTCTATATAAGTGCCTCATAAGTGACCATGTATTTTAACATTAGACTGTAAATGATCTCTTTTGCTCTTTAACTTTTCAAACATTTATCATATTTGAGTCTTATCTAAACCTTTGAGTTCCAGGACTACCTTGATTTTTTTTGTAGTCTGATTTCATTCCATTCTATCTGATTCCACTGTCTTGATTATATATAATCAGTAATTGTTTAGTTATTAGATTTCCCATTAATTATTGTATTAATTTATTATATGATTCCTATTCCTTCAGTGATAAATGGTTAGTTTTCAGTTTGTGAATAAATAACATGTTATTTATGAAAATGTCCCTCCCACCATTTCTGCTTTCTAATGTTCTTCCTGGGTTGGAGTTAATTCTAATAAAAAATAATTTCAACTCAACCATAAATCTCCCATATATTTTCAGAGGAAATGGTCCCTACACCACACTCACAGGGTTATTTTTTAATCTTCTGATCTTGTAATCACTAGAGATCAAATAGTTCCCAAGTTACTCTATAACCTTTAGACAAGAATTGATTTATTTTCCTGAGTTTCATCTTGCCAGACCTCTCATTTTAAAGATTGCTTCAAAAATGAGGTCTACATTACCTTAATACTGGCTCTTTCCTTGATACATTTTCTGCAGTTAACTGAATATGTGTCAAAATCATTGCAGACATACACAGGCAAATTTCTATGTTAATTATTAAATGGATCCCATTATGGTTTTTCCTCTCAAAATTACCTTGGGTAAAACAGAATTATACACCTGGGCTAAAGGAACAGCAGCATTTTTAAAAGAATCTCCAATGACTGAGGTTTCTCAGTCCTGACTCCACAATATATTATTAAGAAGAGCTATAAAAAATTGCCTGGTGTATTTTACCTCCAGTGATTCTGAAGTTCATTGACCTGAATTAGTCCCTTGAGAAGCATGCTGCACTAGCCAATAACAGAACAGTTTTTTGTTTGTTTGTTTGTTTGTCTTTGTTTAGTTTAGTTTTGCTTTGATTTTAAAGCAACAAGAATCTGAAGACCTAGGTTCAAGTTCTTTATAACTCTGCCAGACATTACCTTGTGAATTTTGGCAAGTCATTTTATCTTCCCAATTCTCAGGATTTTTACCTGCAAAATAAAAAGTTTACATCAGATGATTTGATCCTTCATTAGGGCAACACTTTTTATCTACTGAATTCCAGACTCACTAAGTATCAGGTTGGATGCAATTAATATGTACCAGTCATTGACCCTGGTCTATAGTCTTTAAAAAGTGGCTATCATAACCACCAGTGCATTTTCATTTGCAATTGAATGTTCACTAAAATAAAATTGTAACTAACAAAATTTATTAACTCCATTTCCAACACACTTCCTTTCACCTTTCTGCTTACAGTTAATTGCCTAATTAAGTAATTAAATTGTTATAGTACTCTGAAGGATTTCTGCAGATGGAGGTCAGAGTTGGTTTGTTATTTTTTAATCACCTATAGTCTCCCATATTTGGGTAGAAAGAAGTGGATCACAAGAAGCTTTAATTTAGCTACATAAATGAATAATAAGGCAGAAACCATAGCCCAGGAGATAGGAGGTTAGGCATGGGGGTAGCAGATATTTAGGGCAAGATGACTAACTGTGTCAGCCTGTCTTGTTTTAGTCCATGAGAAGCTGCAAGTATGTTATTCAAATAGTGAAAGTCATGTCATTGGTGCCTTAATGGCCCATCATAGAATATGATATTCTGACCAAAACTCAATTACCCAGATTTGGTGGGCCTCCCACATACATATTACCTATCTTGTCCTTTTATATGCATTTGTAAAAGGAATAGAATAATTCACATTCTCATCATCTTGCTATTCAAGAATGGTATTTTCTTTTATCTTATAGCACTTTTCTTTTAATCTTTTAATAAAGATTAAAAGCAACAAATCAATTCTCTCTAATGTTTTAACATCCTCCAAAATAAGCCATGTTTTATCATTCTCTTTGATTTTCCCTTCTATGCTATAGTATTTCTCCCCCAAAAGTAAGGTGGACCTCTGTGGCATATTGAATAAAATATTCCAAATGTACTGATTTATAAGTTCTGAAGAGGGCTGTGTATATGTACATATATTTAAACACTATTGATTTGGATTGGTTGCCTATTGTGACCCTCGGTAATTCTCCTCTACTCTGTCTTGCTTTATTACTTAACTCTTTGGATTTAGTTTAGGGTCTGAGTGTAATTTGGAATAAAAGAAAATTAGCAATTTAGAGTGAACCTATATTGCATTCACTCTGCAGAGCAGACAGAATATATTTTTAGGCACTGCATGTTTATAACCTAATTTTCCCTCATTACTTTACAGAGGTGACCTTGTTCTAATACCTTTGGCACCTGATGTTATAAAAGTGAAATTCTTTTCAAACCTGCTCAGTTAATGTGTTCCTGCTCAGAAACAAATGCAAAATAACATTAACATTCCTGCCACAAAATATCTGCTAATTTGCGTGCAGAGAAGAAAGCAAGCTTTTTATTACATATCACAAACTCCATTTATGTAGAATGAGTCACCAGGCCTGCTGAAAAACCAATGAGCATCTAATTTTTAATGCTACCTTCAGCCCTAACATCAGTTCTCTTAGTTCAACTCATCTTTTATCAGCTAGTCACTCCTTTAAAAAAAATCTATCCTGTTACAAAATTGCGTTGTTCATCCGTTGAAACAGGTTTGATTTATGTTTTGTTTTCTGTTTTTATATTATAGCTTCAGAGAAGAAAACACATTCACAGGGGAATATGCAATTTCCTTATTAAGGTCAGAATGAAATCTATGCAACAGAAAATGAACACCTTGTTTTCAAATAAATAATGACATTATTAAGTTAATAAAAGTTGCATTCCTGATCTTAAAATTCTACTTGATATGTGTCCCTCCATATTTTTTTTCTTGAAAATGATCTGCAGAAACCTGTTCAGATTTATATGCTATCTCCAGGCACAAGTGAAAAATAGAAGGAATGAAGCTTGCAATGTCTTCATTTGTTCTAAACTTATTAAGATGACATTTCAACTTTGGTCATCCTATTAAAGTCATATCCTTATGACATGCTATTGTTAATGGGGACCTCTGGTTAGTCTAAACTTTCCGGTATGTTAACCTTGGAGAGCTATTTTGTGTCAATCTTGGATCATTTCCTTCAAAAGGAAAAAAAAAAAGTCTTATGTATCATACTTAAGTTTAGATTTTCATTATACGTACTTCACAGATACTCTTACTTATTAGATATGATATTTCTCAAGAGTTTCAGGCACTCAGAAAATCTAAGTGTGAACTCTTTTGTACTGGCAGAATTAGGCAGTTAGTTAAATAGAAGTTACTATCTTGAAGGTGAGAAGTCAATAAAATCAGGCTGGGAAAGCATGTGTAAAAAGATTGGAGATATTCTACCACTTGTCTTATTGCCATATTATGCAAAATTAAGAGGGCTCTTTTTTTCTATTCTTTTCTTTCATTTATTTAAATGACAAAGACATTTTATCCTTCCTAACAGGTATTTCCTTGCTGTAAGCAGCAGAACCTAGGGTCATTATACCCAATTTGTTGTATCAGAGGCCCTAATAGCATCCTGATGAAAAACTCAAGGTTAAATGGAGCTCCAGAGAGACTCCTTCATATAATGAAGGCTAGTCTTATTTGTCTTCAGAAAAAACCACACAATTCTCCATTGTATGATTTTTTTGTGTAATTAAAATGGAAATGAAGACAAAATATAAGTCATTAGCTGGTTCTACCAAGTGACATTTAAGTCACCAATACCAACTGTCTTGCAATTCTAATTCAGTCATTCTCCATAAATTTTGCATCACAAATTATGCCTTCTGTAGCTCAGAATTCATAAATGGGTACACATAAAGATTATATGTAAATAATATTCTTAATATAAAGGTTTCCTGTTTTTATTTTTATTTTTTCCTAAATCCTCACCAGGTGACATTTTCCCCATTGTTGTTTAGAGAGAATGGAAGAAAGGGAGAGAGAGAGAAACATCAATGTGAGAAAGACACATCAGTTGATTGACTCCTGCACACTTTCCAACCAGGGCCAGAGATCAAACCTGCAACCACGGTACATGCCCTTTACCAGAATCGAACCCAGGATCCTTTAGTCCTCTGGGTGATGCTCTAACCACTGAGAAAAACTGGCTAGGGCAAGATTTCCTGCTTTCTAATTGTCCAGCTCCAATAAGGGTACTGAAGTTATCCTACCCTTAATTTTTCCAAGTTACATTTTCTCTAAGACCCCATTACACAACATTAAATTACTTATTTCTTCAACATCCACCAAATTATTCAATAGAACAGAATAAAATTTCTGAAATCTCTATTTTCTTGATTATTCAATTATTTGCATCAGGTATTTTATGTCCAAAATAACAACAACTTAACATAGTTATTACTGACAAAAAATATAATTTATTCTGAAATAATTTACAAATGATGGTTGTGTTGAGGAATTTGATATACCTTTCTTTGTCAAACACCTTCATTTTTTTCTAGGAAAAATTTTTAACTCTAGAAAATTTATATTAAAATTATAATAATGGTAGGCAACTCATATTGCTACATGACTTATAAGCATTACTTTTATGACATCTATTAGAGGCCCAATGCATGAAAATCATGCATGGGATAGGAGCCCTCTGCCCAGTCTGCACCCTCTACAATCTGGGTCCCTTCAGGGGATGTCTGACTGCTGGCAGTCGGACATCCCTCTTGCAATCTGGGACTGCTGGCTCCTAACCACTTGTCTGCCTGCCTGCCTGATTGCCCCAACCACTCTACCTATTAGTCTGATCACCTCTAACCACCTCTGCCTCCCAGACTGATTGCCCCCTAACCTCTTCTGCCTGCAAGTCTGATCACCCCCTAACCATTTCCCTGCCAGCCTGATCAACGCCTAACTGCTCCCCTGCTGGTCCAGTTGTCCCTTACTACCCTCCCCTGCTGGCCCAGCTGCCCTAACTGCCCTCTCCTTCTGGCCTGGTCATCTATAACTGCCCTCTCCTGCCAGCCTGATCGCCCCTAACAGCCTCTTCATTACCCCGCCACTGTAGCATTGCCTGAAAGATGCCTGGTCAATTAGCATAATCCCTTTGAACATCATTTTTTTCACTCACTAATTTGACTGATGAAAACAAACTATGAGTTGCAGGTTGTCTTGAAATGAGCAAAATATAAGCTATACCTTCAAGTTATGATACAGTAAAGACTCAGAAATTTAAAACTACCAGTATAATACTAGCAATATAAACTAAAATTTGTAAAACCATTGTAAGAAAAATTATATGAGAAATGACCTTGCCAAACATTGTTTAGATTAAATTATAAAGAATTAGAAGGAGTTTTAAAATGGTATGTATATTATGCAAATGCAAGTATTATCATCAACTTAATTCTAGTAAAATAATCACAGGGTAGTAGCCAGAAGAATGACCCTCAAAGTCACCCATGTCCTAATCCCTGGAACCTGTGAATATGTTACCTGCATTACAAAAAGGTCTTTGCTGGTATGCTTAAATTAAAGAGTGTGTGATGAGGAGAGTATCTTCGATTATCCCAGTGGGCCAAAGTAATCAGAATAGCATAGGGAGGCAGAAAAGGAGATCAGAATGATTATATATGATCTGGCTGCTGGCTTTCAAGGTGGAGAAAAGGGGCCAAGGAGTGTGGATGGCCTCTAGAAATCAGAAAAGGTATAAAAACACTCACCCTAGATCCTCTGTGAAGAAATGTAGCCCTCTGACACTTCAAGTTTAGCCTGTATTGAACTTCTAACCTAGAGAACTGTAACTAAGCTTATAGTAATGCCAGCACCAATAGGAAAATAATACAACATGCATTAAACTGTTTAATATTAGACTGAATAGTTCATACACATTCAGTCTCCAAGAATAAAAGGCCAACCAGGTGGGTTACCACTATAGGAAGTCATTCAGTGGCCCTATCTGAATTACCAGAATCGATACTTTTCCATTTTGGGGATATTACTAAGTAATATAAGGGTTACTTAAACACAACCACTGGGTCAGTCGATCTGAATATCTAAATGGCTACTAAGGGACTAATAGGTGGGTAGCATATACAGCATGAATATTCTAGTCAAAGGGATGATTCATGTCCCAGGCAGGATACAGCTGAATGGCATAAGATGTCATCATGCCACTCAGAACAGCAAGCAGTTTAAAACTTAAAAATTGCTTATCTGTGGAATTTTCCAGCTACTATTTATGGACCATAGCTGAGGATAGGTAACTGAAACCACAGAAAGCAAACCACAGGTAAGAGGGAACACCCTACATAATTCTATTTTAGAAGTTTAAGCAACACACAAAAGTAAACTCAATGCATGATCTTAAGTGCAGAGTCCAGGTAAGGAAAGACAATAGCATAAGTGTTATGATGTGAGCATGCTTTAAATAGTGTAACTGTTGCCGAAACCGGTTTGGCTCGGTGGATAGAGAGTCGGGCTGTGGACTGAGAGGTCCTAGGTTCAATTCCGGTCCAGGGCGTGTACGTTAGTTGTGGGCACATCCCCAGTAGGGAGTGTGCAGGAGGCAGCTGGTCGATGGTTCTCTCTCTCATCAGTGTTTCTAGCTCTCTATCCCTCTCCCTTCCTCTCTGTGGAAAATCAATAAAATATATTTAAAAAATAGTGCAACTGTGAGTCCTACATATCCACTCAAGGTCTCATAGATGACGGTGAGAAGTAAGAGTGTTTAACAACGAAAGAACAGTGAGGATGGGAATGCGAAGAGGTAAGATCACTAGGCCTAAGGGCTTGTGTTAGACCAAAATGATGTAAAATGTAGAGTTAATGGACAGATTCCTATCCCCACTTCCCACTGTAACTAGAGGATTTCAGTTTTTATCTTTTCATATATATTGAACTCCCATGAAATATTCCTTTGTATAAAGATATAAAGCTTTCTCAAAAAACTTGGCAACCACCTAAGCAATCAATAGGGAACCAGTAAACAATCGAAACTTGGACATTCCATGAATACTTTGCCAGGAATTTAAACGATAGAACAGAGGCATCAATTGCAATAGCCCAAGTTTAAGGTTAATGGGGAAAGAAGTTTCAAAGACAAGTAGATTTTAAGAAGAAAATACAAGAAAAACTGGTAGGATGCGGTCATAATTAGAAAAGAGAGGGAGATATAATGACCCTAAGATTCTTGGGACAAAATGGCTGGTGGTACCATTATTCATTGGGTAGCAACATCTGTTTAAACATATAAACTAACTTAATCTTCATAAAAATGCCATCAGGTGACTTGTATCATCATTACAGGCTGACCAATGAAAAGCTGAGGCTGAAAGGAGATAACTATTTTGCCCAAGGTCTCTCAGTTAGCTATGGTAGGGCCAGGATTCACTCATACTGTATAGCTCCAGATCTACATTCTCAGCCACTGTGCTGAAGAATACTTTGAGAGGAAGAGAGCAACTTTCATTTTGGACTTGAAGCAAATGAAACAGAATATTTCTGGTACATTTTGCTATCATTATCTGAAGAGGTCAGAACAAGCCTTGTTGAATAGAGCAAGGTTGACCTTGTCAAATGACAATCTACTAGATACCACTATGTTATTGTTTGAGTCAATAGGACATCTTGACTTTTGCTGAATTTGCTGAGAACAGTAATATTATCTTATTATCACTAAACTTTAGCAATACATAAAGGAATTAGAGGGAGAAATAGTTCCCTAGGGACAGTCATGCCATATGACTATTATAAAAATATAGTTTTAAGCCATGTCAAATCTAAGCTGTGTTGTTGAAATCTCTTCAAATCACAGTAAGGATAATTCCCAGTGGGTCAATTCAACACTAAATAAACCCCCAAAACAAGAAAGTATCTTGTTGGTTTTTATAAATTAAAAAATACTTTAACAATTGTATTTCACTTTTTAAAATGTAGGTAAATTCCTCATTAAGGTTTAGTTACTTAACTATCACTGATAATAAGAAAAATAACAGATACTAGTTTCAATTTAGATATAGAATTCCTGGCATATACTTAGAAATCTGCAAACTCAAGTGTAGTTGAGAGAAGCTTCATTCCCCACAGGTAGTTTACAAAATGCTTTTCCACCTGCATACTCCCTGTAAACTTAAGATCAAGGTTGATAAAATATTTTTCCTGCGGTGCTTAAAATTCAAAAAACCAAAAGTTCTAAAACTCCCTTGCCCTAGTTTCACTTTATATACATTTTTTTTTTATTTTTTTGGAGAACTCTTTCTTCTTAGCCTTTAGAATTTTTGTGAAGCTTTTTCCCCTATCCTTTTGCTTTTTGGAATTCCAATTCTGAGTTACAACTATGTGAAAGCTCTAAGATAACCACAGCAACAAAAACAAAAGCGTGGCATCGAATTGAATCTGACCTTTTGGCAGGCAGAATGGAACAAAATCTATCCTTTAAATCCCTCCGGTATTTGGTGAATCTTCTAATCCTAAAGAGCTCTTATTGATTCTTTCTGTGCCATAAAAGAAATATCATATTTGAAGGAGTTTTGTGTATTTTTTATAAAAGTCTGGAGATTTTCAGCTACTTTGTTGAGAAGAATTTTAATGTTGAATAGAGTCAATAATAAGTACCCAAAGACAAACTGACTATTTGAAGAACAGCATAAAGAAGATCTTTCATTTTCTTTGAATTTCACTTTGAAGCAACTTATGGCTTTCTGACATATACTACATTCAGCTCTATAATTGGAGAATATGCCATAAACAGATGGAAAGAATTCTCAAATATTGAGAACATACTGAGATTAATTAACCACAGATAATTTGATATGAACACAGGATATATACACTTATGTGCTTACTTTTTTTTACTACACATTAATTTGTTTTAAATTTACATTTTCAATCATATATATCTAGTATATTCAGCATAACAGTGCTTCTTATGATTTGCCAACATTTCAGATCTTTCACACATGCAAACCATTGTTTTCTGAGTTTGAAGTCCAGCTGCCATTTACTCTGGAACTTAGAGGTTTGTTTTGGGAGTTCTTAGGTCACTGCTGCATCTGGGTCACTGAGCTCAGATCCAGGCAGAACAGAGTGTTGTTCTTCTCCCAATGGATTTCTTTTTTAGTACATGGTGCTTTTAATATGCACTCTCTCCCTAGGGTCTAACCAGGTTATACTCATAGTCCAGCTCAGCACAGTGGCCAGATTTCTGACACTCTTGAGGATATGGAGAGCTATATTAATGTTTAAAATTTGGGTAATGAGTCACATGTAGATCAAAGGAATAAGCCCTGGAACTGTACAATAAAAAAGGTTTCCTATAGATATAGTCTCTATATAAACCATTACAATAACTTGAGTAATCCAAGTGACTTTATTAGAATGTGGTTATTGTTTTCCAGTCTTACCTATGAGATGGGCCCACGGCAAGGATCTCAATCAAGGGCAATACAATAAGGAATCTGTAATGTATGCACTTAGTGAGTAGTGAAATATTGTTTCACAGAACTCAATTGGAAGACACACTGTCTTTATAAATTTTCTCCCAAACACTGGCACTTACATTTAGCCTAGGGATATTTCCAAAGTAATTAGTCATACCAACAACATAATTAGTTTAAAAATAACTAAGATCCATATCAAAAATAGAAAAGCCCCAGTTTTGACTACAATTTTTCAGCAACAATACATTTTCAAATTCCTTATTTAAAACTGAAATAATAGAAAAAGCATTTTGTGGGGAGCAATGAGAGGGTATTTGTTTTAGAAGTGATTGAATGCAAAATGTCACAAACAGCAATAAGAACATGAATTATTTGGATTATATGTCATGTCAATTCTTGGAGAGATGATGAGAAATAAGAAAGCTCAATTTTGTGCCTTCATTTGAGGATATACCTAAATTGACTTAGGAAAAATCCTGTTCTCTCAGGAGAGAAATATGTAACCACTTTTAAGATATGTATGCAATAAGGAAAATAGAAATCCATTTGGTTCTTTCATACAGAGGAAATTTAACATAGAGAATTGGTTAAGGAAGTTATTTTTTAAAAAGTTGATTATCCAAACTAAGTACTATAAAGCAAATATTAGCAACAGCAAGAAGACAACAACTGTCCCTAGGACCAAAGGGACAATAAGAGGGAGGAGTGCAACCAGAGCAAGAAAGTAGCCTTGTTTTGTGGGCATTGAATCTACTGTTCAGCAGGCAGGAACGATGGGACAAAGGCTTTCTATCAGAAGCTAGAACCAATATGGGCACAGTCACTGCCAGCAATGTTATTGTAGGCAGAATAAGAGTGGGAGAAATATCCTGATTTATCCCCTTTCACACCCACCAATGCCCATAATTTGCTGAATGTAACCAGAAGTCAGAAGACACAAAAATCTGTGATACAGAGGAAAGCAAGGGAATTGGAGAAATAAAATCCAAACAGGCAAATGACTAGCACATAAATTATGAGAAATGAAAACTGTGAGACTCCCTAAATGCCAGTTTGTCCAACTTCTTACTTATTACAAAGAATGCATAGCCAGAAATAGTTCTGAAAAAAAGTCTGTGTTTATGACAAAACAAAGTCTTTTTATTGCAGTCTGATCACATGCATGTTCTAATGTTCACTGAGCTGGTCACCATCCTTTTTACAGTATCTTGTCAGTTGTAAAGTTCATGTGATGACCTTAATTATTATTTTATTTGATTGACTATAGAAGATTAACATTCCTCAAGTTTGTCCTTTTTTTTGTTTATTGAATTGATTGGGGTGACATTGATCAACATGAATATATAGTTTTCAGATGTGGGTTAATATGTTAGAAGATGTGATTATTGCACCTTATGCCCACCACCCAAAGTCAAATCTTCTGTCACTTTATATTAAGACTAGAAGCCCAAAATTTGTGCACTGGGGGAGGGGGTGTCCCTCAGCACAGCCTGCACCCTCTTCAATCTGGGACATCCCTCTCACAATCTGTGACTGCTGGCTACCAACTGCTCACCTGCTTGCCTGCCTGATAGACCCTAACAGTTTCTGCCTGCCAGCCTGATTGACACCTAACTGCTCCCCTGCCAACCTGATTGCCCCCAACTGCCCTCCCCTGCCAGCTTGGTCACCCCTAAATACCCTCTCTTGCAGGCCCAGTAACCCCAACTGCCTTCCCCTGCTGGCCATCTTGTGGGGGCAGCCATCTTGTGCAAGGGCATGATGGTCAATTTGCATATTACCTCTTTATTATATAGGATCCCTTCTACCCCCACCTCCTTCTCTCTGGCAATCACCACACTGCTGTTTGTGTTTATGAGTTTCATTGTTATATCCCACATATTAGTGAAATCATATGGTTCTTAACTCTTTCTGTTTTATTTCACTTAGCATGATATTCTCAAGGTTCATCCTTGTTGTTGCAAATATGTTCTTGAGTGGTTATCTTCAAGAATGAACAAAAAGACCGACATGTCATTGCAGATTTAGACTATCATTTCTAAAATACTATTTAAGAATCCTAATATTATTAAACTTTCAGTACAGAACTTATAGTTCTGTCCTCTCTTAAGTATTTCTCAAGTTCTCTCTCTTTAGACTTTTATATTTCTCCTTAGTGTGGAAGAGTAAGAAATATTTAGTTAACCAAAGCTGTTTTCATATAGCAGCTTCAAGTCATAAAACCCAATTTGTATCCATCCTGCTTTGAACATCAGCTATTTTACATAAATATTTCCAGAATTCCAACTACCTATCTCTGAAATAATGTTGAACAGATTTATCACCCCCTTTCCTGGGAGGTAATAACAAATCTTATTCATATAAAAAATACCATTGACTTTCATTCTCTTTTCTGTTCTAAATGTTCTTCTCTATTTTAAGGGGATTTTTTTTTTCTAATTTAAGTTATGATCTTAAGACAGTTTTTAGTACTGACAATGTGGTTGTTTTCAGCTCAGCCAAATATAATTAATTTTTCAAGCAAAACTTTAAGGCAAATTTTATCAAAACTGTTACTCAACGTAAAAACAAAATTCAAGAGTAAAAAACAGCTGTGTGCTTTTCCCTACTGTTTCTTTTATTCCATCTAAAGTTTTATTGTTTGTTCTTATGCTAACATGATTTCTGTAGAATTAAGTGACTGTTGTTTTGCTTGGGAGTTTAGACTATGTGTTTTTTGTTGTTGTTGTTGTTGTTGTTTTTGTATTAGTCAGGGATCTCCACACAGAACCAATAGAATATATATATAAATGTGTATGTGTTTAAGAAATTAGCTCATGAGATAGTGGGGGCTGGCAAGTTTGAAATTCGCAGGGGAGGCCCAAAGACCATAAATTGTGTTGAATTGTTCAGTCTTTAATCTGAAGGTGGTATGGATGCAATAGTCCTTCCTCTTTGGGGTATCTCAGTCTTTTTTCCTAAATCCTAAAATGGTCTGGAGGATGCCTCCCACATTATAGAGGGTAATTTACTTTATTCAAAGTCTGCTGATTCAAATGTTAATCCTGCTAAAAATGAATAAATAGTAACATCTAGTCTGGTCTTTGACCAAACAACTGGGCACCATAGCCAAATCAAGTTGGCACATAAATTTAACCATCACATTTTCCTTCATCAAGAGTTCATTCACCATTTCAAGTGACGAGAAGCTATTTCACTTTAATTGTATTGCATCACTTTTTACTATAAGAAATACAATGGCAGAAAACATTTGGGGGAGTATGCATTCTGAATATAAGACTATCATTTCTAAAATACTATTTAAGAATCCTAATATTATTAAACTTTCAGTACATGCATGAAAATGAAAAATGACTAGCAATATTTTTCAAGCAGAAAAATCTCACAAAATTCCTGTAGGATAGATAAATTAACTAATATTTATTAAGATATGCCCTCAAAACTAACTTGTAAAAATGTTTTCTTAATGCTGAACATTTATTCTATAATATTATTTGCATTATCTTAATATTTCATACATTTTACAAAAGTAAATTTCAATGACTACATATGAAATATCCATTTTGAATGTGGAGCTAAATCAGTTTTATTAGAAAACACATTTTAGTAAGCTTAAAAGCCAATGCTTGTGCTTTAATTATTATTTTAAACCTTGCTAACCATTACTTTAGTGAATGTTTCCCAAGTACTTTATGCACCATTCAAATTTTTAAAATATTTTATATACACAACACTGCTTTATCACTTTTCATAAGTCTACTTATAAAAAAGTGTAGTCATAAAATTAATGTTTCTAAGGAGACTAATTTCTTAGTCACTTTATACCTTTTACTAATTAAATGCTATTTCTCATACATTAATAATCTTTTTTTAATCATACAATTTCTCCAGATGCGATAACAAGTAAAAGTTACCTATTAATTACTTTGTTCAATGTTGTTTTAATTGCTCATTCTCATATCTCTCATACATGTCTTTCAAAAGTACAACCACCACAGAGTTTAAGAACTTAGAGATCCTCACTTTTTTTCAGACTCCTAATAGAATGGATGGTCTACAAACTTGAATTCCATTAGAAAAAATTTGCCCTTCCTTTTTAAATCTTAAACATAATTAATATTTAGATTATCAAATCACATGCTACTTTTTAAAATAAGTTTCAAAGTTAGAATTAAACAATCATAGATTTCCTTCACAAAGCCATATTTTAAACATATACACATATGAAAAATACAGATTTTTAATAGTTTCTTTACTGATGATAATGTTTTTCTATATATAATTTAAATATTTTTCATAAACATAGCCTCATTAATCTTTGCAGTGTCCCCAAAAGTAATTATGTATGCATGATTTCCATTTTAAAGGTTATAAACTAACCTGTGGAAACTGTCATGGGATTCATTTTGTTTCTCATGTTACAGCTATGACTCACTAGACTTCAAATGTATTATAGGCATAGAATTTATTTCATCATTCTTTTAGTTTATCCCCCCAAAGTTCAAAGAAAATTCAGTCTAGTGTGACTAAAAAAAAAAAAAAAAAAAAGTTTCAAAGCCAGAAAGCCGGGCTTTGATACATAGTTGTCCCATTTGGGCAAATCATTTAACCTCTCCAAGTTTGCATCTGGCCAAACACCTGCTCTCTTCACAGCACAGTGCTGTAAGGCTTAAATGAAAAAACTCTGTAAATATGTCTTATAAACTGCAGCTCCTATACAAGAATTAGTTGTTATGTTTTGCATATATGTCCACTTGACACTTTCTTTGAAGCAAAAATTGAATATTATTATGTTGCATTCTTCAAGTCATAGTAGTGGTATATCAGCTATATACATTCATGAATGAATGCACTGAACATTTACAGTGTGTCAGGCCCTGCCCTATACCTGTGTTGATAGGTGACATTTCAAATATTGTTATAAGGCAGGCCTGAAATCACTAAAAACCAGAAGGAAGAAAGGATACAAGCTTGTTTCCTCAAAAGATTAAAAAATTAAATATCCATAAGATCTAGCAATTCCACTTCTGAGAATATATTTGGAGGAAATGAAAAGAGAATGCTGAAGAGATATATGTACCCCCATGTTCATTTCAGTGTTATCTACACTAGGCAACATATAGAAACAAACTAAATGTCCATCAAGGAATGAATGGATAAAAACTATGGGAAATATATTATACATACACTAGAGGCTCAGTGCACAAATTAGTGCACAGGTGGGGTCCCTCAGCCTACCAGGTGATTGGGGCAGTTTTGCCCAGGCCCAATTGGGGCCCACCTGTGGGAGTGGGATGTTGGCTGGCCATGGGGAGGGGCTGCAAGAGGTTGACTGTGGGAGCGCAATATACACCAGGGGGAAGCTTATGTATTGAACATCTGCCCTCTGGTGGTTAGTGCGCATCATAACAACTGATCAACTCATCATAATGGTCATTTTTGAACACTATTCAGCTAAGAAAATAGGACATCTTGCCAGTTGTGATAATGTGGACTGGATTGGTCTTGAGGACAATATGCTAAGTAAGATAAGTTAGAAAGAGAAAGACAAACGCAGTATAATAACATCTATGTGTAGAATCCCAAAAGCCAAACTCATAAAACAGAGAGTAAAACTGTGGTTATCAGGGCCTGGGGGGTGAGGGATCAGAGAGATATTGTTGAAAGGTACAAACATGCAATGAGTACTAAATACGTCTGAAGGTTCTAATGCACAGAATAGTGAATATAGTCAACATTGTTTTATTATAATCATCAAACTTACTAAGGAAAGATCTTAATTATTCCAACCACTAAAAAGGGATAATTATGTGATGTGATAGAGATTAATAATAATATTATAAATATATAAATGTGTTATATTGATTCAACATGTTTATTTTAAATTACTTAGTATTATATGTCAAATATATTTGTTTTAAAATTTTTAAAAGTATATTGTATATTAGAAAATTGAAGCACAGAAAATTAAACCACAAAGGTTCAATTTATTCTAAGTTAGGGTGGTCACTCACATTAATAAGATAAATAAAAAATATCATCCATGAAATAGAAAAAAAATTATTAAAATAAGAAATGGTTCATAACTAAAACTCAACAAACTAGGAATACAGGTGAACTTATTTTCTTGATTTGGTAAGTGGTTTCTGCAAGTACCAATAGCAAACATTTTAGATAATGGCAAAATATTAAAAGGTCTAATTCAGTAATTAGTTGTGAGACAATGATGTTTGCTCTTATCCTTTTACTAAACATATTACTTAATGTCCTAGTCACAAGCATAAAAGGTCTGAGAATTCAAATGTAATCCTTAAAACTATAATTATAGCAGCCATCATTATACACTTGAAAGATCAAAAAAATCTACTGTCAAATTATTAGAATTAATAAGTGGATTTAATGAAAATTTTGAAATCCGAAAATACACACATAAATACACATAGCAAATTATATATTTATGTTAATGTTACATTGCAAGGAAACTAAGTTCAATGATATTACATGATATAGTCAACATACTGTCCCTCACTTGCTATACGTAATCCCATAATGTATAAGATTGCAGTAAGTGCTTTAATGCATTGTTTATTCAGTCTGCATGCTTAAATCTGTGATGTGCCATTTTATATGTGCATAATTTTTACTGAAGAAACTTCTGCTTTAAGTATATCATATTACTAGAGGTCTGGTGCATGAATTCATGCACAGGTGGGGTCCCTCTGGGTGACCTGCAGGGATCAGCCAAAACCCACAGTCCAACACTGACTGCAGCTCCTACCTGCTGTTCCTACTCTTCCCGACCCCACTGTGCCTGCCATGGGCTCACGCCCAATCAGTCCCAATCAGGGGAGGCTCACACTGTGTCTGGCAACCTCCCAAGGGGAGTGGTCTGTGGAATTGGGCTGAAACTGGCTCTCCGACATCCCCTGAGGGGTCCCAGATTCTGAAAGGGTACAGTCCAGGCTGAGGGACCCCCTAACCCCCCCAGTAGTCAGTGCATGTCATAGTGAGCAGTTTAGCAGCCTTAGCATATCATTAGCATACTACAATTTGATTGGTTGTTTGCTTGTTCTGTTGTTTGGTCTATTTGCATATTACCTTTTTATTATATAAGATAAGTCTAGTGCCTCATTTCAGTGGTGGTATTTAGTAGGCACTCAAACTATCTACTGATTGAATGACAGTAAATTACTATAATGTTTTCCCAGACTCTAAAATATTTTAAATCTATGTTCCTATTCAAATTATCTTTCATTGAAAGCTGGATGATTTTTAATTTTTGAGAGATAAAATTATTAAATGCATTTTCTCTTTAAACTTTCTCTTTAAACAACATCATCTATCCAGTTTCTTTTCCAATTAAGTAAACTGAGCAAATTAATATATATATATATATATATATATATATATATATATATATATATATGTATATATGCATCCCTTTGTTACTGATATATAAAATCACTGCTCAGAGTAGACAGAAGCAATATGGTATTGCTAAACAAGATGCACAAATTTATTATAAACCAACTGGCTTCAAACTTCAGCATAAATTTGACACAAATACTTATTATCTAAGGCAAGTTATTTAACCTTTCTAAGCCTCAATTTACACACTTAAAATGGGAAAACAATATCTATCTCTAAAGGTCACTGTAAAAATTAAAATATGATATGCTAATTTATTTTCATAATGCTTAGCACATGCAAAGTGTTTAATTATTATTATTACAAATAAGTGTCTGCACAATTCCTTCAAACAGGAAAACTTCAAAATTTCTAAATAAGAAGAGCATAGGCAGAGATATCTGGTTGTAATAACAATTCTAACAAATGTGTTCTGAAATTATAGTAACAAGTAAGAGTACCTTTTTTAGTTCAGAGTATTTTTTTTATTTGACATGTCTTGGGCATAGTGGGTAATGGAGAATATGGGGAGTGTTAATAGTCCTCCATTGACATTGTGCAATTTTCCTCCCGGGTGTGATGAATTTCCTACTCAATTAAGAGTTTATAGCAGAAGAAAAAAATATTGCCTTTGAAACCAAGTTAAAAGGCATCTGCTAAGTTCTACAAAGTTTTACCAAGAATATTGAAGGCATTTGTTAATTGCCATAGTTTCATTACTGTACAATATTTGAAATATGTTGGCTTTTATTAGGCAATATGTTGTCCTTTATTGGCATTAGTCTATAACATGGGTGTTAGCAAAAAAGGAAAAAAAGCCAAGCCAGTATAGCTCAGTTGATTGAAGATCAATCAGCCCCTGCACCAAGAGGTCACCTGTTTGATTCTCGGTCAGGACACATGCTAGGTTGTGTTCTCTCTCTCTCTCTCTCTCTCTCTCTCTCTCTCTCTCTCTCTCTCTCTCTCTCTCTCTCTCTCTCTCTCTCTCTATATATATATATATATATATATATTTTATATATATATTTAAAAAAGGAAAATAAATTTGGCAAATCACAATGCAGATAACTAAAAATCTTTAACTTTTTATACAAAATGTAAAATTAGGTTTGTATAAGACTCAAAATTATATTATTTTAAAAAGTGTTACTTCTTCAAGATTGACAGAGAATTGAAGTAACTTAATATTACCGAGATTATGGTAAAACAGAGGGAATATGTGCTCATTGTCTCTCAAGATTCACTGGCTCTGTCTTTGCCTAACAAAATCACAAAATTATAATATAATTAGAATCTCAAAGAAATATAAATAAAGACACTTAAGAAATCAATGTTTGAATTGCTTCTGGAATTGTGTAAGCCCTGGAGATAGAGCAACAGAGAACCTGAGAGCATTGTCTTTCTGAAATTTAGTCAGCTCTCAAAACATAACATGTCAACAATTTCTGATCTGGTGTTCATGAAGGCGAGTGGGACAGTCTTTATTCAGTGCTTCAGCTTTGTTCTGAAACAAATTATTTACAATACAAAAGAAAAGAAAAGAAAAGAAAAGAAAAGAAAAGAAAAGAAAAGAAAAGAAAGGAAAGGAAAGGAAAGGAAAAAAGGAAAGGAAAAAAGGAAAGGAAAGGAAAGGAAAGGAAAGGGAAGGGAAGGGAAGGAAAGGAAAGCAGGAAAAGGAAATGCAAGTACAGAAATGGCAGGAATGAAAAGACCTGACATGAAGGCCCGTCCCAGGACAAGTGACCCGGAGTTCCATGGTCCCTTCGATTCACTTCCCTGTCACATTCCCAGTCCCTCTCCTTCGTTTCTTCTGTATTTATTGCTGTCGTTCTTGCGTGTCTTTTCTTCTTGTGCTTTCGCCTCATTCCGACCACTCCCTCCTCCCCCATAACCGACGCACTCCCTCCCTGCAGAAGCAAATAACGGCAAGCAAGAGCCAGAAGTCTGAAAGAGATTGTTTTACAAGAGCTCTTCTGGTACCAGAATTTTTACCTAGTAACATAGTTCTTTAGAATCTTCCAATTATAAGGTGCAAAAGAAGAATTTAGAAGCTGAGAGTATTATTGTTCTGAAGATAATATGATTCCCAATGTTTATAGGTGCTAATATAATTACAGGAGTTTTGACTTCATTTTATAGACTTGTTTAGAAAGTTGGGGCTGCTAACAATCAGAATTTGCATTTGCGTATGAAAGCCTGAAATTTGGTGGTATTTTTGTTTGTTTGTTTTGCTTGTTTGCTTGCTTGTTAAAAACATAGAGCTACAAATTGAGAGGCTGATAGAATCTTTTCAACAAATTCTAACTGCAACTTGGTTTTAAGGAGTCCTAAAATATGAATTCTGATATAGAGTTTCTAAAACTCCAAGTGATGCAAGTGCTCTCTGTCTAACAATATGTAACTGCAAAAATCAACAGGGGGACTTGGGATAGCAACTGATTATGTGATTTAATCAACAAGAGTTCGTAAGAGCTTAACATGCTAGCTGCTGTAAATATACAATGGAAGTTTAAGATAAATCACTAATGTTCTAAGAATTTAAGAAGTTTACTTGGAAATCCATATAAAATAAATACATTATATAGAACAACATAACAACCCATTGGATAATTAAAGTGTTCCTGGAAGAATTTCAGGGGAAGATAATGTTTAATAGATATTTTGCTAATTAGGAAAGAACTCTAGGAAGGGATGAACTAGGGACTGGCCTATTGTTCTGGGTGAGGTTTATTTAGGGGGAAAAATTTGGTGAGAACATTGCAAGTAAGAATTGCGTGATGAATGAAGACACATAATGAGAAAGAACATAATTACAGCTACTGAGTGTGCAAACATTCCCAAAGTACGAGCTGAGAATCCTTGCCCCATGTTGTATCAGAATTTCTATTTACATAATCCTACTCAGTATATATTTGTCTTCAAGGCTCAGATTTTTATAGTATTTTTCATTTAAGGATATAAATGTGAGAACAAATGTGAATAAAATAAAATGTATTGTCTAAGCACATTGTTTAAGAGGCTGTATTTTGTCAAGAGTATCACAATACAAGCATATATGGAAATGAATACATGGAAAATAGGAGTGTATATGATTGAGAAAGTTTTATGCTACAGAGCTCAAACTCAGTTTCTATAGTGTATTCTTTTTTAAGATAGACTATGACATTTTGTAGAATAGTGGACAATTTTTTTTCTCACTGAGGAGAGGCCTCTAAATCATTTAGCTTATCACTTCACAGAGTTATCAGACACTGGATGAGCACACTTTATTTCAGTTATTGCTAAACTAAAATTTAAAAAGATCTGGAGGGAAATCCAGTCCACCTGTAGTCAATAGTTTGTAAGAGCCATTACTAGTAATCAGATAAGAACATATTTGATAAACTCAGTCTTATAATGAATTGCTCTGCTATCAAATTTCTCTCTTTCCTTGATCTAGAATTGAAATTTTAAAAATGTATTGATTTCAATATTTCTGCTGGTAGCTTCCCTTATAGTATTCTACCCCCCCACACATATTTCCTATTGTCTTAAGTAAATACCATTCATTATTAACCACCAAAATTCCATATTGTATAACCTCTTTGGAAAGTACTGTAATCCCCTAATAAAAGCCTAATATGCAAATCGACTGAATGGTGGAACAATTGGTCACAAAGTCTGGTTGCTTGATGTGCACTGACCACCAGGGGGCAGATGCTCAATGCAGGAGCTCCCCCCAGCCTGCAGGACCCAACCAGCAGCAGCGGTGGGCAGCGGGACCTATGAGCAGGCAATGCCAGTGGGGGCCCCCAATCGCCCTGCTGGTCACCTAACAGATTGGCCCTGATCGTTGGCTAGGTCTAGGGACCCTACCCGTGTACAAATTTCATGCACTGGGCCTCTTCTTATTCAATAATTATGCTATATTGATTCAAATATCGGACACCTTATTGGACTTCCAAGATGCCTTTGCATTGATTGGCAACAACAGATAGATACTGCAAAATAATTACAAATAAGAAATCACTAAAAGGAAATCTGTAATTCTTATTCTACCTTGCTACACAGTCACGCCAAAGCTCACACTGCTTAGGTCTTTAAGCACATCTGAACCTGCATGCATCAGCATGTTTTGTCAAGCTTTACTGAAGCCCACAGAGCATGGTGGGATCCAAGCCACATCAGTGGCAGCACAGTTCATTCCCTAATGCCACTTCAGAAGACCACCCAGATGCCTATCATTGAAAGTGATCCCTGCTCCAGCATCACATAGCCCTGGCCAGGGAGCTGGCACCCTGCTCAGTTATACTCTATTTTTCTTGAGCTGATTTTGCTTTGAATTATCTCTTCTCAAAGCTATAGCCGATGTCTTGTTAAATAAAACCAACAATATTGGGGGTAGTCCTCCTGAATTATAGAAATAAAAGTGTAAATAATGGTGTATTCAAGTTTACTTTTCTTTCAAAATCTTGCATCTAAATCTATGTTTATCTCACCATAGATTTCAATTTAAAAAAAATAAAATAAAATAAAAAGGTGCATTCTTCCTGGAGCTACATGCAATTACCTTGTGAAGTTAGGAAACAAATTTGCACAAGAATGCTGTATTTAATGATTCACATTGTAAAAGCCCTGTTGGATCCCAAGTTAAGATCACAGGGTCATTTCAATACAGGTACTTCATAATTCTTGAACACCCAGAAACCACAACACAAAACAAAGGTGTTAAAAATGATCCTCAGTGATCATTCCAATCACCTATTGTTTTCTTCTCGTACACTGAAGCCACCTCTAAAAGGGGGCTATGTTCAAATTGTCCTGGGATACCATCACTTCTCAATATATTTAGTTCCTAAAATTTCATCATCTGCACTAAATGGGATTTCTTACTTTAAAAGATAGAATTTCAGCCAGTCCTCTTCAGCCCCAGTACTCATGGAAATGCGTAAGACTTAATGAGCAGCTGATTAAACTTGTTATTTAGCCTTTTCTCAGTCTTCTTTTCTATTCTTAGATATTATAAATGTCCATATTGAGAGCATGGGCCAGCAGATCTTTTTCATATCTGTCCTTTGCCTTTTACAGCATGTCCTTGCCGGCTGTCCTCTTTTCAAATTTTGTTTTCTTCTGAATGGGTTATTGCACTGATGGCTTTTGGCAGCTGCCGAGTGCTAAACCTGCATATAAAATCAATCTGTGGGGCCAGAGTCACAAAACAGGGGCTACTTGAAATGATTTTTTTTCCAGCTTTCTGGTTACTGTCATATTAGAGTTTTAGTGCAATGGGCAAGGACAATAATTCGCTTTACTTTCTGAGAAATCTTTACTTTCAAGGGCCACTGCTTGATTAAATTCTTTCCAAATTATCATCCTGAATTTATGCAGCCCATATAGCAATTAAAGATTCTCCTCTTACTCAAAATACGTGGAGTAAAGACTAAGCCTGAGTTTTCTGCACCAAATTTTGCATTAATGTATGAAAAGTTAGTAAGATATTATAGCACACTCATTATTTTCCCATACAGTGGAAGTATTAGTAGGAGCTATTTCAGTGTCTTCCTTTTGTATATTATCCTAATTCATCTAAAAAATAATAGCTCTGTTTCACTGCAGTTAAGACAATGAGTTTTGGTGTCAACCCAATCTAGCTTTACTTCCCAGCTCTCTCTGAGGGAAAGAAGGAATGCACTTGACTCAATTACTTGAGTGATATCTATACCTCATTACATTTATATATAAAATATAATGATAATTTCTACCTTAGAAGAATAACATGAAGATAAAAAATAAGTTAATAATATATACATAATGCAGGTAGCACAATACATGACACAAAGGAAACTCTCAAAATATGTCATTCATTTATGACTAATTCTAATAATTTTTGCATTTGTTGTTCATTAGCATGAGAATGTTGTTCCTGAGAAACTCACCCTATTGCAACCATCTGTCTCTCTGAACAACAGAAATTTAAAATGTCCCAGAATAGTAAAAATAATAAACAATATTTAAGAACATAATGAGAACAGACAATTTTTAAACATACAATTTCTCAAATAGTGTTTTGTTACCCTTATCTTTACTGTTTTTGCCAAACTTAATGGCATAAGGCAACAAACATTCAATTACAATTACAAAATCCATAGAGAATATATCTGCAAAAGTACAGTAGGGTTAACTCTTTGCTTTTCAATGTTTGGGGACTCAGCTGGAAAGACTTAAATAATGGGAGGATATAATACCTGTATGGAGGTGCCACTCTCAAGAAGTTGTTTGCATTCATAAGTATGGCTGAACTGGGACTTTTAACCAAAGCATTGAAACACACCTCTCCATGTAGTTTGGATTCTGCACAGCATGGTGGCTGTATTATGACAGAGAACTACTATGGAGCAAGTATTTCAAAAGAATCAAGTGGAAGTTGCTTTACCTTTCCTGATCTAGCCTTGAAGTCACATAGTGATCACTCAGTTGCACTCTCTTGGCTCAGAGTAGTCACAATCCTTTCAGATTCAAGAGAAAGAAACACCATCTTTCTTTGCAAAAAATAGTTAAATAATTTTTAGGTTCTATTTTAATATACCACATTTTCCCTGGCTAGTATGGCTGTTGGTCAGAGCATCCTTCAGTACACTAAAAGGTCATATCTTCCTTTCATTTGTGTCTTCAAATAATTCTTAACATGGAACTATTCTTATACTTTGCTAATTCATTCAATAAGCTTAACTGTTCAGCAGTCTCTTTAAACAGAAGTGCATGTGCACTGGCAACAATAGTTAACAACTTTAAAAATGAGGACTAGTTTAAGAGATTAGGAAATGTGTGATACATACCAATGTACATTTCAAGACAGCCTAACTAAACCAAGACCTCCCCGAAAAAAAAGATTAAAAATGGGAATATAATTATCTTCTTACTTAACAAGCCAGGAATAACTAATTCATAAATGTACTGCAGTTTTGGAATCAGAAAAAGTCTATTTGTTACTATCAGATACTTAAAATGAATGCAGACTTCAAATACTGGATAGCTGAATCTATCATCCACCTTGAGATAAAATATTTTCCCTGTATTTGATTTGAGACATTTATGAGGTACTAAAGCATCATTGAATTGTCTTTGTATTTTTGAAATAGTCTGTCATGCTAAATTTGGAGAAGGCAAGATTTTATTAAAGCAGTTAATCCTTTTATCTTTCATTCAAAAATTATCTCTTGAACACCTACTTCCTATAATCCCAGATGCTATGTATAGAATGATACATAGGACACAAGAGATTGACACAAAATATTCAAAGTGATAAAAAGCAAGGGCCTACAATCAAGATTATTCTACCCAGAAAAGCTATCTATAATAACAAAAGCATAATATGCTAATTAGATGGGACAGATGAACGACCTTCCAGATGTCATTACAAATGACCTTCGGGATGAAGCTGCGGCAGTAGCGGCCAAGGCAGGGGCCTTGGGATGATCAAGCAGGCAGGCAGGCAGAAGGGTTAGGGGTGATTAGGCAGGCAGGCAGAGGTGGTTAGGGGATAGCAGGAGAGATCAGGCAGGCAGGCAGAGGTGGTTAGAGGCTAGCAGTTAGGAGAGATCAGGCAGGCAGGCAGAGGTGGTTAGGGACTAGCAGTTAGGAGCTATCAGGCAGGCAGGCAGGTGAGTGGTTAGGAGTCATCAGTCCCAGATTGCAAGAAGGATGTCCAATTGGTGGTTTAGGCCTGATCCCACAGGGATTGCTGTGGGTTAGGACCTAACCCACCAGTTGGACATCCCCCTAAAGATTCCCAGATTGTGAGAGGGTGCAGGCCGGGCTGAGGAACTACTCCCCATGCTCAAATTTCATGCACCAGACCTCTAGTCATTTATAATTGAAGGACAGATAAAGAGCTTCCCAGGCAAGCAAAAGCTAAAGGAGTTTACCACCACTAAACCAGTATTATAAGAAATGTTAAAAAAAAAACTTCTTTAAGAATAAATAGAAAAAAGATAAAAAGTGTGAATGACAGCCCTGGCTGGTGTGGCTCAGATGGTTGGAGTATCATTCTATGCACTGAAGGGTTGTGGGTTTGATTTCCAGTCAAGGTGCATATCCAGATTATGGGTTAGATCCCCAGTCAGAACACATGCAATTTCTCTCTCACATCAATGTTTCTGTCTCTCTTCTTCTTTATCAATAAAAGCACATACTCAGATAAGTCCATATGCAACAACATGGTTGGACCTAGAGGTGATTATGTTGAGTGAAATAAGTAAAAAGAGAAAAACAAATGCCATATGATTTCAATTATATGTGGAATCTAAAAGAAAAATGAAATAAATGAACAAGTAGAACAGAAACTGACTCATAGATACAAAGAACATTTTGAAGGTTGCCAGATGGAGGGGGACTGGATGGATGGGCGAAAAAGATAAAGGGATTAAGAATTACAAAATAGGCCCTAACTGGGTTGGCTCAGTGAATAGAGCATTGGCCTGCAGACTGAAAGGTCCCAGGTTCAATTCCTGTCAAGGACATGTACCTTGGTTGTGAGCACATCCCCAGTAGGGAGTATACAGGAGGCAGCTGATAGATGTTTCTCTCTCGTCAATGTTTCTAACTCTCTATCCTTCTCCCTTCCTCTCTGTAAAAAAATCAATAAAATATATTTAAAAAATAAATAATTACAAAATGGTAGTTACAGAATAGTCATGGAGATCTAAAGTATCCTATAGCATAGGGGATATAATCAATAATATAGTAGCTATGTATGGTGTCAGATGGGTACTAGATTTATTGGGGTAAACAAGTCATAAGTTATATAAATGTCTAATCACTGGGTTGTAAACCTGAAACTAATATAATATTATGTCAACAGTAATTGAAAAATAAAAAATATATTACTTTTAAAATTGCATTCCCCTTACCTAATGAATAAGTTTTAAATTAATCAATGTATTTAAAATTTTTCATTATGTGATTCTGACCTTACATTTTCATTGCCTATTCTTTCCATGTATTTATTATTTTATTCAAATGAACAGAATGAACTATTGCAACTATTGAATTTCATCCCACATTTATGCATTTGCTCATGCAGTTCCTTTTGCCCTGACATGGTCACATGGCCAAATTCTTCCCATAAAGTTACCAGTTATAGTGTAATTATTTGAAAACATGACATTTCCTTTTCTAGATCTAAATGGTGCACAGTAAACATCACAAATATATAAAGACAAAAGGAAAAGTCAGGGAGAGAAGCAAAAGGAGAAGTGTAGGGAGATTAAGGGAAGAAGACAAAGAAAGAGAATGGGCAAAGAAACATAGAGGATGAACAGCAGAAAAGAAAGGTAGTACTTTGTCTTTTAAAGGGGCAGATGGGAAAAAAAATTCAGGATAATCTACTTTAAAAAAAGATTAGGAACACTTTATGGCATCTCTACTAAAGTTAAAGACCATTATCACTTTGTACTTTGGCCAAGACAGAAATAAAATGGGAATCTTTATAAGTGAACTTTGAAATACATTCCTATTAATTAATACACTTTTGTCCTTGAAGCTGAAATTGTACTCAATAAACCATTTTATTTCCTCTTGAGCTATTTTAAGCAGTATTACTGAGCCCTGTGTTGCTCATTAAGAAATTTAGGAAGAGAAGTAAAGGGCTTAAAGAAAGATTACTCTAGATGCAGTAAAGAGTTAGAACCATAGCCAGCTGATGATGTTCAGCAGACCCAGACAAAATGCATCTTCTCTAGGAATGTCCCATACCCTGGTCAGCTGGCACAGCAATCTTTGCCATGTCTGAATTCTTCTGAGCAGCACTCAGAAAGGCAAATGAAAATTTTAATTTCAAATATTGCCCCAGTTTTAACTTAGAGAGAATTTATTAGAAATCAGCACAATATCAGTTTGAATGCCAATAGATCCTTGAATTTCCTAGTTGTATCCTAAGGCAAAGTAGAGTCCTAGTAATAATCCCACATTAATACAGAATCCCTGGCTTGAGGAGTAGCCTCCATCAGATTTTTTAGACCCTGAGACAGACATCCTCCAAGTCAGCAAGTTGAACTCTGGCCAAGGATGATCCTGTTGTAAGCATCTCAGACAGATCCATTGACAATTACTTTAAACTGTTTGCAAAAGTTAAAAAACACATTTGGCAAGCAGTCACCAAGATCATGATAACACAATGGAATATTACTTTCATCTGAAGTTTTCTTTTGCATACTCATAATTTCATCTGGTTTTAGCCTTATTTTTTTTTTCAGAACTGAAGCCTGCTCACTTGCAATAATTGATGATGCTGAAAGAAGTCATTTCATCAAAATCCAGAACAGCTGTGGTTTTACATTTGCTAACTTTCTCATTCCTGCCATTATCCAGTTGGTCAAACATTTCAAAATGGTTGGACTGTTTCTATCAAGTGGCTTTTGAGCATTTTTATTAGGAAGTGTCCACTTTGCCATTATCTTCCTACCATGCCTGCCTGAACCCTCGTGAGTTGCATAAAACACTACACAGCCCATAGTATTGTAGTAGAGTAGCTGATGATTCTGAATCCATCCAACTCAGCATTCCGGGTTACCAAAGGTCACCACACATCTTTATTGTGTCCTGTTCATGTCATGTTCGCTTGCTAGGACCTGGAGTGGAATGGAAATAATATGGGATTGGTAGGCAGAAAATTTGAATTTGAGAATTAGCTCTATTGTTTGCTCTTTTAAAAAGCTGCCAGATCTCTGCCTCCAGTTCCTAACCTATAAATGGGAGGACAAAATGTTAAAGTCATTAATTCCTCATGTCAGTGTGGAAAGGTAAGATAATGGACATGAGATGGCTTTTCAAATAATTTTTTTTCAAAATCTTTAAAAACTTTTGCACTAAGTAGCTAAATTAAGTAACTAAAGTACTGAAAATTTATGAGCTGTGTTTCTGAACCAGCATAACCTAACCTTAGGTAAATTACCAGGGTTAATTATGAAGAAAGAAGTTATACTCTATTTTCTATTTCAGGGTATCATTATTTTTTTTTAATTTTTTCCCGTGGGAGACTTGCCAAGCCAAAACAGATGGTGTTGGTTAAAAAATAAAAGTAATTTAATAAAGTCAACCTCATGTCGTTTATAACCCATTTTAAAAGCACAAAGCATAAAACCATTTTACTCTTACCAGTGGCATCAGGTCACTGCTTCACCAAAAAAGTCAACTTAGAAGGACTTGTAATTTCATAGCCTCTTCTCAAAATAAATAAATAAATAAATAAATAAATAAATAAATAAAATACTTTAGTCAGTAAGGCCCTTTTGAACGGGGAAAATGTTAAGCAAAGAAAGGTTTCCAATTCTATTCTAATGCTTAAAATAGAGTGGTTGACTTGACATCAAGGACAAAATGCATTTCAAACAGAATATCAAAACTTTAAAGAAATTCTGTTACAAAACTTCCCAAATCTCCTTTCCCCGCAATACTTTGTAACCAAGCAATGATTCAATTTCTCTTTGTCATGTTGCACCCATCAAGTGGGAATGGGAGCTGTTTGGTGAGACTGTCTCTGGTCCTTAGTGATTGCATTGCCCCTCATTCTAATGCTTTGTTCCAGGTGGAAATGACTTTCAGAATCTAGCTAGAAAATAAGGCCCCAAAGTAGTAGTGAGACCTGTTCAAACTGTGTAGAGTCGACAAACACATAAGGAGATCATTGAATCCAAGTGACTTAGTTAAGAGGCAACAACTGTCTGCAACGAACTCTAACACCTTTTCTTCCAGAGCAATGTAACAAACTGCAAGGTGTTCTTAAAAGAGAAGACCACAAACAGGAAAACACTCAGTGTAATCATCTCTAGGTCCATCCAAGCTGTCACAAAAGGTGATATCTCCATGAACAAAACAGAATCAGAGCCCTAGCTGGTGCTGTTCAGTGGCTGGAGCATCATCCTATACACCAAAAAAGGTTGCAGGTTAGATTCCAGGTCAGGGGATATACTGAGGTTGAATCCTTGGTTGCTGCACATGCAGGAGACAGCCTATCAATGTTTCTTTTTTTCTCCCTCCCTCTAACTAAAAATCAGTTAAACAAAAAACAAGCAAACAAACAGAGAAATGGTATAGGGAACAGACTGACAGCTAGAAGGGAGGTTTCATTTGGATGAAAGAAGGTAAAGAGATTAAGCAAAACACACACACACACACACACACACACCACACCACACACAGGACACCATACAACACAAAACACATAGATACAGAGAAGAGTTACATTCAGAGGGAAAGGGAGGTGGATAGATGGAGATAAGCAAAGGGATATGGAAAGAGACTTTGCTTGAGGTTATTGGCCCATAGTACAGTGTGTAGATGATGTTTTATTAAATTGTACACTTGAAACCTGTATGGTTTTGCAAGACAATGTCACTTCAATAAATTCAAAAAAGTAAAAATTAAATATATATATAATGCAAACCTGCCCAAAAGAAAAAAAAACACCCAGGATACAAACTTGATGTTGTTGCTATTAATATAAAGGCTATTTCTTCTTCAAATCTTTTTGAGAAAGGTACATTTTAGGGATGATATGAATTATTTCAACATATGGAAATTTGAAATGTTACTTTTCCTAAGACTCATTTTTCAGCAAAATGTGACTAAAACAGATCAGCATAAAAACATTTAACTGCGTTGTCCTGGCCAGGTTGGTTCAGTGGGTAGAGCATTGGCCTGCAGACTAAAGGCTCCTAGTTTCGATTCCAGTCAAGGGCACATGCCCAGGTTGTGGGCTCAATTAATCCCCAGCAGAGGACATGCAGAAGGCAGCCAATCAATGATTCTCTCTCATCATGGATGTTTCTATCTCTCTGTCTCTTCCTTCCTATCTGAAATTATATATATATATATATATATATATATATATATATATATATATATATATATAATTTAACTGTGGCAAGCATGAGATTGAGCTCTGAATTCTCTTTCTCTCTCTCTCTCTCCCTCTCTCTCTCTCTCTCTCTCTCTCTCTCTCTCTCTCTCTCTCTCCCTATACTTGAATGTGTGTCTGTGTATGTACATATATGCACACATATTATATATCTGAATTATATGTGTAATGTACATATGTATTATATTATATATAATGTTACATCTCTGAAAATCTTCCTTGAACACATTAACAGTTTACTATTAGAGACTCAATATCATCCATGCATATCTAGAATACATAATAGTCATAGCCAATCTTTTCAGGAGCAGGGATAGATTTAAGGTAAAGTAGACAAGGGAAAAAAAAGTGACAGAGTAAAATATATATTAATCCCAGAACCTCACTTAATGACTTGTAATTTGTATGCTGCTTTGATGTCCTAGGGGCCTCAATCTTTTTTTAAAAGTAAATCTGAATAAGCCTTTTATAATTTGTTAAAGTGCAGGATGAGTAATGTTAGCAAGAGTTGAGGAAAACAAAACACTAGAAAGATATGTGGAGCTGTCAGTAATTCATCAGGGCCAGCCTATTTTAGCACCTAATAATTTTTTCTTTGTGCCTTCTTTCGAAGAGAACAAATCAGAACGCCAATGCAGTAAATTCTCACAGGGGAAACCATAATTCTATTGATGTGCTTCAAGATGGCTTTTTGTTTTCAATTCTGCAAAAGCAGATCAATAAAACTAATGCAGGTTCTCTCCTAAGATTTTTCTTCTACATTCATAGTTAGGATACTTGGTAACACTACTTTAACTGATTCAGTGCTGGCAGGCATATGGAGCAAGATTTTAAAGACAAGTGGGATATAAGAAGTAAAATCATAATAAATAAATAAAATATAGTGCTGAAGGAGGGGGGAGGGTTGGGTCATTTATTGATTCAACATGCAAACTCTTGGGTTATGCTACCTAGGTTTGAACTCTAGCTATGAGACTTCAGGAAGAGATTTGACCATTTTGTGTCTCATTTACTTCAAATATTAAATAAAGAGAATAAGAGGTCAGAGAATTACATGTAAATTTACTAATGTAAAAACTCTTGGACGTTCTAGCAAAATCTATGTGTTTAAGAAATGTTAGCTTTACATTATACTATGATGTGACTTTAATACTCTTGCTCTTTGAGCATATGTGCACATCCTAGACCATTCAAACAAAAACAAAAAAAATTATGTCTAAGGAAACAATAATTGATGTATTTGACCCTGGCTGAGTGGATAGCTTGGTTGGTTGGAACATTGTTCTGTGCACCAAAAAGTTGTGATTCGATTCTTGGTCAGGGCACATACCTAGGCTGTAGGTTGAATCCCCAGTTGGGGCCATTAATGTTTCACTCTCACATTGATATTTCTCTCTTTCTATCTTTCTCTCTCTCTGATAATCAATAAAAACTTATCCTCCAATGAGTAATTTTTTTAAATTAAAAAAAAAAATTTAAGGAAAAAAAAAAGAATCAATGTAGTATTTAAATGTAGATTTGGACAGAATCTGGGATATTGGCAAGGAAGTAGTTATGAGGGAAGAGGAGTTTACAGAGGTTTTTAAAAACACTTGTCTTAATTCTTATTTGCTATGCTTCAAAGAGCTAATGAAAGAGGAAAGTATAACTCACATGTTAACCAGGCCAAAGAGGCTGAAGGGGAATGTTGAAGCCGTTATAACTTTCAGCTGCTGACATTATTTTCTAACTAGAGGCCTGGCTCATGATATTCATGCACTGCGGTGTAAGGGCAGTCCCTCAGCCAGGCCTATGCCCTCTTGCAGTTGCAGTTCAGGACCCCTCAGGGAATGTCTGCCCAGGGGTCCTTAGTGCTGCTGTAGAGGCTGAAAATGCTTCCACCACCGCTATGGCACTTGCCAGCTGTGAGCCTGGCCTCTGGCTGAGTGACACTCTCCCAGTGGGAGCACACTGACCACCAGGGGCAGCTCCTGTGTTGAGTGCCTGCCCCCTGGTGGTAACGTGCATCATAGCAACCAGTCATTCTGCTGTTTGGTCAATTTGCATATTAGGCTTTTATGATATAGAATGCTAATTTAAGTTAAACTTAGTCTTCTTCAAAACAATCCTTATTTCTACTCTCAAACAGGAATGTACTCAGTCTTTTCTATCTACTGTATTCAAGTTTTTAACTTATTTTCCCATGATCTCTCCATGCACTCTCTGGAATGGCCCATGCCTTCCTCTCTGACAATACAGCAGTTAGGACACGCAGGTACCAGATCTGAAGCCTTCACTTACTAGCTGTAGAGCCTAGAGCACATAACGTATTGTCTGCCTGACACTTCACATGTGGCCTATGTCTTCACTTGTAAAAAAGTAATATTATTGCTACATTACTTTGTGGGAGGATTCAAAAAAGGTAATGCATGTAAAGTGGCTAGCATAGAAAAAGTGAATAGCAATTGCTAATACTATGATTACTATTTTGGTTTTTAACTTTATTTTGTTTTGTATCATTATTGTCAATATATCAGGTTCTTGCTGGACTTATGGTTTTCCTATTAAATCTATACTGAAGTACCTAAGCTTCAGCAACTATTCATTATTCTAAATTTCTAAAATCCTCATGTTCTATAACAGACAGCCAAGTTCTTAAACTTTTTCAAGATAGTAATTTGACATTTCTTGGATGCATCTGTGTGTGTTCCATTTGTCAGGTAGGTGTATTCATTCTTCTCATATATTCTTATAAATATAAAATATAAATATAAAATATGCTTATATTAAAAATAATTTATCCATAAATATAAAGTTGTGGACTATATAGCTTCATACTAATGCATGAAATTTCTCATTAGGATGTTGGTGGAAGGAAGGTGTTGTAAGGAATTAGGCTTAGTTGCAGCCTCAAGATTATAATTAGACTAGAGGCCTAGTGCACAAAATTCGTGCATGGGGGGGGGACAGTTTCCCTCAGCCCAGCCTGCACCCTCTCCAATCTGGGACCCAATTGAGGGATGTCTGACCGCACGTTAGGCCCGATTCCAGTGGGATTGGGCCTAAACGGGAGGTCAGGCATCCTTCTCATAATCCAGGACTACTGGCTTCCAACCGCTGGCCTGTCTGCCAGCTTGATTGCTCCTAACCGCTTCTTCCTACCAGCCTTATCACTCCCTAACCACTCCACTGCCAGCCTGATCAACACCTTACTGCTGCCCGGCTGGCCCAATTGCCCCTAAATGCTCTCCCCTGCAGGCCTGGTTACCCCTAACTGTCCTCCCTGCAGGCCTAATCACCTACAACTGTCCTCCCCTGCAGGCCTGGTCCTCCCACAGCCCACTGCCTTCCACTGCAGGCCTGGGTCCCCCTTAACTGTCCTCCACTGCAGGCCTGGTGCCCCCAACTGCCCTCCCCTGCAGGCCTGGTCCCCACATAACTGCCCTCACCTGTTGGCCTGGTCTCCCCCAACTGCCCTTCTCTGTTGACCTGATTACCCACAACTGCCTACAACTGCTCTCCCCTGCCAGCCATCTTGTGGCAGCCATCTTGTGTCCACATGGAGGCAGCCATCTTTGGCCACATGGGGGCGGCCATCTTGTGTCCTGGAGTGATGGTCAATTTGTATATTACTATTTTATTAGATAGGATGGAAGTGCAAATAATTTCATAACATAGTTAAATATAAAAATACAGTAGTGCATAATGTATGTTTATATACATAATGTATGTATATAACAAAGATCTCATCACCTTCACACAAGATAAACATGATTCAAAAGTCTGTATGCTATAAAAACTACATTTAATTACTTTATTTTTTCTGAAATTAATTTTAGAGCTGTGTAAAAGGGATTCCTTTAATTTTTATTATGTTAAAATATATTTGTCCATATCTTAGAATATTTTCCTCAGCAATTCATATCCTAGGGCTTACATTTAATACATTCAACCAAAGCTTCGACTTAAAACTTGATAATAGCTCCCATATGAGTGGTTCATAATACAACTGTGAAGTCAATGATATTTGAAGAGGAACTTGATAGTGGAAAAATTTACTAAGAAAATATTTTTTTAATCAATAGACTGTTTTTTAGAGAAGTTTTCAGTTTGCTGAAAAATTGAACAGTAAGTACATAGTTCCTATATATTCATTCCCTTTCCATGCATATTGACATTTTACTTTAGTGTAATAATAGTTGATATTGATATATTATTATTAAACAAGGTCCATATTTTACATCAGGGTATGCTCTGTGTGTATATTCCATAGATTTTGACAAGTGCACAATAAATGACTTGTCTCCACCATTGTAATAGCTTATGAAGTAGTTCCACAGTTCTAAAAATTCTCTGTGTTCCACCTTTTCATTTCTCTCTCTTTCCACACAAACCCCTGGCAACCACTGAGCTTTTAACTGACTTCCTAGTTTTTTGTTTTTTGTTTTCACCAAAATAGTATATAGTTAAAATTATAAAGTATGTAGCCTTAAACACACACACACACACACACACACACACACACACACACACAACACAACTTCTTTTACCTAGCAATATGCATTTAATATCCCTCCACATCTCTCCCTGGCTTATATAGCTCATTTGTTTTTATTGCAGAAGAATATGTCAGTATGTGATTGTGTTGCTGGTGGAAATAGCGTCCTTTCATAGAGTCTGGAGAAAAAAAATTCAGGGACCCCATGCATAGGCGGATGAGGTGCAGTGGTAAGATTTATTGGAGCAAAACAAAATTGTCCCCGGGTAACCAGTTCCTCACCTACAACCAAGTGGCTCATCTCCAAACTGTTGTGGAAGAAGTCCAGGTTCTGGGACCTCACTCAGACCCACATTTATCCTCACCAAGCCCCTGAGGGCTAACATCCAGAGAGGCAGAACTTCTCTGGGCTTCATTTCCCCATCTGCACATCCTCCACAAGGCCTGATGGTCTCCCTGACAGCACTATGCTTGTGTCCAAGCAGACCCTACAGAGAGGGAGCACTCAAATGAACAAGCTAATGCACAAAGTGTGCGACCAGATGGGCCTTCATTAAGCTTTGATTATATTACCTTGGGTTAGGGCGATAGCAGGCTTTCTTTCAAACTAACCAATCTGGTTCCTAATCTTTCACAGGCTTGTACTAAGTCCTCTGGCTAACCAATCCTTTTTTTCTGAATTTTCCCTTATCCACCCGATCCTTTTCCCAGATTTTCCCAAGGTAGACTTGGCCCCTTTATGTCAGTCACCATTTGGGCTTCTACTGCACAGGCTCCCATATTTTGCTACTTCATATCATTTCTACTGTGCTTGGGCTTACCTCCCCCTGCTCAATCTTGGTTTCTACTGCCAGGAAATGCAAGCTCCCCTGCTGTTTTATCTCTCCCTTGCAATCCAAGCCAATGTCCCCTTCTTCCCTGGGGAGATGGGAAATTGATTCTTCCTACCCACTTTGGGGATTAAGTTCCCTCAGAGGAGGATGTTGCTATCCCTGGAGAGACTGTAAATGCTGTGCCTTCTTGGTGAATTAGACTTAATGTCTAACTCACCTCCCTAGTTCATTTGGGTTAATGTCTGATTCCATTTACTCCTTCCTTTATTAATAACTAGAGGCCTGATGCAAGAAATTCATATACTGGGGAGGGGGAGGTGTGCATGGCCCTCAGTGCAGCCTGCACCCTCTTCAATCTGGGACCCCTCTAGGGAGGTCCAACTGCCCTTTCAGAATCCAGGACTGCTGGCTCCCAAATGCTCGCCTGCCTGATTGCCCTGCTTCTGCCAGCCAGCCTAATCGCCCCCTAACCATTCCCCTGCCAGCCTGATTGACATCTAACTGCTCCCCTGCCAGCCCAATTGTCCCTAAATGCCCTCCCCTACTGGCCTAGTCACCCCTAATTATCATCCCCTACAGGCCCAGTCACCTCCAACTGCCCTCCCCTGCAGGCTTGGTTCCCCCTCAACTGCTCTCACCTGCTGGCCTGATCGCCCACAATTGCCCTTCCCTGCCGGCCATCTTGTAGCAGCCATCTTGTGTCCACATGGGGGCAGCCATCTTGTGTGTCGAAGTGATGATCAATTTCCATATTACCTCTTTATTATATATATATATATAGGACTAGCTAGTTACCTATGCTAACATTGTATCAGAGTTTGTTCATTCACTTACTGAATGTTTCCAATTTGTCAAATGTCGATAAGGCTGCTATAAATATTTGTGTGCAGGTTTTTGTGAAAACATTCATTGTCAATTCATTTGAGTAAATGTCATGGAGCTGTATTAATTATGTATTCTCAACAGTGATAAATGAGAGTTCTATTGCTCTGCAACCTTGTCAGCATTTGTATGGTCAGGTTTTTGGATTTTAGCCATTCTAATGAGTACGTTTTTTTTTAATTTTCAACTCCCTAATGAAAAATTATGATGAACATCTTTTCATATGCTTGTCATCTGTTTATAGATTTTGATCAGGTATATGTTCAGATCCTTTGCTATTTTTAATTGAGTTGTTTGCTTACTTTTGTTGGGTTTTAATTCTTCTATGTATACTTTAGATATCAGTTATTTTTTTGTTTTGTTTTGTTTTGTTTTTTTACCATCACTGTTTTACAACAGCCTTTATCTTTTAGAATAGTTTAGAGTTACAAAAAATGAAAAGATTCACCAAGAGTTCCCATATTCCCTAAACCCAGTTTTCCTATTTTTAATATCTTGCATTAGTAAAAATAATTTAAAAAACTATAACTTTTAATAATCACTTGAAAAAATGAAAGTTGAACCAGTATTCAAACACTATTCATTTTTAGAAGAACAGAAGGAACCATGAGTGTCTGCCATTCAGCACACTGACTACTATTGTTTAGAGGCATTTTGCATTCATTGACCATCTAACTTTAATATTGTGAGAAATGGCTCACTTGTTCAAATTTCAAATGACGAACTAGGAGACAGAAGCATGGTGAAAATGAGACTTTTAATAACTCTCAAGAGGCATCCATTTTATAGGATCATAGAAGGAGCATAACCTATTTACTTAGACCTCCTCCAGTTTCTCATTGGCTGAGGACTATTTGGTCACCTATTTCCTAATAGGTTGCCTAGGTCTTCCTGCCTTCTATTCAGTTACTTAAAAAAAAAAAAAAAAAAATGGGAGGGGGCCTCCTCTAATTGCCTCCACCTCAGGAATCTTCCTCGGACATGTGCTATCAGACATGTGTATAGCTCTCATCCTCTCTCCCCACCCCCACATCCTTTCTGCTCTGAGGAAACTCAGCAGCTGCCTGGCCACATGCTGTTTCTTTTCTATGAAGATACATTAGAGGCATATTTCTTACAATAGCAATAATTACATCTCAACTAGTTTTTAACAATTTTCAAATGAGTATAATTTTTTTTAGAGTTGCAGTAATTGCTTTTCTGTTTCATTTATTTACTTATTTATTTATTATCATTATTATTTAATTTACCTTTGTTGTTGAAAGTATTACATATGTCCCCTTTTCCCCCCTTTAACCTATTCTAACAGACCCCCTCCTGCACCCCAAGTCTTCAGAACACTATTGTCTGTGTCCATGGGTTATGCATATATGCATATAAGTTCTTTGGTTGGTCTTTCCCAACTACCTGCATTCCCTCTGTGATTCATCAGACTTTCCCATGTTTCTACATCTCTGGATCTATTTTTCCCCCCAACATTTTATTTTGTTCTTACAATCCTCATGAGTGAGATCATGTGATACTTGTCTTTCTCTGACTGGCTTGTTTTGATGAGGAAAATAAGACATTTGGATAAGGGAAGTGGCTAGCAGTCTGACTCTGTACCTAGTTAGTCAGTATCCTTAATGCACATTCCTGTTAGCCTATAATCAAGTCATTGCCCCTTCCTTAATTATTTGGTTTTGCAAGACCTATTTACCTAAATATTCACATTTTACAGAGGCCATAAACCATGAACCAAACACAACCCCAGGAGGGAGTTATCAGCACTGGCACCAGGCCAGGCCTTTAGGTGTGGTCTCATCGCTCCCATCTCAACACACAGGGCTTTTTGTAAAACTCATGAAAGGTCTGGAAGTCTGATCCATATTTGGGGGACAAAGGATCCAAAGGGTGTAAAGAAAAAGCTTCTTCCTTATTGGCTTGGTCAGTATTTGGAAACAGGCACTAGTACATCTGAAAGTAAATGGGCTTGGGTTTTTTTCCTGTATTTCTGATTACTCCTGTGTATTTTTTGGTTGCCTGGTAAATTCTGTATCAATTTTGCTTGGTATAATACTCTCCAGGTCCATCCATGCTGTCTCAAAGAACAGGAGTTCCTTCTTTTTTACTGCTGCATAGTATCCCATGGTATAAATGTACCACAGCTTTTTAATCCACTCATCTGCTGATGAGCATTTAGGCTGTTTCCAGATTTTAGCTATTGTAAATAGAGCTACTATGTACATAGGGATGCATACTTCCTGTTTGATTAGTATTTCGGGGCTTTTAAAGATATATTCTTAGAAATGGGATCACTGGGTCAAATGGCAGTTCCATATTTAATTTTCTAAAGAAACTCAATACTGTTTTTCAAAGTGGCTGCACCAGTCTGCATTCACGCCAACAGTGTACTAAAGTTCTCTGAGCTTGTGTTTCTTAGAAGAAATTTATGATTGGGTAAAATAGTGAACAAAGTAAGCTGATCGAGCCCTTTCAATTCTGTGATCCCTTTTCTCTTTTTAAAAAAAATATATATATTTTATTGATTTTTTACAGAGAGAAAGGGAGAGGGATAGAGAGTTAGAAACATTGATGAGACACAACAATCAGCTGCTTCCTGCACATCCATGAATGGGGATGTGTCTGCAACCAAGGTACATGCCCTTGATCAAAATCAGATGTGAGATCCTTCAATCTGCAGGTTGATGCTCTATCCACTGAGCCAAACTGGTTAGGGCATTCTTTCCCTGCCTTTATGTTTTAAGGGAAAATAGGATAGCCTAAATTATGCATTTGTTACCTTTACTTATCAAGTGAGAAAAAAAAAAAAGTTCCCAAGAACTATAATTAGGTCTTCACATTCCTTTCCAGTGCTCATTCATCAGTACAGCTCACTAAAGATTCACACTCCTTACATTGATCAAAAAGACAATAACAACAATGAGATCTATCTTTCCATATTAGTCACAGATTTTCTTTGTTCATTGCTTGTTTTTAGTCCACAGGTTTTTCTCCAATGGTCCTACACGAGGTCAGAATTACCCACATGATCACCACCCTTTTTTGTAAGTACACAATTTTTCTTTATGCTTTCAATTGCTCCTTATTTAAAATAAAATGCTATGTTTTATCCCATGTTCAAATATCAACCCAAGTTACTACATCTATGTCAAAAACTAACATACAAAACAAGTTAGTTTTTGTTGAAACATAGATATAAAAATTATAATGTTAATCTCAGATTAGTACCTTAAAAGTTTTGTCAAACTTACATTTCTATTTTTTTTCTGAATAACATCAACTTTCAAATCATGAGACAGTTACTTTTCCTATTTTTTTTCAATAGATGGTAAAAATTATCTTATTACTGAGCAAAATCTTATTGAGACCATGAATTTTCATGTCAGTTTCACATTTGTCATAAAAGTGATTTTTAAATATGTATTTTGGCTTAAATTTCTTATATTTGATAGATAATTCCTCAGCAAGATACAAATGCATTTTTAAAAATAATATGAGGCGTAGAACAACCGTGTCATTAAAACATTCAAGGGACTTATTCAGAATGTTTTATGTCATGTTTCAAGTTATGAACTTAACATTGTCCTTTAAATTTGTATTTATTTATTTATTTATTTATTTATTTATTTATTTGATTTTTTTACAGAGAGGAAGGGGGAGAGATAGAGAGCTAGAAACGTCGATGAGAGAGAAACATCGACCAGCTGCCTCTTGCACACCCCCTACTGGGGATGTGCCCGCAACTCGGGTACATGCCCTTGACCAGAATCGAGCCTGGGACCTTTCAGTCCGCGGACCGAGGCTCTACCACTGAGCCAAACCGGTTTCGGCTAAATTTGTATTTATAAGTCAACTTGGGAACTTTCTATCTAACATTAATTTCCTTACATTTAGCTCTTTTAAAAAATATATACTTTTGAGAGATAGAAACACCAATGATGAGATGATGAGAGAGAATCATTGATCGCCTGCCTCCTACATGTCCCCCATTGGGGATCAAACTTGCTACCCGGGCATGTGCCCAGACTGGGAATTGACCCATGACCTCCAGGCTTGTAGGTCAATGCTCAACCACTGAGCCACACCAGCTGGACAACATTTAGCTCTTGATTTACCCATAATGTATAGATATGTGCTCCCCCAAGAGCAATTCTAAGTCTTTTTGCTATTGTCTATAATACTTTTTGTTATTTTCATACATGTGAGTGTGTGTGTGTCTGTGTATGTCTTATAAGGGATGTTTTGTAAGGGTTGTGTAGGCATTTTGAATATATCCAAATATCAAATATCTAAGCAACAAATATGGTTTCTGTTCTCATATATTATAAAATTCCAAATCCTAAAATCTGCTTAATATGATGTTTATAAAACCCATTTCCTATCAAACATAAAAAATTAAATGACTTTTTAAAGTTTTATGAAAGCATGATATAATTACTGTACAAAAAAAGCACATATAAGATTACATTTTTAATTAATCCTCACAAACTGAAACTATCACACTGGAAATACTCCTCATGCTCCCTTCTGGGTCCTGTAAAGAACATTCCACCTTGGATTTAAGAAGTCATCCTGTCTAACAAAAGGGTAATATGCAAATTAACCATCACTCCATCACAAATATGGTGGTGCCCATAGTCACAAGATGGACCCCACTGGAGTTCCCCAGTCCCAGGGGGGCAGCCACTGAGAGGAGGCAGCATGAGTGGCCTGGAAGAATGCTTGCTTCATCGCCACATCATTGAGGCAAGCATTCCATGCCTGGCCATGGATGGGACTCTGGGCTATGGAGAGCCTCTGGGCAGCAGGTGCAGAGCAGCCAGTCCCACAGAGAACTACTGGCACACAGATTCATGCACAGAGCTACTAGTGTTTTATAAATGCAAATAGTAAAACCCAGACATGGTGTTGCTCAGAGAATCTATTTAAGAACCAAGAAAACTCTTGGAACATTCTTTCAGAGTAGAAGACTTCACCTGAATATATCTGTAACATCCTGTCCCACCAGACACAGACTATTATGAGAGAACACTAATGCTTGGGAGTTAAAACTGAAATTAGTTTTGTATACGCTCTGCAATTCAGTATGCCTTAAAACCAATAAACTAAATCAATAGCTGAACCTCAGTTTCTGTATTGCTATAGTATGATAATGCATTAATCTCAGATTTTTATGAGGTTCAGATAGAAAAACACAATGACCATCCCTTATATATTTCAAAAGACCCTCTAGGTACAGCATTATTTGGTATTTACCCCATTTCTGTCAGATGGTTAACCATGGCATAAAATCATCTCTAAGTTTTACAGAACACATTTTTCCATACTTGCATAGTCTTGATCTGAAATGAAATTGCCATAATATTGACATAACTATTAACAGATTAATATAATAAAGTTGTTTCAGGAACCATATTCTATATATATATATATATATTATTGATTTTTTTACAGAGAAGAAGGGAGAGGGATAGAAGCATCGATAAGCTGCCCCCTGCACACCCCCTACTGATGTGCCCTCAACCAAGGTACATGTCCTTGAAGGGAATCGAACCTGGGACCTTTCAATCCACAGGCCAACGCTCTATTCACTGAGCCAAACTGGATAGGGCTCTACCATTTTTTAAATTACTTCATTATTACTAATGTCCTACATAAAAATTTTTTTAATAATAAATCACACATTTTTTCAAGTGAGAGATCATTACTTAAATTTGCTACAGTCCCTGTTCCTTCATTACCTAAATGTTTCTTTATTAATAAATTTAAATGTGACATCTGATTTTGAAATTTTATTCTAGACTTATTTTCTGATCAATGATGCTTGCATGTAAAAATATAAATTCACTTCATTGTCTTTAGGGTTTTATTCTATTGCACTCAGTACATAGACCTTCATGGATGAAAATGTGCAAAAACTATTATTCCTACTATTTGCTCACCATAAAGGATTTTTTTTTAAATCTGCTTCAATAAAATCATGATGCTGTTTTCTATATTTTAGCTGAAAACGCAAATATATTATTAAAAGATAAACACAATAGAAAAATATAAAAATTAAAAATAATATTGGCTGGTTGGAGAAAGATAAATATCACATGATCTCACTCATATGTGGGATATAATGATCAACATAATTTGATGAACAAGAATAGATCCAGAGACAAATGGTAGGGGAGCCAAAGGTGGGGGAGGGGGCAGTTTGAGAGCAACCAAAGGACTTGTATGCATGCATATTCGCATAACCAATGGACACAGACACTGGGATGATGGAGTCTTGCCCGGAATGGGAATGGCTGGGGCAGGGGTGGGGGGTGGGGTCAATTGGAGAAAAAGGAGACATATATAAAACTGTAGACAATAAAAATTAAATTAAATTAAATTTAAATTAAAAATAATAATGGCTGGTTTAATTTAAGATTCTAAAAATGCAACCACATATCAGCAAGTGTTTAGTACATTCTCCATTATCAGAGAAGCTTTGATTATTATGCAGAAACTGTATAAATAAGTCATTGTTCCTGGTGATTTAAATTAGTTATTGCACTATAAGCTCAGCATTGAAGGTTGGGCTCCGAGTCTGGGATTTAGGAATTCCATAGCTTAGCCCATATTGCAGAAAGAAGTAAATAATATGACATTAAGCCGAAGCCGGTTTGTCTCAGTGGTACAGCGTCGGTCTGCGGACTGAAAGGTCCCAGCTTCGATTCTGGTCAAGGGCATGTACATTGGTTGCGGGCTCATTTCCGGTAAGGAGTGTGCAAAAGGCAGCTGGTTGATGTTTCTCTCTCATCGACATTTCTAGCTCTCTATCTCTTTCCCTTCCTCTCTGTAAAAAATCAATAAAATATATATATTTTTTAAAAAGAATATGACATTAAGTCGGAAGCTAATTTGAACAGTGCTGAAGTGAGACTGTGTTTTTAAGTCATGTCATGGTTTTAATGGATGGAAGCAGTTGGAAAACCTTTGAAAATCATCATTCAAAATGGAGGTTTAAGCACTATGAAAACTCAGACAATTCTAAAGAGTTTTGATTATGTATATAAGTCTGTTAAAGAAAGATAGAAAAAATAAGGGTTTTTCTCATTTTAATTATGCATGGACAGCAAGGAAATAATTTAGGAATTACAAGAGCAATACATAAAATAGTAGTAAGACAAAGTAATATATAATTTAGTACTTTATTAATACTTTATATTTCAAATACAATAGAGTTGGAATAAGTTAGTCAACAAGGAACTAATATTGGATCCTAAAAAAAAAATTAGGAATAGAATACAGTGGACTTTTATGAAACAACGGATTAATTGGATTAGATGTATTGTGCCTAGTTCTTAAGGCAGGGGGAAAAAATCAGTCTAAATATTTCAGCATTGTGCTGAGGAGGAGTAGGACATTCTATAAACTCAGGAAAGAGAGCCAAATTAAGAACTATTTTGAAAGTGAGGAAAAGAAGATGAGAATAAATGTAGTCAAAGTATGAAAACATTGATAGATTTGGAGCAAGGGAAAGATATATGTCTTCACATATTACTTCTATTTCATGTACTCTTTTTTCCCCTTCTGTTAAACTAATATTGATGAGTGTAGTCTAGGTCAGTCAAGTTCATATTAAATTGTAATTGACTGCATCATAAAGTTCTTTGGAAGTAGTTTAGGAGAAAGTTTGGAGGGGATTGTCAAACAGATGAAGAATAAATCCTCCACTCCTAACTCACTGCTTTTATCTGATTTATATTGTGATTTTGTGTCTCATTTGTTTGAACTCATATTTAGTGTGTGAGAATATTATAAAGTTATAGGTAGTAAAACATAAAAGTCCATAAATGGGCTTTTAAGGAAAGTAAAAAATGCCTAGAGTACATTGGACCTCAAATAAATATTTTCAAAAATTTAAAGATGTGAGATCTGAAATCCCCCAGACCAAAGATGATTTGCCTAAAAGTTCACAGTATTTGGTAATAGAAGGGAAACTAGCTTCTAGTTCATTTGATTTGGAGAGTCTTATTTTTTAACTCTGACCCCACATTTCCACAATAGATATCATGTTGCCATATAAAAAAAATTGCTTTGAATAAAAAAAATATATTTTACTAAATCCATTGGTCAATCCCAGAATAATGGGGGGGGAAAACACCAAACCTGGGATTAAATCATTAATTATATTAATCATAATCACAGAACTAGTCTTCTTAAACAACAGATATGTTTATGGGTGCTAAATTTTTATGTTATTCTCCTTTGTTTAAAATGGATTTATTTACCACCTCTAGTACCTAAATCAATCACATTTTAGAAGATATATCATTAACATTTGCATGTCTCATTAGTAGAACTGTCTTGATCCATCATAAAGGTGAATTATTTTTCCCAATTTATTCTAAACTCAATGATATCACTTTTTTTCAAAAGCATATAATCTATTACATATTTTGGCTACTGTCAAACTAATTTCCTCACTTACACATCACTACTTAGTGTGTTTTGTAAGACATTTTAGTACTTTACAAAAAGAAACTATTTAAATCACCCAGCTACCATAATTTATTGGCCACAGTCTAGATGCAAGGTAGTGGGCCAAATGCTACAGAGTAAACACCAAACATGGTAGCACTGTTGTGACTTTGGAAAGACTATCTTAGAGTCCAAGGTAAAGCTATTCCAATGCACCTTTATCCCAGGGCAAGATAAATTCAAAATTTAAAAATATAGGGCATAGAAGGGACACAGTATATAGTTTATAGTTCGTTCATATACTGTACTTTAACACTCTTATCTGTCCTATTCCCACCTGCATCAAGTTATATTACCATACTAGAGGCCCGATGCATCAAATTTGGGCAAGAGTAGGTCTCCCTTCCCCTGGCTGCTGGCACTGGCTTCCCTTCAGCCACTGGCCAGCACCCGGGACCCGGGCTTCCCTCACAGCCTGAGCTTCATCTGGAAGGATGTCTGGTCTAATTAGCATACTATACTTTTATTATTATAGAAGAGTTGTCTATGTTTTATTAAATACCAGTGTGTTGCATGTTTATTCTGCTATAAGCCCTCTGGACTGCCAAACAATATTGGTCTATATTCTCTGACAATCTTGACTTTAGCCTGGAAAATTCATCCCCCAAATTATCCTTCTGACTATAGCAGCTTTCATTCCATTTCCATTATTATGTTGTAGGCCCCAAGTTTTTTATGGATATCACAGGCAGATCTGGCACACTCACTAACCCCTTTCACCATCCAAGGGAACATTTTTAAAACTCAGAGGATATCAAATTGGACTGAAATTCTCTGTCATCATGGACAGAACATGACCTCTCACACATTTTTCTGAAAGTCATTGACTTTTACTGTCAAAGATAAGTTAGATCAGAAAAGTAAAGACACTGCCTCCATAAAGTCATTTTAAAAAATATTCTGCTTTTGCTTATCTAAGACATGTCTTTTACCTTAATATAGTGCTATACTACCAGTTATTTTTAATATTTATCCCATCTAGCATCAATGTATTGATCAGAGGAAGTGAGACCATAAATGTAATACAGGTAAAGATCATTCCAAAGGTGATACAAGGCCATTCCTACAGAAATAACTGAGAGTAGAAACTGCACATTCAGGGCAACTTCAATGCAGAGGTAATACAGGCAACTCAGTAAGATCATGAAAGTACCAGGCCAGAGTGCAGTCTTGTTAATTGGGGCTTCAAAGAAGAAAGAAAAGGAGAAAAGACAGTTATCAGCATGAAGTAGAAGTTTGAAATTAGGAGGGTATGCCCCAAAGGGGATTAAAAAAAACCTTATAAATTCTGCCCTTGGATGATGAAAGTCAATTTTGGTTCTTGTTAAATTAGTACAAAGGGAGGAAGGAAAATCAGAAAAGCAAAAAAATAAAAACCAAATTCTTAGTTTTTGTGAGTCCATATAATAATACTGATTACCTAGACAAATCTGCTATTAATTTGCTCATGGTCAAACTTGATGGCCAGTCACTCTGGGAGTGTCAGCTTGCTCCTATAAATTGATGTGATCCTAACCTAAATGTCTCAGACTATCTTTCATTCTGAACTTCTTTCTGAGTGCCCAATCAATGGCCTTTCAAAGATATCATACTAAAAGTTTAATTCATTATCTTTGCAATAGTGATTCTCTTAAACTCCCAATCTAATTAAGTGAATGGCACCTATAATCCTAAAACTGTAATCATGATATAACTGTATTGGTTAGCTTTCAATGATAATTTCTTCTTTTATTGATTTTTTTACAGAGAGGAAGAAAGAGGGATAAAAAGTTGGAAACATCAGTGAGAGAGAAACAATCAGCTGCCTCCTGCCCACTCCTGAATGGGAATGTGCCCGCAACCAAGGTACATGCCCTTGACCCAAATCAAACCTGAGACCCTTCAGTCTGAAGGCAATGCTCTATCCACTGAGCCAAACTGGTTAGGGCTCAATGACAATTTCTTAAAACTTTTGAGATATTACTTTTCACCTATGATTTATAGCAAGAAATGCTCATTTTCTGCTTATTGTTCTCTAATATGAGATTTTTAAAACACATTCTTTAAATTTAAAAAATGGTTTGGCTTAAAAAATATACAGGGGTGAGCAAACGTAGGTTAGTAATAATAATAAATAATACAATAATAAATAAATTAAAATAGTCCTGTCCAGTTTTCTCAGTGGTTAGAACAGTGGTCTGTGCACCAAAGGGTCATGGGTTTGACTCCAAGTCATGTAGCTGGGCTGCAGGTTCAATCCCTGACCCCTGTCCAGGTCATGTAGGAAGCAGCCAACCGATGTATCTCTCTCACATTGATGTCTCTCCCCCTCTTTTTCTCTCTCTCTCTTTCTCTTTCTCCCTCCTTCCCTCTCTAAAAATCAATTGAAAAAATATCCTTGTGTGAAGATTAATCAATAAATACATAGATACATAAATACATAAATGTTACAAGAATAAATTCTGGTCTGCATACTCACAACTGTAAACCTAGTTTTGCTCACCCTTATAAAAAAGCACACAGTCCATATAAGTCATATAGCATTATGAGTATGCATATAAGTTAAAGTTTGAAAAACTGATACCCAAATGACTAGGACAAGCCTTAGAATATCTTCTATTGTACATTCTGGTCCCTTCTATCTTTTTCTTTCCAGTACTTACTATCCCTATTCTACTTGACTTTTATGTACTAACTAGAGGCCCAGTGCAAAAATTGGTACAAGGATGGGGTCCATCCAGCCCACCCCAATCAGGCCAATAGGGGGAGGGGTTGGCCAGGGGGAGGGGCTGCGGGTGGTTGGCTGGCTGGCCCTACCCTCTGGTGAACTCCCAGTCAAAGGGACAATTTGCATTTTAGCCTTTTATTATATAGGATCATTGTTAAAAGTCCTTGCACACAGGTGTATTGCACATACCCCCTTTGCCTTTCCTAGTGAGTCATCTTCATTCCTGTTTACCCATCCTGACAAATGTTTCCTCATCTTTTTAAATTCATTAAGATTCATCTTACTACAGTGATTTTTTTTTTAAATTTCCAAATTTATCCTCTCTGGTTTTTTACTTTCAAAGACATATTACAGTCTTTATTGTATCTCTTAGGCTCTTGACACAAAGCCTGAATCAGACTAGAAACCTAAGAAAATATCCTTTCAGTAAATTATTATTTCTTTGATATTAAAAATTAACATTTAATGTATTACAGCTATAAATAAACCTTGTCTGTTGGCCCTGGATGACAATTCCACCTCATATGTGTGGGCCATGTTTGCTTCTCAAACTCCAAACAGAAGTCTATACAAATCCTGAGCACCAGCAGTCTCCAGATACTGCTTCCAGAAGCCAGCAACTCATCTTCATAGCCTATTCTCAACTCTAACTGCTTTCCATTACATATTCTCTCCTATTAAAGAGTCTCTTTAATTTAAAAGTCAAACATATCAAGCCTTTTGTCCTGCTTCACAGGATATAGGAAACATTATTCCAAGGTCTATGGCTTAAAAATGTCTCTTCTCCCTTAGTGTAATGTATCAATGATTTCTAAGGATAATTTAATCTAATACTTCACAAGAGGTTGAAATATTTTCCAATGTTTCTGTTTCATGTAAGAGAATTGTAAGTTTTAGAGCACAGCATTGCCTCAATTACTTATAATTAGTCTTGGCATTTAAAACAAAAGTCATTTCAGCCTTAATATGACTTTAAATAGTCTCCTGGTATCTCTTCTCTTCAAAAACCCTTTACATAGACAGAAGTGGGTTAAAAGTAGGTATATAATTGGGAGTATGTGAAACACAGTTTATTATTTATTAATTATTGCCTTATTTTTCCATTTGAACAACTCTAAACCTGCCATTGCCCATGTGATATATATCAAAAATGAAAAGACAGACCCTTAATACTGATGAGATTACACTTGGGGGTTTGTTTGTTTGTTTGTTTTTGTTATTTCAGAAGACGTTACTAAGCCAATTCTATTTACTAGTAACTTATTTCAGGGATGGGGATAAGGAATGTTGACTTCCCCAGGATAGAATCAGAATGCGAATGTCTTACCCCTATTTATTCTTTTACAAACTCTTGACATCTGAATCTAAGGTTTTCAAAAGACTGGAAGCTCCCAGGTTTCAAACAAGAAGAACACAGTTTTTAAAATAACTTAAGTACCGTTTAGTTTTATTTATAATCTATGGATATTACCAAATAAGGCAAAGAGTTATCCTGAAATAAAATAGAGGGGCTGGATGTTTTGAGAGCAGTGGAATGAATTGAGTTAAGTGAGTGAATTGAGAAATGTTAGATAAGTGATAGGAAGGGAGCCTGCAACTGTCATTTAAATGCTAATAAACAGTAGATCAGAGTTTGGGGTAGGGGACCATCCTGTCTTCATAGCACCTGTGTCAAGAGACCTCACTAAGGGAACATTGTACAATTGGAACCCAAAGTCTCAGATAATCTACCATTATGTTACTGTGTAGGTAGACTACTTACTACCCCTAACCTTCCAAAAGATTAATTTAATTTAAAAAACCCTTAAATGATTACAATTACTAATCAGCTGACAGAAACAGCATTCTGAGTTACTCAGGTGGGCCCAAGTAATTATAAGAATCCTTAACAGTAAATGAGACAATTAGTAGAAGAACCAGAGATAGGGAAGTGTTCAAAGCACCCAAGTCAGTGTTGCTGGTTTTTGAAGACAGAGAAAGGGAACCATGAGGCAAGCAGAACAGGAAGCCGATGGAAGCTAGTAAAGGCAAGGAAGGACATAGATTCTTCCCTGGAGCATCCAGAAAGAAACACAATCCACCAATGCCTTGATCTTAGCCCAGTGAGATCTGTGTTAGAATTTGATCTATAAAACAAATGGATAATAAATTTGTCTTACGCCACTAAATTTGTAGTAAACCTCTACAGCAGCAATAGAAAATGAATACAATTAACAAATGGCAGGAATTTTCCTTCACCTCCATAACTACTTTGTGGGGAGTCTATTTTCTCAGTTCCACACAGGACAATTCTAAAAACAGAGGAAGTCTTTAGTCACTTAGCAGAAGAGTACCAGAATACAGAAGATCCCAAACTTGTATTGGTTTGGTGCAATGAGCTTCCTCACCACACAATCACAGGATAGTGATAGTGAGGTAAGGACTCCTGATTTTGTTATGGAAATTTGTTCTGTCTCCACGTTACCCAACACACCAATCAATCACTGGTATTTACACCCATCCTATCTTTCTCTGTGTCATAATTGGGGATTTACTACCTTTCCACTTATCTACATAAGATAATTGGAACCCCATTCTCTTCTAACTACATAGGCATTTGACTGAATTTATTACTTTTTGTTCTACTGTGTATTAAATCCCTCCCTCTGGAAAGAAAGCTTCCTGTAGTAATTTTTAAACATTATCAAGTCTCTTTCTTTACCAAACAAGTAGAACAAAGCCCTTCTTTCTGTTTCCTACCCTAACTTTATCTAGTACCTTGGGGTGGGGCAGGGGAGGGGGGAGGAGGGTGGTAGTCTCTATAATAGGAATACTGCTATTTCATGGGTCTATTTGTTATCTCCCATTTTTTATTTAAGTCAAACTTAGAGCCATAACTCACTAAAAAGTGACCAGTGACCTCTATGCTACTAAATCCAATGGAGCAATTGATATTGCTAACCTCCCCCAATGCCTTCAGGCCATTTGTAAAGGAATTCTTTATCTAATTAAAATTCCAAGAGCAAAAGACAAAGAGAGAATATTAAAAGCAGCAAGAGCAAAGCAGGTAGTTACCTATAAAGGAGCACCTATACGATTGTCAGCTGATTTCTCAACAGAAACCATTCAGGCCAGACGGGAATGGCAAGAAATATTCAAGATGATGAATAGTAAAAACCTACAGCTAAAGATAATCTATCCAGCAAAGCTATCACTCAGAATCGAAGGTCAGATAAAGAGCTTCACTAATAAAAAAAAAGCTAAAGGAGTTCATCAACACCAAACCAGAATTAATGAATTGCTGAAGGGGTTCTTTCAGAAGAGAAAGTAAATAAAGATAAAAATTATGAACAACAAATATGCAACTATCAACAAGTGAATCTAAAAACCAAGGAAATTTACCAAAAAAATCTGATGAACAATATTAACTGTTGAATATAATAGAATCAGAGATATGGAAGGGGAGTGAACTGATGATTCTTGGGGAAAAGGGGAGAAGGGGATGTGGGAAGAGACTGAATATAAACTGTGCACCTATGGATGAGGACTATGGGGAGTGGGGAAAGGGTAGAGGGTGGGGTGGGAACCTGGTGGAGGAGAGCAATGGAGGGGGGGAAAGAAAAGAACATTTGTAATAATATGAACAATAAAAATTTATAAAAAAAAAAAAAAAGAAACTTTCCCTCAAAAAAAAAAAAATACCATTTTTTCTCTCCATTTCACTTGATTATTAGTATACACATCTCAGATTGGTACTTACACAGAAAAACATTGCTTAAGTATAATCCCTCTATTATATACTTATCTCAGTAGTATTTTTAAAAAAATATATTTTATTGATTTTGTACAGAGAGGAAGAGAAGGGATAGAGAGTTAGAAACATCAATGAGAGAGAGTCATCGATCAGCTGCCTCTTGCACACCCCCTACTGGGGATATGCCCGCAACCAAGGTACATGCCCTTGACCAGAATTGAACCCAGGTCCCTTCAGTCCCCAAGCTGATGCTCTATCCATGGAGCCAAACCGGTCCCGGCCTCAGCAGTATTTTTAAATGTGGGTTTGTGATTATTTGATGAATTTGTCTTCCCTATGCAAATGTACACTCCTTGATGTCAAGGCCCATGCCAGTTTTTATTACCATCATGGTTCCAATTCCAAAAACATTGTTAAAAGAAATCCATGAACATTGATAGGCACTCATGGGAACAGTTGGGGAGAGGTCAATGGGGGAAAAGGAGATGTATGTAATACTTTAAATAATAAAGAATTTAAATTAAAAAATAAAAATATTTCTTTAGTAAAAAATAAGTTTCAAGATAGAAAAATACATATGTACTTAGAATAAAAAATAATAAATTAATAACACTTTTAAGAACATGCTGAACACTTTGTTGGCCCATCTTATTTAGCCTTTTAAATGACTCAATGAAAATAGTAGTTCCATTATGTAGGTGAGAAAACAAATATTTGTAGAGGAAAGATAAATTATCTAAGACCTTAAAAGTGGCAAAATTAAAACATGGAATTTAGATATACTTAGTCCAAAGTTTATGCTACATGGTCTCATCCTATATTTAAAATGTTGATGTTTTATTCATCATAAATTTTTGCAATTTTAATTTAAAAAATATTGAATTAAATTATTTTGTTTGGTTAATGTGTTTTGAAGACCTCCTTAATTTTTCACCTGAGACAAACATCTCACTTACTTATTTATATCATCCTAATCTGGCCCTGCTTAAATTATAGAGTTTGGTCAAAATGTTTATTCTGAAAGTGAGCTATACATAGAATTATGCAGTAGAAGTCAGTCCCTCTAATGGGAGAAACCAATATTCTTAACCTAGATAACAATATGAGAAAGGGTTTAAAACAGACTTCATTCCTCAATAAGAGAATGACTAGTGATCTAAAGAAACAGTGACAGATGATTCTCTAAAAAGGGAGAAAGACTTGCAGGATTTTCAACGAAGACATAAAAATATGTTTATGTTTGGCACACACGTCACATTCAACACATTCTGTTGGTCAAAGCAGGTCACAAGGCCAGCCTACATTCAAAAGGAGAGCATCACCTTTTGATGAGAGGAGTTGCAAAGTGACATGGCCAGCAGTGTGTATTTAGATAGGAGAACAACCCTTGCTGTCTTTTGCCCATAGTCTACTGCTAATAGCAACACTAGTACCATCACACTAGTACCAACACTAGTACCATTATTAGTACCATTATTAGCACTGAGTTAGTTAGTCATTTGTAAATTTTTCATAATTTCATTGGCAAATAACAGTAAGTTACTCTTTTATTTTTCTTGATGCTTAGTAGGGAACCTCATTCAGATAATTGCAGAAACCATATTCCACCACATTTTAAGTGTCTTTAATTGGGAGAAGAGATAATTCTCAAATCTTGTTTGTTTGGTTTTCCTGGTAGAAGGAAAACCCACAACTATCTCTCATGCCCTGCCTGTCCATTTAACAGATTTAGGCCAACTTTCTCTTGGAGACATGTGATCTTTTGGTTTGGCTATAATATATTGTCTGTGTAGGGAAGGCCACAAGCAGGGAAGAAATGATGATTCACTAAACTGAGAAAATCTTCTGAAGTCCTCCCTCTTCAAAATGCATTCTCTGAGCAACCATCGATGTCTCCAAGGGTAGTTAAAATATATTAGAACTACCTGGGAATGGTCTAAACAGGTGACGTGGTTTCAGTCCCCTAAACACAATTTTCCTGTCCACAGCAAAGCTGAAGGGATGAATCAGGAAACAAGTTCTCTCAGTTTCCTGCCTCAAACAAGGTCTCCTTACTGATGAAACTTGTCATAGAAAACACTTTGGTGTTTTGTTTTGTTTTTTTCCCTTTCCATGCATTGTTTATGTACATGTTTAAATTTTAAATTTGAACCAACAGCTAGAGAAATAAGACTGCTTAAAGTATATGGCAAAAATCTCATAAACTAAAGCCTGATTTATCCAGAAGCATAAACGCTGAATTATACACCCCCCACTTATTTTAAATTGAACTGCCCACTTCTTTGTGGGGCTGCCCACAAGGTGTCTAATGAGTTATATGCCAGTGCTTATTTCACAAGAGAAGAAACAAAATACAGAGTAAGTGAAACCTGGGTACATTTTGTTTTTGCTTTGTTTCAGAGAGCTGTCAGATATTTCAGTCCAATCTTATAACTTGCTGCTTCCCTTTATTGCAAGTCGACTTCAGAATTTTAGTTACCTCTCACTACAAAAGGTTTCAGTTTACAGGGTGGCAGGAAGAATGAAGATCGATGGTTGCTGGGTCTGGTTGGTCATACCAATTTGTACTGCAATCTAGGTGCTGCAGTCTCTGAGATGTGAGTTTAAACGTGTGCCTTGCAGCTTGAGGAGAAAGATGTGGTCTGCATACAGCTGTAGATCAACGCTGCCGGTTTATTCACAGAATGAGGCATCCATCATGCCTGTGCACGTAGGCATTTTGTGAGGTAGAAAAATAAAAGGGGAAAAAAGGAAAGACAGGGGATGAGAAGAAAGAAGGTTCAAAGGGAGGGGAAGGGGAAGGGAAAAAGGAAAGAAGGGAGGAAGGAAAGAAGTGGAGGGATGCAGAGATCTTTTTGTTTTCTTGGAATGGCACAGCTAAATATTTTGGATAACAAATCATGATTCCTTCACAGAAAATGGCATCAGTCAAACATATAAAAGAATATTAATAGTTAATAAAAATCTTAATAATAATTTTCCATTCATATTGATTCATAAACGTGCCCAATATTTCTACTGGTATATATTTCCAATTATTCTAAATTAATTGCTTTTTAAAAATCTTGCTTTTGAGACACCCTTTCTTATTTTCTGCATAAAGTGCCCTAATATTGCAATTTTAAAATATTTGCCTTAAATGGATTTCATTATTCATAATTTAAATTTTTATTTCCAAATAATCACAGTAAATTTGTAGTGAAGATCAAGCATCCTTCATATTTCACATATTTAAAAAGTGAGGAACCCAATGAGGAAGGTTTAATTTTATAATTGCAACCACATTCCAACTTCCAGTGATTCAGTTTCTTGCTCAACCTGAGATGGCTCATATAACATGCTACTTTACACATGTGATTGTCTTTAATTGCTTGTTTTCTTGTTCCATGAACCCCCTGGGGAAGAAAGGTCAGGAATAATATTTTCTTTGTAGTGAGGAAAATAACTATAGCTCATTCTCCAGATACAAAGCTTGATTCTTTGGAATCATGTATTCTTGAACTGAGGGTATCTATTGAAGGGAGAATGCTATTTGCAGGCCAGAATTTTCCCTAGTGTCTTTTTGTTTACTTGTTTCTTCAAGGTAAATACTTTTCAAATATTTTTTTTTCTTTTAGTTTGGGAATGGATTTAAATTTAGTTAGTGAAATTGAATGCTAATGTAATAAATTAATATGATCTGAAAACAATAGATATCTTATGCGTGGGGCAGGTTTTATATACTAGGCATAGACTAATCATCTTTCAGGGGGGGAAAACTTAGTTTTTGCATACATAATGCTAGTCTTACTATCTATTTATTTAATAAAGAGGAATTCTGTGCATTTAAAGTATATGATTAAGAAAGTTACTCTCTCTCTAAAACAACCAATCTTCTAGGTTAAAGTATCCTCTGATGCTAAAGAAGAGAGGTCATAGGAGAGCTGAAAAGGGTAATTGAATAGTATCTATAACCTCAATCCAAATGAGAGATGTCTTTCCTCTTCACTCATCAGTTCTAAGAAGAGAAGTCTTTAGGTTTTTTCAGATATATAAAAACAAATCACACTTTCACATACTGTTAACTGTCCCATTCCAGAGATGAGATTAGTAAGACCCAAAGCAAAAAAGCACTTATCTTAGGTTAAGAGCTATATACAGTGATCGATAATCAGTGATTCATACTTAAATAAACATTATAGCCATTAACTTAGAAATATTTGCAACAGCCTATAGTCTGCTTATTCAGTCATTATTCTGTGTTCTCTGCCTCCAAAGAATCATTTAAATCATATTCTGTGATTATGCTAAGGGCTAGTTTAAAATCTTTAAAAACCCTAAATACTATAAAGGGTATGCAGCCAAACACACACTCAAACCATGACTGGTACTAAAGTATTAGGAGTTGCAACATTTCTTATTTCTCTCATAAAGACTTCGATATTGTTTAACCATACGTAAAATAATTTTTGAAATTAGTAGTGTTCTTGTTTGCTGGGTCCTAAGCACAACCCTGACTTGCCTCTAGGGTATTCCAGAGTGACAATTTCCATCCCATTTAACACGCAGTAGCATCAGATTTAACTTTTAATCTCTCTTTCCTTTCTCATCATCTTCTTGAATACTTCAATTAGGAATCATTTTAATAGAAACATTTGAATTACCTAATATAGTCTTTAAACAACAGTCCAAAATAAAGAAAAAAGAATATTTGCCTTTAAATGGAATTGTCAGCTTTGCTGAGCGTTTAGAGTAGCTGAGTATATGGTGCTACTCTGAATGAGCTCTTTAGTTTTCATTAAAGCATTATATTAAATAAGTTAAATATCTCTGCTTCTAATTTAAAATGGTAATGAGAAACTGAAAATAAAAAGGCAGTGCTATGAGGAATATCAGAAACATGCACATCAAATTTAATAAAATGATTCTTTATCTTTGCTTTAGCTTTGGCTTTATTCTTTTGACCAAAAAGAACATTGGAATCTTGATCTGAAAGAAAAGGCCATGAAATGCAGTGTAATAGCTTTAGAAATGAATGTATTGGTCCACATATTACTTGATATTGCAATTTAGAACCTATTAGGAAACCAAATTTCTAAAACCTATTAAAAGTTGTAATTAATAATTCTACCGGAAACAATTTATTTTTGTCATCATTATTCTGAGTATTATATGAAGGTATGTTTTAATCAGATCACTTTTATCTAAAATTCACCCATCTTTCTTATTTTCATAAACTTTACAATGTGATAAGTGATGTTTATTTCTATATTTTTACATTATCTAATATAAAATGGTTTAATATAAAACTTCTTATCTAAGACTCCACATGAGAAAGTGAATAATGTCATTACTTCCAAATTCCCTCAGAAAACATAATCACCATGATGTATTAAGGCATAGAGTCTTTAAACTGATCACTAACACTATATAGTTTTTTTAAACATATTTTAGAGCAAAATTGAATTAGAAGAAATTGGTGTAAAAATATAAGGCAGAAAAAATAGGTTAGTTATTGTTTCAGATGTCAGTTTCATCTGACTAAAAAAACCCAACTGACAAAAACCATTAATGGTTTAGAACTGGGCATTGGTAAGTGGATTATATGGCCACAAGAGGGCAGCAGATGGTCTGAATGTAATGAACTGAGCTGATGAAATGTAAAATAATTACAGTAGTAAAGGTTTTTCAGGTTAGAAAGAGTAGTTTCCACCCTGAATATGAAAAAGAAAGGATGGTAGAAAGGGAGAGAGAAAAGTGAGGAGGAAAAGTAGAGGGAAGAAGATATGCCAAGAAGGACAAAAAAATAAAGAAACACAGATACTGTTTGTTTTAAACACATTTGTTTTGTTTTGTTTGTTTGTTTGTTTTTAAGATAGGGTTGCATGTGTGTGTGTGTGTGTGTGTATTTTACCAGTAAATAAACTGCTGCTCAGCTGCCCAAGGCCAAAATAAATAGAAACTACTAATTCTGCCCAGTTCTACCCCCAAAAGGTGCAATTGTTGGTAAATACCCTCCACTACAAAACAGGAGCTTTTGTCTGTACAGTTTCTATTTCTCACATACCATCATTTTTTCCCTCCTGAATAATTAACTCCATCAAAACACCAGTTTTGTAAAAGCTAAAAGTATAGTCCACCTTGTTCCGCCTTCCTTCATAGTCCTAACCCAGGACCAGAAATTTCACTTTTCTGCATTTTATAGGTTTTGCAATCATTTTCAATTATTTACTGTCACAGGTCAATTTTGTTAGCTATAGTCAAGATACTACTAAGGAATTCAAGTCTGTTTTTAATTAATCTCTCACAGTTCTTCCCAAGGGACACAAGAAAATGAAAAAGACATAACTTACTTATCTGATCTCCATATACAATCAATCTACCATTAATCCACCTTCTCCTGTTTACTAGGTTTTGCCTTGGTAAAATTGAGTTAGATTGAAATCATATCCAGGCTTAAATTGATATATAACATTGTATATAGTGAATGGAGACTATTGCAACTTTCTTCAATGGAGGCATCATTCATTCATTTTTACAAGTTGGAACATCCTCATTAAATAAATGAATCCTTAGAATGTCACACAAGAAATATTACTTCTGATTCAGCTCTGAGTTTGGATTATGAGTCACAGAACAGGTCTAGCTCTCCAATTCATTATATAATTACATCATTTAAGTCTCATTAGAATCTCTAATAGTGAATATTTGTCCAGGTCTTAATTATGTAGGCTCAAAGATCAAGAAAAAGAAAGAAAATTTAGAAAATGTGTCTTACTTATATCAACCAATATGTACTAACAATCATACCAATACAACAACATTCATTTAATATATATTCAATTTACCCTGCTTCCTTACTAAGTCATTTAGAAAGCTTTATTAAAAAAAAAAAGACATGAATAATCATGGAAAATTAGTATTACCCCCTATTTTTTCCACATGTTTTCTAGCAGGTAGTCTTGGCTATGAGCAAGAAAATGACAAAAGAGTTGGCATTAAAGTGGTAAAAAGGTTTCATGAAGAAACTATATAATACATAAAACTATAGTAAATACCCACAGTTCACTATGAGAGAGAGCTATCCTTTGTTCAAGTCAGAACAACTTGGTAACTTTGAGAAAAATAATGAACACATTATATATTATGTATTCTTCTAAGTATTATATATATAATATATATTATATCATATATAATATTTATGCTTTACATTTTACACTTAAAGCAACTCCATAATTTCTCTTACTCTTGCTATATCAGTTTTATAATGAAAGAAACGAGGACAGGGAGTGTAAAATAACTTGCCTAAGATCATACAACTAGAAATTGGAAAACCTGTCTTTTATAAGTTTTGGTCTCCTAGATAGGAAGAACAAGGAGAACACAAGCCACTTTGACTGTAATCATACTTTATATTCATCCCTTTCAATTAAGAGGATAGGAAGTTTAGCAAAAATAATTAGAAGCTACTAAAATCATTACATTGAAAGTAGTTGCTTGAACCATAGAAAAGGGGTTATATATTTCAAAATGTAGCTTAAGAAATTAGCTCAGTTAGCTATCATAATTTTTCAATCTTATCCTAGATGGTTCATGTGTTTGTTTGTTTGTTTGATTTTTATATCATTTTTCCTTATACTTTTGCCTTTGGTGTGTTTCTATTCAAAATCCTTAAAGCAGGTTGGAAATCAAGGTGGCAGCATAGGTAAACAAGGCACTTGCCTCCGCTCACAACCACATCAAAATTACAATTAAAACACAGAACAATCATCTTCAGAACTCCTGAAATCTGGCTGAATTGAAGCCTGACAACTAGAGAATTAAATAACTCACACTGAGGCTGGTAGAAAGGGCAGAGGTAGGAACCCATGTGGCATGTTTTTATTGGGAGAAACATCTTGGTGGTAGAGGTCCCCCATGAGGAGCAAGGGGTCCTAGCCCCAAACCAGATCACTCAGCCCAGGGCCCCAAAGGGAAGTCTCCACAACTTTGGGTTGTAAAAACCATCATGGATTTGAGATGGAGGGGTGCTGATATTCTCAGGCAATTCTTCTTAAAAGGGCCAGTGCAGATTTACTTGGACACACTCCTTTAGAGCTCCAGCACTGGAGCAGCAGCTTGAAGAGAACCAGGGACAACAGGGAGGAACTAAATTATCTGGCATCAGGGCAAGCACTGGGGGGCAGCTTTCTCCCAGAGATCATTGTTCCTTTGCTGAGACCTTCCCTCCACAGAGCAGACTGGTACAAGCCATATCTGAGTCTCCATCAAACTCACCCCTACTGTTAGCCTCACCCTGGTAATTCCCTGAGACAATGCCCCACCTAATTTGCAGCCCCACCCAAGCTGTTTGCTGTGGTTTTTCCATATGAAAAATTTGTCCTGGCTCAGACTTTATAATTTCCTAAAATTTCTCAAACAAGCAGCAGCTGGCCTCAGATTGCCTCATACCTCAAAATAAGTGGCCCCAGGCCCTGTACTAGCAGCAGCCTGCCAAATTTCACAGCTTGGTCTCTCCTGGGTACCTCCAAACCCAACAGAAGTAGCAGCCATCTACAGGGTGGCCCCAGGCAGGGCACAGGCTGTAGCTGACTTTTCATCTCCTAGGAAGCCCCAGAGCTTGTACACCTGATCAGCTTCAGAACATGCCAGTTTACAATCCTATCATATCCACAAGTGACACTCAATGGATTGGCCTATTTCTATTAATAATGCTGCCTTATTCTAGATCTCCATGACTCTAAATGTCCAAGTCATTGTCTACTGGGCCTTTGTTCTCGTATCCCACATTCAGGTAATAAATGCAGCCAGTTCTACCCTAATATCTTAGTCAGATTGGATTGCTATAACAAATTACCATGTACTGAGTGGCTTAAATAACAAACATTTATTTCTTACAGTTGTGGATTCTTAGAAGTCCCAGATCAAGGTGACAGAAAATTCAGTGTCCAGTGAGGGCTTCCTCCTGGTTCGCAGACAACACCCTTCTTCCTGTAGGCTCACATAGTAGAAAGAAAGACCCCAGCTCCAAGCACCATCACATTAAGGTTTTAGGGTTCTAAGATACAAATTTATTGGGACACACACATTCAATTGATAGTACTAAGCAAAGTTTGGTATATATGTGTGTGAATATATATATATATATATATATATATATATATATATGTGTGTGTGTGTGTGTGTGTGTGTGTGTGTGTGTGTATTTTTATATATATATATATATATTTTTTTTTTATCTCTTATTACTATTATCACCATTATAGTGTAGAGACTATTATTACTCTTCTGGGCTGTTAAATCAACTCATAACTCATTTTCTTTCTTCAGGCTCTTTACACTCTAATCCATCTTCCAGAGAGCTGTCAGAGGAATCTTTCTCAGTGTAATTCTCATCATGTTACTTCCCTTCTCAAAAACCTTCAGTAATGACCATTTTTTACCAAATCAAATGTGAACATATGGCAAAGTGATTAGGGCTCTCTGAAGGATAACCCCTAGATACCAAACTCTTAAGAGGCAAAACAGAATTCAAGAAAATCTGAGCCATGCACTGGACATCAAACAATTGTGTCCCTCATTTTTCTCATTTATAAATTTAGCTTAGATTACATAGTCTTTTGGTCACCTTTTGAAACCAGAATTTTGTGAATATAGCTTTTCAGCTTTAATCCCTACTATTCTATGTCAGAAATCTAATATCACCAAAGAAAACCAAAACAACTGGCTACTGCTAAACTACAATCTGCATTTCTGTATTTCTATCAACATGCTTATATTCATAATGCCAAAGCTCATAAACTGTCTTTCTAGACAAGGTATGGATCAAAACCCTGCCCTTCATAAGTTTTCTGCTCAAACTGCCATCCTAAAACTCTCTCTCCTGCCTCCAAATTTTTTACAGAAACCACTGCATTCTCCAGATTTATGTATTAGCTCCTCTCTTAATCAGTTAAGGCTGCTATAATAAATACCATAGACTAGATAGCTTCAATAATAAACACTTATTTCTCACAGTTTTGGAGGCTGGGAAGTGCAAGATCAAGGTGCTGGCAGATCTGGTGTCTGGTGAGAGCCCATTTTCTGGCTTACAGGTGGCTATTTTCTCATTGTATCCTCACAGTGGAGAGAGAGAAGGAGAGAGGAAGGGAGGAAACGAGGGAGATAAGTTAAAAGTAAAATCTGGAAAAGAGATAGTCCTTGCAAACATAATAAGAAAGTTGGAAAGGTTTTATAAATATCAGAAAAAATAGACTTTAAAACAAGGAGTATTATGAGGATAATACAATAAAAGGAATAATTCAATGATGGAAGAGTCAACTCATTAAGAGAACCAAAGAGTTCTAAGTGTGTATGTACTCAGTAACAAATATTCTCAAACAACTGTAATGTTGGAGTATAACAATCGCCAGCATTGCAGTTGGAGACTTTAGCACTCTAGACAGAAAATATGCAACAATATAGAACTGAACAACATTGTCTACCAACTTGATCTAACTGGCCTAATAAAATACTCCTCAGAATACACATTATTTCTAAGAACCTATAAGATATTCATAAAGAGAGACCATGAGGATTAATAAATTTAAGATTAAAATCATAATAAGAGTACATTTTCTGACCAGATTGAAATTAAAAGTCAGTAACAGGAAAAAAAAAAACGTAATATCCCTAGTATTGAAAATTATAAAACACAGTTTAAATAAATCACAGTTCAAAGAAAATCACAAAAATTAGAAAATATTTTGTACTGAACAAAAATGAAACTAAAATACGTCAAAATGTGCAGGATGATGCTAAAGCAATGTGTATAGAAAAAAAGTCATTTGAATTTTAAATGCTTTGAATAGAAAAGAAGGGTCTAAGACTAATGATCTAAATTTTCATATGAAAAAACTAAAAAGGAAGAATACATCAAGCACATAGTAAGAAAAATTCAAAAAATATTAAAGATATAAGGGGAAACAAATATAATAGAAAATAGACTAATGATGGAGAAAATCTATAAAACTTTGCAAAAGTCCAGTAAAATTGATAAACCCAATGCTAGATTTATTTTTAAAGAGAGAAAACAAGATAATAATGTTGTCATTAAAATATACAATATTGCATATTTTATAGACATTATAAGCATAATAGAATAATTACATAACAGTCATGCTAATAAAATTTAAAAGTCAGTTGAAATAGTTTGATTCCTTAAAAGACACTACTAACCTAATTCTAAAAGAAATTAAAAATTGTAGTATTCATGTGTCTACTAAAGAAATTGGATTTTAATTAAAACTATCTCACAAATAAAAGACAAGGCCCAGTTGTCTATATTAATCAATTTTATCAAATATTCAAAGATAATTGAAAAAAATGACAACCTCTCAGTGAATTTTCTAAGGAGAGTATTCCCCTGTTACCAAAGTCGGACAAAGATATGATAAGAATTAAAACTTCCCATAAACACAATCATAAACATAGATGCAAAAAAGGTTTCACCAAATATTAACAAATAAAAATCAGTAAGTTTTATGTCAAGAACGCAAGTTTGGTTTAAGACTAAAAATATAATTCAAGGACTAAAATGATATTGTAAATGGCAGAGTTTTTAAAAAAAAAACACTAAATAATATTCATAGTATGTATATTCCACATTTTCTTTACCCATTTATATGTTGATGGACACTTGGTTGTTACCATATTTTGCATATAGTGAATAGTGCTAGAATGAACATAAGTGCAGATATCTTTTCAAGATATTCACTTCAGTTATTTTGAATATATAACCAAAGTTGTATTGTTGGATTATTTTTAAATATTTGAGAAAGCTCCATATTGTTTTCCATAGTTTCTGTACCATTTAACATTTCTACCAACAGTGTACAAAGGTTCCAGTTTCTCCACCACCTCACCAGCACTTCTCATGTTAAGTTAAATAAGCCAATCACGAAAGGATAATACTGCATGATTCCTCTATATAAGGTACCTAAAATAGTCAAACTCATAGAAGCAGAGAATAAAAGAGTGGTTGCCAGAGGCTATGGAGGAGGGAGGGAGGATGGGGAGGTGTTATTCAATGGGTATAAAGTTTCAGATATGTTAGATGAATAAGTTCTAAATATCTCCTTTATCACATAGTGGTGCTCACAGTAAAAAATATAGTATTTGCACACCAACATTTGTTAAAAATGTGTTTTTTCTGTTGTATTTCTTACCCTCCTACTTGAAAAAGGGATACAAGGGTGCTTGGTAGGTATTAGATATCTCTATTACTTTGATTGTGGTGATGGTATCATGAGTGTTTATATATGTCCATATTAAGCACATTGTTCACATTAAAATGTCCAGTTGTTTATACATAGAAGAACTGTTGAAAATAATAATAACAGAAACTATCTCAAATATTGCTGTAAGTTTTGAATGAGGTCATGCTTGTTACAAGCTTAAAAATTACACAATAAGCCGAAACCGGTTTGGCTCAGTGGTAGAGCATAGGTCTGCAGACTGAAAGGTCCCAGGTTCGATTCCGGTCAAGGGCATGTACCTTGGGTGCAGGCACATCCCCTATAGGGGGTGTGCAAGAGGCAGCTGGTCGATGTTTCTCTCTCACTGACATTTCTAGCTCTCTATCTCTCTCCCTCCTCTCTGTGAAATATCAATAAAATATATATATATATTTTTTTTAATTACACAATAAAATGAATAATTTTAATTAAAAAATAATAAATGAGTTTAGTCAGTTTTCAGAATACTATGTCAATATACATAAATAATTCATATTTCTACATTCTAGTAAAAATTAAAAATTAAAAATATATATATTTAAAACATCCAAAACCATAAAATATTTATGAATAAATTAGCAAGGTTTTTGTAAGACCTGCACAATGAAGTCTATAAAATTTTGCTGAGAAAAATGTAAGAGCTAAATAAATGGAGAGAAATACCATGTTGATGAACCAGAATATTCAATATTATTGAAATATATATTCCCCCCAAACAGAACTCTAGAATCTACTCAATTATAAATAAAATTTGAACATTTTTGGTAGAAATTAATAAGCAGACTAAAATTTATGTGAAAATTTAAAGGAATAAGAATAATTAAATAATTTTGATGAAGAACAAAAGTGAAAAAAGTGTATTACTTGATTCCAAGACGTTCTCTAAAGCTATAATAATCAAAACAAGGTGGTGATGGCTTAAAGAGAGAGAGATCAGTGGAACAAAAGAAAAACTCTAGAAAGAAGGCAATAAATACACATTTATTTGAATTTTCATAAGTTGCTAAGGCAATTCAATAGTGAAAAAATAGTGTTTTTACAAAAATAGTGATGAAAGAATTGAATATCATTATAGGTAAGAAAAATACACCAAAGACTCAAATCTTACCTTATACCACATAAAAAAATAACCTGAAATAAATCTTAGACTAAACATAGAATAAAAACTATAAATTTTCTAGAAAATCTTTATGACTTTGGAGAAGTCAAATATTTATTAGAGTTCAAAAAAAGCAATAATAGAAACAACTAACAAACTGAGCTTCATGATATTAAAAATTCTTCTTTGAAATACATTCTTAGGAAAACTAAAAGGCATGATACTAAGTAGGATGAAATATTTGTAATACATATATCTGAAAATGAGCTTATGTCAGAATATTTAAAGAAATTTTCTGTATCAATAAAAATACCAAAAGAGGGAAGACAAGGGAGTGTGGGGCTCTGAAGAGATCAACCAAAAGACTTGTATGCCTATATGAATAACCCATGGACACAGACAATAGTGTGGTGAAGGCCTGGGGTAGAAAGTAGGGGAGGGGTAGATGAGGTCAATGGGTGCGAGGGGAAAGGGGACATATGTAATACTTTCAAAAATAAATATTGTTTAAATGTTTTTTAAATAGCCAAAATTACTAAAAATAACAAAAGACTCCACAAAACAAAATATACAAATGGCCAATCTACACAAAAGATGCTCAACATAAGTAATCTTCAGGGAAATGCAAATTCAAAATACAGTGAATATCACTTAACAGCCATTATAAGATATAAAATTAAAAAGATTGTTAATATCAAATGTTGGCTAGAATGTGAAACAGCTAGAACTCTTATACAATTGCTGGTGGGATACAGCCACATTAAACACTTTAGAAATTCTTAATAAAGTTCAGCATAACCTTACCACATTAAACCAACAGTTACACATTTATTATTTACTCAAAATATAAAAACATAAATTCAAACATAGATTTGTACACAAGAGTTTATAGTAGCTTTATTCATTATAGCCAGAAATATCAATAACCAGCCCAAAAGAACGTCAACAGGCAAATGGACAAACAAAATGTAGTATATTTGTATAAATAATAGTAAGCAATAAAAAGGAACAAGCTACACATACATACAGTGACATAGATGAATATTTAAAGTAGTATGCTAAGAAAACATGAGGGGGAAGATTAACTAGGAAGCGGGCACAAGGAAATCTCTTGGGGTCTTAGGATATTCTATATCTTGATTTTTGTGTATAGATTGAGCAAAATTATTTACTATACTTAAAATCTATTCATATATAGTTTGCAAATTAAACCTCAATGAAGTTTATTAAAACTGTTCTCCTAAAAATAATCAGAACAGAAATAACATGACAACTACTTTTATTGATTAATACTGGAGGCTCGGTACATGAATTCGCGCGCAGGCAGGGTCCTTTGGCGTGGCCTGTGGGGATTGGGCTGAAATCAGCAGTCCAATACCACCTGCTGCTCCTGTCTGCCACTCCCGCCCATCCCAGCCCTGCCGCGCCTGCCACGGGCCTCCACCCCATCAGTCCTGAGAAAGAGAGGCTGTGCCTCCACAGCAGCACTCGCCGGCCATAAGCCCTGCATCTAGCGCCTGTCCAATGTGGGTGGGGAGGACCAGGATGTCATAGTCCCACCCGGCCGGCTTTGGGATGCCCTTGCCAGCCTGGGATCTGGATCCATTCTGCTGACATTCATGCTGGCTTTCAGGAGCCACCTGGCAGCCACTTTTATGTTCCTTGCTGAGCGTCTAGGGCACATGTGTCAAACACAAGGCCCGAGGGCCAAATCCGTCCCCCCAGGCCTTGCAATGTGGCCCGCACCATGCTGTCATCACTGCGCTCCGCTGCGTTTCCATCACAATGACACTTTATGACTGTTCAGTAAACCATTCGGCCTGCGATTTAGGCTGGATTTTAGATTTTGGCCCCTTCTCTGATTGAGTTCGACACCCCTAGTCTAGGGAGAAGAAGTGGCTCTGATGCCTGAGGCTGACTTCCAGGAGGCCAGTGGCCCTGTCAAGATAGCGCTGGTGGTGCTGGTCCCGGCAGAGCCCGGCCCATTTTCTGGAGATTGGACCTGCGGGTCTACTGAGGGAGTGAGTGGCTGCCGCTGGGCTGGTGGGCCACGGGGACGGGGCAGTCAGCTGAGCCGCACTCCCCCTGTGGGATTGCACTAACCACTACAGAGCAGCTCCAGCATTGAGCATCTGCCCCCTGGTGGTCAGTGCATGTCATAGGTCATTCGGTTATTAGATCACTTGGGCTTTTTTTTCTAGCACACACACACACACACACACACACACACACACACACACACACACACACACTAGAGGCATAGCACAGGAAATTGAGTGAGTGCAGGGTCCCTAGATCTATCCTGTGATCAGGGCAATGTCCACCACTCCTCAATGCTCCATGGAACTGCTTACCTCTGCCCCAGGGTGCTCTGCGAAGCCGCTCGCCACCCCATGAGTCCAGTCCCCATTCCCACTCCGCTTCCACTCAGCCTGGTTCCTGTGGTTCCCCATTGGCCATTCAGCGATGGAAGCCTGTGGGCTGGGAGGAGGGACCTAGAGGTGGTCAATGCACCTCATTGCAATTGGTCAATTGGTTGTTCTGGTTGTGGCACTTGGCCTTTTATTACTAAAGATAGACAAGTAGCCCTGCACACAAATCCCTGCACCAATAGGTCATTGCCACCCTCCTGTAGCTCTTGCCTGCTGCCCCACCCTCCTGTAGTTCCCCCAGCACCCTTCATAGCTTGCCGCCCTGTCCCATCCATTAGCTCTTTGCCACCCACTTGTAGTTCACTGCACCACCCTCCTGCAGATCCATGATCCGGTGTTTACGTGGTTGGTCCTTATGCCTCAGGGCATAGTGGATAATTAGCATATTCCTCTCTTATTACCATAAATAGGATTGGTCTTATTAGTTTAGAACCCACAGAGTTAGCAACACCTCAAACCAGACACCTGTGATTTCCATCTGAAATTAATGGACAATACTTGAGAGCAAACCAGTGCAATTAACACATTAACTGATTATGGATGAAAATTCCCTATAAATATTCTGAACTAATGATGCTTCAGGATTTCATTAATCAAATATTGAGAACATCTTGCATTACTTTCTCTCACAATGGAGAATGTTCTAAACAGAAAGTCCTGAATCATAAAGTAAAAGCACAGGAAGTTTTAGAGATCTGGTTCAACCCAGGTAGAAAGAGCAGACCGGCCAAATTCTGGGTGCAGAGTGGAGCAAACATAGATTCACAGCTGTGATTGTGCAAAGCACAGAGGATATTCTTATATTTTTATTTATTAAATATTGTATTATTCTTGATACAAATAACTATAAACCTACCCTTACCCCACCCTGTATATGCAGCAATATCTTTGTTCGACACAAGGTCCTTTCTCCTGTCAGCATTCAATAAATGGCAAACCACAAACACACTAATCATGATAATTGCCAGATAAGTTTGAGAAAATTTAATTTTGCTTAGAAATAGAAAAGATGTTTCCACTCTGCTGCCTGTAAGATTAAGTAAAAGAAGAAAAGTATATCAACAGTTCACTGCCCTCACCCCTTTGTGTTCTCAAACTATCCCATTTTTCAATAATGTGACAGGAAGGAAAAATATAGCACTTATTTTTGAACAGGAAACAGACACAGCAAGAAAGCAGCCCACGAAGCAGAGGCTCTGTGAGTGCCTTGTACCGTTCATCACTGTGCACAGATCTGGCCTCTGATGAAGCCATTTGTATGCAGATACAGGCCGGGCTGTGTGGACACCAGCACCAACTCTGGCAAATGTTGTTTCATCTAATGAAAAGAAATTTGCAAATGAAAGCCACATCCGTGTTCATTAACCCCACAGCTCTCTTGATATCGCTTCTCCATTATTCCTAACAAAATTGCAAACCTTCATCTGATTAGTTACCCACTTCAGAGCTTTGTTTTCCCCTTACCCCCAACCCAGGCCTACATCTGAGTGTAGACCTGAATGTAGGTCTGTAACACTGAGTAATTTATAAATATGCTTACTGAAACGCAACCCAAAGCATCTGCTTCACGTTGATTGACCTATGTAAACATATTCTTACTTTTTTTTCTCAAATAGAAGAATGTTCTGTGATTATAATCTAGCAACACTGAAAATGTGAAATATTTTCATATTCATATTCAGGGTGGGAATCCCAAAACAATAAGTCAACTTTATCTTCATGTACCAACAATATAAAAATCACAGGTCGGTTGGGTGGCAAATATTAATCACATATCATATTAAAAAAAACAAAGACTATAACAGAAGATATTTGCAGCAAGTCCTAAAAGCAAGGTTTATGCTTAACAGTTGACTGGGGTCCATCACACACTTAATAAGAATTGCCAACCCTGTCGATTGTGTGGGTGTTAACGGAGCAGAACTCCTGCCAGCCCCAGCTGCACTGCCTTTTCCTAGGGGACACAAGGAATGCACAATGTTCTCACCCACTCTTGTCGTCAGAGACGATCCTGAGCCTGGACCTCCCCACACACGTAACAAATGTATAGTGATAAATTTACTGGAATTGTTTATTTTGCTAGTAAAAGCAAATTGAGTTTCTCTTCCTACAGAATTAAAAGAGCAAGAAGAATAACTTAGCTTTGTTAATGCAATTCAGCAGTGACCTGCCGGGAAGTCTGGGGCTGAGAGGCCAAGCAGCTCTTCCTGCCCACTCAGTGTCTGGCCTTTTTGCTGAAGCTGCCAACAATGGTCTTAATTAGTGCCAATTATGATTTTTTTTTTTTTTAAATGTGGACACCTGCATAATGTGAACTAGATGGAGCATCCTACCAAATTTTCTATGGACTATCACACAACTGTCAGAAGTTGAGAATTTTTTAGAGTTATTGTTTTGGGAAAGATTCAGATTAATAGCCTAGAGGAATATCTCTTTATATCTCTTTTATATTTATGCTCTAAATTATCAAGAACCCCCCTATTATTTCCTCTCCCAAAGCTCTGTATTTATTGTCGGAATAAGCACAGCTGATAGAATCCTACATTATACAAGCAAATAAGCTACAGTGTGATTTTGTGTTTTCAGTTTATCAAATGACTTTAAAAATTGTATCAATTATTTATATTGAAGGACTGGTCATAACTATGAAGTCAGCAAGTTCTGCCATAACAGTTAAAATAAAATGTCAACTACAGAGTCCTGGATTCTTTAGGGGAAAGCTAAACTGCCAGCTCATTGGTTTCACAATTGTGTTCCATGGATAGGCAGAGGCCACTGGAGAAGTTTAAAACAAGAAGGTGGGAGTTCACACCCACTACTTTCCCTCAATTGCCATCCTAGCTAGAAATATACATCAGCAATATTTTTAAAGAAAGTTTCTGCAGCCAAAAGAATTTGAAACCACTGCATATGCAGACAAAGACAAGAAAGCAGAGGGAGAAACAAGAAGAAATCATCTATTATGGAGGAAATCATCACTTATGAAAGTAAGAGGAGATGGGAAATGGCACAATCACATTTTCAAGTGGCAGATATGCTCCCACAGAGCTGTTTTATTGCTCCAGTTGATGGCAGAGCCATAAAACAACTGTTGGATTTCATTTTCAGTTGTTGCTTAGTCCGTAAGAATGTTCAGCAAGTAAATTTGCAAAAACTTTGAAACAGCCCATCTGTTCATTTTAAATGATGAAGGAGAGGAAGGTAATTAGGAAAAGGAAGAAGAAGGGAGATGACATATTATGAAAATTTCTTGCTACATATTTATAAATTATAACTTTAAATGAAAGTATTTTAATTTTGAGCACTTTCTAGTATAGAGAAAATTCTAGAGGGAATGGTTCAAGAAGTAAAAAAAATAGATATTGTATTTACAAATTATTTCACCTTTCTATAACTTCTCATAGCCATGACTTTTTATGGAGCTTCAGAATTAATACATACATAAGATACCCATTCAATAATTCGCTAAATTTATTTTACAATTATTAAATAATGACTAGATCATAGACACTATACATTTATGAGTTCAAAACACATTCAATGCAAAGTAATTTTGGGTTTTCTGTTCTAGTGGAATTTTAGGAAACATTAAGCTCATATAATAAAAGCAGTTAAAGGAATATTCATACCTTAGAATGACAATTCTGGCTATATTTTTTCAACATAATTTGTGGCATAGAGACTTTGACTACACTCTGCCTCCTGTCATTCAAATTTCATTGTCTTAAAATGTCTAATTATGAAAAAAATACCCTAAGAAATCAAATACATTTCAACTTTTATTTTCTAATCAGAGCATTTGTTTCCCTACTGATTTCTAAAACAGGCTACGCATTTACACATAGAAAAGCACTTGGTCCCACCTTTAAATGATTACCCAACATAATGAAGACATTTGGAAGTACTTCTTTAACTTCCAATTATTGTTTCTCTTTAATAACTCAAAAGGAATCAGGAAAATCCATTTCAACCCCATAGACACAGAAAGAGCCTTTAACAGGTAAGCTACCTGATGATAAAGAATTGGAGATGTCAGTTGGCCTCTAACTTCTCCAATTTCTGTTGTATTCTTGGGAAGATGTATATCCCTCATCAACCTAAAATAGGGCCATGATAGAGAACTAGAAAGCTGTTAGAGCAGACCATAAAATACTTGGCCTAAAACTACTTAATGGAGTTCTAGTTTTTCAAACAGACATGCTAGTTAGGTTTTATCTTTAATAGTTTATATACCAGAAACCTTTGAAGAATGAAAACAAAAGGCTTAGACGAGCTGAATCTCTGATTTATGTTTGGAAGAGGACCAACTTTCTATGTTCCAAATATTTTCCCATGTGTTATCTCTTTAATCATGGAGATATCACTGTGAATTAGATTATGTTATCCCAATTTTTATAAGTGAAGATAATAAAAATGAAAAAGATGGTTTAGTAATGTCACAAAGAGAAGTGAAATAGTTGATAAATCAGGATCTAGGGCAATAATTTGACTATGAATTTTAGGAAAATAAACATAATATTTATACTTAAAAATGGTCATAGAAAACAACTGGAAAAAATAAAAGGAGAATTCTTGCTTTATTTTTGATCCTCGCCTGGGATTCTTTAACATCTCCCTAATGATCTGAATAGGCTATAATCCCAGGTCTAAAGACTGAATCCAATCAGCACCTGTGCATGACGTTGAGTCATCTGTGTGATGCTTCTTGCTGCTTTGAAAAGACCCTATGCCTAGAACAGAAAGTACTTTCAGAGAAATAATGACATTGACTTGACCTATTTCCCAGCTGCTTGGGGAGAAGTTCATACACAGGTCTAAGATTGTTTGCCTATCCAAAGGAAGCTTTGGATGAATTGCTCATTCATCATCCTACCATCTATAGTTCAGGGTTGCTCTATGTGAGGGTGCTCTATTACTCCCCAGTAATATCAAAAAGGCTAAAGTTATACAAACAAGACAACTTTGTCCTCTACTCTATTGTGCAAGAAAGCTTACAGAGTCTGTCTGTCTTTTTCTAATTTGCTATGAATCACTGCTAATGAAAAGATAAATAAGGGCATATGTTAATGAGGCGTCAAATGCAAGTTGAATGTAAATAAAAGGGGTGCCTTCTAGTCATGAAAAATATTTGGAAGTCATTTTTCTTTCCTCATCTTTCCCCCAGAATACACTTGCTCATGAGTTGTTGAGAGAATAAGTCATTGATATTAAGAAAAAGGAAACAATTCTGTATGTACTTAAGTTATAAATATAAAAGTTGTAATTATCCTCACCTAGTTTCCATATGCTAAACTAGAACTTCCAGATTTTAAATGGAAAATTACTACAAAAGTTGTTTTTTTCAATTTAGAACTCCTATAGAAAAGGTTTGATAATTTCTATTAATTTAGGAAAAGTTTATAATAATATTGCTTTTTGAGTTGTGAGTATCTTGATACATGCAATTCACTAATTCAAAGTGAAAAATTCCCTTTTCACAATTTTTCTGTTTGATTTTGACCAAAGATGTGGAAAACATTAAACTTCTCCAGAAGGTCGTATAATCAACAATATGACTCTTAATCCTTTAATCCTTTTCCATAAGATTCATAGTAACTTATCACTTACAAATATATTGGTCATCTCTACATTAAGCTATCAAACAGATAAATGTGTTAATATGGCATACGGCTATACCATGAATAGTTTGTAGATATTTCAAGTCTCCTACAGTGTATTATTTAGACAAAGATAAAAAGGTGAAAATTTGTATTTATTTCTCAACTAAAGTGTTCCAAGAATAATACTAAAAAGAAAATGCATGGCAATTTGTAAAAAGCCTCCTACAATCAATTTGGGATAACATAGAAAGTCAGGACAATGAAAAACATTTGTCAGAACCAACCTCCTCCCCATAATGCCAAAGCCATGATTTTCTGACAGATAACCATCTTTGAATAATGGCAGAATAAAGTAGAGGAAATGAGCTGTATAGAGACGATGCCTACCAACCTACACACAGTATGATAAACAGCCTATAATGCCTTCTTTCTTCCTCCTACCCCATCTCTGCTACCAGCCCCTGAGAACTGTGTGAAACTACCACCTCACCAAAATTATACATATCATAAAAGATCCACTTTCTGACTCCAGGTCGTAGTTATGGTTACCATAACGATATATTAGGTCTAGTAATAATTAATGCCGTTTTCTAATACTTTTTAAAATCGAATTTATTTAAACAATACAACAAAATTTAATCAACAATATAGTTGCTGTTGTTTTCTACTACTTGTGCCCAATGCTCAGGAAGCATTTTAATCCCTCTGTTGTAAAATTTTTGTGATTTTGATGCAAAAAATTCGGTCAATGCATTTTTGAGGCATTCTTCATTATTAAATTTTTTTCCAAGAAGAAAGTTTTGCAAAGAACGAAACAAATAGTAATCGGAAGGAGCAATATCAGGAGAATATGCAGGTTGAGGGAGAACTTCCCATTCCAACTGGCACAGTTTTTCAGCAGTGATTCTTGCAGTATGCGGTCCTGCGTTATCGTGGTGAAGAATTACGCCCTTCCAATTAATCAGCGCGGGTTCTTTTTCTCTTAAAGCTTGGGCTAACCTTTCCAATTGGGCACTATACACTGCACTTGTAATGGTTTGTTTAGATGGTAAAAGTTCATAATGAAGAATTCCTTTAACATTCCACCAAACACACAACATCACTTTTTTCGCATGCAAGTCAGGTTTTGGCGTGGGCTGCGGAGCCTCATTTTTGTCCAACCATTGAGGCCGCCTTTTCAAATTAACATACAGCACCCATTCTTCATCTCCGGTAACAATTTGCTCTAAAAACAGCAAACGGTTTTGACGAGAGAGGAGCCAACTGCAAATTGTGACTCTTTGATTATGGTTGTTGTCGGTCAACTCATGAGGAACCCATTGTCCAAACTTTTGGACTTTGCCAAGTGCACGCAATTGATTGGAAATTGTTTTTTGTGAACAATTTAAAGTTGTCGCAAGCTCTTGTTGGGTAATTTGAGGATTTTGCACCAAAAGAGCTTGAAGAGCTTCTTAGCAAAATTGGACACACGGCCTCGACCACTCTTGTCATCTAACGAAAAATTTCCCTCGCGAAATTTCTCAAACCAAAGCTGGCATTTTCTGGCGCTAACTGCATCTTGACCAAGAGCACTACAGATGTTTTTTGCAGCCTCACTTGCTTTTCTTCCTAATTGGAACTCGTAAAGCATGCAGTGCCGAATATGCTCTTCATCCGCCATCTTCTTAGCCCTAGTTTTGCAACAAAAACCAAACCAAACACAAACTTTTTCAAGCAAAACTTGTTAATTGCACTTCACACGTTCTGCAGATACCACGTGTTTGAAGGTTATGTCAATACAAGTCAACGCCAAGCAAAATTTTAAACAAATGTTTAAAACGACATTAATTATTACTAGACCCGATACCTTGCTTTGTACTCTGTTGATACACTAAGGCTGGGCATCCTATATAATAAAAACTAATATGCTAATAAGACTGAACAGCCAAATGACATCCAGACATCCTTTCAGATGACCTTCCAGACAAAGCTGGGGCTGCGAGGGCCAGCCTGGGCAGCTGGGGCTGTGAGGACTGAGCCCCTTGTATGATTTCGGGCATCGGGCCTCTAGTTACACTATAACAAAAAATAACAGCTTGTCACCTATATTATTTGCTTAGAGAAGCTAGGAATAGGAGTTCACTCTGAGATCTCCTATTTTGTGAACCCTATAGCACAGTTTCTGTTAGGGTCAGTTTCTCACCACCACTTGATCGGGGCTTATTGAGCTAATCTGCCCTCCCCGCCCCCCCCTCCAACCCTTTTTTTTTTTTTTTTTTTTTTTTTTAGAACAAATCTAAAATTTTATTTTTTGGGGTGGTATGATAAATAGAGTACACTGGGCATAGCCATTCTCTAGGCTTGACTTTGCCTCTTTAAACTTGGCGTCACACCCATTCTCATCTTCCCGTTTCTAAGAACCAAACCTACTTAGTCACAAACTTCCAAAACCGGCTCCTGAATTTTCCAATGTCTAATTCCTTAAAAATCAGTTACTGGCAATCCATGTAAATAAAAGATAAAGTGATTACAAAAAAAAAAAATAAACTTTTTTTAGGGTTCAGAATTAGAAACTTCTTTTTACTTGCCTAAAATATTTTCAGAATGATAAACATAAATGATGATTTTAAAGGACAACCTCATGAATACTATTTATTTTCCTTTGGTGCCTGTCTAATTCTCAATTTCTATCTCCTGACAGCTTCCTTGTCACATCCCACTCACCTTGTTCTTGCCTCCAGTGAAATGTCCATGCATCAGATATTACCTCATTAGTCCCTTTATCTTAATGGCCCACCCCTTCTGGCTTCCCTCCCTTTAGCCCTTTGACTGGCAATGTCTCCTCCTACTTCTGGACTCCTGTTTAAATGACATTTCCTCAAGGACTTCTTCCTTTGTCTACTCCACCTTCCCAATTTGCCTCATCCCTGACAAATTAGACTAGCAATCAGCAACCGGTAATTTTTATAGTTGTATTTTTATTACTTGTGAAATTATCTCCTGAAAGTTTTTCTCCATCATAACACTGCAAACTGAATAAAAACTAGCACTATGTACACACAATAGGTTGCCAGTAAATCATAATCATTGACTGAATGAGAAAGTAAATGAATGGACATATAAATGAATACCTAAATGTTTTGAAATCAATAAAAACATAATGCTTTTGTTAGTATCTCTATGTGCTTTGCTTTAATTGTGAATTACCTATAGCAAAAGTGCTTTTAATAATGTTCAATATTTTTCTATCATTGGACAGCGAATTAAATTATGAAAATTATCTTTATTATATAACACATACAATTGATGAACCTAAGATATTTTCAGTTGAGACCTTGACCTGCTTTAAAGACAAGTGACTCATTACAATACTAACTTCCAGGAGCACTTGTATTTGGGGCTCTGAGAAGCCACAAATAAGGCAATTTCTCTGCCCTGCAGATGCTTGCAATTTATTCCAGCTTCCCCATGGAAGACTCCACACCCTCCAAAAGAAGAGCTTGAAAGCAATAAGAAGGAATTATAGTAATACATTCTTTGTGTTGTGACATTTAAATAAAAACATCCTGGCACTTTTTTCATATATCTCCCTGGACAATTTTATCATATGTCAGGTATGGTTTGAGCCTTTGTGGTTAAGAATACATAGTCCCTCCCTAACCTGTTTAGCTCAGTAAATAGAGCTCGGCCTGCGGACTGTAAGGTCCCAGGTTCAATTCTGATCAAGAGCATGTACCTTGGTTGCAGGTACACCTCAACAGGAGATGTGAAGTAGGCAGCTGATAGATGTTTCTCTCTCTCTCATTTATGTTTCTAACTATTTATTCCTCTCTGTAAAAAAATCAATAAAAATTTTAAAAATTAAAAAAAAGAATACATAGTCCCTACCTTCACAAAGTACATATTTCAGTCAGGAACATATACTAGGAGGAAACACACACACACACACACACACACACACACACACACACACAACTAATTCTTCCACAACAGTCAGGGCTCTACCCAAACCTGGAACAAAGGTCTGTGGAAACACTTATAATGAAGAAATCTAATTAGCATATAGAGATAATGGCTTTATAGAATAGACACAAAGAGCTGGGTCTTCTTGAAGAACAAGTAGGTTTTGTCAAGTGTACCAATAGGGGAACAGCATTATATACCTTTTGATTTCAACCTGTATCCTTTTGTTGTAATAAACTGTAACTGTGTGTATTAAAGGAAGAAATTACATGGAAAAGGCATGCAGTCTTTAAAGGATTTATTTTAATGTTGCAGTAATGATTGAATCTTATTTTCATGTACAAAAAAATATGATAGCAGAAAATACCAAAGGACAAATTGGAGATATCGATAATTACTTCCAAATTTTCTTCTGCATTTTTATAATTGTTAATTATTCTATTTATCACAAAGTTAAATGCTTTTTACCATAGAAGAAGATAGAGTTGTATTGTAAAATATAGGCTGATACCAAGGCCATTATCAATGACTTTTTGACATTGTTGAACTTAGAATCTTTTGGGTTTAGATGCACTGCTAGAATGATCTACACACAGGCCATATGAGAATATTCCCTCTTGTTATATATCTTTCAAAAAATGTAATAGCTAGAAAGCCAAACAACTTAAGATTTGCAATCTATTATGAACTCTTTATAATATGGAAAGATCATTTATATTTGGGGCTCAGAAGGTATGTTAATAATCTTGCAGTAGGCAGACGGACATGAGCAGAGCAAGAATGAGGGACAGGTACAGAGGCCACTAGCTGAGCAAAGGACAATTATAGGGTGGAACCTCTTTCCCAGGGAGACCTTTCTTGCCCTACCACATCAAATGGTCATGCATTTTGGACACCCTGACCTTTTCTCCCTAGAAATAACATCAAGGCCTCAATTGTATTCCAGCTCCAGATCCAGAAAAGAAGCAAAACCAAACTAGTGACCTCCATGGCTGACCTTAGGAGCAGTTGCATTGACTTTAACTCCTTGTTCCGGTGCTGACCAATCAATCAGTGGAGACCTGATCCTGAAAGGACACACCTGGTAAGCTGATGACTATTCTGATGAGGTCTTCTCTTGGGACTTCCCCTAAAATCTGTCCTCAAAACCCTTAGAACAGAGGACCCAGTTTTCTCCTTCCTGGGACCACGCTTGTGCCTGTACCTTCAGCTACTGCTCCTCCCACTCAAGGCTCACCACCACATTTACTTTCTTCCCTTCTAAGCTCCAATGGCCCTCCCTTTACCTCTATAACTTGTTTTCTAAGCCCAATTCTTTTACAAATGACTTCCTTGATTTCTATAACTTTCCAAATAAATGTTCTCTTATAGTTTGAGTCTTGGCTCTGAATTCTTTCCTCATGTAGTGAGGCGGCTGACCTCAGGTCCGGTCTGACCGCACCGTTCTCACACCTGGTACGGTTCCCACCACCCCTGACACTGTTAGACTGGGAGATGACAGTTAGTTTTTATGAAATGTTACCATCAATGGGAATTATTTTAGATAAAATTAGAAGATTATTTTCTTGGTCAGAAGCTGAAGAAATTGGAGTTCTCATGGTGTTCTCATTGAAAAAAACCACACACTGTTTTATGTTCATATGTGTAGATTTATGTGTCTGGATAATAGGAACTTTTTAAAAGTAGCTGAAGAGTATCTGGGTTGATTTATTTCTGGGATTTTCATTTAATATAGGATTTGTACAATTTTTACAGCACTGAAAGTTATTACATTTTATTTTAAAGCTATATTTTTATTCTGACTTCTTAATTTAAAAAGCATTTTAAGATGAATCTGGGATCATTTATAATGAAAAAATAAATAAAATATTTAGAGAACAGAAATTCTAGCTGCTGTGAATACTATTTATAAAAATGCAACACCACAATCAGACTAGGAAAGGGAGGAATTGGACAATAGGATATTCTCTTTATCTTGGTTTAGAAGGAATAAAAATAAGTGATAATATTGTTACCTCAACATAGACATTGAGCAGATAAGAGCAATTTGATTTTTTTCACGGGTTTCCTAAAATATTTTCAAATATTACATTTTGCAATACTCGAATTTATTGTGTTATAGATTTCCAGAAATGATTTGATAACTTCATAATGTCTATATTTCAAAAATAATAGCAACCTTAACTATAACTTTCTGAGAACTGTTTAGATACTCAGATTATATGCCTGTGGAGTTAGACAATTCAGAATAAAAACATCACATAGATACCACAACCATTCTATATATACAAATTAAATCTCTTATCTTTTGGTATTCACCCAAAAATAGTTGTGATTTTATGTATTTACTGAGAGAAGATAGTCAGTGTGTTTAGAGATTTTTTTTTCCAGAGAGTTAACTCAGTTTCTAAGAGTAAGCTATATTTATATTTAAAATATTTGTCTCGCTTGCTAAGATGAATCACTGGAAAACATATATAAAAGAAATTAGACATGCTAGCTTAGTACCTATGTGCAATTGTGGATATACTATATATATATATATATATATATATATATATATATATATATATATATATATATATGTGTGTGTGTGTGTGTGTGTGTGTGTGTGTGTGTGTGTGTATATATATATATATATATATATATATATATATATTATACACACTCACACACATACACAAAAAAAACAAACAAACAAAAAACAGGATTGCCATCGAATTGCCATCTCTACAGTCATCCTTACCTGTGCATAATATTGAACCAGCTTCCCTTATGGACATAGTGAATAGTTTATAATACATAAATAGGAGTAGTATATATTTACATGGGTGCAATCCATTCTTATTTCAGTGAACTCCTCAGGGCATTACAGTTTTCATCTCCTTTTCCCCCTGCACTAGCATAATTTCATTGTATATTGTGAGAAGTGATATTCCCAGTTGTGGCTGAGAGTAAACAAACTCAAAACTGGATCTCCAGACCTCTTTATTGATGCTGTCCTGGGAGAGAGCGAGCAGCTCTGCATTAACAAGTGGGAAAAGGGTAGAGGAGGAAGGGCTTTGAATTCAATGTGGGAAAGGAAGGGAAGGAACTCTCAAGGGAAAGCCATTTACTTTCCAACCTAATAAATAAATTAACATCCTCTATCCTCTTCCAGGTTATGCCCGAGTTGCAGGTATGGGCAATGGGATTGTGAAAAGGAGGAAAAAGGGTGCTAGGGCAAGATGAAGTCTCTTTGCTGGATGGTTACACTTATTTATGGTGACTGGATTTGAAAGAATAAAGGGTGCCTTGTTACAGATAGCTTTGTTTTCAGAATGAAAGAGTCCATTATGCTTTAAAATTGCTTGTTTAGATCTAACAGTGGAGAGCAATTCACAAACAACTGGTACCTGTATGCACTCAACACACATAAGCTATCATTATGCACTTTTTCAAGTGTTAGAGTGTGATAATAATAGGAATTTCTATGCAAAGCTTATTTGCTGTGAATATTTACATAGAAAATAAATTTGCAAACAAATTAATAAAGCAGCAGTCCAGAGATTATAAATGGAAACATGGAGTTTTCTATAGCTGTTGTTATAGTTTTGGTTACAGAGAACTTTCTTTGTGCAGGCATTCCTCAAAACCCAATCTGCGCTTTATTGAGACATGAGTGTGAATAAGAGCGTTATTTAAACTAAATGATTAAAATTGGAATAGGATTTTAAAAGTTAGGTTATATGGTCATATCCACTACATATACTTCTTTTTCTGCTGCTCCAACATATATTAGTTTGGAAATTTGATCCAATGGGTCTGTTGACACCATTTTTAAAAACTGATTGAAAGAGAGAGAGAAATATCAATATGAGAGAGAAACATCAAGCGGCTGCCCTCTGCATGCTCCCTGGACAGAGATGGAACCCACAATATGGGTATGGACCCTGACCATGCTTTGGTGAACAAGACGACACCTCAACCAACTGAGCGACACCAGCCAGGGCTATTGACACCATTATTATTTGGGAGATTTTAACCCTCTACTTTGTAGCACCAGTCCCACCAAAAGTGACCGCCCTTCCCCTTTATTTACTTCATCATAATTAGTTTCTTACACATTAGAAGCAAATGGGGAGATTTCATCTATTGGTAAATCACCGTGTGTAATCAAACTGAGTAATTGCCTGAGAGGAGAGTTCCCAGGCACAGGTGGGAAGGTCACCGCACAACAAAGCCCTGGGTGGAGAGTGTATCCCAAGCACTCGGGTGCCAGGCATGCCGCACAGGTGGGGACAAATCAGCGAGGTGAGACAAATGTAAATGTGCCCATGACGTGGGAAGACTATTAGATGGATAGGGCGCAAGGAAAAAGACAAAGAAGCTAAGAAATTGGAGAAAACAGCTTATACCACTAAATGGAAATTACCTTGAATGCTGCATTGCACCAGTGACTTTGACAGCTGAAGCTGCAGCACAGAGAACTTGACTAAGATATTGGGCGAGCAGTTTGCTTTACAAGGGGCAAAGTGTGGTTGACTTTCTCCTGACAAGATCAATCACTGCTGAGCCAAATTCAAGAATATTTTTCTTGGGGTATTCATAAAAAGATTGAAAAGCAGCAGGCTGTTCCTATGGTTGAATTCACATGGATACAGAAATACATTATCCAAATGGAGAGTTACCTAGGAGTTTTCTTTATATTATGTAAAATCATACATTGTGAATACTTACTATTTTATGCCATGTAACTAAAGTTCAATGCCATTTATTAATCAGAAAAAAAGATGAACAGATTTTGGATGGTCTTAATTCCACACTTATTTTACCCCATTTTAAACTGATTCCACAGACTAGAGTATTATTTCTTTCTCTCTTCCCTGTATTCTCCTATAGAACACCATATGTACATGGCAGATTGGCTGGCACTTGCTATGGAGTTTTGCAGTGAGTTAGCTTTGTCATACACAATTTATACACACACACACACACACACACACACACACACACATCAGTGAGCCTAGTTATAGGCTGACATTCCTTGTGACAGACAAGTAACATCTGTGCGGCTTTGTCTGCAAACAGTGCGTCGGCTGGGGAATCTAACTCACAAATCCTTTTAAATACACAGGTTCCCCCTTACTTCTCTCTCCTTTTTGCATGAGGATGTGAACATGAATTGAAACTCCAAATTAACTATTCCAGATAAAGCTTACGGTTTTCATTAATATTTAAATTGAACTATCAGATATGATGCTGTGATATTTCATACCAACAGCTTGCACAGAAAGGCTTTAAATATGAAGGTTTCATCATTTTCAAAGGAAAGAAAAATTGTTCTTTTCTTAAACAGTGACACCGGGGAAAGTAATGTGAGCCATGTAACAAACAAACAAACAAAAGAGCATGAAATTAGCCAGAGAAGCTAAGTGCCATCTCTTTTAAATATAAAGCTCTGTACTCTGTCAAATGGGCTCATGTCAGCACTTAAAAGAGAAGCAACTACAGTTGTTCAACCAGAAGCTATTTGTTTGGCTCTTGGTAGTGCCTGGCTTAAAACAGCTATTCAATAAATATCTATTTAATATTGAACAAATAGAGATGTGAGCTAGATATGGTGGGGCATACAAACACATAATAAACAGTCTCCATCCTTGATTATATTAGAATATTGATAAATTACCATGACTTATAGAGTAAACATAGGAAAACTTTCTAGAAAAGGAATGGCAAGAATTGGTCTGATACTGATTGAGGAATGGGATTCCAGAAAAATGAAATGCTCTAAGCAAATTATATATATATATTGAAAGGGCACAATTAAGTGGCCAGGTGGTAGGGGAAGGCTCGTGTTCGTGTTCACATAGAGTTCACAGTTGAAAAGAAAAGCTGAGACCAAATCATAGAGCATGCAAAATATCGGGCCTTTGAATTTTTACTCCATTTCATAAGAAAGAAGTCACTGGAGGATGTTTTAGTAAAAAGTTGCTAGGGAAATCCAGTGTATTAGGAAGATTAGCCTAGCTATTCCAGAGTCTTGTCCACCTTTCTAATGGGAAAACAAAAATATTCAATCGAGGAAATTTCAAAATGTTCTAAGTAAGAAGCAATGAATCCTTAAAGCACTAGTGCTATGATCAACTTTCTTCGAGTTATTGATCTTGTAATCATCTTACAATGTTTATAGCAGTTCTTCATGTTTCTAATTAATTGCTCCTCTGTTTCATTTAAAGAATCATCTTGCAAGAAAGGACCAAGATGGCAACATAGGTAAACACCTGTACTTGCTGCCTCTCACAACCACATCAAAATTACAACTAAAATACAGAACAACTATCATTCAGAACTCTGGGAAAGCTGGCTGAGTGGAAGTACTACAACCAGAGCGATAAAGAAGAAAGCACATTGAGATTGGTAGGTGTGGAAGCATGGAACGGGCTGGCACCCGGGAGGGAGATACAGGCTCCTGCTTTATCTGAACTCCAGTTCTAGGCAAGACTCTGGGGGACCCAGACACATACAGGGAGAAACTGGATTGTCTGCCAATGGGGCAGGAATGCAAGGACGGCTTTTTTTTTTTTTTTTCTGACAGAGGTGCTCACAGTGGTCATTGTTCCTGTGCTGGGACCTCTCTGGTGCAGGGCTGACTGGCAGCCATTGCTCTCTGCTCCACCCTCGTGATTCCCTGAGACTCTACCAAACCCCAATTACAACCCCACCCAAGCTGAGTGCAGTGGCTTTTGCATATGAATGGCATGTTCTTTCTCAGCCTAAAACCTGTCAAACAGGCAGCAGTGGGGTCATGGAGCCACAAAGCTATCAAAAGAAGGCCCAAGATTGGCAGCAGCATCCTGCCTTGCTTTACAGCTGGGCCTCGTCTGGGCACTTACAAAGAGGAGGAATCTACAGAGCTCTCTGTAGTTCCTGCTGGGTGGTCCCAGGCAGTAACTGACTTTGCATCTCCTTGGAGATCGAAGAGCCAGTGTACCCAGTGGTCAGTGTGAGACCATACCAGATTACAACTCTTCACATCCATAAGTGACACACTCAAGGGGCAGATTCAGTGAGCACCAAAGCCCAACTGAAGCAAATCCTGCCCCATAAGGGTGTCTCCTGCACAGTAGCTCTTCCATTGTAGACACAGCTGGTCCTCACAGCCAACTGGATTAGAGACAATTCCTCACAGTGATACCAATAGCAATCAAGGCTTATCTACAATAAGACTGTGCACACAGCCCACAAAGGGATGCACTGAAAGTGTCCACCTCAGGTGATTGGAGAGGCTGAGCCACTGGGCCCTATAGGACACCTACTACACAAGGCCACCCTATCAACTCAAGGAGACTTAGCAGATACCCAATACATAGAAACACAGGGAAGCAGCCAAAATTCGAAAACAAAGAAACATGTCACAAATGAAAGAAATGGAAGAAAGCAAAATACTGAATATAGAGTTCAAAACTACAGTTATAAGTTTACTTAAAAATCTAGAAACCTCCAAGGAATTTAGTGACATCTTCAAGGATCTTAATGAGAAGGCCAAAAAAATGGAAAAGGACCAGTCAGAAATTAAGCCTACACTGACTGAAATAAAGAATAATATACAGAGATTCAACAGTAGTCTAGAGGATCCTAAGAATCAAGTCAAAGCTTTGAAAAGAGGAAGCAAAAGACACCCAACTGCAAGAGCAAAAGGAAAAAAGAATCCAAAAATATGAAAATTGTGTAAGGAGCCTCTGGGACAACTTCAAGCATACCAACATCCAAATTATGAGGATGCCAGAAGAAGAGAGAGAGCAAGATATTGAAACCCTATTTGAAGAAATAATAACAGAAAAATTCCCCTACCTGGTGCAAGAAATATACTTACAAGTCCAGGAAATGCAGAAAACCCCAAACAAGAGAAATCCAAAAGAGGATGATGCCAAGACACATCATAATAAAAATGCCAGGGGCAAAAGACAATTTTAAAAGCAGCAAGAGAAAAAGAGTTACCTACGAGGGAGTACTCATATGATTATCAGCTGATTTTTCAACAGAAACTATGCAGGCCAGAAAGGAGTGGCAAGAAATATTCAAAGTGACGAATAGTAAGAACCTACAACCAAGATTATTCTACCAGCAAAGCTCTCACTTAGAATTGAAGGTCAGATAAAGATCTTCACAGACAAGAAAAAGCTAAAGGATTTCAACATCACCAAGCCAGTATTATATGTAATGCTGAAGGATATTTTTTAAGAAGAGGAAGAAGAAGAAAATGGTAAAGATAAAAAAATTATGAACGACAAAGTGACAACAAATACATATCTATCAACAAGTGAATCTAAAAATCAAATAAAAAAATCTGATAAACAGAATAAACTGGTGGATGTAAGAAAATCAGGGGCATGGATGCTGAAACCAGTTTGGCTTAGTGGATAGAGCGTTGGTCTTCAGACTGAAAGGTCCCAGGTTCATTTCCAGTCATGGGCATGTGGTTGCAGGCACATCCCTGGTGGGGGAAGGGAGGTTGCAGGAGGCAGCTGGTCAATGTTTTTCTCTCATCAATGTTTCTAGCTCTCTATCCCTCTCCCTTCCTTCCTTCAATAAAATATACTTTTTTAAAAAAGAATCAGAGGCACGGAAAGGGAGTGGACTGACAATTCTCAGGTGGAAGGGGTTGTGGGGGGTGTAGGAAGAGATTGGACAAAGATCTTACACCTATGGATGAGGAAAGTGGGGGGGGGGGAGGTGGCGGGGCGAGGGCCTGGGGTGGGGTGGGAAAGAGCTATGGGGGGGAAAGAGGAACATCTGTAATAATCTGAACAATAAAGATTTAAAAATGAATCATTTTTTTCTATCTGGATATTAATTGTTATAGCATCTCAATGCTAGGATTTAAACTTGTTCTTCTCATGCTCTACTCCCTTCATAAGCTCTGTATTTTTTTAGTCATGATCAACACAGCTACCTACCAACAGTTTACCTTTAACTGCTTAATTAACATTTCTTCTTGGGCATATCAAGAAAACTTACCACCACATAAGATGTTAAATATATATTTAATATTATCAATCACTGCTTACAAAAATGTAGTCTCCTTAAGGGCAGGCATTTTTATCTTTTTGTTCACCAATACATTCCCATGTCTTCCACAGTACCTGAGACATACACTGAGTGGCCAGATTATTATGATCTATAAATGCATAATAATCTGGCCACTCGGTGTATATCCTATAAAATAAAAGGCTACTATAAAAATTATCCCTTTGACCAGGAGTTTGACTAGTAGGCAGGCCGGCCAACTGTCCATGTTTCCTCCCCACTGGCCAGGCTGGTCAGACCCCACTCATGCACAAATTCATGCACTGAGCCTCTAATATATATACTGAGTGGCCAGATTATTATGCATTCGCATTCAGAGATCATAATAGTCTGGCCACTCAGGGTAGATCATACTCAGAAATATTTTTAAATGAATAAATGGCCGAATCTCTCATTCAAGCTATTTGTATACCATTTACTCATTTCCAATGGTATACCAAGTGAATAAACTATTGTATTTACCAAGGCTGTCTAGAATTACTGTCACATAGGGATAATAAAAAATGGTCTGAAATGCAAGATTGGTTATATTATCCTTTTTAAAATTTTCTCAATGAACACCTTTATTACCCAGATCTAAGAAAAAAGGCTTCTACCACCTCTACCTTTCTGAATTTTTTTTAATATTTTTATTGATTTTATACAGAGAGGAAGGGAGAGAGATAGAGAGTTAGAAACATCGATGAGAGAGAGTCATCAATCAGCTGCCTCTTGCACACCTCCTCCTGAGGATATGCCTGCAACCAAGGTACATGCCCTTGACTGGAATCGAACCCGGGACCCTTCAGTCCCCAAGCCGACGCTCTATCCATTGAGCCAAACCGGTTTTGGCTACCTTTGTGAATCATTGATAATCTTTTTCATGGACTATCCAATCACCACTTCTCGATACTTCAAACTCCACAATATAGTCATATACACCTTTAAAAAAACATATATCTGATTATGATGTCACCCTAACTTTGGTAGTTTTCACTAAGAAGGCCTTGCTTTGTTTTAAGATAAAAACAGCACACGATTAACATAAATAACAAAACTGCATGAGCCAGCTCCTGCTTACCTCTCCATCTCTCCTTACCCAGGCCCACATATGCTTTCTCTGCTCCAGCCACACAGGCCTTCCTGCTTTAGATTTTCATACTCGACATGCTAGAGCACTGCACAGACCTGCATTCCTTTCTTCAACTAGTTAATTGCATTGCCCCTTTCAGTCTAAGACTCAGACTTGCATTTCTCAGGAAAGCCTTCCCAATCTTCTTAACTCAGTCAAGTGTCCTTAATAGAACTTAGAACTACAATTTGATATTTGTGTGTGTGCTTTTGTTCACATTTGCAATTAATTAATTAATTAAATTACTAAAATTACTTAATTACTGAAATTACTTAAACATCATCTGTGAGCCAAGGGTCCTTCTTTTGCCACTGTAACTTGTTTCTTGAGTCCATTTTTTCTATGGCTCACTTCCTCTACCTCTGTGACTTTCTAAAGAAACTCTTGCTTGTATTTAGGGAAAAGTAAACCTTGAAAATATCATATGCCAATTAATTAATAATGAAAAGATAGTAAAATTAAAAATGTAAAATATATCCAATATAGTCTTCCTTTGACTTAATAGTCTAGAAATATTGAGATTATTCATTGAAACAATAGAGGCTCAAAATAAATATAAGAATTATAGGACTTCTTAAATACTGTTTTGCTAAAATGAATGTTCACATTTTTATAGTAAGAACTAGATTCATGACTACAGTCAAGAAATTATTTTTTTCTTATCCAGAGAAGTTCTAATGTAAAGAAAGGAGATTCAACAAGAGCAAGTCTAATTGCTATTTAATAAATATAAAATATCATTAAATAACATGTATTTTAAGAATAAATTAAAAATTATATACTATCATTTAATGAATATTTATCATTTAATTTATCTATCCTTAACTTGCTATGAAAATAATAACTCTCCTTACTTCAGAAAAAATGTTGCCCTGGCCAGTGTGGCTCAGTTGGTTGGGTGCCATCCCATGTACAGAAAGGTTTGATTCCTACACACCCCCAGGCTGCTGGCTTGATTCCCAGTGGGGGGTGTGCAGGAGGCAGCTGATAGTCAATGTTTCTATCTCTCTCCCTCTCCATTTCTCTCTCTCTCTAAAAATCAGTAAAAAATATTTTTTGAAAAAAGAAAAACACTTCTTTACTTATTTTCCAGCACATTATTTCCTAAACTGTATTGAGAAGAATATTAGCTTTCAAGAAGTTAATATATGTTCAACCAAAGAAATAAAAATAAATTATCTATAATAATAAAAGCATAATATGCTAATTAGACTAGAATCCTTCAGGACAAAGGCATGGTGGGTGGGGGCCCAGGCAGAGACAGTTGCTGTTGCAGTGGGGATCGAGCCCCTTGTGCAAATTTCCTGTATTGGGCCTCCAGTAAGAAATAAATAAATAAATAAATAAATAAATAAATAAATAAATAAGAAAACCATGGACAATGAAATTGAAGAAATGCCACATGACATATTAATGATTCTGGAAAGTACCACATTAAAAATAACTAATTGTTTTAAACAAGCAACTCTAATACTTTTTTTTTTCTTAATAAAAATATTTCTATTGAATGTATTGGGATTGCATTGCTTAAAAAATTATGTATGTTTCAAGTGAACAGTTCTATAATACATCATCTATATACTGTACTGTGTGTTCACCATTCCCAGTCAAGTCTCCTTCCATATCACTAAACCCCCTTCCCTTTATTCTCTTACTAGTATACGTACTTCTATCCCCCTTTCCCTCTGGTAATCACTATACTGTTGTCTGTGTCTATGAGATGCTGTTTTTATTTCTTTTTTAAAAAATTTATTAATGTATTATAAAGTTGTTCTTGAAACATACATAATTTTTAATTCATTTGTTGATTACGGTATTACATATGTGTCCTTATTCCCCCATTACTCCTTCTATTCCCCCTTCATGCCCTCACCGCCCTGTTGTCTGTGTCCATTGGTTAGGTTTATATGCACACATACAAGTCCTTTGGTTGATCTCTTACCTCCTCACCCCCTGCCTTCCCTAATAGGTTGGACAGTCTGTTCGATACTTCTATGACTCTGGATCTGTTTTTGTTCATCAGTTTAAGTTGTTCATTATATCTCTCTATGAGTGAGATCATGTGATATTTATCTTTCTCTGTCTGGCTTATTTCACTTAGCATAATACTCTCCAGTTCCATCCATACTGTTGCAAATGGTAAAAATTCCTTCTTTTTTACAGCAATGCAGTATTCCAATGTGTAGATGTACCACCGATTTCTAATCCACTCACCTGCTGATGGGCACTTAGGCTGTTTTATTGGCCAACATTTATTTTTTTCAGATATTTTCTCAGTTGTCCTAATACCACCTACTAAACAGTCTGTTTGTTTGTGTGGTTTTTTTTCCTCAGAGTTGATTTTAGATACTACATTTAACATTACTTCATCTTCATATGAATTTGTGACTATTTTTAGAATATATATATATGCTTCAAATTTAAAAAAATCAGCAAAATACATTCATTTCTACTTCCCTTCTGCCCAGTTACTCCCCTTACCTTTATAGCAACAATGAATGGCAAGATTTTTGGATTACTTCAAATTTATTTTTGCATACTCAACAAAATGAATATAATTCATCCCCTCCATTTTATACAGAATAGTATTCTAAATACTCTGCTCTATCACTTTTACAAGCAATCTTTATTCAAAGAGTATATCATGAAAGTCAAAATTATATATTAATTTAATCCTCATAATAATCCTCTGAATGAAGTAATAATGAAGAAACAAAGACAAGAGGAAGTTAAATAAATGACCCCAAGTAGCACATTTTAAGTGATAAAATTGGGATTTAAATCCAGTCAGTCTAGTAATTTTCATCATTGATCATCTTAAATGTTTCCAACAATTATCTTTTGTGTCTTTCGCATGTCCTTGTGGAACTGTTCTCCAATTTAAATCTTGTACTTAAAATGTTATCATTCTCTTTTATCCTGAAATTCTAGTCAATAACCTCTTGTTTCTGAGCATTGGTTTCACTCTTTAAACATACACAAGTACTGTATGTGTCTGTCAAGTGTTTGCAACCTGGAAAAAAATGTTTAAGTCATATTGGTGGTGGTAGTTGGAGAGTGGGATGAGGAGGGGGAAGTATAAATTGATGGCTACCTGGATAATCGCTGTGCAAGGCAGGGGAAGTGCAAATGAGCTGGAAAGAAAGACTCCATTTATAAGGCCGTAGCTACAGAAACAGGAACTGGGGCTGATGCATAACAACACCTTGTATACATAAACCTAAATCCATCTGTAGGGGACACTTGAAATAGACTTTTTTTTTTTTTTCTTCTTCTTGGCTGCTCCTATTCGAAATCTCCTTTCTATATTTGGATAACCTTTCATTTTAGGATTCTTGGTGGGAGGCTTAGCCTACCTCTCACCCAACAATCTAAAAGTGGTAGATTTTTATATTCACAGCCTCTCTTATACCTAGGGAGTGTGTCTTTGGCTGTTTCAATCAGATGAATCTGCTCCAGACTTTGGATGTTAGCTAAAAAAAAAAAAAATCTGCTCTGCCCCCATGCTCTTTGCATATGTCTCTGGGCAATAGGAACAGATGGTGGGAGAAGTGGCATCCAATTTCTTTTCTCAGATGTGTTAAGGGGTAAGCTGCGATGAGTAATGCTCAACACTGGTGGCATAATGTTCTCATAGGGCCAGTCCTGCTTTGTTGTTTTTGTTTTTGTTCCCGATCCTGACATCTCAGAATTGGTTTTCCAAACTTCCACACCACACTTTCAGTAACCCAAAGGGAATGTAATTCTGTTGTTTCCAATAAGCATCTGACTGACACAATATTCTCTACAGAGGAAGCAGAAGTAAACATCCACACTTATTTGTTTACTAAACATGTACGAAGTTCCTACCTTGAGCCAGTTGCTAGAGTTTTAAAGATATTAAACTATAATCTCTGGTCTATTATCAAGAAATCATATCACATCTGGCATAAAGAATGAGATCCCATAAACCCATAAACTGGGTAGTTTTCTATTACATCTGAAATTCTTAGCACTCTAACAATGCTTCTGGGTTAAGATGTTGTATATCCATGTGACTTTAGTTTCTAGTATTGCTCTGGAAATTATTTCAATTACCCAGCATTCATTCTCTTTTGAAAGTAATTGGTTCAGTGAATCCATCACTACTTTGGGAACTAAGATTGAGGATAAGTGAGTGTACAGCATGTCAGTTGGAAAGAGATGATCAACCATACCTACCTCCCAGAACTGCTCACATTTCCCTCCACTGTTTGTCTTGTCTACATATATCCTAGACAGGTTGCTCTATTTCCATGGAATAACCTGAGCAATAGAGTATTTTCTGCTTTTCCTTCCCTCATTCTTGTAAATTTCTCTCACTACTATAAATTTTACTTTGGTGGGGTGGTTACACCTTTGCTGAACAAGTTGGATTCACAGTAATTTTACTGAGTTTGTATTCCTACCTTTTTGGAAAATGTTAACTACAATACATCTTTGGCACAAACACATAGCCCCCCATTCTTTCTGACAAATGTCACAGTACTTTCTTGAAAGTATTCTTAAATGAAAAAAAAAAAAAATAGGAAAGAGCTTTAAAGAAGATGCATCACATTCTTATTAAATATGTTTTATTTTTATTTTTTGTTCTTGTCATTTCTGGCAGCCCAATCAACAATGTCAAAGGAAAATTCCTGTATTATATCTGTGTTGCATAGAACTCTTGTTAGGGAGTAACAGAAAATTTACTGAGCTACAGTGTTTGCATTATTAAGAATATTTAGTATTTTATAAAACCCAAGGGTGGGAGTGCAGCTGAAAATTAAAAATGAACTGAAATCAGGCATGGGAGTTCTACAGAGAACACGGAAAAGACCCTCTCTCCATTGCTAATTTCTGATTAATTCCACAGATGTGCTGTTTTCTTCCAATGGCATTGGGCAAATTTTCTTATTCCCATGTTATCTGCAATAAAATGTTCACTGACAACAGCTCCCAGGTCCCTACTTCTCTTCTCAAAAAAGTAATCAGAAGGAGAGGGATTTGTTATTCTGCATTATATCTTCTCATTGAATAAGTCTATTAAGCACAAGAAGAGCTTGGAAAAATCACTTAATCTGTCTCCGTACAGGTTCATGCTGATCATTAGCACCTCCAAATCACTTCATTATGCAGTGTTCTCTACCATGACCACCCTTATTCAGATATTACAGTGTCTCTTCTGCTAAACTTTCCTCAGCCTGCCCCCCCCTGGATGGAGTGGAATGGTCTTCCAACTGTTGCCCATAGTAATCTGTGCCTGTTTGCTTAATTGCATCATCTAGATGAAGAAGGTCAGAAGAAGTTCCTACAGAAGGGATGTGAAATGAGCAAGGAAGAGTGGCCAGACAGACAAGTAACTCTGGTGAGCACCACAATGTACGATGACTTTGGATAAAGAGTTTTGTTTGTGTTTCTTCTGTCTTATTTTTTTCTCTTCAAATGGGGACTAAGCACAAGAATACTAATGAATCAAATGCTCTTAACACTAGAATAAAGTAATTTTAATGCATTTAAAAATATGCTAAAGGTAAATTTTATACACACACACACACACACACACACACACTATAAAGATACAGATTGGCCTGGCCTGTGCTGCTCAGTGGTTGATTGTTGACATATGAACTAGGAAATCACGGTTGTTTTGATTCTGAGTCAGAGCACCTGCCCAGATTCCAGGCTCAATCCCCAGCAGGGGGTATGCAGGAAGCAGCTGCTCAATGATTCTCATCATTGATGTTTATATCTCTCTCCCTTCCCCTCTGAAATCAATAAAATATACATTTTAAAAAAGGAAACAGATCCCCAAAGTATAAATTTAGCAATTGCTCTTATAATATAACCTTAGAAAAATAGAAATGTCATTGGGTTGCATGTAATGTAAATGCTGTAAATATAAACGCTGCTGCTGAAACAAAAATACCTCTCTTAATGGTTAGATTTTTACCCATTGCTAAAAGATTCTCATCTGTCACAATATAGATTTAGGACTTTGAAACCAGAACTAAATATTAATATTATTTCATTATTTCCTGCTCATCCACATTCACATTTTTAAAAATATCCAAACACTATTCAATTAGCAAATTTCATTATGATTTGCCATTAACATTTCTAAGTTCTTTGCAAACCCCCCCCCCCCAAAAAAAAAATATTGGTAATACACTTAGGAAAGTACAGAGAGTAAACTTAGATATATAAAAAAAAAAAAAAAAAAAAAACAACCAATAGAATATAGTACAAAGTATCATATGTCTTGGTGAATAATGCTCTCTCTCTCTCTGCTTTAACCCCATACTCAATAATTTACCATATCTACCTAAATATCTTCCTACTATAATTTCATAGATTGCACTACCTTGATAAATATTTTTCCTTCAAATGTTTTAATTTAACATATTGAGGTAACATTTGTACAGAAAACCATATAGGTTTCAAGTGTACAACTCAATAAAACATCATATGCACACTGCATTGTGCATCATAAAGCTCCTCTCTACCTTCATTTGTTCTCATCTAGATTTCCATAATTTTTTAAAGTTTCTCCTGCTCCCTTATCATGGTCCTACAATCTCTTCTCTACATAGATACCATGAAATCTCAGGTATGACATACCAAAGTATGACCATGCCAATCCCCTCAAGTCTAGCCATGACTCTCTACTGCATTTTCAACAAATATGAACTTCTTAACATTATGTATATCACTGATATGATCTGGCTCCAATTTCATTCTTTTCATGTTTCAACATTGAACTGTTTGCTGAATTATGTGATTTTTTTTCTAAACAGTCACTGTTCTTAAATACTTTTGCATATCAAATAATCTCTAGGTCCCAAATGCTATAAACATCCTTTTCCCATAGAACATCTGGACCAAAGGCAATTCTTCATTACCTGGTGGTCTTCTACATTAACAATTCAGATAGTATAATTCCTCTGCTAGGAACCTTTCCCAAGCTTTCTGTTCTCCTAAGATGAGTGAGGGCCTCTTCACTACTTCTCATAGTATCCTGTGCTTCTTTGTTTCATTGTATTTATTGTCTTCATTTTTATTTTTTAAATATTTTATATTTTGCTGTAAATTTTTTTTGTAATGTTAAGAGTTTTACAGATGTCCCTCATATTCCCCATCTTTGGCCCCTACCACCCATCCTAGGCTTTCACCACGTTCTTAACTGTGTCCCTGGGCTATGCATATATGCATATGTGTTTTTTGGTTAATCTCTTCCTGTCCCCCCTCACACCTCCTATCTGAGATCTGTCAGTCTGTTCCATGTATCCATGTCTCTGAACCTATTATGATTGTCAGTTTCCTTTGTTCATTAGATTCCACCTATACATGAGATAATATGATATTTGTCTTTCTCTGATTGGCTCATTTCACTCAGTATAGTAATCTCCAGGTTAATACTATATACTGTAATGGGTTCTTAAAGTTCTGTCTGTCCCACTAGACTATTATTATCATGTGACATAATGCTTCCCTTTTTCATTAAATCTTTAAAGAAGTTAGAAACATGTATATAAATATATAAAGAAAACTATCTAGAGAGGATCAAAGATGGCTGCTCAGGTAGACACCTAACCGCAGCAGCACACAACAATTTCAATGGAATACAACTAAAATGTAGAGTGGACATTGCCCAGAGCTACAGGTAGTTGACTGACTGAAAATTCTACAAGAAGGAAAGAGAAAACCAGAAGGAAAATCAGAGGAGCTGAAAAAAGCCTAAGGTACGGAGACATGCTGCGCGCGCGGAGAGGTCGCAGCCGGAGAGGAGGAGAAGGCTGGGTGCTGCCTGGCATTCCCTAGCAGGAAGGAAATAAAACCCCCAGCCTGGGCTGAACCCCCGATCTGGCAGTGCTGAGCCCCAGTTATGGGCCAGACCCTGGGGACCCAGGCTCGGGCAGGGGGACATGGGGCTGTGAGGCGGAATCCCAGGGGAGCAGCGAAAAGCAGGGCCCCGGAGTCGCACACATTGCTTGCAAGGGAAGGAATGTTGACTCTGATTCGGGATTGCACTGGAGGGAAGGAAACAGGAGCCCCGGCCCGCTCCGGCAGGGGGAGATGGGGCTGTGTGGCAGAATTCCAGGGGAGCGGCTAAAAGCGGAGGCCCCCCCGGAGTCGCGCACATTGTGTGCGCAGACGTCCACATTGCCTGCAGAGGACAAAATGTTAAACTGGACCTGGGTTCAGCAATTTAGGTACTTGAGTTCTGGCTAGGAACTCAAACTACTGTATAAGGAAATATATATTTATAAGACTCAAACTACTATATATATTTATAAGATCACAAAGGTAAAGGAAGGGCCTTTGAAGCTGGGAGTGAGGAAGGTAATGGTAGCATGCCTGGGGAGAGGGGGAGGGAGGGAAAGGGAAAGGCTGTGGCCTGCTCCTAGGAGGGAGATCACTGAGTCCTCTGTTTTAAGGGTGGAAATTTTAGGGGAGGTCCTAGGGGAAGATCTTAGTATAATATTCAGCAGCTTTCCAGGTGTGTCCTTTTAGTGTCTAAGTCTCCACTGAATGATTCGTCCGCATTAGGGCTAGGGGTCATTATCCAATGCATCTGGTTCTGAGGTCAGTCAGAGCATCCCTTATCTGGTCTTGTTGCTTTTCTGGGCCTGGGTTTAAATATAACTGAGACCTAGATGTTGTCTCTAGGGAGGAAACATCCTGGAGTCCAAACCCCACATCCAGAGATATGCTAGGATTGAAAGGTCACCCTGGGGGCACAGTCCCACCTGCAATTGTCATTTGCTAGGCAGCTGGGTCTTTCCATACTGGTGACCTCTGTACCTGGCCCATTGTCCTTGTTCTGCTCAAGTCTGTCTAACAGCCCACCACAATAGTAGCTCAGACTCTGAATCTTAAATTAATTTTCAATTGCTTTAGAATTTGGAGGGGACAAAGATGTTAATAATTAGTCCCTTCAGATGTCCTCATAGCACTATGAAGGTTAACACTTACAATTGCACTTAAACTAACCTCTAAGAAAATTTTTCCAATAGTAGAATGTATCTAGGAAAGCACTGATAATAATAAAGTTATTTAAATTTTTTTCTTCAATAGCTAGTTACATACTTATAATTTATGTTTAAAGTAACCGACCTCCCTCCCCACCTACAGAAGTATAGATTGGAAAGGTTAGAACACTTTTCATGTTGTTGGAAGAAATTAAAGAGGTCTTATTATTCTTTACAGTCAATACACAACTTCAACAGCTTTGAATTAAAGAGTTAATTTATCTTTGCTGAGGAAATTTATCAATACAAAATCTAAAGTTAATTGTATGTTCAATTAGAGGAGAATTGAGTAAAGTATTTTAAAATAACCATTCCCTTGAACTCTGAACTCTATGTGACCTTTAGTAGAGCCATAAGATGTTAAAAAAATTGTGAGTAAAAAATTAAAAGGAAAATGTTCTATCATTTTTCTTCATTCTCATTGACACCATTGCCCTCTATTTATCTACAACCAAGAGGCACTTAGTACTTCCAATAAATACCGTATTTTTCAGACCATAAGACGCTCTGGACCATAAGACGCACCAGTTTTTAGAGAAGGGAAATGAAGAAAAAAAGATTCTGAAACAAATAGTGTCCTAAAATATTTTATGTGCATTAAAACCCAACATCACAGTCATAAACACATGTAATCAACCCTGTAAAGTAAACAGCAGCATTTAGAACCACTTTAGAGCCGGGCAAGTAAAAAAAACTTTTTTTTAAAGTATATGTGTAGGCTATATTTGGACCATAAAACGCAGGGACTTTTCCCCCCCACTTCTGGGGGGAAAAAAGTGCGTCTTATGGTCCGAAAAATACGGTATAAAGTAAAATCATTTTACGGATAACTTTAGAGTAGCATAATCAAAGGGATTCTAACTGCTATATAAATGTGAGCAACTCTGCAGTGGAAAGAGAAGTAAATTGAGAAAGAGGGGACCTGCCTTCTAGATAACTTATGTCTGTAAGCCTCAATTTCTTTATTTATAAAATGATGATGATAATAATAGAATAATTTCATAGGGTAATGTAAAAATTTGAATGAGAAGTATATAAGGTTCATATATATATAATGCTTACAACAGCATCTAGACAATAATTAGTAAATAGTAACAATAGCAAACACTTATGAAACAGTTGGTACTTTTAAGCACTGTCCAAATGTGCTACATATATTAGCTTATTTAATCCTCATAACTCTATGAGATAGGTGTTAAATATTAGTTGACATTATTACTTACATTACTAAAATCTTTAAAATATTTACACATTTGTGGCCCTTATACACATTATCCTTTTGCATTTCCACCGCCTTTTATTATGAAGGCAACTCAAGGGCAGGAATGATGTTTTACGTTCTAGTCCATAGCTCCCTGGATCTCACTGTTTAATAACATGGAAGTAAAAATATCTAAAAAAAAAAAAAAAGGGGGGGGGGGAAATGTGATAGGCCAAAGGTAAATCTCAGAATCTAAAGACAAATTATGATTGAATTATTACTTCTTTGTGCCATGGCTTATCATTGTTCCTGGTACCTGACAGTTGTGGTATAGATAGGGACTATGTGAATGAATAAGGGACACTAACAAGTATCACCTATGGATTCTTTCAGCCACAGACTTGAGGTGGAGATATCAAACAAAACAAAGACTCTCTCTATAACACAGAACATACTTGTTACCCATGAACAGATTATGGACAGCAACAGCAAAGCCACAGCTCTGGCCTACATGCCTTCTCCAATATCCAGGGAGGGAGACTATATCTGCACAAGCACAGTTTATTCTTGGAAGGTTTCAAAGAGCCCGAAGAGGGCCATCTGGAGGCCCATTTCTGAAGATGTTGTTTTCTAAGATGCAAGCAGACTACTGTATTTTTCCATAAGACGCTCTGGACCATAAGACGCACCAGTTTTTAGAGAAGGGAAATGAAGAAAAAAAGATTCTGAAACAAATAGTGTCCTAAAATATTTTATGTGCGTTAAAACCCAACATCACAGTCATAAACACATGTAATCAACCCTGTAAAGTAAACAGCAGCATTTAGAACCACTTTAGAGCCGGGCAAGCACACAGAGACCACACAGAGCCGGGCAAGTAAAAAAACTTTTTTTTTAAAGTATATGTGTAGGCTATATTTGGACCATAAGACGCAGGGACTTTTTCCCCTCACTTCTGGGGGAAAAAAAGTGCGTCTTATGGTCCGAAAAATACGGTATGTTCTTCCCTTCATTCCCATCCTCAAGGAGCTAACAGCTGAAGGAACAATTGGGAGCACAAAAGCAGCAGTGCAGCTCCCAGAGAAAGGGAGCCTGATTCAGATTAGGTAGGTCAAGGATGGCTTCTTCATAAGAATAGCTTGAGCTAAGTCTTGAAGGAAGGTAAGACAGTAGTCCAATACAAAGAAAAGAAAGAGGAGCCTGTTCACTTCAGCTGATCCCACATGGATGGAATAGAGGCGGGCTAGACAATGATGAAAAGAGAAGCTGGAAAGTGAGGGACGGCAGATAATGAAGGAGTTGTTGGCCACATTTAGAATTTTAGCTTTAGTTTCAGGAGAAGCAGGGCTTTGTGAGATATTCTAAGTAAGTGTATAAGATAATAAGGTTTTCTAGATTTAAATAATTGTTTGTTAATGGTATAAGAGGTTAGAATATAATACACACTAATAAAAGAGAAACATGCAAATTGGCCATACCTTTGTGATGCCCGCCACCCAATCAGGAGTGAGTATGTAAATTAATCCAACAAAGCTAGTGGGTTAATTTGCATACACAGGCACCAAGCAGCAGGGGGCAAGTCACTTGCAAAGGTGACAACACAGCTGTTCTGCACCACCCCAGCTGCTACGGGCCTCTGGGCAGCATGGGAAGATGGAAAGGCAGCTCAGTCCAGAGCAAAGGCAGAAAGGTGGCTCTGACTGAAGTGAAGGCAGTTTCTGGCAGCCAGGGGAAGTAAGGCTCATTCTTGCAAGAATCTTCATGCATCAGGCCTCTAGTATATAAAATAAAAGTTGTTACATTTTAATCTTCATCATGCATGATTATAAGTCTTATTAGGTTTTTAAATAAACACCTAAGAATGCAACTCTATATTTATGGACATGGGAAAATAAGGCTCCAGTGATGGTCTTACATTCTCAGCGTAGGTGCTATTCCAACTAGTTATGAGGTCAATAGAGACTACAGGAATGAAGAAAGGACAGTTATTCATTATACAAACCTCAAATCCTTCAAGAAGAGGGGATGACTGGAAGGAGTGACTGATGAAGAGATGAAAAGCCACTTTAAAACTTTAAAAAATGATATGAATTTGCTTAATCCTTTTGCTAAAAAGGAAACATGTTTATTTAGAGATAATTTCTAACCAGAGAGCTTCCAAGAAACCTGTTTTTTTAAAAAGTGATAATTAAAAGATATGCCGCCACTGCCCTAAGGGGTTTGGCTTAGTAGATAGAGTGTCTGCCCATGGACTAAAGGGTCTTGGGTTTGATTCCTGTCAAGGGCACATAGCTTGGTTTCAGGCTCAATCCCTGGTCAGAGCACCTGTGTGAGGCAACCAATCAATGTGCCTCTCTCACATTAATATTTCCTGCTCACTGTCTCTCCTTCTCCCTTTCACTCTCCCTAAAACTCAATGGGAAAATATCCTCGGGTGAGAGAGGATTAACAACCATAACAAAATAAGATATGCATCCAATAAACAAAATGTTATAGAATAATTAAATGACACAGGAATACATTTAATGTACATTATTTACTGAAAAATACCTATATGATATTTTGTACCAATTAAGTATAGAATTGAAAGAAAAAGTTGGGTGGACTATTAATAGATGATAGGACTATAGTTACTTTTGTTTTTTTAGCTTACTTGTATTTTTACAATATTCCACAATAGGTATAATTACTGGGTAAACAAAAATTAAACATTTATTCAGAGATGGAATTTATAACAAAGAGTCAGCATATGAAATAAAAAAACTTAAAAAAAAGGTATACTTCTAACAGCAAAATATTAAAAGCATAGGGTCTATGTGATTCAATAAATTTTGTAAGTTTTACAATAGTTCACTTTTATAAAAACTACATTGGCATCTTATTTTCTTCTTTTTTAAAATATGTTTTATTGATTTTTCATAGAGAGGAAGAGAGAGGGATAGAGAGTTAGAAACATCAATGAGAGAGAATCATTGATCAGCTGCCTCTTGCACACCCCCTACTGGGGATGTGCCCACAACCAAGGTACATGGTTGTGTACCTTTCAGTCCACAGTCCGACGCTTTATCCATTGAGCCAAACCAGTCCAGGCCATTGGCATCTTATTTTCAATGATAATATGTGCTTAAGCTAATATTGTTTTTATAATGCTTACTGTTTTACTGTTTTGGAGTAAATGCTCTCATAATCTCTTTTTATAACACTTTCAACAATCTCCAACTCACAATGTTGAATAACATATAAAACAAATGTAACAACTGTGAAGAAAAGCCAAAAAGCTGGCTAAAGAAATACAAATGAGCTCAAAGAATGTACACTAAGCAAATCTAGAAGTATTTTTAATTTACATTTTTTAAAAGCTCACTTTATGGCTAATTTAGTTTGAGTTGTTTAAATGCACAGAGTAAAGCTGCAAAACATTATCTCAGTTCTAACTACATTTTTTAACATGAGAACTATGTAAGCATGAGCTAAGTGTACTTTGCATATTTTCAGGTAATGTTTCTGAGCATATTACACCTACATATGCTGTGCAAAATGTTGCAGAAGATTAAATTATCCTAGCCACATTTGGGAACCAACAGTATGTCTGTCATTGCATGTAAACATATGCAGATTTATGCAAAATATTTTCAAATATGTGTACCTAAAGTCCCAAACTCCCCATAGACATGCAAAGCCAGAAGGTTTTGTTTATTTTCACATTTTTGGAAAACCTATAAATGGGACTAAAAACATGGATATTCTTGTTGTATGTACAAACTTGGGGCATCTGTGCGTGTGTTTTTCCTTTATTTCTTGGTTAAGCCATTTGGTCAAGATTTTAAATTCATCTGCAGTAATCAGTATGGTAGACTTAATGCAAGCACAGATTTTCCATTTGCTTCCCAGAGTTAGGGAGAGTTCGTGCACCATTTTACATAATGAACCCAATTATTTCTGCACTTAAGACCCTTCCTGATGGTAGTTGTTTGTTAGCCCTTCAAGGGGTGCATTAACTCTTTCAGATTATTAAAAGAAAATATGAAATATTGCTAAAGTGTCTGCCAGGACTGAGTTGCTTTCCAGAAAGGGCGGTTTATCACAGCTTGATGAATTAACCTCTGTTTTGGTAAGTCAGGTAGAAATCACAACAGTGATTTGATGGTATTAGGACTAATGTAGCATCAATAATGAGCAGTAAACAATAAAATGAATATTTTGCAAAGGAGGCATAACATCTTTTAAAGAGTAGACATGCTTCTGAAAAGCGTCTGCATAGTAATTTGGATCCTCTTTGACATCAAGTAGTTGATTTTACCAAAGGAGTTTTTAAAAGAGTAATGCAGTGTTTTAAAATATGGACCCCAAATTCTCGACCCCCTTCCAATCAAAAGGCAGAGTACATGTTGTTGTTGTTATTGTTGTTTTTATTTTTGAACCTGGGCTCTGTGACTGCTGACCGGTTATACTGTGCTAGATTCTGAACTTAGGTCTCAGTGAGCTGGCAACATCCAATGAGTCAGTTAAGATGCTCACTTCTGAAACACAGATATCATGCCAAGAGTAAACCAGCCAGCCCACAGAAAGAACCTGGTAATGAAGAACTGAAGTCCTTGACCCTTAGCCCCAGCTGAGCTTCCAGCAAACAGACCCCACCACCCTGCTACCATTTGAGTGAGTTCTACTGAAAGTGGATTGACTGCCCAGCCATATGGAACAGAGAGAATTCCTATACTAAGCCTGCCCACATTGCAGACTCTAAGCTAAACAAATTACTATAGGTTTAAGTCATGAGGTTTTTTGTTTGTTTGTTTGTTTTTGTCATGTAGCAATATTACCTAGAACACGCTATTTTTGAAAAGTGACCTTCGTGTGTGTGTGTGTGTGTGTGTGTGTGTGTGTGTGATTGTTTCTGTGTATTTGAATACATTTACATTTGCTCACATTGTGGCTTTGGGGAGTAATGCATACCTCCAAGAAGTTGGTTCCTACCTAGAGAATCTGACATATACTGTTGTGATGGCCTAGTAATGGTTCTGAATGACACAGAAACAGATAAGCTGGTTCTGGTATAAATGATACAAAGGCCAAGGAAGAATGTTCAAGAACCTATGCTTTAGAGTTACTGTAATATTTACTGGAGTTGAAGGCACTTCTCTTAATTAATCAAACCACATTAGCTTTATCAAGAGTTGTTCCTATTTTGTTCTTTTCCAAAGAAATGATAAAATTAAAAACTGTGGTACTGGTTGCAATATTTAAATGACTTCTGTTAGATTATATAGGTTTAATAAATGTACCCTGTTTCCCCAAAAATAAGACAGTGTCTTATATTAATTTTTTCTCCCAAAGTTGTGCTAGGTCTTATTTTCAGGAGATGTCTTATCTTTCCATGTGCTAGGTCTTATTTTCAGAGGATGTCTTATTTTCGGGGAAACAACGGTATTACCGTTGCACCCTGGAAAAGGGATAACTCATTTCATGCAAGGACATAATCAAATTCAAATTCTCCTCCTGTAAAATACTTCCCTACCCGTTTCCATAGGATATTACTGTGATCAGTGACTCACGTTTGCAGCTACTTGACAAAATTACAGGTGGCTACTTGTGCAGAGGGATTCAGGGCTACCTTAAAAATATTTTTTTCCAGGAGCCTAGCCCTGATGTCTGAGATTCCCCTTTCACAGAAAAAGGGGGAAAATTAAACAGTTGTGTCATAAATCCTTAATGTGAATTGTTGTTGTTGTTTTTCTCATCAGCTCCCACTCGATGTAACAGTTAGCTCAAAGTTTGCTTGAAAGGCAAGGGAGGAATAGATGTAGAGCTATTGTCCTGAGAAAACTAAGTGTTGAGCAAAGGGTGAAACAAAGTCATTGAAGTCAAATTTCATAGTTTTATCTGTTGGTGCTTGATGCTATAAAGCTGAGTCTAAGAAAACGCAGGCAGGTATTCAATGGGGTTTTATCTTTCTAGTGCTGCTATCTTTGTTGGTAGCATTTTACATCTAGGGAAGCACATTCTAGTTTTTCATTCCATTGTGGGGCATTCAGCACAACACCACTTCAGTGTCCTCATGGTTTCCAAGAGTGAGTGAACTTCTGCCGAAATTGGTTTGGCTCAGTGGTAGAGTGTTGGTCTGGGGACTGAAAGGTCCCAGGTTCGATTCTGGTCAAGGGCATGTACATTAGTTGCGGGCACATCCCCGGTAGGGGGTGTGCAAGAGGTAGCTGGTTGATGTTTCTATCTCATTGACATTTCTATTGTAGCTCTCTATCTCTCTCCCTTTCTCCTCTCTGTAAAATATCAATAAAATATATTTAAAAAAAAAAAAAAGAGTGAGTGAACTTCTGTGCACCAATGTACTACCAATGAGGCAAAGGAAAGAATCAGGTTATGACTTTTAAGGCTCCTTAAAACTCTAAATACTATTTAAAGTTCACCTGGTTATGTGATCAAAATCATAAGACAGACATTTTTGTTCCAACAGTTGCTTTATCAGCCACTGGCCTCTGCACTCTTAAAAATACACATTGTTAGTGACTATTGTCCTGCTCCAATTTGAGTCAGTGTCTGGGTAATTCTAAAATCCCTTGTGATCAATGTTCTGCAGTTTTATAGACATCCTTCCTTTGCATAAATATTTCCTGACCTGCCTCCCTGCTCTGCCCTGGAGGTCTATAACCATTTCCTAAAATGGCTTTCCAAGAGAAAAGTATTTTTTTCACCTCTATTAATATGTCTCTGAGGCAGTAGATAGAAGGCAGGAGCTGTTTCAGTTATCATTATTTCCTTCAATCTGCTATGCACAAATATATCTCTCTACTCCATAGAGTCTGTTCTGTATATTAATAGCCTCTTGATAATCCAAAGTAAAACACACTTATATTTGCCAAAGTAAGGAGGTATAAGAAGTGTTTTCTAATTAGATGATGATGTGCCAACTACTTGCCACAATGACCTTTAATTGGGGCTTTGTTCTCTACAGTGTATGCCCATATATAGATATTTTTCATTTATTTGTATCTTGCAGTAATCTCTCAGTACTCAATTTCCTTGTAACTACTTTCTTTCACTACTTGATTGCTAGGTTAATGATGTCTACTCAAGACTTTTGAAGGAAATTTTTTAAAAAGAGGACCCAAACTGAGCAGACTATTTGAAAATAGTAGTCCTCCTTTATAAGCAAACCCATTTGACAGAATTTGAAAGTTTTAGATTATTTAAAACATGGATAATAACAAAAACATTCAGACTGCACAGCCTTATTCTATTACATGTTATGTTGGAATAGCTACTGAAAAAGTGAAACCCAGTTTTATTGAGGAAAGGAAAACTTTAACATTTCCACTATCATACTTGGTCCTTTAAAATATTCTCACAACAATATTATGAGCTGGGCATTGGGTTTTTCCATTTTAAGATGAAGAAAGTGAAGTTTAGGAAAGATATGAAATTTTTCCGAGTTTACAAAGCTGGTGAATTTTAGGTCCACAATTTTAATCCTGTTCCCTCATTACAATCTGAGATTTCTCAATAATGCCACACAATTGGTTAACATGAAATAATAAAGAATGAATAAATACAGCAGAATTTTTGAGTTAGGAGATCAAAGTTTTAAAAGCATGGGCAAGAAACTTTGAGGTTTAGTAAAATGGCAAGTAATTGAGATAAGATACCAAGACCACAGAAATGCAGTGGCTTTTGGTGGAAGTGATTGGCTGGGGAAAGGAGCAAGCAAGGACACACCAGCATCAATGGAAAGGCCCCGCTGCAGACGGCTCTGTGATGCTGCTGAACTGTTGCAGAGTGGACCATGATCTTATACATCTTCCAAATGTTTTCAAATCTGTGGTTCTGGCATTTCTTAATGAAACAGTATCATACCTCTATTTTTTTTTAAATAAAATATTATAATTGAATGGAAATAAATTCTTTCCTTGAAATTGTAAATGTGTAATTTATTAAACAGAATACTGGATATTTAAAAAAAGTTGAAGTTTAAAGATATATTATTATTTGGGTTTTTAAACATTCATATTTTAGACTTGGAAAGGTAATTTCAAAAATCATTAAATACCTAGGCTGGTAATTTACTTTCCTAGGTTTTTGTTGTGTCTCATTTTTAATTTTAATTTTGAGGAGAGAGGTATTAGGTAAATGAGGACATCATGTTAAAAAAATAAAATGAGACATTCTCTACTTGGAAATGAGAAGACCATCATGTCTAAATAGTTAAATTTTCCCTGGATGGTGTGCTCAGTGATTAGAGGGCCAGCCATGCACAGAAGGGTCACAGGTTTGATTCCCAGTCAAGGGCACATACCTGGGTTGCAAGTTCGATCCTCACAGGTTGGGGTAAATGTGGGAGGCAACCAATTGATGTGTTTCTTTCATTATTAACCTGTTAACCGAGTGGGACGTATAAATACGTCAAACGTAAACAATATCAGGCAGGACATATGAATATGTCCTTGAAATATATGTTGCGCACTGAAACCGGCAGGACGTATATTTCCGAACAACAAAGGTATTAGTCATCCATACATGTCTCCACATGAATTTAAGACAAGAAGGGAATCAGTATAATTTCGCTATTGAGAGTGGTGGACGTGTTCTGGGTGAGCAGTGACTGGTACATACTTACACTTACCTACCTATTTTCGTATTATATATTATTTACTTATATTTTTCATATCTCCAACCTTTATATAATAGAAAAACATATAAAATTGATCCAATCATCAATAATTTGTCAGAAAAGTTTAAAAGTTTTTATGTATGTGAACGAGAAATATGCGTAGATGAATCTCTTTTATTATGGAAAGGGAATTTATCTTGGAAACAATATATATCTACAAAAAGAGCTAGATTTGGAATGAAGTTGTTTATTTTGAGTGAAAGCCAATCTGGATACGAACAAAATATAATTTTATACACAGGCAAGGACACAAATTATGGTTCGAACTACCCACAAGAAAAACAATCAACAAGAATTGTTTTGGAGTTAACACATGACTTACTGAATAAAGGGTATAGGATTTACTTAGATAATTTCTATATGTCAATTCATTTGGCTGATCTCTTGTGTCAAAACAATACAGACATTGTTGGAACAATGAGGATAAACAGAGTCAGAATCCCCAATGAAATAAAAACAAAAAAATTATAGAAAAATGAATATATAGTAAGAATCAAAGACAAACTTATGGTTTTAAAATGGAAGGATAAATAAGACGTATTGATGCTCAGTTCTATTCATAATGACGAAAAGACAATGATTGAAAAGAGGAAGAAGGCAAGAAAAAGCGAATGTTGTCCTGGATTATAACAAGAATATGGGCGGCGTAGATTTGGGAGATGGAGTTATGGTGGCCAACACGGCTGCCCGTAATAGGGTAAAAAAAAATTTATTAAAAAATTTTTCTATGATTAATTGATATGTGCTGCTTCAATGCATATATTATATACAAAAAAAGATAAAGGTCATTTGGATCAATTACACTTTTTGATAGAGTGTGTAGAGAAATTGGTAGATAACAACATAGTGAAAACCCACCCAAAGACATCAACAAGCAGCTCTACATCTAAACCATCACGCTTAGTTGAAAGGCATTTTCCAGAACAAATGAAAAGCGATATAGGAAAAACTAAATCCAGGAAATGCCGAGTTTGCTACAAAAAAGGTGTTAGGAAAGAATCTACATACTGGTGTCCGGATTGTAAGCACTATGTATCAACAATTGTTTTAAAATATATTACACGGAAGTTGAGTTTTGAATTTTTACATCTATATTTCAATTTTTTAAACTCAATATTTCTATTTTATTTGTGTGCTTTTGTTTATTGTTCTGTAATTGTTAACTTTTTTATATTTTTTATTGTGTATAGAAATAAAAAATATATATTTTTTGTAATTTTATAATTGTTGTAAAATTTATAATTTTTTAATTTGATGTTTCCATTTTTTTGTTGGTATTCTTTTCTATTTGTTTATAATTTTGTATTTTCCTTTGTGCTTTATATATAAATAAACAAAAAAATATATATTTCATTTATTTTAATTAAGTATAAAGAAAAAATATGTAATATAAAATTACATCCACTGGGCGTGACGTACTGACACATCCTAGTGAAAGAGTATGCGCCCGTTGTACATTGCGTAATTAAAAAGGGAACTCCCCGGTTAACAGGTTAATGTCTCTTCCTCTCTCTATATATATGCTCTCCCTCTCTTCCACTCTCTCTAAAAATCAATGGAAAAAATATCCTCAGGTGAGGATTAACAAAATAAATAGTTAATAATCACCAGGTTTTTCCAATGAATAGTACATTTTATATTGGTCCCCAATTTGAAGTAGGGTTAGGAAGTTTTTAAGAGTTTTAGATTTTAGATGAGCCTTTAAAAAGAAGCTATATGCTTTCAAATTAGTGTTTTGAGTATCTTTGGATATGGTCCCAGAGGTGGAATTGCTGGGTCATAAGGTAATTCCATATTTAAATTTTTGAGAAATCCCCTCCACTGTTTTTCATAGTGGATGCATGAATCTGCATTTCCACCAACAGGTGTGCATAAGGTTCCCTTTTCTCCATGTCCACTTCTGGGTATATATCCAAAGAAGCCAGAAACACTAGCTAGAGAGAATATATGAACCTCTATGTTCCTTGCAGTGTTATTTATAATAGCCAACCTATGGAAGCAACCTAGATCACCATCAGGCAATGAGTGGGTAAAATAGCTTTGGTACATGTACACAATACAACTCAGCAGAAACAAACAAACAAACAAACAAACAACAAACAAAAGGAAATCTTATCTTTTTCAACATGGATGAACCTAGAAGGTATTATGCTAAGTGAATAAGCCACTCAGAGTAAGACAAAGACCATATAATTTTACCTACATGTGGAATCTAATGAAAAATAAGCAAAAAAAAAAAAAAAAAAAAAAATTGAAATAGACTCTTAGATTCAGAAAACAGACTGACCGCCATCATAGGGGAGGATAAATGGGTAGGAGGATTGCAGGGCTGCGTGCAATGGTTAAGGAATTAAGCAGCACAAATCGGTAGTTACAGAATCCTCAGCAATGCAGACTGCAGCATGGAGAACATAGCCAATAATGTGGAGATAACAGGGTATGTGGACAGGTGGGTGCTTGGAGCAACATGGGGACCACTATGTAAACCACATGTGTCAAACACAAGGCCCGCGGGCCAAATCCGTCCTGCCAGGCCTTGCAATGTGGCCCGCACCGCGCTGTCATCACTGCACTCCGCTGCGTTTCCATCACAATGACAGTTTATGACTGTTCAGTAAACCATTCGGCCCGCAATTTAGGCTGGATTTTAGATTTTGGACCCTTCCCTGATTGAGTTCGACACCACTAATAAACGGATGGTTTTCTGTCTACATTGCTGTATGCCTGAAACCAGTGTAGATTGGTAGTGACTAAACCGTGGTTGAAAATTTAAAAAAATAAAGTACATATTTTAAAAAGCGCTAGAAGAAGCAAGTTTAAGTCATTTTATTAAGAATGAGATGAGATTAGTTAAGAAAAAGGGAGAAAACTCATTACTCATGCTTTATAGCTGTATCCTTATCCTGATGAAGAATAATAAAACAAAGTTTGTAGAAGAGTAGGAAGAATTAATGGATGCAAATACAAACTTCCAGGTCATTACAGTGCAAGATACTGTAGTTTCCTTGGAAGCCTGGCAGACTTTGATCTGCTGCATAATAAATATAAAGAAGCATTAAATATTGAAGCACTCCTTCCAAGAGATAAATGGTTAATAAAATGAATAAGAATAAAGTAATGCTTTTACTGGATCTGTATGCCAGTGGCTCTCTGAAAAGATGGAGCTTATATCACTTCCTAAATAAACAGTGACATTTAAAATAACTTTAACCTCAGTAGGCCCCTAGAGGTGATAATTCTTCTTTTTCAAGTGTCTAAATAATCATTTATTTGCTGCTTTAATTCTGATTAATGAGTTAGACCTATCCCTTGATTGATTTTCTACTTATGACTTCCTTACAGTCTTTACAACTTTATCTCTCTTCTTAGTGTAATTTCTTAATCTTGCATAGCACTCTGAAGTCTCCTAGTAATAAAAATTTTCCAGACTTGAAGATCTCCAAACTTAGCTTGCCCCCCCTGTCAGAATGGCATCAGCATTCCTGTAGATTTAACATTGAAATTTCATTACATTGAAAATGATTCTTGAACCTCTGACTGTGTTTTAGGTCCTGGTGGTAACCAAACTACAATAATGTCACACACTCCATTCAATTTCAGAACTCCTTTTAATATGCTATCTAGGTAATGGTCCATTCTACTTTATTGTCCTCATGCCACTTTTTCTGCAAAAGCACTACAGATTACATTGCAGATACTGCAATTCTCAAGGAGTTAATGTACTCAGAGCTGAAATGACCTTCACAAAGTCACATAGCTTCTTTCTGGAGAAATGTATAATATGATAGCTTTCTGAATTAATTGAAAATATTTTTCTGAGAGTTGTTCTCTTCTACCTGTTTTAAATTCTTTGTAGGATTTACTGTCCATGATGACAGCAGGAAACTAAGAAAACAATAAGCTACTGCAATTGCTTTTACTCCAAGCTATTATTCAAAACCACCAGAAGATTGAGTCAAATGAGCTATACTGTCCTCCAGCCAAGGGGTTTCCTTTCATGAAAGGAAAGACAGAGAGAGAGAGAGACAGAGAGAGAGACAGAGAGAGAGAGGAGGGAGGAAAAAAGGCAAGGAGGAAGGAAGGAGGAAGAAAACAAGAAGTGAACTGATGTTGCTTTACACTGATTACAAGAGCGCCTATAGGAGTCACAGTGAATCTGAGGAACAAAGAAGTTCTATAGGTTACAAGCTCAGTGCAAAATATTTTTATATTGATATATAGCCAAAGTAATTTCCTTATTACTGCAAAACACCCACATAATTTATTCCCAAATGATTAATCCAAGGTGAAGTTAGCATGATCTTTTGGGACTACACACTTTATTATAATTTACAAGTACTTCATTTGAAGGAAGCATTGTCAGCCTAATATCATTATGAGTATGGGGATCTTATAGGCAGGCAACTCTGAAATGATCCTGCACAATTCACTCTAGTATCATCTCAACTGGGCCCTCTGCCGACTTAACTAAACATTGGTTATGTTCTTGATTCACATTATCCTTGAATTGTTGAGAATCTAAGCACTCTGGCTTTCTTCCTTTTTAAATGTTAACAGCATCAGTTTTCCTACATCCACTAACTTAGTATATTCAAATTATATAATATAACATTCATTTTATATGGTTATGATTTTTTTTAATACATTGTTTCCTACTCTGCATTATTTTAATTTCTTTCTCATCAACACTAACCAATACTTGATTATACACCAAGCATTAGTGTATACAGTTATAAACAAAAGATAGCCTATCATCAAAACATTATAGCAGAGGTAAAGAGATAATAAACAGTTAAAAAGAAAAGAATGAGTAATTGCAAAATTCAAATTTAAATTACTATAAAAGACACTGAGGAGGTGTTTTTAAGCTAAGATTTAAAATAGGAAAATAAATGAGCTGAACAAAAAGCTGATGCCAGCTCATACAGAACCATCTTGGGCCACACCAAAAAAAAAGGGAAAAAGAAAATATTACATGACTGAAATAATAATACTAAAGTAAAGAACAATTACATAGTATGAGGTACGAGTTAGAAATGTAAAATATAACACTGAACTTTTTTTAAAAAAAGGAGGTAATGGAAGATAAAGTCAAGAAAAAATTCCAGAAATGAGAAAAAAAAAAAGTGATGGATATTAAAAGTAAAAGATTAGACCTTTAAAAAATGTAAATGACTATTCAAGATATCCATTTTATCAATGATAGGAATTAAATAGAATGAGATTAATAAAAAAGGTGGAAGAAAATTATCAGACTAGATGAAATTGTGCACCAGTGGGGTCCTTTGGCCTGGCCTGTGGGATCAGGCCAAAACCAGCTCTCAGACATCCCCTGAGTGGTTTCAGATTGCAGGAGAGTGCAGGCCAGGCTGAAGGACCCCACTGGTGTACCAGTGGATCCAGGGAGGGATGCAGGAAGTTGGCTAGCTAGGGAGGGACCACAGGAGGGCTCCAGGGTGTGTCCAGCCCATCTCACTCAGTCCTTATCAGCCAGACCCCAGTAGCAAGCTAACCTACCAGTTGTAGCATCTGCCCCCTGGTGCATGTTATAGTTTGCATTTAAGCGGCCTTAGCATATCATGAGCATATTATGCTTTGTTTGGTTGAATGGCCAACAGGTCGACCAGACACTTAGCATATTAGGCTTTTATTATATAGGATAATATAATGATATTTTCTATAAATGATAGATATGTATCTCCATATATAAAGGGCTTTATTCTACACAATAAAATAAAGAATACTGCCTTGAATTTTCCACATTTCAAGGGTAAAGCTTCTAAGATCATTAGAAAGTAAAAAGGGCTCCATACAAAGGGAAATAAATCACATAAATTATTTTATAGCAGCAGCCAAAACACCATTGACTAATACCATCACAATTCTGAAAGGACATGACTTTCCATTGAAAAGTCTTTTATATATACTTATTGATTTTTTTACAGAGAGGAAAGGAGAGGGATAGAAAGTTAGAAATATTGATGAGAGAGGAACATCGATCAGCTGCCTCCTGCACACTCCCCTCTGGGGATGTGCCCACAATCAACGTACATTCCCTTGACTGGAATCGAACCCTTGACCCTTGAGACCATAGGCCGATGCTCTATCCATTGAGCCAAACTGGTTTGGCCCATTGAGAAGTCTTAATTCGTCTTATTTATAAATTAATAGGGAGGGTGCAATAAATTCATAAAAAATGTTCAAGAAATATGTTAATCAGCTTAACAATAACCCACAACCTTCGAACCAACTTGTTCAAGAAATATGTAGCCCATTTTTATTTTTTACAGAACTACCAGAAGATGTGTTCCAGGAAATAACTAAGGAAGAAGAAACTAGATTTAACATGAGAGAGGAAGAAAGTCTCCAAAGTACAGAAGTCCCCAGAGTCAGAGCTCCTTAGAAAGCAAGTGTCCCAGGCTGGCACAATGGGATGGCATAGTCTTCAGGGAAAAATATAAATGATAAACTCTCTGGTAGAATAGACCTCTAGAAAATATTATTGTTTACAGATAAATCATGCGTGAAAATGCTAATGTGAAAACTAAGCAAATGAAAACAAAGGCAAATATTAATTTTAGAGAAAAAGAAATAGTTGATAAAACATACATTTTATATAATTTAGCTTATCAGTGAATTATATTGTTATTGTCATGTGGTATGTTATAAAGAGTCACAGTGAATTTAACTAAAAAAAAAATTTATTGAAATCAAATTTTTAAAGGTTTAGAGGTTTGGAAAGAGAGGTATGAAAGAAAATAAAATCCTGACTTTCCATATAGGAAATCAATAAAGAGACACATCAAGAAATATCAGTACATACACATATTTTGTATAGTGGAGATAAATAACCAAAGACAAGGTTAATGAGTAGACAAAACTCTAAGGAAGCAACTTTAAAGGTGGGGCAAAAAGAGCAAAGAATTGCTATTTATTTTTATATAAACTTTTGGTACTCTCTGACTGTAGAGAGTGCCTGGGAAGACACATGGGCATTTCTTTAAATTGTCAGCTGAATCCAGGGCAGTAGGCAAAGCCACACGCTGGAAACACATTCTGCCAAAAGGCAAAAGTATTGTCCACTTGACCTTCATTTCTGCCCAGGTGCTGGGGAGTGGGTTTTATTATGTAAATACAGCCAAGCACCAGGAATGAATATGACTAGGGCCCACCTAGAAGTGATGATTTACAAAGAAGCTGCAAGAATGCACATAGTCCCCTTTCCTTGTCCTTTAGTGAAACTTCCTGGTATTTGGGGTATAAAATAAACACTCTCTATGGCTCTGGATCACTGCCTCTCCATCAAAAGAGGGCATGGTCCCAGCTTTTCCTTCCATCTCTGTCTCTTTCTTTCATTTTCTTAATCCCTAGAGGCCCCTACTCAAAGAATCAGACCACTCTCTAGCCATGCTGGACATGGAAAAGAGAGAACCCTCCGTATTTGACTTTTTTAAGAAAAGTGACCATTTCATTGATTAAAATAGAAATGCTGGTAAATCATTAATGTGACAAATATATATATATATACATCTTTAAAACTCAGAAACTTGTAGAGAAAAAATCAAGTCACTCCAAATCCCACAATGTAGAGATAATGACTATTTCTTACCACAAAGTATTTTTGTATGTTTGAACATAATTATCATCATATTTAATATGAAAAACCATATTTATACCAAATATCCTCCAACCAATTTACTGATTATAGAGAGAATTACTGATTATAAATAGTGCAATGACATTTAATATAACTAATATAATAAATCTATTCTAATATAATAAATCTATTCTAATTTTTATACTATGAACTCAAGCTACTTAAAATTTTTTGAGAATGTATATGTTATGTGTAAATGCACATATATACAAAGTAGAAAACACTTTTCAAAATGAAAATAAAGAAGTTCAATAGTAAGTAAAGGAGAGAGGGCCTTATTCTGAATTAAATAAGCGCCCATTCCATTGTGGTATCTGAGAGAAAAGTATTCTTGGTAGAAGGACAAACAAGATGAGAAATCCCTGAGGTAGAAGCAAGCTGAAATGTTTGTGAAATAGGAAGCTGATGTTGCTGAAACAGAGACTGAGGGGAAGAGGAGAAGACAGTGAAGTCATAGAAGATTGAAAGGACTTTACTATTTCTTTTGACTGATTTGGGACACCATTGCAGTTTTGAGGAGGGAAATGACAAGGTCTGATTTACACTTCACCAGGATTCATCTGGTAGCTTTATTGGGTTCACTATTGAAGGTAATAGGAGCTTCACACAGGTAGAAAGGTAAGAATGATCCCATTCTAATTATATAAATGAAAGGGAGATTTGTCAGAGTTTTGAATGTGTAAGGTTGGTCCCTTTTATCTTCCTCTTGCCTTCAATTTATAGATGAGATCATCAGAGGTTTTCTGGGAGGGTATTTTGTTGTTGTTGTTTTGTAAAGTGATCAGATTGCATTCAAAGACAATTCAAAGCCAAAATTCAGGGTTCTAGATATTTTCACAATTTCCTCCCTAGTCATTAAGGTTTTATGAGATGAGTCTTATTTGTTGGTTCCATCAACACACACACACACACACACACACACACACACACACACACACACGGCACAACCAATGAAAAAAGAGCTGTTTGACATCCTAGAACTATGATGGCTTTAACTCACATCTAATAGCCATGAAAGCTTAATGACACAGAAAGATCTTTAGAGAATTGCATATTGATATGAACACAAGTTTTTCATTAGGAGCATTATGTTATCTAGTTTTATACACAATTATCTGCATTTCACAGTGTTAAAGACTTTACAAATATAAATTATGGATAAAACTTAGAGGCCTGTTTGAGTCTCAAAGAATATAAAAGTTCTAGTTTAAAAATGGGTCCCCATATTCCTGCCTGTCTACCCATCTTCCCCCTGGATTGCAATAATATCTGTATTTGAAGGGCCCTGGGAAGATTGTGTTGAGCCACATAAGACAACACATTAGCAGGCAGTTCAGTTATACTTTTCTGAGGCTTCCCTTGCCAATCAATGGGATAATCAACTAACATGGGAAACACTGTTATGGAAATGGATTACTAGCTTAGACTAAACATAAAGCTCTTATTAAGTATCAAAAATTATATATGCATGTTCTATGCATCCAGTTTTAGGATGGAGAGAAAGAGGCTAAATAATCTACCTAGGATTAACTTTTCACATTGAGAGAGTGCCCAGCCTTAACCAGAGCAGTCTATTGCAATAATACATATGCTCAAGTGTTTAATGGAGAGTGTCCTGTTCTTTCTGAAGTGGCTTCAGCCTGTCACTGCTTCATTGTCTCCATAGGAGATTGAAGTTATTTAATATTTCACATCAAATACTGGTGAGTTAAAGGGGCAGTATAGCAGTGGTATCTACATTTAAACCCCAACGCATAATTACTACATGGATGATATTGGTCTAATAATTTCAATTTTGTACACTTGCAGTGGTTCTCGACCTTTCTAATGCAGCGACCCTTTAATACAGTTCCTCATGTTGTGGTGACTGCCAGCCATAAAATTATTTTTGTTGCTACTTCATAACTGTAATTTTGCTACTGTTATGAATCCTAATGTAAATATCTGTGTTTTCTTAGGCAACCCTGCTAGTAGTTAGGAATGACTATGGCAGAACCACTAGCAGAGTCACCTAAGACCATCAGAAAACACAGATATTTACATTAGGATTCATTACCACTAGCAAAATTACAGTTATGAAGCAGCAACGAAAATAATTTTATGGTTGGGGGTCACCACAACATGAGGAACTGTATTAAAAGGTCGAGGCATTAGAAAGGTTGAGAACCATTGGTTTTTTCTTTTATAAAATATAAAAATTAATGGTATGTACCTCAGAGTTGGATTGTGAGGATGAAATGAGTAAAAACATGTAAATCACTGAAAATATTCCGTGTGCATATGTAGAAGTCACTGAGTGAATGTTAATACTCCTATTAAGAAGTTCATTATATTAAACTGACAAAAAGTAACCCTCTATGTTGTATTCATTTTAGTTTGACTGTACACAGTTTCATTCTGTTGAAGAACACAACATTTTAAAGTCAGAACATCAGGCAATGCATGGCAAAGTGCTTGGTGGCCGATGTGTGCCCTGGAGGTGCTGAGGTTTGTTTTATTATAAATAATACTGCTCATGTTATCCCTCCCGAGTTTCTGCAGCATGGTAAAGGTAATAATGTGTAACTGATGGAATTTCAAATAAAGCATTATTAAAATATTTGTTCAGTGACCTTTTTGCTCTTTACCTTTTGTCTTTTGTGTCCGTTAAAATCTGGTGCAATCTCCATCCATCTTAAACATTTCTTACAGTTTTACCCATGATATACCTCTAATTAGTTCACGATACCAATTTTCTTTTCTTTTTGGAATTGAGGAAATATATGTGATGGTACTTGTTAAGAACATTATATCTTAAGTTAGGAGGTCCAGGCCTTGGGAAAGACAAATAAATGAGTAGATCTCTTATTAAAAAGGGAATAAAACATTCAGCTTCTCATGGTAAATTAATTAGAATAAGTACTTTGGCAGACCTTTTGTGATCCACAACCTAGCAGGCTGCCATATGGTAAAATCCTGCCTTGGTCGTAAAGATGTTTTTGCTTGTGTACAGTGATAAATCTATCAGTGGTATTTTATTCCTGACAACTAAGAATGCTGAGATAGTCTATAAACCTATTTACATATTTATGATAATTCTTAGAACATAACTCACAGACTAGAAAATTTAGATGAAAACAGCAGGAAAGAGCAGAAATAAGAAAGTATAATGTTTCAGGGGGGAAATGCTTTAAAACACACACACACACACACACACACACACACATCCATGGGTTAGGGATGACTCAGAACATTCTCACAATAACCATCTGAATTACAAAGCATAAAATTCAAGGCAGCTCAGAGAACTGAAATCTTATTTTGTCAGGAACTGTCAGGAAACATTGGTAGCAATGCGTGGGTAGCTAGTAGGTTCTCCAAGCACGTGAGTATTCTGGAGTGTAGGTTTGTGATGCAGAGAATCTAATTCATTAATAGTCTTCTAGGCAAAGAATATTTTCTTTAAAATACCATTAAATTTATAAATTTAAGAATAACAGTTCTATCAGGTTCAGTTTCCAAAGGGGAAGATTTTTAGAAATAACACAATACATCCTAATTCCAAGTTGATATCATCTGTGAATTTAGATTTTTCTGAGCACTGGGGTTAAATAGCCCACAACTTTATGACCATAAGAGGACAATGGGAAGAAAAATACACTTCAAAAGAAACTAAAGTAAAAGAGGGCAGGGGACTCAGAAACCTGTATGTTTAAAAAAGATCCTGGATAAAAATCCACAAAACCCTAAGGTAAATTCAGTAAAGAATCTGTATGTATTATGAAAGGAGGAAAGCTCTTCTGAATATAACAATCTGGTAGACCCAGCTAATAGGGCAACCCCTTCCCCTACAGACAACTGGCAATACTAAGGAAAGTTAAATGACAACAATAAATGGATGATAACCAAGTTGAGAAGAAAAAAGAGGAATTGCAAATCAGAGTACTAAGGGCATAAATTATATATTGTGGCTTATATGAATGCTGTTGGCACAAGAAGGAATATATCTGCAAACAACTCCTCATGGTTAATTGAGCAGAATTCATAATCATGCCCATTGCATATTGAGGAAAAGCCACAGAATGAGCTGTGGGCCTTCTGCACTGTGTACCTGCCCTCATAGCCCACTCTTAGGAAGGAGTGCCTGGAACTCCGACCAATGGGTTGAGACATGCCATATCTAATCAGAACTCCTCAGTTATCTATCCTTATGTGTATTTTTACCAACCAGTCAGAGTGGTTCCATAGCAATCAATCAGAATAGCCAATTCCAACCAATTAGGACATTGCAATTTGGACCCATCAGACTAGAAATTTGGGTCCCTCATTTTCATAAAAATGAACCAGTCAGGAACCAGGGTATGCACTTTCTCTATGTGAGTGGCTTGCTTCCCCTTTGTCTCAGGGAATCATACTTTTGGTTACCACCTGAGATTGCATTTCCCTAGTTTGCAAATTGTTTACCTAAATAATGCTTCTCCTATTACCACACCCCAGATTGGGGGCTCCTGTTGGAATTAGCTTGGTAGCACTACCAATCTAAAAGTAAACACCACATTCCAAAATTTAAACATTCTCATTTGAATTGCTCATTTTTGAAAACATGGACAAACAATAAACATGACTCACCTCCTTTCCATGTTGAATATTATAATAAATAATTGAGAGCAGCAAAACAATGCAGATGACAGAGTCACTGGTATGAGACCATCTTACTTCATCACTTGGGGGATAAATTACTACTAGATACAGTGTTGTCTGATACTTGACCCATGCATTCAACAACATGTGACCTGATAGTGGTTCTAATTAAAACAAAAAAAACCCAAAAACATGTTTTTGGCTAATGAAGAATACAAAACTAGGATTTCATATATTTGCTAAAAATGTAATGTGATATTAAAATACCTAAGATTTCTAATGGTAATGCCACAGCTCCTGCTAAAACTTTTGTGGTTTACTATCTACATTCATGATCTGAGGGAATAGTGTATTTTATTTATAGGTTGATCAAAATGAATCTATATTTCTCATCAAATACCAGGCCCTTAAAATCTATCCATGGATCTCTGCTTTATGTGTATTACCTCTTTTCATTAGAATATATTTTTATAGATTTCAGAGAGGAAGGGAGAAAAAAAGAGATAGAAACATCAATGATGAGAGGGAATCATTGATTGGCTTCCTCCTGCATGCCCCCAACTGGGGACCTAGCCAAAAACCCAGGCATGTGCCCTTGACAGGAATCGAAAGCAGATCCCTTTATTACACAGGCCAACTCTCTATCCACTGAGCCAAACTAGCTATAGCTGTATTACCTCTTTTAATCTTTACATTATTCCTGTGAAGAATTATTATTAAACTGATGATAAAAACTAAGGGACAGTTTGAATCTTGCTAACAATTCACATCACACAGCAGGTTAATAGTGGATCTGAAATTCTATCAGAGGAAAATTGACTCTGGCATATTTTATTTTTATATTTTGAACTAAATTCGTATTCATTGATATGTATTCATGCATTGGGTAGTTCTTTATCTTTCTAGCCAATTGTTCTTTCTATCAATTCATGGACTATATCCATAATGCTTCCATTGCAGCTTTATAATACATTTAATATTTGGTAGGGTAATTTCTATCTCAATACTCTACATATATTTTTCAATACCCAAGTTTATTATCTGACTTTAAGAGACATTTTTAGAATTTAGGTTTATTGAGGTATAATCTTGCATATACTAATACATATCCCTTTTTTGGAATAGAGTTGATGATGCATAATGCCACAAAAATAAAAGTTGCCTCATTCTCCTTTGTAGTCAATTCCATTCCCTCTAAACTTAAAAAAAAAAAAAAAAAAAAAAAAACACAAGGAAACCTATTACTCGACTTAATTTGGGCAACCTAGAATATACTTGTTGAAGTGAAAATAAGAAATTTGTAAAATATCAAACACATTGACTTTGTCTTACAAAACAGAGAAATCTTATATAGCCAAAAACAGTTCTTTGATTTTAAATATATAATTTATTAAAAAAACAAAAACAAAACAGCAAATTCAGGTTTGATCTCATAGCCTGAGACTTTAAGAAAAAAATGATTTGAAGTGGCTCAAAACCACTGGGATCACTTTTCAATGTGACACTGGTTTTCTTTTCTGTGCAGAAGCTTTTTCATTAGATGCAGTAACATTTATTTATATTTTTTCCTTTGTTTTTCTTTCCCTTGGTGATGTATCTGTGAAAATTCTGCTACATGAAATATCTGATATGTTGCTGCCTAGGTTTTCTTATAGAATTTTTATGATTTTATGACTTACATGTAAGTATTTTATCCATTTTGAGTTTATTCTTGTCTATAATGTGAGTTGGTGGTCTAGTTTTATTTTTTTACCTGTACCTGTCCTATTATCCCAATACCATTTATTGAAGAGACTATCTTTACTCTATTGTATGCTCTTGCCTCTCATCAAAGATCAATTGAGCATATTGGCTTGGATCTATTTCTGGGTTCACTATTCTATTCCATTGATGTATATGCCTGTTCTTATGCCAGAACCAGGCTGTTTTTATTACAGTGGTTTTGCAGTATAACTTTATATCTGACATTGTGATCCTGCAAACTTTGTTCTTCTTAATCAAGATGGCTGTGGCTATGCAGGGTCTTATTTTGGTTTCATGTAAATTTTTGAGGTGTTTGTTCTAGATCTGTGAAATATGCCATTGGTACTTTAATAGGAATTTCATTGAATCTATAGGTTGCTTTGGGTAGTATGGACATTTTAATGATGTTAATTATTTCAATCCATGAACAAGGTACATCATTCTACTTGTTTATATTTTTTTCTATCTCTTTTTTCCTTGTCCTATAGTTTTATGAGTATAGGTCTTTCACCTACTTGGTTAAGATTATTCCTAAGTATCTTAATTTTTTTGTTGCAATAGTAAATGGTAAATTTTTTAGTTTCTTTTTCTGAAAGTTCATTATTGTTGTATAAAAATGCCATTGATTTCTGCATGTTAATTTTGCATCCTACTACATTACCAAATTCATTTATTAAATCTAATAGTTTCTTGTTGGAGTCCTTATAGTTTTCTATATACAATATCATGTCATTGGCAAATACTGAGCGTTTTACTTCCTCCTTTCCAATTTGAATGCCTTTTATTTTATCTTCTTGTCTGATATGTGAGAATGTATTTGTCAATGATACATCTGACAAGGGGTTCATTTCCAAATATATAAAGTATTCATACAATTCAACAAAAGGAATATAAACAACCCAATTAAAAAATGGGCAGAATAGATAATTCTCCAAAGAAGACATATAAGTGGCCAAGAGGCATTTGAAAAAATGCTCAATGTCACTAATCATCAAAGAGATGCAAATTAATAAAGAGCTCCACAGATAAGAAAAAGCTAAAGGAGTTCAACACCACCAAACCAGAATTACATGAAATGCTGAAAGGTGTTATTTAAAAAGAGGAAAAGAAGAAAAAATAAAGATAAAAATTATGAACAACAAATACATATCTATCAACAAGTGAATCTAAAAGTCAAGTGAATTAAAAATCTGAGGAACAGAATAAACTGGTGAATATAATAGAATCAGGGGCATAGAATGGGAGGGGATTGATAATTCTCAAGGGGAAAAGAGTGTCTGAGTGGGGTTATGGGAAGAGACTGGACAAAAATCATACACCTATGGATGAGGACAGTGAGGGGAGGTAAAGGCAGAGGATGTGGTGGGAACCCAGGTGGAGAGGAGTTATGGGGGGGGGGGGGAGAAACAATTGTAATAATCTGAACAATAAAGATTTATTAAATTAAAAAAAGAGTTGCAAATTAAAAGTACAATGAAGTACCACCTCAAACATGCCAGAATGACTACCATCAATAAATCAACAAATAAAAGTGATGGCCAGGATGTGAAGAAAAAGGAACCATAGTACACTCTTTGTGGGGATGTATACTGGTATAACCATTATGAAAAACAGTGTGAAGTTTTCTCAAAAATTAAAAGTGGAACTGCCATTTGTCCCAGTGATCACACTTCTAGGAATATATTTTAAGGAACATCAATCAGAAAGGATATATGCACTCCTATGTTCATAGCAGTACAATTTATAATAGCTAAGATCTGGCCCTGAGCTGCCTTTCCACCTTCCCACACTGCTCAGAGGCCCAGAATGGCTGGGGTGGTGCAGAATGCCTGTGCTGTCACATGGCGACGATGCAAGTGTCTCGCCCTGCCCAACCACTTGGGGCTCCTGAGTATACAAATGAACCCACCACCTTTGTTGAGTTCATTTGCATACTCACTCCTGATTGGTTAGTGGGAGTCGTGAAGGTATGGTCAATTAGCATGTTTCTATTTTATTAGTGTAGGTACTTGCACCAAATGACGGAACTCTAGTTATAAAACTTTGAATAATATGTAGCAGGAAAATAAGGTAATTTACAAATGGAGTACATATCCCTTGCATCAGTGATAACACAGCATATATCTTTCCTGTGCTAAATATCTGACAATGTATTGTGTCTTTACAACCCCTATCCTCATGCCTTGTCCTCTTCAGTCCACTGTAATCTCACCTGTGTCTCTATTGAAATTACTCCCAATCCAGACATTAACTCCTCTGCTGTTTTTATTATTATAAACCACTTCTTATTTGCTTAAAACTTTTTACTCCTTTTATGTCTAGAACACCAAACTCCTTTAACTCTCTCCTAAATAATATCAGTCTTCTCTCTTTTATCTTGTAAATACTGGTGCATTTAACTCTTTTCTCCCTACTAAATGAATCTTCTTATTCTAAATTTCTCCTTGAATACCTCTATCCCTCTGTAACCTTAACTCTTAAATGATATAAATGATAGCATTAGCTATAATCTTTCCTAAGAATATTAAATGTGAAACTACCTAATTTCTCCACTTCAGTATCTCAGGGGTTCTTTATAGTTCAGATATCTAAAATGGAACTCATATTCCTTCCAAAACAATTTTCCCTCCTAAAACCTATATATCAATTTATAGTTCCACCAATAATCCAGACATTGAGTCAAAAATCTTGGGCCTTTTTTCTTTTTTCAATAGCCCTCAGCTTTACCCCCATACCAAAATTACAAGTTCTACTGGACAATTTTATCTAGTACTTATTTACTAACGCTGGACAACCATTTTTATTCTGGGTCCACTCTTCACCCTATTTGACCTAGAATTTTCAAATATACTATTGATTTTATATCCCAGGCCCCTCAACTCCATCCTCCACATAGCATTAACATCCTGAAGCATAGAGCTGATGCATTCATCTCTCAAAAATTCTTCCAAGTTTCCTGTTTAATTAGAGCTCTAATTTTTAAAAACATGTATACAATGATCTATATGGCCTTAACCCCACCTGCTTCTCCAGCTTCATGTTGTCCCGGGTGCCTTACACTTTAGCAACAATTACTTAAAAAGTGCTAAACACATCCTTCTAAGCTACGATTATATCCTTTGCTCAAATAACTCCTTCTACCTAAAATAAATATACCCATGCCATTCTTTCTTCTACTGGTAATCAACACTTGTCTTTAAAGACTTAAATCATATACCATGTCCTCCAGAGATTTTTGTAACACTTTTCCTTACTAGCTTAACTATAACTCATCTATTTTTCACAATACCCTACCCAACACATTAATGACATTTGATTCTTACAATAAAACATTGCTTTATGTTCTTCTTTTCGACTCCTTTCTCCCTATAACCAACGTTCTACAAAAATAGTTTTCTTTTTGTATCAATATAACTTTAAATTACATGATATGTATAGAGTTCAACAAATGGTGTTTGAAATGATGTTGAAAAAGAAAAAAAAAGCAGCTGACCTGGGTTGTATTATTGAGATGGTAGAAATATGCCTTCACTGGAAATATTAAGAGATATTTAAATGTTGGGAGCCACCAGAGTTGGGACAAGCAACTCAGTCTTAAGGAAATAGAATTAAGTTCCTTCTAGCAGAAGTTATGCGGTGCCCTGAGGGCTTGGCCAGAAGATAAGATTAACCTGGGGCTTAGCATCTCCTGTCTTCCTGCCTCTTCCCCTTCCTGATCCTCCCCCCTAGATAGCCCAGCCTTGGAATGTTGCACCTTGAAATGTTAACATCTTTGCAACTTCCCCTTCCTGATCCTCCCCCATGGACACTGCCAGGGACCCCTCTGCATGGGCGGCCCTGCCCCCCTTTGTCTCTGCTGTATAAATACAGCCATTTCAGAGAATAAAATTGAGGCTTGATCAGAACTTTGTTTTGCCTCCATTCTTTTGCGTTCCTTGTTTGCTTCATTCTCTCAGGTGGTTCTTGCGTGCCCCCGTTGTTGTCCCGCGGGTCGGGACATTTAAATATCCCATTGCTTGTTGTATCTCTTCAATTATTTATCATAGATATTGTAGAGGGGATTCATAAATCAGACAGAGGTTCCAGATAAAGTAGAGGTTCTCCTAAGTCCAACAGTCCTTAATTGCATTAACACTATGCCAGTCACAAAGATTTAGGCGCTAACAGAATTTCAATTATTTAATAATAATCTGTGTGTCAAAATACAGAAAACATTGTATATGTTAATCTGTGTTTGGTATTTCAGTTTTTGGAATTTCTGATTCTTTGTTTCTTTATAAAACTAATATATCTTTTACTGTCATTCAAGGTGGTGTGCAGTTTACACAAAAGGGGTCAGTATTCAATTTATACAATTAATCCATTTATTATACACTATTCAATAAACACAATAGGGGATATCACTAATTTTGCAAATGTAAAAACATATTTTAAAATTAAATTATGAGACACTCAGTTTGTTGCTTTTATATTATTGAAGACCTCAAAACTTAGCAATCCAAGTTCTTGACCTTTACTTAATTTACCTTCTCATTAAGTGTCTTCTTCTCTGATTAGACTTCTTAAATGCTTACAAAAGAAACTTGTGATTAATGACAGTTAAAACTTATTGGACTTGAAGGACAAATGCTTGCTTCACCAGTTAAGGGAACGAGCTAATCAAAATGAGGAAGTGCAGGGCAAGGGAGAACAGGGAGAGAAAGGAACGCAGTGTGAATCTATATAGATTCGCTTGAAGTGATCAGCTGAACTGTTAACTTTTCATTTACTGCATCACAAACTTGACTCAACCTTTGTAATAAGAATAATGGAGCAATTCTTATATAAAAAAAGTATAAAACCTCAAATTAAGCCTCCCCCTCTTATTTTTATAGCTACTTCACAGTATATGTTTCACACTATCTTTCACAGATTGGAAAACCTTTTCCACCTCCCCAGTTACAAATTCTACTATAACAAACCAAACTGGCTGTCTCTTCGGAGACCATATTTCATACTTCAGCATGAAATTGAGACTGAACTTTTATTTTCTGAGAAGGTGACACAATTTTCTTTTATATGGTGTGGTCTCATTCTTTAGCTTTCCAGTGGCCTCACAGGAGTGGGTGCCTCAAATATTTCAATGTTAGATTGTTTGTGAAACAGGGATGAATCAGTCTTGAAAAGGAGGCAGAAATCCTTTTCGGTGGAAGCATGCCAGGTAACAATTCAGAGTTTGCCTTGTTGATATTTACTATGTGTTTCATCAAAAAATTGCACTGTTGATAGAAACTCAGACACCTAGAAATGTAACCTACTTGGCTATATGTTCTCCCTTTTCAATGAATCACTGAAAAATAAGAAAGGATTAGAAAAAACAAGGATGAATTTTCTGTTGTCTGAATATTTTTATACATATACAGTGGTACTATCGGATATTTGGAGGGGAAAATACTCTGTGCTTCCTACACGATATGGAAAATATTCTTTAAAAAATATATGTACATATATATATTGATTTCAGAGAAGAAGGGAGAGGGAAAGAGAGATAGAAACATCACTAAAGAGAGAGAATCGTCGATTGGCTGCCTCCTGCATGTCCCCCACTGTGGATCAAGCCCACAACCTAGACATGTGCCCTTGACCAGAGTCGAAACCCTTCAGTCCATAGGCTGACACTCTATCCACTGAGCCAAACCAGCTAGGGCTGGAAAATATTCTTAATTAAAATATTATATCTATACTGACTTTCAGAAAATTTGTATGAGGATGTGATATATTAGAACAGAGTGAAAATATATTAGAACAGAGTGTAAAATGGCTTTACTATACTTGAAAATTTAAAGTACCTAAGAGCTTACTTTCCTTTTGTTACTTTAGATTCTCCAGAGAAGATTCATTTGTTATTTCTTTAACATATTTCTGCTCTATCTGTGCTAGTCTATCTAATAAACCATTACATGGAACAAGAACAATCATATCAAGAAGGTAAAACAATTCAGAAAATACAAATTTGGCCATTTTTATTTCTGTTTTTTATTGTCTTAAATACCACCCTTAATACGATATCTTCCAGAAAGAAGGCACTTGTTCTTCCATTTGAGGTCTCCAGGGGGCGATGAAGAGAGGCATCATGTCATCTCTGCAAGGTTTTTGAAGGGCTCCAATGTGGTAATGGGAACAATGTTCCCAAAGCTGTTCTGGGACATCAGATGGCTGCTTGCTTTGGCAGATTCAGTGACTAGTACTTTTCCTTCAGCCCGTTTACTGGAAGATCTCCCTTTCTTATCCCTTCTCCTCTTTTCATACACATAAGAGCCCTATGAGATGACAGTACTTTTAAACATTTTTATAATGTTCTTTTTTCTCTGTTTTTTCCAATGTATTGATATATGTTTCATATTTCTCCTTTTTTAAACAACTCTTTCATATTTCATAAAACAACTCTGAAGTCTATCATCAGGGAATAAATCCTAATACTTAAGGCAGTCTTTAAAAATCACTTTAGCCTTAGCTGGTTTGGCTCAGTGGACAGTGTTGGTCTTTGGATGGAAAGGTCTTGGATTCGAGTCCCATCAGAGCCATGTACGTGTAATCTGGCTGCAGGCTTGATCCCCAGTAGAGGTTGTGTAGGAAGCAGCTGATTGGATCTTATCAATGTTTCTATCTCACTCCCCCTCCTTTCCTCTCTCTCTAAAAACCAATAAAAACATTAAAAAAATAAAAAGTAAAAAATCCCTTTAATATATTATTAGGTTTATTAATATGATTTAACATTCATCTCATTGGTAAGAACTTTTCTATCTCTTTGTTAACTTGTATGACATATTTTTTGCCCATTTGTTTCTGTAGTCAATTTACTTAATGTAGAACCTAGAAATTTAGATGGGTAAAAAAAAGAGATTAGAAGTTCAAAGAAAATTCATCTATAAAGCTGATTCTAAAAATGTATTTGAAAAGGCACAATAAACAAACGGGATAGCAAAAACATTGTTGAAAAAGAAGAATGAAGTTAGAGGAATGACACTATCTAATATTAGGATGTAACATAATGCTATAGTAGTCAAGATATTGTGGTATTGGAAAAATAGTAGACACATAGATCAATGCAAAAATAAAAAGAGAGTCAAGAAATAGACCTATACAAATATGGTCAAATAATTTATGACAAAAGTACAAAGGCAATTTAATGAAAAATGGAGAGTTTTGCCAACAAATGGTGTTGGAACAATTGGACAACCATTTGCAAAAATATCAACCTTAACCTAAAGTTCTCACCATATACAAAAAATAACTAAAAATGGATTATATATAAATATGAAATGTAATACTATAAAACTTTTAGAAGAAAACATAAGAGAAAGTCATCATGGTTTATGGTTAGGCAAAGATCTCTTAGACATGACATAAAAACACATTCTATAAAAGAAAAACTCCATAAATTGGAATTCATTACAATTAAAAAACTTTTGTTTAATGTAAGACACTATCAAGAGAATTTAAAGACAAGCTATAGACTAGGAGAATATATTTGCAAAGCATATATCTGACCAAGAACTTGTAACCAGAACTCTCTATACTCAAAGTAATAAAATAACACAATTTTAAAATCTATAAAGACTTGAATAGACATATCACTAAAGATGATGTGTTGATGACTGAAATATAATATATTGATGATATCAAATGATGAGAATGAGGAGGATCAGAATGCTCATAAATTGCTCTGGAGAAAGCAAAATGGTTTGGGTAATAGGAACAATAGTTCACTAGATTCTCATTAAGTTCAACACATATCGTATTTCTCAACAATTCTACAGTTATGTATTTAATTAGACATGAAAATTATGTTCACACACAAATCTGTACCCAAATGTTTTTAGCAACTCCATTCATAATTATCAAACATAAAACAACTGAAATATCCTTCACTAAGTAAATGCACAAACAAATGGCAGTACATTCATATACCAAAATGGTACTTACTAATAAAAAAATGAACTACGAATACAATCAACAACTTAGGTAAATCCCTAACTATTGATATTATACTCAGTGAATGGACCAATCTCAAAAGGTTACACATTGTATAATCCCATCTATGTAATACTGTTGAAAGGACGAAAAGACAGTGATGAAGAAGAGATTAGTGGTTGCCAGTGATCAGGGGCAAGTGTGTAACTATAAAAGAATAGTTTAGAAGAGATAAACCAAAGAACTTATATACTTCCTAGAGGCTTGGTGAACAAAATTTGTGCACTCGGGTGTGTGTGTTGGGGGGGGGGGGGGGTGTCTCTCAGCCCAGCCTGCACCCTCTTGCAGTCCAGGAACCCATAGGGGATGTCTGATTGAAGGCTTAGGCCTGCTCTCCTTGGAGAGCTTCTGCATTGAAAGTCTGCCCCCTGGTGGTCAGTGTGCATCATAGCAATCAGCTGTTTCACCATTTGATCAATTTGCATATTAGCCTTTTATTACATAGGATATGCATAGCCCATGGACAAAGGCAATAGGGTAGTAAAGACCTGGGAAGGAAAGGAAGATGAGAGTAAAGAGAGGAAATAGAGGATATCTGTAATACTATCAACAATAAAAATATAGAAAAGAATAGTTCGAAGTAATTTTTGGTAGTGATGAAAATATATCCTAGAAGAGAAGGCAGTTATACAAATATGTGTTAAATTTCACCTAATTTTGTGCAAAAAAAAAAAGTCCACTTTACTGAATGTTAATTTTTAAAAATAAAATTTTAAAAATGAATCTGTGAAAAACTGAAAATAAAATTGTATTTCGTTTAATTTTTCTTTTATTAATTCAAAGAGGAGGAGACTAGGCAGAATGGTTAATTCAATAAAGGTCTTCAAATATATGATACATTTTGAGGGTATAAACTAGCTTTCAATTTTTTTCTGATTTAACATGAAGAGAATGGTAGATTTCATAGCAAATCCTTCTCTACATATCTAAAATATAGGATTAATTTTCATTAACCTTGGTATAACCATTTAGTCAATAATTATGAAAATATTTATTATCTCACATGGTCAGCAAAGGGTTGTCATAAAGGACAAGACAGGCAACAGCAGTTCTAAAATAATTTAGTGTTTTCCTTCTATGAAGCTTGTTTATATATATTTTAAAAATGTGTTGTTTCAGAAAACTGACTTTGTTTATAAAAATAGTTACTTCAGTTTGTTTGGCAATGAAGAAAAGAGATAATTATATTAGGTAAATATGTTATTAATAGAAAAAAAATTATAAAATAATACTGTATTTTATGTTGTCGTTAACATCTTCTTTAAAGCATTCCAGGGTCAACCTTTAAAATCCTACTATTATAAAACCACCAGTGAAACTTGACCAGCACTCAAGCTGGGCAAACCGCAAATTCCTTTCTTTTTTCAAAATGAAGTAAAATACTACTAAAAGTGACAGTGATACTAGGACAAAATCATTTCTTTTCCTATTTACATTGGTATATTGTATTTCAGTTTACTTTGTTGTTGTTGATGTCAATCCTCACTGGAGGATATTTTCCCATTGATTTTTAGGGAGAATAGAAGAGAGAGGGAAAGACAGAGAGAAACACATTGATTTGTTGTCTTCTGCAAGAGTCCTGACCAGGGCCCAAATGGGGTGAGACCTGCAACCAAGGAATATGCCCTTGACTTGAATTGAACTGGGACCCTTTGGTCCACAGGCAGTTGCTCTATCCACTGAGCCAAACTGGCTAGGGCTATTTCAGTTTATATAGAACTAGAGGCTCAGTATAAGAATTTGTGCCTGTGTGGGGTCCAGCCAGCCAGCCCCAATCAGGGCCAATGGAGCTGGGCTAGCCAGGGGCAGGGGACATGGGAGGTTGGCAGGCTGGCCTAGTCCCCAATCAGGGTGCGGGGGGGTTAATTGGGAGCTGTGCTGGCAAGGAGGAGGGGCCCCAGGCTGTTGGCCAGCTGGCCCTGCCCCCTGGTTGAACTCAGGTCAAACTCTAGGTCAAAGGAGCAATTTGCATATTACCCTTTTATTGTATAGGATAGTTAAGATGAGCTCATTAACAAAACAAAATATGGGTAACTAAACAATAAGTTACTAAAATAAAGCAGCTTGAATATAAATAGATATTCATGAATGACATAAAATTGTCCAGATTCTATGTATAATTTACCAGTTTTCAAGGACTTTGAGCATTAAAAATTGGGAAAAAATAAACAATTTAATTTTATCCACCTCTAATCACTTCTCAGTATCACTCATGAAGTAATTGATCAGCATAAACTTTATTTTTCCTGGCTCGAACTGACAATTAATTGTTCTTTTGGTATGAGAGCAGTAACTGTTGCCTTGACCTTCTTTATATATTCTTCAGGAGCTTATTCAATGTTTTATTTCATGTGATTGACAACAACCAATTATTTTAATGTAAGAGCATTCTCATGAGCATATTGTTTACTGCATAAGAAATACAATATTGTGTATATTAAGTTTATAGTTATTGGATTCTGAATAAAAATAAAGCAGTTTGACTTTCTTAGTTGATTTTATACTTTATTGTAACAAATACAGTATAAGTCTACATTAATTGGCTTGCAGCATTGAAAAATAAACTTTAAATGAACAGAAGAATATAGGTAGCTATGCCTTTCCAAATATTCTAAACACAAGAACACACAGGTTGGTTTGAGAGTCTGATCGCTGCTTCTCTTTCTCTGGGTCTGTTTATGTTGTTCATTATTTCAACCAAAGGACTTGTGGGCATACATATGGGCCTAGCCAGTGGCCATGGACAACTGGGGTTGGGGGGGGGGGGCATATCTAGGGAGGGGTTTGGATTGGGAATGGGGGAATAAGGACAATTATGTGAGACCATAATCAATAAAATAAATAAAATAAAATAAAATAAAATAATAAAACGATTTTAAAAAAAGAACACACAGGTTGGATGGGCCACATTGCTATAACTATTAACTAGGCCAAGGTGGGTATATCCTCTTATCACACTGTAATAACATTTCTAGTTCATGCCATAAAGGATAGAATGGCACCAACCTTATGAGGGTTAATATGAAAGTTACCGCCTAGAGGTATTCTCTCTTAAATGTCACCCAGAACAGTATTACCCCTTTAATTCATCAGACTCCAGACTCAGGGTCATAAAATAAGCACAGTAAAGTGCCCTTTGTGCCCTCCAATTGTCAACAGCCTCCCTCAGAACCATTCATCACCATAGGTGATAGATTCCTTGTCTTTTTCCTGTTTCTTTTGGCTCTTGACTCTATAAATAATTTCCTGTTAACAGTTTTGTCTCACACTCTGGAAATGATGTTTCCTATGTCTTCTGTGGCCTTGACTTCTGGCTTCCCTTCTTGACCACAAGAATGATATATACCCCCTTAATTACATTGCCTCTAGCTTCTCTGAGTAGACATCTCAAATGCTGTAGCCTGGGCCAGGAAGTCTACAGTTCCTTAGCAAAACTATGTAATCAGCTTTGTCATTTAGTTTACCCTGAATACAATGTAGTGCTTTAGTATGTATAGGATATTTTCATTTACATTATTCATTTGTATTATTGTTATCCATAATAAGCAGTTTAGATACTCAGAGTAAATATAGTATTTCTAAGCTAAGAAAATTGCCACTTAGAGAAACTCCCCGGCTAAGGACTCACAGTAGTTTACTGAAAAGGTTAGAGCTCCTAGCCAGCCTACCACTTCCTTTCCAGTTCTCCTTGCACAGGTCCATACTAGCATATCTAATTTATCTCATGGAAAAATGAAACCATAAACAAAAACTATTGCTTCCTAACATCTCTCTATTTTTTAATATCCAAATTGGAAACTTTCTAACAGTGATATTATGAACTTACTTTCTCTTTTTGAGTATGAATATTTAATAGCTATAAACATGCCCTTATGCTCTGCTTATGCCCAAGAGATATATGACTAGGCCTACAAAATATCAGCAGTAGTCTAATAAGAAAATTTTATACACCCAAACCCTTATTTCTTTTCCATTCTTATTAATTTTGTATGAAATATGCCAATAAATTAACTCTTAGTATCCACTAGTGGTAGGAAATACTAGTGCATATGTTTTTCTTTCTTTTATAAAGAATTAAAACACACACACACACACACACACACACACAAGTTTAGTACAGAGAAAGCCAAGGAAATAAAAGTTAGGATCAATGCCTACTTTCCAGAATTTATACACAAATCCCTTTATATGTAAATATACTTGACTCATAAATATACTTTTGATAATTATACATTTACTCAATGCTAGTTAATCATCTATGAGGCTTTAAGATATAGTATATCATCTGTTAACGCTCCAAAGCTTCTGATCTTTATAAAAGACACAATTTTAACAATAATTGCTAAGATAGCTTTGCCACTTGAATATTTGGCATAATTTTCATAAAAAGTACATATATCAAATATTACATAAATGTTTGCTATTTTAATAATTTCTAATATTATGGAAGTCAATAACATTAAGATAAATGATTTAGCTCACATTGTATATAGTGGTTATCATAATGTGTATATGTTGCTCATTAAATAGTCCAAAGTTTTCTAATTTCTCTATGTAATTTCAATAATTAAAATGCTGTTAAAAGCATTCTTAGGTATTCTTTTCTGAGTTTCATTTTTGTTTTTACTTTTTGTTTTGTAAGTAATTTTTTTCAATTGTTTACTTTTTACAATATCAAAGAAATATTTATCTCATAAAATGTGAGTCACTGCTTTGGTTTCTTCACTGAGTAATGAATATTGTTTCTTTTATTTGTTATTCTCTGCTTTAAAAAACATTAATCAAAATCCTCCTTTATGAATTCAAAATGTTTTTAAAATTTTACTTTTTACTTCAAATTGCTGTTCAATGCCATAAGATACTTGCTCTAAAATTAACTCTGTCTTTATGGTATTTTATATAAAAAGACATAAGGATTTGTATTTGAGGTATCATCAATTGTCCTTGTTTTGTCTTGTTTTATAGAGATATCACAGAACCTTTGTATATTATTCTCAGGATATTTCCAAAATAACAGACAACTCCCTAATCTGGGACAGGCCTAGTTTTGATTTTATTAAGTTTAAAGTTTTGAAACACCATAAGACATAAACCAAACTCTTTTTAAAAGAAACTATCTCCTTTATTGTCTACTCTAAAATAATGCCAACCTATATTAATAATAACCATACACTTTCTAGCTCTCTGATAGTGAGATTTCTTCTTTCAAACATCTTAACAGTTCAATCTCTCTCCTTCTGTGGGGGAAAACTTTTCTTATCACAACCCAAAGCTATCATTTTACTTGTGATACAGAAAAAGATTGATCTAAGTGTTTTGCAAAGCATTTCATGTTATTTTCCCTTGTTGCAAAAGTATTATCTTTTAAGAATAGATATTCAGAACCTTGTCAAAAGTGTCACATGGAGAGTATAACAAGTAAGTGGCAGGAGTGATCAAGCATGTTTCCAAAGACCACAGTTGCCAATCCATGTCTCAGACAGAGAACAAGTACCAGGAACAGGGCCAGTTACATCATAGACATCCCATGACTGCCTCTATAATGAGGAAATTAATAACTTTTTATGATGGACTTAAAGCAAACCATATGATACTATCCCTGCAGGGTGTTCTTCACTACCATTTCATTCAGTTAGATCTTAGAAGATATAAAAATCCCTAAAATGAGTCAGTTTCCATGTTTAGCTAAGTATAGTGATGACATTAACAGCCTCATGCTCTAATTCCTATGCCTGAGTAGCATCATTCTAAGCAACAAGCGGTGGTGGAAACAGTGGAAGCAGTACAGTCACAATATTTCTTCATGATCACTGCAATCCCAATTTCCTAACTAGGTTATGGGGGACAAGATATTTAAAAAGCCTAGAAATATTATTTCTCATATTATTTATTAATTTTGTGGAAAAATCACCTTTACAATGGATAGCACTATGGTTACTGCCTTAACCGAGTTTTTAAACTTAGCATAATATGGAACAAACTCATATTATAGGTGCCTCTTGATATAATATTATGTGAAATAGACACATCATCTAATCACGAAGAAACAATAAAAAATCCAGATAATAGGGAATTCAACATGACAACTAACCCAGGTGCTTTAAAAAGGTCAATATCACGAAAGACCACATATCCTATATAATAAAGGGCTAATATGCAAATTTACTGGACGGCAGAAGGACCAGTGGAATGACAGCTTGCTGTGACATGCACTGACCACCAGGGGGCAGATGCTCAGTGCTGGAGCTGCCCCCAGCCTGCTGGCCCCAGGCCAGCCAAGGTGGGTGCCATCCAGGCTCCCCCACATCACTCTGCCAGTCACCCCCCAGAGGGGAGGCAATGACTGACCACTGCAGTGGTGGCGAGGATGAGGGGTAACGGGTGGGGGAAACTGGCGAGCAGGTGGCCAAGGCATGTGGGATGGTGAGGGCTCTGATTGCCCCGCAAGTTACCCCACAGATCAGCCCTGATCACCAGCCAGGGCTAGGGACCCTACCAACGCACGAATTTTATGCATCGGGCCTCTAGTAGAAATATAAAAGGTAAGGGTACTGCTCTAGGTTAAAGACCAAAGAGATATGATTATCAGATTCAGTGGATGACCTTTGATTGTATCTGTCAGAGTTTTAAAAGACATTTTAGATATTGTCAAAGAATAGGTACAGAATGAATATAAGATAATGTAATTGTATCAAGGTTATATTTCTAGAAGTATGAGATGGGCTATATTTCTGTGATTTTTGTGGTTATGTGGGAGAATGTCCATGATCCACCAGAAAGTACAGCAGAGTGGGAAGGGAGTGATTGTGACATGCATATGGGTTAGTCATCAGGAGAAAAAAATAACTATAAAAGAAAGGTGACTCTCCATACTCCCCTCAGAGTAAAATTCTGCATGATATATTAAATAACTTATGTGTCAAATACAATTCTAGATGCTGCAGTTAACAGTGAACAAAACAAACTCCTTTTATCAATTCCCTTTTTGTTACCTTATGACCCTTCCTTTTAACTTGTTGGCTTGAATTTGAGCTTCTCCTTGGCTTCCGTGGACAAAACAATGTTTACTCTTAAGATATAGCTTATCTATTCTGATTTAAAACACACACACACACACACACAGACACACACACACACACACTATTCATTCTCCCTTATCCTAGGGATTCTCAAATTTTTGTCTTTTTACTACCTCCTTTCTTGTTTCTCATTATCAATTTGCTTTTGTAATTTGATTTTTATCATTCAAGAGACTGAAAGAATGGCAAATGAATTTTCACTCCATCATCTTAAATGAGGAGATATTATCTGATAACTTCTAAAGAGATTGTCTAAGAAGATTATATAAGTGGTATTATTTAGAAAACTTTTGTCCCTTTCTGAAAGTGAAGTAGCAGCTGGTAAGATCTCTTTACTGGCTTTAGAAATAAACATATTTATTTCTAAATCAGAAGAATAAATATATATAACATCAGAGTGAAAGGATAATTGGGAACAAATTGAGTATAATTATTCTATAGCATCTCTAATAGTCCAAAGTACTCACATATTTTTGTGACATACTTGGTTCTGAGGTATTAAAATTTCTACTCATGTACTGAAAACTCTAATAAATATAAAAGTACAGCAAACTTTGTCCTTGATGTTGATCCAGCTTTATCTGTTGTTTACCTTTGTATAAAATTAATACATTTTTATATTTATGTTTCATTAGTATTTGTTGTATATTTATAGTTCAAATACATTTTTTAACTGGTTGAGTTTTTACTTGTTTGGCAATAGAAACCCTACATGTTAAAACTTAAGTTCAGCTTAGAAACTACTTAGTTAATACTATTTATAATTTTAAGTGTGTGTTGATTCCACTAGCTATTCATCTCAGAATGCTGTGGTGCATTAAGTCTGCTATTATAATTAAAAGTCAGGATAGAACTTAATTCCTTTCATAGCTATAGTTAAAATTCTTTACTCTAGATTAGAGTAAAAATTCAACTGAGAAGCATCAAAGCATAAATTTTATTTGATTAAAAAGTTTATCTACTAACAAGCATTTAAATGTTCATTATTTGAGATCTCATTCTAAATAGAAAAAAGTGACTGATGATACTGGATAAATTAATCATTGTATAATATCACTTTATATCTTCTTTCCACTTTTTAATCTCTCCACTGCCCATTATCAACTTTAATTCACTGCTTGTCATCATAGCAAAGACTTCAGCCCTACTTCCTTCATGTTTCATTCTCAACGATGGAATTATCAGATGAAGATAAAAATGTAAATCAATATTCTGTTAAAGAAGGTCCATATTTGTATTGAGGTTGCACATAGTATAGTATAAGCTGCTTTAAAAACTTTTTCTGGTCCTCTTTTGAAAAAGTTGGTTAAAAAATAAAATAAATAAACCAAAATATTTTCTGTAAACACTTATGGATAGCACATATCTTAAAGTATTTTGACTTTATATCGTCAACACAGATGCACCCTATGACCAGTTCATTTTTCTACTTGCTTCATTATTATTTGTATAATTAGTTCTTGTTGTCTTGTTCTTTCTGAGTAAAGCTGCTGAATAGAGACACCTGCTGGGAACTAAATGAACAGAAGAAAATTCAAACCTGAGCTTTGGAAATGAATTTTTAAAAAAAGTTTATTTCTTATATAATTATGTATGTTTTCTTCAAATAAATTTAATTGTAAAGATACACTTGCCTCATAAATATATCAAAATCCACCTACATTTCTCATTTTGCTATTGATCTAAAAAATCTGCCTTAGCATGAAGTTTCCATATCCTACATATTGGTATACTTGACATGTGAAATAGGTATATGATACAAAAAAGGCATAATGAGTATATTTAAATCAAATCATTTTTTATATGTTCACATATGTTTTTAAAGAAACTTTAAAGGAAATCATTTCTCAGAGACCAGGACTGTTCTACCATATTTTTATATCTTATTTTATTTAAAACATTTGCTAAAACAAGGCAAATAATTATTCTTCATGGTTTTAATATAAATATTCTAAATGAATGAAAATGACCTTCTAAAAGCCAGTATACATAAACTTTTGTTGCCAATTTAAATTTAAATGATTTTCTAAATTGTAATCCAAATGATTAAAAACATCATAAATTTTATGCAAACAAGTACAGTGTTTTATAACAAACCATCAAGGAGGTATTTTAACTTGTTCTAATCTCAAGGTCAAGCTTAACAACTTTTAGAACTATGTAGTTCTAATACATGGTAGAATTACCATGTATTATAAGATGATATGAGCATATCTGATTTCTTCACTTGTTTTAGAAATTTCATCTAGGTGCTTTGCTGAATATTAAATTGTAGGCAAGATTATATCCAGGTACTGAAGTGCAGCCATCACAGCAGTTCTCAAATGATATTCACCATAATTCAGCTGAATATGGACCAGTCATGTGTAGAGAATGTATGGCAGCAGAATTTCCAAGCACCTGCTCTATGCTCCCAATGAGATGGTGAAAATACACCATATGGTAGACAAACTGATATCCAGCCTCCAACCAAGTGGCAAAAATGCTGACAAGTGCTAAGAAGGCCAACCAAAGGTATTATGATTTGAGATGGGGAGAGCATTGCATAATTTCAGAGAACACACCTTGAGAAATTACAGTTAAACTTGCTATTAAATAACCCTAATAACCCACATTGTCCCATTCATATCAACTTTGCAAACCGATTTCATGATATTCCACAGCATCTTGGAAGTAAGAAGAACATACAAGGTAAGAACATAAACTATAAATCAGACAAATTCAAATTCAGTCTCAGGCACTAACTAGCTGATGGAATATCCTTGGACAAGGTCTTTATGCACTTAAAATAGCATCTTCCTCGTTAGAACAAAGGAGATATAAATGGTACTATTGGGATGATTGCTATTAAATGAGATGCATATAAAGTGCTTCTAGAATATTAAGCATTCAACTAATATTAACATTTTAATGATGGTCATCAACTACAGGATCTGAGATTTCATTAAATATCTGTACACATTATTTCTATTACTTATGTGACATTATAATGGAATTAGCATTTATATTCTTTGGAGAAAGGTGTGGTCAGGATCATGAATGTTGGTCTTGAGAACATTATTAAATATGTTGGAATGTCAAATTGAAGGACATATCTCAAAAGACACAGGTTTTAGGTGGATTGGATTTTAAGCACTGCAGGTTCTGTGTTGTTTTCTAATCTCCAATAAAATTCAAAAATATTTACCAAAATTTATAAACATACTGGCAAAAATAAAATCTTGCATTAATTATAAATAATTTACTTAGCTATACCTCCTGCCTTGCCATTGATATTTGAAAGGCTTCTCTTGGGCCTTTCCCTTGATTTACTCACCAGGTATTTATAAAAATATTACATAAGGATCACAGAAGTCCAAGGCAAAATATTGTAGAAAATTTTAATTGGGATTCTAAAACAACTTAGAAACACATCTCAATGTGAATCACAACATTATTTGGCCTGAGATTATAAAATTAAATTATTAATCTAAAATAGAAGAGAAAAAGTGACAGCAGAACACTACAACCTGGAGGCCTATATAACATGGGCTGTATTCATTATCTACTCTTTTGTAAAGAAACAAAACCAGTTTTGCAGGATGTTTTGTTTTATTTGTTTTTGTTTTGCATGTGATTGGAATGTATGCTACTATACACAGAGAGAAGAGGAGCTTGGATAATTGGGACTGTTTACTTTGTATAATATTAACCTTTTTTATTTGACTTAATGTTCTTTCTATAAATAAATGAAAATAAAATAAAATACATGAGATGCATACATCAATAAACTAATTTAAACTTTTTACTATATAATACCAATGTGCATGTTTGATATGCTTTGTACATTTTTATTAAATTTATTGGGGTGAAATTGGTTAATACAACTATATAGATTTCATCTGTACATTGCATTGTGTGTTTACATTCAAAGTCAAATTCCCTTCTCCCACTAAGCTATACTTAAAAAAATCAACAACCCACTAATGATATTATTAAGACACAATAATGGTTAAATAGATAAAGAAATAATAGAATTGATAGAGGTTTACCATTATGTATTCTTTTGATTATGTGGGAAAGTAAAAGATGGAGAAAGGATGATTAAACATTAAAAAAAAAAAGTTTAAGAGGAAAATATCAGCTGGAAAATTTATAAAAATATCACATTTGGCCAACCATTTTTCTTTAGAAGTAGAGAGCAAATTATAAAATAGTAATTGAGTGTTCTGCTTATTTTACTTTAACTAAGCAACTTTTCCTGCAAGCACCATACAATCTGCACCCAGATATAAGCAAGACTAAACTCATTATTGTCCCCTGAAGACAGCATGAATGTAAATCAGCGAATATATAAGGCTCAGGATAACTTTCAGGTTCATAAAAAAAATTAATGGTGCTTAAATTGCTCACTTGTAATGTATATTTTATAAGTCTCAGAGGAAACCTCTGAACTCATAGATTTCCCCCTTTCCTCATTACTGTATTTGATGCACTTTCAAACTCTTTAAGATTAATTTATACTTTGTATAGCACTAAAATTACAAATCTAAGAAAAACTGAAGGTGCTATAGAACATTTTCTATTAACAATAGTCAATTTTGGGAGACCTTAGAATAAATGTGCCCAAAGTTATATAAGTTTAACCTCAGAAAAATTACTCTTTTATATTACACTGTGGTGCTGGATTTTCCTACAGAGACCCTTGGTTAAATAAAATATGAATGATTCTTCACTGTCAGTACAATAAGACCTTTAAAATAGATTTTTCTATGGTAGTTACATGTTTATCCTGATCTTATTTATGTTCTCATTCCTTGCTCTCTACTTAACATTATGTTCTAGGTGTCATTGAGTAGTGTCTAAAGTGGGGATGAATATATGACCTTTACTTCATTATTATTAAAATCCCTAAAGTAGCTTATCATACCAACCAGAAGAAACAGAGAAATATTTCATGAGGATTCAGAGTTCTCAGGAAAGGTAAAAAATCTTTTGGATTCTGCTCTAGAATCTTTTTCTCCTTTAGGAGAATGTTAATTAATTGAACTTTATCATAATGGCTGTGATTATATCCCACTAATTTCTATGATGAAAGAGAGACTTTCATATCTTTGACTGATATCAAGATTTAAATTTTTAAATACTTTTAAAATAAAAGTTATACATCTATCAAAAGTGGATCTAAACATAGAGAAAAAAAACTGAGTTTTTTGTTTGCTTGTTTTAGTGGGAGGGGGTGATTATTTCATTCTTTTAAGTTATTTTTGCTGGGTATAAAAAAACTACATTAGTAATTATTTTCTGTGAAGACATTAAGCAAATCATCTTCCTTTCTTCTAGATTTCCTTATTTTTGAGAAATCAGCTACTATCTGTATTTTTACCCCCTCTGGTTGTTATATACCTGTCTCTCATACCAATATCTATAGAGGATTTGTTTTTATTTTTCCTGCCTGAGATCCTCTAGACTTTTATATCTATTCATCATGGACTTTCATCATTTATGAAATATTTTCAAGCAATATGAAATCAAATATTTCACAGCCATTTCTTTCTGCATACTGATTAAACCTTTCACTCTATTTTATATATTTCTCATCCTTTTTTATATTTCTTTCTGATGTTTGTATCTCTGTATTTCTTTTGAAATGATCAGAGATACAAACGTCAGAAAGAAATATGAAAAAGGATGAGAAATATACTGTCTCCAATTTACTAATTCTCTCTTTGGCTGTGTCCAGTCCATCTTTAAATATGTGCAATGGGTTTTAATTTCAATTATTGTATTTTTAGGGCACACTTTCTAGTTTATTTTTCTGTAAACATTTTCAAATTTGATTTTTATTTATTTAAATATAGTAATTATTGTTTTATAATATGTGTCTATTTCAGAATTTGAAGATTTATAAGTCTGACTGTGCTGATTTCTAATTCATTGTGCCTTTATGAAATATGTGCTTTTTTCTGCAATTTTATCATTTTCCTCAGAAATGTATTAATGCAAATTACTTAAGGCCAAGGATAAATTATATTCTAATAGAGATAATTCATGTTGCCTTTGCAAAAAACCTGGAACAACCATGAGTCTGGGATCATTTTAAACTGAATTTTTAATTTAAGAATTTTGAGTACATTCAGGTAATACTAACTTTGACTACATATTTGTAAATTACCAGGCTTGTGGTTATACTATCTGTGCTGTACTATTCCAGTTCTCTGTAAGGAGGAGGCCTGTTTATTTTATTTTTTTTCATCCTTGTCCTGAGAATATAGTATTTTAGAGATCCAGTTTCATGAACAAAGCATTGCCTAATAGACTTTTCTTGGCCCTAATCTTTGATCCCTCTTTCCCCCCCCCCCCCCCCCCCCAGAAAGGAAAGCGAACGCTAAACTTGGTTTCATTAGATTCCACAAATCTATCATGGACCATTTATATATCTTTAACATGTATGCCATGTAATTTTTTACATTCCCTCAGAATCTAAGTGCTTTCAAAATATATTCTAAAATATTTGACCCAATGTTTTTACTTTTAATAGAAGGGTTGATCCAAATCACCTAGCCTGTTAAGTATGGGCATGAACTCTTTCTTTTTTCTTTTTCTTTTTTTTTTTTAAATATATTTTATTGATTTTATACAGAGAGGAAGGGAGAGAGATAGAGAGCCAGAAACATCCATGAGAGAGAGTCATCGATCAGCTGCCTCTTGCACACTCCCCAATGGGGATGTGCCCGCAACCAAGGTACATGCCCTTGACCGGAATCAAACCCGGGACCCTTCAGTCCCCAAGCCAACGCTCTATCCATTGAGCCAAACCGGTCCTGGCTGGGCATGAACTCTTTCTCCTCTTTCTGTTTTCCTACTCTTTATGGTCAAAATATTTAAATTAAGTAACTTTTCTTTGCAAACAAAAAGTACAACAATTTATGCTTTGTTAGTGATATATAAGTAGAACTGTAAAACCTACAATGTAAGGAATAATGATAACTTTTATATAGAAAGGTGACAAAATAAGCATGTATTAAAAGGTTTTTATGGTTGTTTTAATTTTGACATATGAAGGATATTGATCTAAATTGTGTAATAATTTAAGCTAGATAGCACAAAGAATTTTAGCTTGAGGAAATAGTGGACTTTAGAGTTTTGTTAATTGAAATGTATTATTTTCCATAATCTTCACAATATCCCTATAAAAATTTATCTTTCACAGATGGTGAAATAGGTCCAACAATGTATAATAATAAAAGGGTAATATGCTAATTAGACCAGATGTCTTCTAGACATCTTCCAGATATTATTTCCGATGTCTTTCCTGACATAGCCAGGGCTGGAGGGAAGCCAGTGCTGGCAGCTGGGGGAAGGAAGGCCTACTCTTGCATGAATTTTCATGCATTGGGCCTATAGTCCTACATAATAAAAGGCTAATATGCAAATAAACTGAAGGGTGGAACAACCAGTTGCTATGATGACCACAGACCACCAGGGGACAGACACTCAATGCAGGAAACACTGCTCAGCCAGAAGCCTGGCTTAAGGCTGGTGAATGCAACAGCAGTGGCAGGAGCCTCTCCCGCCTTTGTAGCAGCTCTATGGATGCCTGATTGATGGCTTAGGCCTGCTGCCCATGGGCTCCCACACTGTGAGAGGGTGCAGACCAGGCTCAGGGACTTCCAAGTGCATGAATGTCATGCACTGGGCCTCTAGTATTAAATAATTATTGAAATCCATCGCTAATGAGTAACAAAACTATGATTCAAACCAGGCAATCTCATTCCAGAGTCAACTGGACTCATCCAAAACACTTTATGATAATTTAGTTGTGCTCATGTTCTCTACCACAATATATTAGGCAATATTTCAATGTTTTTCCTAACTCTATGAAAATATATACAGATGTAGAAATATAATTCAAATTTATTGATAACTTATATTTGAAAAAAGCCATAACCTATACAAGTACTCTACATTGTTTTATCACCCTATCTTGTTTTTATTATTTCATCATTTATAGGTGAGATGTTAATATGGACATTTTATTTATTATAACAGCCATTCTAAACCAAATTGTGATTGACCAAGAGTCTTACTCTTTTTGCTTGAAAAAAGAAAAATAGAATAAAAGTCAAAAGCAACATATACAATACTATCTATTCTGTCCACACAAACACTAAATAAATTAACTATTGTTAATACAATTGTGAAGGAAATGAGATGAGGTATTAATCATTAACCTATTTTATTTAAAGAGCATTTCAAATTTAACTATAATCCTCTTAAAACAAAACAGTCATCTACTTGTTTTCTAAGGTAAGATTGTTTTTTTGGAGTTCTGCTTCATCTAAAGAGGTTAAGCATTATCTCACTACCAGAGGCCTGGTGCATGAAATCGCTCAGGGGGTGGGGAGTCCCTCAGCTCAGGCTGTGCTCTCTTGCTATCTGGGAGCCATTGGGGGATGTTTAACTGCTATCGAGGCAGGAGAAGCTCCTGCCACCACCACTGCACTCACCAGCCATAAGCCTGGCTTCTGGTTGAGCAGTGTCCCCCCCTGTAGGAGTGCACTGTCCTCCAGGCAGCAGCTCTTGCATTGAACATCTGCCCTCTAGTGGTCAGTGCATGTCATAGCTACCGATCATTCTATTGTTAGGTTGATTGGCATATTAGCCTTTTATTATACGGGATTCTTGGTAACAGAAGCTAACCTGGAAACCTAATGGAAATATCTTGCAGCCAGTTTTTTATCTCCAGTCTGAATTTAAAGACCAAACTAAATATTTTTAAATGAAATCAGTTTGTTCATTTTAATGCAAATATATACCAAAATACTGAATATAGCCTATGAAATGATTGATGCATAAAATTACCTTTGCATGAAGCTTGATTGATATATTTAAAATTCCCTAGGCAGAGAATTTATGTCAATAAGATTATTTCAATAGTATGTAAAGAAATATGAAGAAAATGAAGAGCAGGCTGAGATGTGAAGGGAGAAGATGTCCTATTTATTATGTAGCAACCTAAAACCACTAGTTAGGTGAACTTAATAGATTTGATAAATATAATTTTCAGTTTTCAATCTGGGAACAATTTAGAAAAAAATCCTCAAATATATCAAAATATGAGAGAAAAAAATTGAAAAGAAATGTCTATATGACCAGGTTTTGGGGTTCTGATCTATGTTTTATTTAGAAACTAGACTGGTGCACAGATTTGTGCACTGGTGGGGTTCCTTGGCCTGGCCTGTGGGGATCGGGCCAAAACAAGCTCTCCAACTTTCCCTCAGGGGTCCGGATTTCCAGAGGTTGATTCTCGGGTGCCATACCCTGAAATCAGGCTTCCTTTTCTCTATTTTCGGATGTATCACTCAAGAACCACAGCTGCCATGTCACTGCAGCTCAGCAGCTCCTGCATTGAGTGTCTTCCTCCTGGTTGGCAGTGTGCGTCAGAGCTAACAGTTGGACAATTGGATAGTTGCTTAGGCTTTTATATATATAGATGGCTTATTTTTTTCTATTATAAAAAAGGGAAACATAAGACTTTTGTTGTTGTTGTTGTTTATTTGCTAGATGTCCTAGGAAAGAGAATACAGTAGTGTGTATTAATCTTCCACATCACATGTAGAACAACAGTAGACTGGGAATTTTACCCCTATAGTAACCACAAGCTTAAATGAGTCAAATAAGCTGCTTTAAGATACCATAACTGATTGATTAAGATTCAAATGACTTAAAGACTTTACCAAACTTCTTTGCAAAATACTTGACATAGTTCTTCAAGCCTATCCAAACCATCATTAAATGGCATAAAAGGTGTCCAGGGCTTCAAAAGGCAGCTACTGAAATGTTGTTCTTCCCCTCGCCCCTTCTCTGAACGACACAGTCTTTAAACAGTACTGTCTATAAATGCTAGATCTGTCCTGATAAGAAGCAATGCTTTGATCTCAGAGTATGACAACAAATCTTTGGGTCCCTGGGCTGTTTATCTAATGCTGAACTTAGACTGTATGCTTCTCCATATCTATGTTTTCTTCTGTATAGCTCATCTTTGTTCCCAAAACAAGTAAAAAGTATTCTCTTCATATATATATTTAAAAAAATACTAAAAAAGAGATTATAGTCAATCCTATCAACCGTATTAGGAAGCTGCAGTGAGGGTTACTTTGAGTACATTCAGCCCATGAGGTCTTATTGAATGCCCACAAATGGAGATAAATCTGCCCTGTGCCACTATATCTCACAGGAAAAAAAAAAAAAAAAAAAAAAAACCTCCATCCTGTTTTCTTCCTTAAGAACACACTAAGTTTAAATAAAAATATAAGAATAACAAGATTATTTAGGTTGCATTATAGTGTATTAATGCAATAAGCATATATGAGGACTCAATGGAGGCATGGTGTTATGTATTACTAAGGAAAGCAAGAAAGTATGACATTTCCACTACATCTGCTCTAAGGAAATCTCTAGTTTCTTAACCACTGCTTATTTCTTCAGTCCATTAAGGCAGCTCTTGGTCTCCATTCTAATCTAGGCATGAACATGTTGGCCTTTCACTTTAACTACACAGTCACACTAACACCTCCATTTCTTTCTATTCTTTTAAAAAAATGACATATTTTTTATTGATTTCAGAGAGGAGGAGAGAGGGAGAGAAAGATAGAAACATCAATGATGAGAACACCCAGGTATTGTGCCCTGACCTGGAATCAAATCATGACCTCCTGGTTCACAAGGCAACACTTAACCTCTCACCCACCCAGCCAGGCTCTCTCCTCTATTTTCTCCTCCAAATTCTCCTCAGGTGCTGTTCTAAATCCTTATCTTAACCTCTAAGTCCACAATTACCTAGCAACTTTCTCTTAGAAACTTATGATATCTCCAATTTTACCAAGAAAAGAGAGGTTAATCAAGGCAGTTTTTTTCTTCTTATGTTTTATTCAAAATCACTTTTACAATTATCATTTTCAATAGTCTGAGTCTCATTTGTTCCAGCATTGGTCTATGTGTTAGACCTGTGCCCGGCAGTGCGTCAATTATCCCCCATTCAAACTATTTCCCATCTCTTCATCAAATATTTCCTCTTTTATGAAATAAAAGTATATCAGTGTCACACTGATAAGCATTTGTTCCTATGTCCCATGCTTCTATCCATTTTCAGTGCTCCTTTTTCTAATGTAGAATAGCATTGATTTCTTACATCTCTTCACCGTGAAGTCAACACCTGTCTCCAGCTGGTTATCCAGGGCTCTCTCAAGGTTCAGAGACTGTTTTTCCACTTTTGCCTTTCTCATCAGTTTCCTCTGATGTTGCCACCTCAATAAATGATCTTTTGAGGCCAGCCTAAATATCATTTTCTTGGAGAAATCATTTCCCATTTCATTCCAAGAGGAATAATCACTTCCTCATTTGTACGCCTACACTGTGCTGTTCATTTTGCTGTGTTCATGTTGTTGTTGTTTTTTTTTTTAATTTTTTAAATTATTCTATTGTTTAAAGTATTACAAATAGTAGTGCATATGTCTCCTTTTTCCCCTATTATGCTCCCTCCCGCCTCTCCTACACTCTGGCACATGCCCTCACCCTATCCCACTTCCCCCGTGTCTGTGTCCATTGGTTATGTTTATATGCATGCATATAAGTCCTTCAGTTGATCTCTTACTACCCTCCAACCCTCCCCTGCCTTTCCACTGTAGTTTGACAGTCTGTTCAATGTTTCTTGCTGGTGCATGTTTTATTATTACCTTTCTTTCACTAAATTATGAAATCATTATGGGTGAGGACACTGACCCTATCACCCCTCCTAACTCCATCATCTCTAGCACAATGCCTGACTCATATTAGGTGCTAAATGTATATTGTCTGCAATGAACTGATTCCATTCTTCACGAATCTTATTATCCAATATGTTTATGAAAATTCCATAGAATTATGCTATTATAAGAATTTGTGACCAAAGAAAGCTAAAATGTGATTGAAGAGAAGATAATTTCAAGCAGCTAGACTAGGGAACATCTTCCACTGTTGAGAAAAAGTAGATTGAACAAAAGGTCAAATGTGAGAAGGCATAATGCTTTCTAAAAGAACAATGAACATCTAATATAGCTGAACTTTTATAAAGAGAATTTAAAAAAAAGTAGCAAGAAGGATGAAGAACTTGACATTGGTCAGAAGTTGTTTTAAGTGCAAGTGACAAAAATAAAGTTAAAAAAAGAGAGAGATAAATGTATTTCTCTCATATATAATGAAATTCAAAAATAAACATTCTAGAGTTAACTTATTCACACTTTGTGTTTCATGGCCATCAACACATGCTATCCATCTCTAGGTCTAGGTGGTATTTTGAATCCCAATCATTCTGCATTTCAATAAGCAAATAGGAGCAAGAAATGAAGATGGTGCACATTTTTCTCTCTGAAGATATGCCCAGGAAATTTTAAATAATTGGTAAGAATTGAGTTCCAGGGCCATAACTACCTTCAAAAGAGACTAAAATGATTATCTTTCTCATGGATAACCATATTTCCCCTCTTACCAAAGAGAACTTTCTGTACTTACCCAAGATTTTAAAAGCTTAATTGAGGGTTTTGCATTTTTAATGATGAAAAAATACAGGTGAGCTCTGAAATATAGATTTTCATAAGTTAACATTTTTAGTGATGGAATAAATATATGTTGGTTTGTGACTTTAATAGTTCAGAGAGGAATTAAGGACTCAGTTTCCATGTTCTGAATAACTGTTCACCATAGCTACTTTTCCCTTTAAAAATAAGTGTTCCTTAAAATATTTATCTAAAAGGAACAAAGGAAAAGGAAATCTATCAAATATACTTTTTTAATATATATATTTTTATTGTTGACAGATGTCTCCCAGCTGCCACCATTTCCCTACAAATATACTTCTTATCTCTGTGATTATATAATGGGCTGTTATTTTTGTCCAGTTTCATGTTAATGGTCATTTCAGCAACTGACATTGGAATAAACACATTTAAACACAAAGATCTGACTCCCTACTTCTGTTTGTTAATTGATTTGATTTTGTTGAAAGTAAATAAGCAAAATCATTTCCTTCAAAATAGCTGCCAGGGATCATCTCTCATTAGTCTCTGCAAGGCTTTTCTTGCCTACATTATAAACCCATCAGCAGGAGGTATTAACAAAAAGCTCACAAACTTCCCAGGTTATCATGTACATGAATTCCATACCTCCTCATGCTCAGATCCTAAATTAGGAAATATTCTGGTCATGATACTCTTGCTTTAATTTTTAAATGCTAACTTTTGTTTAGTCCTAAATGTGAGAATAAGAAACAGTGTTTTATATAATAAACAGTGTTTTATATAATATATACTTTATGCAATTGAAGATATCAAATAATTATAGAAAAAGGATAACAGAAGTTACTATAGAGCATAAAATTGTATTTTGGTAGGTATATTCTATTTACGTATAATTTGAATCATGGGTAAATATAAGTTTATTATAACCAGTGATGAAATAATAAACCATATTGATGCCTGGCCAGTTGAGCATCATCCCATGCATCTAAAGATCACTAGTTCAATCCCAGTTGTGAACATACCCAGGTTGAGGGTTTGATCCCCTGTTGGGGTATGTGTAAAAGACAACCAATCAATGTTTCATTTTAGAATGATAATACATTTTAAGTTTTTTCTTATGAAGGCTAAGTATTATTAAACAACTAATGCATTTATTTACAATGATTGACAGTACCCAATTCCCTGCTTCCAAAATGAGATTAGTAAAAAAAAAAAAGTAACATAATAATTCATATAACATTTTTATGGGATCTACTAGCTAAAATTCAAAAGCTTAATACAAACACATTATTACAACTTCAGAATAAAGATGTAAATGCAGTTTCCATGAAAAAAATTATAATTGCCTCTTCTTGCACTTTTAACTTTCACCTTCAGTTAATGCAAATACAGTACATTTTCATAGTATCATTATAAATTAATATAACTAACATAATCAATAGTTTACATATAAGAGTAAAAAACAGAATTTAAGATTATTAAAGGAATGACAATGCCATCTATTCAGAAAGATTGAGAAGCCTAAATTACTCAACATGGTGACAGAATTGCATAGCATTGAATAAAAGTTCCTTAATATATACATCTATATACTAATATATACACACACACACACACACACACACACACACACACACTCAGTGGCCAGATTATTATGATCTCTGAATGCATAATAATCTGGCCACTCAGTGTATTTGTATCTCAAATGAGTACAGAAAATATTCTAGACTTTTGCTGGAGATCAAGCACCTATTTGCCCTGAGCTTTCTATCATCCAATGCAAAGGGGAAAACTGATCAGGTGGACAATTTATAGTATCTTTGATATCAAATAAATGAGGTAGTCAAGAGAAATACACTGAGTGGCCAGATTATTATGCATTCAGAGATCATAATTATCTGACCACTCAGTGTATGTATGCGTGCGCATGCACACACACACACACACACACACACACACACACCCACCCAATATATTGCTATAATGACTACTTTTTTCTTACACCTATGGAAAAGTGAACCAGAGACATTTGGCTTAAGCACAAGCAGCCCAAATTCTTGACAATGAAAAGTATTCTTAATATTGGCCTTCTTTACTGAGTGCGTGCTTTGGTTATTTCTCTATGTCACAAACCACCTAAGAATCCAGTGGATTAAAACAATAATGTATTGTTTCCCAGGGTTCTATTAGCTGCCTGGTTTCACTTAGGCCGGTGGTCAGCAAATTGCGGCTCACGAGCGACATGCGGCTCTTTAACCCCTTGAATGTGGCTCTTCCACAAAATACCATGTGCAAGTGCGTGAAACTTCGTAGTCCATGTGCAGAAGTCAGTTTTCAGCCTGGGTGAGTCTATTTTGAAGAAGCGGCATTAGAACACTCAAGGGGCCAAAGAGCCGCATGTGGCTCGTCAGTGTGGTTTGCTGACCACTGACTCAGGCAATTCTCACTCGAATCTTTCATGCCTTTGCAATAAGATGATAGCTGGGGCAGGAATCATTTGAAGATTTGACTGGGCTGCTGGTTCATGTCTCTTGCCTAATTTGGAAACTTTTCACCCATTATTTCTTCAAGTACTTTTTATTTTATTTCATTTTTTTTTCAAGCACTTTTTAAACCTTGCCTTCTTTCTGTCTTCCTAGAACTCCAATAGCATGGATTTTTTGTTTTTGTTTTATGATTCCTAATGTCCTTCAGCTCTACTCATGTTTTGTTCAGTCTACTTTCTTGCTGTCTTTCAGGATTGGGTAATTTTTATTTTCTGTTATCCAGTTCACTCATTCTTCCTCCTGGTGCCTTCAGTCTTCCATTAAGCCCATCCATTGAGCTTCTCATTTCATTTTATTTTTCAGTTCTAAATTTTTTATTTGGTTCTTTTATATATCTTCCTTTTCAATGTTGAGACTTACTACCTCTTAATTAAGGTTTTGTAATTTTTCATTTATTTCTAGTATGTTTTCAATTGCTTATTGATGTATTTTTATCATGGCTGCTTTAAAATCTTTGTCAGATAACTCTGGCATCTCTGTGTTCTCAATGTTCACATCTATTGATTTTCTTTTTTTTATTCAGTTTGATATATTTCTGGTTTTAGCTATGAAGAGAGAATTTTTTTTCATTGAAGCCCAGACAATTTGGTATTATGTTCTAAGATGCTGCATCTTATTTAAACCTCACAGGAGAAGGCAGGGAGGCACCTGACTAGTGCCAGGTGGAGGAAGAAGTCCAATTTTTCCACTCAGCCTTCACTGACACCTGTAGGAGGGTTGTTCCTCCATATTGCTGCATGGGGATGAGATTTGCAGAATTCATTTACATGTCTTGGTATGCTTTTCTATCCTCTAAGATCTATTTATGAAACATCAAGTTGTGATGTATTTTACTTACACTATTTTGTAAACTGATGAGTGATAACAATAAGTATTATCAATTAATAAGAAACATTTCCCAATATATTTCAGTGCAACCTGTGTTCTGTAACATGATAAAATATATTTGTTGGGCTAGCTCATTGGTTGAGTTTATTTAGATAAACTGTAAAATCTGGATCCACATTGACTTTGTGGAGTAAAGAGTTAACATTATATTAAAACCCCATTGTGTTTTAACAGACCAATAATATATATAGTTCATTATCATATTATCTCTGCATTTATCTAATTAATATATCCATAATAAAACAAATGAAAAATATTCTGTCAACAAAAAATTAACAGAGATGTTCCTTTGACTAATAAACCTGTAAATTCAATATTGGAGAAGTTTAGTGTCTAGAAGAAATTTAACTAAACTGTGTCACATGGGTCAACATTTTGGTATAATTTTTTTCAATGCTTCTCATATTTCATTAATTTAAAATGTATTCATTTGACCCAATGATCTCATTTCTAGGAATATATCCTAAGAATCCTGAAACACCAATCAGAAAGAATATATACACCCCTATATTCAAATCTATGCTATTTACAATAGCTAAGATATGGAAATAGCCCAAGTGCCCATCAGTGGACAAATGGATAAAAAAGCATTTACACCATAGAATACTATGCAACTGCAAAAAAGCAGGATCTCTTACCCTTTGAGACAGCATGGAGGGACCCGGAGTGTATTATATTCAAGTGAAATAAGTCAGTCAGAAAAAGACAAGTATCACATGATATTACTTAATTGTGGAATCTAATGAACAATATGAACTGATGAACAAAATAGATCCATAGACATAAAAGCATGTAATAGACTGGCTAATCTCAGAGGGAAGGGAGGAGATGAAGGCAGAAAGAGATTAACCAAATAATTTATATGCATTTATGCATAAGCAAGGAACACACAAAAGTGCAGTGAAGGTCTTTGTGGGGGCAGGAGCAGGTAGAGGGAATCAACAGGGGAAAAGGAGGGGAGGGGCATCCTCCATACTTTCAACAATAAAGATTAATCCTAATATAATAAAAGGCAAATATGCAAATTGACCAAACTGCAAAACAGTCACAATGACATGCATTGATCACCAGGGACAGACGCTCAATGCAGGAGCTACCCCCTGGTGGTCAGTGTGCTCCCATAGGGAAGCGCCACTCAGCCAGAAGCCGGGCTCACAGCTGATGAGAGCAACAGCAGTTGTGGGAGCCTCTCCAGATTCCACAGCAGTGCTAAGGAAGTCCAACTGATAGCTTAGGTCCCCAGGACATCCCCCAAGGGCTCACAGATTGCAAAAGGGTGCAGGCTGGGGGACTCCCCCCCCCCCCCACACCAAGTGCACAAATTTTGTGCACCGGGCCTCTAATTATAAATGAATGAATGAATAAATAAATAAATAAAATGGGAAATTAAAATAAAATGTATTCTATTCTTGTTTTAGTCTTATTGTGTTTGCTATTAGGAAACAGAAGGGCAAAAAAATATCCTATTTTAGATAAAGAACCTAAAGCTCCATATTACATAAATTTAACTGAGCATGCATTGAAACAGTTTTTCACTCTTTATTTTTCACCAAATTATTTTCTAGTTATTCTAGTATAATGTTGGTACATTTTTCCAGGGAAAAAAAAAGATTGCTTTAAAAGTACATATAGGTTCCATGTCCCAATATTTTCTTCTTTATTACACTATTATTTATTTGTCATATAGTGTTGGTAAGTTTTAGAGTCTTTTTTTTTTTTTTATCTGTCTGGTCTCTCATAGATTTTTTTGTTATTATTAAATAAAATTATATTTTTTAACAGTTGACTCATTGTTTGGAATAAAAGAGACTTTGGGAGATAATAAAATATCTTAAATTATATTGTAAAATCTATATTTTTAAAATATAATTTTATTGATTTCAGAGAGAGGAAGAGAGAGGGAGAGAGAGATAAAAACATCAGTGATAAGAGAGAATCATTGATTGGCTGCCTCCTGCATTCCCCATACAGGGGATTGAGCCCAAAACCCAGGCATATGTTCTGACTGGGAATCAAACTGTGACCTCCTGGTTCATGGGTCAACCACTGACAAACACTGACTGGGCTAACATATTAACTCCTTATTCTATATTTAAGTTCCAGGGATGTGAATTAATTTGTCTCAAATAATAATATGATAGAGTATGGTACTATTTTTTTAATCCTCACCCAGAGATGTTTTTATCGATTTTTAATGATTTGAGAGAGAAACTTCTATCAATAGCCTTCCACATGTGCCCTGACAGAGGATCAAACCCACAACCTGGGAAAGTGTTCTGACTTGGAATCCAACCTGTGACCCTTAGGTGCATGGGACAATGTTCCAATCTATTCAGCCAAGGTGAATAAGGTACATTTATAAAGAATTAGCACACTAACTTGACTTAGAACTTTCTGAAAACTTGATAACTATTTCTTACCAAAAGTTAAACATCTTCAGTGTTACTAGACTTATCAGGGGATCACATCCGGTTATCTAAATGTCTAACCACTAAGCTGTACATCCAAAACTAATGTAATATTGAATGTCAACTATAATTGAAAAATAAACATTTTTTCAAAAGTTGAACATCTTCATAACCAGATAGACTTCAACAATTTTACTTGTTTGTACGTAACAGTATTAATATTTTGTTACTATATAAAAATATCTTGCCCTTGAATATAAAGCAAGAGTCTAAAGTACTCCATATTTAGTATATTAATACTTCTAATAACCTATGTGGAATAAGATATACCATGTATTATGTTAATCATATTCTCACAATCATAGGAACCATTTAAACATAAGTATTTTGAATCATAATATTCTACCTACAATTTGAGGATATTGAGATCCATACTAATTTTAACTTGGACACTTCTGACAATGTGTGATCTAGAAAATGCCCAAATATTTTGTCCATTTATCAACTTTTTTAAAAAACCGTCTTTCTAAAGATTAGTCACTCTGAAGTCCTTACTATGATATCCTTTTATATGCATATTAGTGCATGGGGTGGGATGTGTCCCTCAGTTCAGCCTGCACCCTCTCCAATCAGTGAACCCCTCAGGGGATGTCCAACTTCCAGCCTGATTGCCTCCAACTGTCCTCCCCTGATGGCCCAATTGCCCTGAACTACCTTGATTGCTCACAACTGCCCTCCCCTGCCACAACCCGCCTCCTCCATGCCACAAGGAGCCCGGGGATCGCCAGGATTCACCGCACGGAGTAGCCACTGGGCCCCATTTCCCTGTGTGCATGGCCATCTTGTGGCAGCCATACTTGTGGAGGCCATCTTGTGGTGGCCATCTTGTGAAGACATCATGTGCAAGGTCATGGGGACCACTTTTATTAGTATTGGTGTTTGAGTATAGCAACAAGAACTAGCCATCCTAACATTTATTGAATGTGCACTATCTTCTAGGCTCAAAGCTACATGAGATATACATACATAGGTGAACCCCCTAAATATATACACACTTTAATAGCTGATAGCTCAATTTTGAAAATGAAGTGTATTTTAATAAACACTGTCTTTGTAATTATTCAAAGTGTATGCATATATTTTATGGGAATGCCCTGTATATATCATCTCATTTAGTCTTCAGAATTTTATCTTTAATTCAAAAAAGAGGAAATAGATTTAAAGAAGTTCAATAATTTGCCTGACATGAGAAAGCTAATCAGTGAATAAGCTGAGAAATTTTCCACATATGTACTCAATGAACATAACTTGAATAAATGAATCAAGCCTAATAACTTACTAGCTACATACTGTCCAATCCTCTCTGTAGGAGCTCAATTTCAAGGTATGTTAATATCATTAATAGAACAATAATACAATGAATAAAAACTGTAAAGAGCAAATGAACTACACAAATTCTTAGTCTGGAACCTTTACCTAGTCCTCTCTATTCACTCTAATTACGCACTAAGATATATCTGCACCAAGTTATACCTGTTGACCTTTTCCAACTTGTTCAAGAAAAATGTTATTTTCTGTTAATGCATCTCTAGGAGAAGTAAACAGAAAGACATTTTAGAATCACATTTTCCATCTCTAATAGATCACTTTTGTGTTAGTAAACACATGTTCTCTGATGGAATTTTTAAAGTGACCGTAAAAGTTATCTTTAACCCAAATGTTTTTTATGTTATGATTATCAAGATGAGGCCTAAATAGATTTAGTTACAATCTCAAGGTTATGGAACCAAAACCATAACAGTAGGCTTTTCCATATCAAGGACTTAAACTTTAATACTTTAATACTTTACAAATAAATACCTTGGAAAAATGAACTCTTCTTAGATATCAAAAATTCTATGTATGCAAAATTTCCTTATTTTGGTGTCTGAGTAAGACAGACAAAGTATGCACTTACATAATCATGTCCTTAATATAGATCCCATTCACCTGGAAGCTAGATAACTTGACTAATAAATAAATTGAGAGCTTACTCTGATCCAGGTAGTGTGTTAAGTAATGGGAATACTTATATTAAATATGAAATTCTGTAATACAATACAATTACTTTGAAAAATAAAATATTTGTGTTATTACTACCTAGAATGATAGTTTTGAGTAGTTGGAAAATTACATGTATTCAGCCTTTCATATTGCTCTAGCATAAATATAGAATACTATGTGGTTAAAAGGAAATTGCTAATGTTAAAATAAATTTTAGAGAAGTCTGAGTTTGAATAAAGCTAAGAAGGGTTATCTAATTTAGAACCTTTCCAGGGAAACTTAACCTGGCATAGATGACATTAATAGTTTCCAGAAACTATGTTCCTGCTTTAACTGAAGAACTTTAAATTATGAGGATTTGTGTGGAGATGAGTGGAATAATAACGAACATAAGCATTTAATTAATCATAACAGGATTCCTGTGTCCTCCAGCAAACTCCTGAATTTATGTCAAGAAGACTCTCAAGATTTATTATAATGTGGAATATTTAAACTTACATTTTAAATTATCTATTTTATGAAAAGAATGCAAGGTTTATTTACATGTAATGACTCAGTAAGCAAAAACTACTTCTTAAAATAACAAGTGACTTAGACATATGCATACTGATACAAAATATAAAATTTCAATGTACAATTTAAGAGTGAATACATATTATAAAATATAACCATAATCAGAGAAAGTAAGACATTTTTACAATTAATTTCTCTATGGCCCAATTATTCCTATTTTTAAAATCTGATGAAATTATATTCTAAATAATCTTGGTAATGCAAAATAATAAGAACTTTGGCAATATAATGCACTGTATTACTCTGAATTTTATAAAGTAGTAACACCCCAAACAATGTGCTTATTTACAATCCATTGCACTTCATTCTCTGATCACAAAACAAAAGAAGAAAATCAGTGCTTCATAATCATACCATGTATTTGAAGAACACAAAATAACTAAAATCTGTGCCTCAGAGACTTTACCCAAAAGGAATTTGAGGAAGGAGGAAAGACTAGGAGAGATGGAATTGGAGGGTTTGCTTTGTTGGAGGGTTTGCATTTCAAAGTGCTTTTGAGGGATGAGACAACATGGTCACATGAGAAAATGGGCTTCATCTATGGGCCTAGACACAACTGCAGTTTTCACCGGTACTGAGAAAGGCAACCTGAACACAGAGCTGTATTCTTCCATGTTGTTGGAGCATAGGCATACATAAACCTCCATGGGTAGAGTCCCCCCACATGATTTCCTGTGAGCTACCCAGGAAAACTAAATAAAATAAACACATTATTAAAAAGAGAACTAAACTGTTTGTTTAAAATATAGGTGTTTTTTTTTCATACTCTTGAAGTCTACAATTATTTCTCTACAATGTTAGAAACAGAGAGTAGAAAAATTTCAACCCCTCAGTTAATTTTAGACAAGGAAAAATATATATGTGCATATTCTTAGAAAACAAAATTTAGCATCACAGCTTTCATGGCTGTTTTTGAAAATTCAAATAAAAACAAAGCAGCCTTTGAGCATGAAGTTGTTTTGGTTTGTTTGTTTGTTAAGTTAAAAGCTGTGTATGTGCATTTATAATAAATAAATAAATGTCAGACAGCCACAATTTTATTTCTAAAGGCATGTCAAAAACACCACCTCTCAAATGTGGGTGACAGTGTGAGAATCACCAAGAAAGAAATTGTTCAATATTATTCCACAACAGGAATAAAAAGTCAGGTGACATATCAAGCAGTTCTGTTGTAACCAACCATACCTTGATGAGATAGAGTAGCAAGCACTAGCTAGTTTGGCTCAATGGATAAAGAATCAGCCTGCAGACTGAAGGGTCCCAGGTTAAATTCTGGTCAAGGGCATATACCTTGGTTACAGCTTCTCCCCAGCCCAGGCCCTGGTCAGGGCTTGTGCAGGAGGCAACCAATTGATGTGTCTCCCTCAGATCGATGTTTCTCTCTGTTTTTCCTTCTCTCTTCCACTCTCTCTAAAAAACAATGGGAAAATATCCTCAGGTGAGGATTAAAAAAAAAAAAAAAAGAGGGAGGGAGGGAGGGAGGGAGGGAGAGAGAGAGAGAGAGAGAGAGAGAGAGAGAGAGAGAGAGAGAGAGAGAGAATATCAAATTGAATCATATTACAAAGGAATGCTTTCCAGGGCACAAATCTTCCTGAGGAAGAATTAGGAAGTAGAGAACATATTATGATGTTCTTGATTGGTTAAGAAGAAACATTTAACTATGCACAAAATGTTCTAGTAAAATCTATTCAGAGTGTGAGGTCCATCAATCTTTGCAGAGCCATGTTGCAAATTGTGTTATAGTGTGGAGCGGAGGAAGAGTATGAAGAGAGAGAAAATGTGTGTATGTGTGTGTCTGTATTTGACTAAGAGGGAAAGTAGATAAACAGGTTATATAAGTTTAAAATCTCTATTTTCAGGCAGACCTCTATGTGTGATTATCTGTTGAGCTTCAGAGATGTGTATAATGAATAAGTTCAGTGGTATAATATAATACCAGAGCTGAAAAGGATGTCAACAAAATTTTTTATTCCCCCTTCTATTTGCTCTTTCAAGTAAATGAAAGAAGATAGCTCCCACTATTTAATTGTGCATTGATGTGTTGTAAAATAGGATTATAAATATACATATTGAATCTACTTACTAGACTTGTAATCATCTGTAGAATATAGAACAATCATGAAAAGAACCAAAAGAATGGTGAAGGGCTAGAAAATAGCTCTTAAAAGAGGATCAACAGAGCTTTTGTTTTGTTTTTGGTAATAGAGTAATTGGAATGTGATGGGGCTGGATGGACATAAAATACTAGGGACCCAGTGCACAAATTTGTGCACCTTTAAAGGAACTGTGGGCCGTGAGTCTGCAGTGGTCACAGGGGCAGTTCTAGGCCCATCCTCTGCGCCCCTGCCTGGACCCCCACTGCGGCCCCAGCCCCCTGTCTGTTGGCAGCCCCGCTCCCACTCCCATGCACTGATAGCACTGGCCCTGCTCACACCCACTGACAGTGTGGAGTGATTGGGGCTTGCACTGGTAGCAAGTGTGAGTGGAGCCAGTGCAGTCAGCAGGTGTAAGTGCAGCTGCTGCCCAGATCACCACTTAGAAGCAGGGGGATATGGAGAAGCCCTGAGAGGCGATTGGGCCCAGCAGCCTCTGCTCACACGTGCATCAGCAATCTGGGGGCGGGCACCAGCAGCAGATGCAAGCACTGGGTGGGACTGCTGTGTGCGTGGGAGCAAAGAATTTTCAGTAGCCACCAGAGGCTCGCCCTAATGACAGTAACTGGGCCCCACCTTGGTCTGGTGCCCCTGCTTACCAGCTCCACCATCCCACTGTGGCAGATGCCTGCCATGTTCCATGCGCTCCCCCTGGTGGTCAGCACACATTGTTCAGCTATTCCTTCTATTTGCATTTAGCCTTTTATTATATAGGATGTCTACTTTGTCACTGTTGCTACGGACTAAAGAAGTTTTATTCAGGAGGACAGGGTAAAAACTATTCCTGAAGAGGACAATATACAAAATAAGAGAGACTATGACTTCTCTGAAGGCAGGAAAGGTCTTATTGACCTTTACACTTATGGTACTTGGTTTATAGTAAGTGCTTTAAAATACTCATGGAGAGTGAAAGAGATAGACAGAAAAAGAACAAAACTAGTAGAGAGTGGGGCAGTGTCATCCAACCCTCATTAGACTAGTGGTTGAAAATGTTGTTACTCAAGATAATTATCTGAAATGCTTCTTTAAAATATAGGGTTCCATAGTAATACTCACTGAATTAGGAATCTGAGTAATATTTTCAGAGAAATGTTCACAAGTGCTTCTGACCAGGATTGGCAGCCATTCGAGTAGGCAATAAATCATTGGATCAGAACTCCAAATGCCCTTAGATTATGAGACTGGCCCTCAGCTCAGATCATTGATCATGACCTAGGGGCACACAGGGCAGGGGCTTGGACACTACAAAACATATTTCTGTTAAACAAGAGTTCAAGAAACTTGGAAATGCTTCTGAAGGCTCAGTAACATGCAGAGGTTGACTGGCCTCATCCTAGTGAAAGAAGAAAGCTTATAAGAAGCAGCAAGGAGACTATTCCGCAGAGACTCACACTGTAAAAGTAACCAAATAAGGAGGCTATTAGACCAAGGTATCTCTCATGCTTTGGTAGCCTACTAAGCACAAGTGAGGACTCAATGCACCTGTATGTGAAAAAATAAGACTTAAGAACATTCAATCACAAACAACCAATAGGCACTCCCAAACAAGGAAACTGCTTAAGCTATTGCCAGTCAAAGAATGTCCTCGGTTTTCTTTACATCTGCTCCATAAGAACTCTATCCAGCTCCTGTCTGGAAGTACCCATAATTACCTTCAGTTTAGCACTGCTTGATTTGGATGAAAGATTGCTGAAATAAACTTTAAAATTTTAATGTTTCTTAGTTTATTGTTTAACAACAGTAGGCCTTTATTTGGAACTTGACTGAACTTTTAATTTCAGAAATACCATTTACTTTGCAAGGAGAACCATTGAACTCATTTACAAATCTTCATTCCCCTTCCACATCTTGGGGAGTAACCACTTGTCTCTATAGCAATGTGAGGTTATCCCTGTATCGTCAAATGTAAATATGCATTAGGATCATGCTAATTTGCTAACACCAGCTACACATTAGCAAGTTTAGTCTGGTGTAATATATATATGCTAATAAGACCAGACAGTTGGCTTGTGCACAGAGACGATCCTAGAAATAGAGAGTGCTGTATCATGAGAAGAGGAGTAAAGCAGGGTTGCCAGCCTTGCTTTTTCTTTTGCCAACATGTGATTAGAGAGACTTCTGCATAGACTTGTCATGGGTGCAAAATACATTTAAACTAGCAGGTAGGACAACCTATTAACTTTTTTCCCCCTTTTCAACAGACAGAAAAATTTGATTAGTGAAGTTACAGTTTCTTAGATAAAATTTCTTCTATAGTTATTCCTATGGCATTTATAATTGTGTATTTTGACCTATCTTCTAAAGCAGTGGTTGGCAAACTCATTAGTCAACAGAGCCAAATATCAATAGTACAACGATTGAAATTTCTTTTAAGAGCCAAATTTTTTAAACTTAAACTTCTTCTAATGCCACTTCTTTAAAATAGACTCACCCTGCTGAAACTGGTTTGGCTCAGTGGATAGAGAGTCAATCTGCGGACTGAAAGGTCCTGGGTTCAATTCCAGTTAAGGGCATGTACCTTGGTTACAAGCATATCCCCAGAAGGAGGTGTGCAAGAGGCAGCTGGTCGATGACTCTTTCTCATTGATGTTTCTAACTCTCTATCCCTCTCTCTTCTTCTCTGTAAAAAATCAATAAAATATATTTATATAAATAAATAAATAAACAAATAAATAAAATAGACTCACCCAGGTTGTGGTATTTTGTGGAAGAGCCACACTCAAGGGGCCAAAGAGCCACTTGTAACTAGCAAGCTGCAGTTTGCCGACCATGGTTCTAAAGTTATTCAAAGAAGACCATGTTTAATTTGGTTGGTTTCAGCAAACTGAAATTGAATTTAACAGAACACTCTGATATACATAATTTTGTTCTTCTTTTTTCTCTTTTTGTTTATTGAGGTGACATTAGTTAATATAATTATTTAGGTTTCAAGTGTACAATTCTATAACACATCATCTGTATATTGGATTGTGTGTCCACTACCCCAAGTCAAATCTCCTTCCATCACCATGAATCATTTTCTTTTCAAACATTTACCACTACCACCATCATTACCACAGCTACCACTATTTTAATTCCCAAAGCCAGAGTTATCTCAGAAAGACTAGAAAATGAGAACCACTTCCTATATATGTTAAATTATAAGTAACTTCTACCTGAAAATATTTTATGTGTTGAGTATGCTTATCTCTAGAGCACTTATTAAAATAAAATTGACTATAGATACTCATTTATAAAATATCAAATTTTCACATATATAGTGTTTGATTCTTGCATAAGATGCACACACTTTTCTCAACTATGTAATAGCCAAATGAAATCTGTAAGATCTTAATTTGAATCCGGAACCTGCTACCTACTTGCTATAAGTATGGTGAGCAACTTCCTTTAGTCTCTCAAAATTCAGTTTGTTCCTGTATAAAATGTCAATAATGTCACTCTCAGGAGTCTTCAAACTACGGCCCGCGGGCCACATGCGGCCCGCAGAGGAGTCTGATCCGGCCCGCCAGGTTTTTTGGGCAGTGAGCGCAGCTGAGGTGTTACAGTAGGAATTAGTAGTTCATATAGTCCAGCCCTCCAGCTCTCTGAGGGACCGTGATCTGGCCCCCACTTTAAAAACTTTGAGGACGCCTGCCTCTACATTATGCTGTTGATTTAGAAAGCAAGTGAAATGAGGTTTCTAAAATGAGCTCAAACAATACTAGGCACATATTGCTCAATAAGTTTCTCTAATGTTGTGTTATACCTCAATGGTTAATGCAGGTACTACACAAACAGTACTTGGAACATATGTGTCCCGAGCTATCATAAAAACGGTTTTTATTTCTGAACATGTTTTACTGAATCACTTCTCTGTATCTCAGGTTCTAAAGAGACCCAAGTCTGGGTTGTGAGATAAAATTGTTGTGGATTTCCTCTCATCATATACCAATGCCAATTTTTTTTTTTTTTAACAACTTTCAACATTCATGGAAGATAAGCTTAAAGGAGCATTTGCAAAAGAGATTATTGGCATGGAAGGTGATCACAGATGAATACTGAAGATGATCACAGAAGAAAATAGAAAAATGGAGATGATCAATGTAGCTAAGATTTTCAAAAAAAAAAATATAGGTAGATTCTGTTTGAAATAGTTCATGGAAAATGCTGCAGAGAACTCAATAAAAGGAATACTAAAATGAAAAAAGAGGCGAGTCCTAATAATCTATGTACACATGGAACAAATACTAACAGTCTATCTTCTATGTCTTTATTGCAAATGAAACAACTCTCCAGTATAGCCATGTGAGAAAAAAAAGAGGAAAATTATCTGAATGCAAGGGCAACTAGCTATATTTCTAACTTAAAAAAAAGTATGCCCAAATATTTTATTAAATTGACCCACACCAATTTGAACAATATCTAAACATATATTAAAAGAGCCTGGCCTTGTTTCACTGTTAATAAACATATTGGTCCTCAATTTGAATATAGGATAGGGAGTAATAGTAATAATAATTAATAATGGCATTTATTAAATCCTAAGTATATGAAAAACAATTTGTAAAGCATTTTTCTACATGACATATGTAGTTCTTAAAACCACTCTATGAAATAATACTATCATCAGCTCCATTTCTTATAGATAAAAAAATATAAACTCTAAAAAATAAAACAACAGCATAATAACAAAGAGAATGATAGGAAACTTTGGGAAGTGTATATCTATGGCCTTGATGGCAGTGATGATTTGTTTCACAGCTGCATATATCTCCAAACTCATCGATTTGTATGTATTAAATATGTCAATCATGTGGTTTTTTAAAAAAAATGATTACTTGCTTCTTATGGTATAACAATTTGGAAAATAATTCAAAACTTATCCTATACAGGTTGGAGCAAAAGTAGGTTTGCAGTTATTACTAGGTGAAACAGTTTATTCTTCTATTATTATTTATTAGAGGCCAGATGCATGAAATTTGTGCAAGGGGCTCAGCCCTCACAGCCCCTGTTTCATCTGGAAGTTCATCTGGAAGGATGCCAGGAAGGATGTCCGGAAATTCATTTGGATGTCCAGTCTAATTAGCATATTATGCTTTTTTTTTATAATAGATTATTATATCATTTATCATACAACCAAATGTAAACCTACTTTTGCCTCACCCTGTATATCTTTTTGTTAAAAAAAATAAAAGGTTATATTAAGTTTGGAGAAAAAATATAGAAGCTTTACCATATAAAAGAAACAAAACATTTTTGATTCAAAAAGAGTCTAGTAATTAGCTCAGTCTCAACAACTGGTTACAAAGCAGTGCCAGACAGGAACTCAGGCTCATCATACCCACTATGACACTTGAATACTAGTCTACTAACTTTCAGTATACATGTACCATTTACACTTATGGGTTTCAAAGAAGGAGGATAGAATAAATACCTTGGATACCAGATTAGGATAAAAAAAATATTTTGATAGGCTAATACAAGAAGCTGGAGCTGGACTTTAGCAAGATATGTCTATGCTTCAAACTGTTCAAGTCAAGGAAAGGAGAAAGGTGATTTAATTGGGCTCAAATTCATAATCAGAGCCTAGCAGCCATTGCTGACAAGAGTCTCACATGAGCTCTGCATTTTATGGGAAATCCGCATAGACGGAATTGCCAGCCTGCTGCACTGTGTTCCTGTCTCTGAGCCAAGCCTTAAAAAGGAGTTCCTGAAATCATCTTTCAATCAAAGGGCTGAGACATGCACTGTCCAATCAGAACTAAATAACTGTATACTCATTTTTATATTTACTGACCAATTGGAATAACTCCATAATGACCAGTAAGAAGGTATGTTTCTGACCAATTAGAACCAACCAAACTGAGAAAATTTGGATTCCTTATTTATATTTATTTAAAAGCAACCCCACTCCTCCCCCACCATGTGTCTTTGTGGAGAATATTGTTTACTGCCAGAGGCTGTTTCCTTGGATTAGAAACAGTTCATCTTAATAAAGATTCTCTTTTTAATGCTCCCCAGATTAAGGATTCCAGTAAGCATTAGATTGGTGGCAGCCACCTTTTGTTGACAGTGGCAAGGGTTTGGTGTGTGTGTGTGTGTGTGTGTGTGTGTGTGTTAGAGTAGGGGCAACCTATATAACAGAGTTAACCAATGACAGAATCATCTGCTTTTGAATAGCCTAAGTCTCTTGGTTCTGAAAGCATTCAGACTAGATGATAGTTGGAAAGGTACTATGGCTAGGATTTAATCACCAGATGCATGTATGAACTGGACATTTAAGTATCTTTCTCACCCTGATATTTTGCTCTCATGGTATACTCAGATGTTCAGATAAAAAAGAGACCAATGAAATTAGGAGGAGAGTCTCTTCAGCTTGTAGAATTATTAGGTTTTGCAAGGCAATATGTAATTCTTAACAGCCATTTTGTAAGCTTCCCCATCACAGGAGAACAAAGACCAGGAAGACTTGTTGGGCAGGAAATGCCAGACACCAAGAATCAAACCATATATGGAACTAAAACTTCCAAGAAGCACCCAGTTGCACATCCACGTTCCTGTTGACTCAACCCCACTGCCCAAGTCCACCAACCAACCCCCCAAACCCACTGAGAACACAAGCTTCCCGCAGTGGCGGCATATTAGGAGGAGACTCCAACGTCTGGGGGTTGCCATCACCCACCCAATACCCTTTGGCTTGGTGCTGTGTAGACCTTCCCTTTGGATATCTCCACCCCATTTCTTTAAATAAATTCAATTTTTCTTTATTCACCGTCTGAGATTGCTAGTTAGCCTGCCCGTGCACCGCCAACATTAACCTTTCAGTCACTCATTGGAAAATCCATCAAAAGAGCAACATGATATCTCAACTGACAAGCCTCACCCTGTGCACACCCTGGGCAATGCTCTCGTGTCACTGAGAAGCAAACTGGCCCACCCAGAATAGAGCTTCACTGGTCTTGATGCCTAAAAGCTGGAAGTCTCACTGGAGAAGTGAGCAGTCAAACAGGGCTTGTCACTGCTGATTAGTTAAATATTGAGAGATGCTGCTCTTTAAAGAAAGAATAAAAAGAAAAAGAAAAAAATGGGCTATTTCTTTGCCGAGATGGATGAGATGCACCAGCTGAGCTCAATAGCTGGAGGGTAAAGGTAAGTTGCCACTGTTGGCAGTGGTCACTTTTAGCTGGAGTATGCCAACAGTCTGCAGCCGTTAAAGCAGGCATAAGGGAGCCTCTTTCTTTTCCCTATCGGGATTGCTGGCCGAAGGAATAGTGTCAGCCACCTTCCAGGGTCCCTCCCTGAAACATATGTGGACTGTGATCACCAGCAGCCAACCTGGGCTTCTCTCCAGTCAGGGGCATCTGGTGAGGTCACCGTGGCTAAAAGGGGCTAAGACAGAAGATTTGATCTCAGAGCCAGTGAGAGAGAAAACCCATCAAATGCAGGTGCACAGAAATTAGGTGACAGCAGCTCCTGGCATTTTTGCTGCCTTCCCAGTGTCTCCCCACTCCCTTGCTCAGACTTGTCAGTCTGAAATTGGGGTTTGATAGGAGAGGAGCAGAAAGAGACTAGTAAGACGGAAATATTTTCAAATGAAGCTATGAATTTCACAGAATGCAAGAATCATTTTACACAGAGCAGCAGTTTATGGTTATTGAGGCGCTAAGGAATAGCACTGCCAAGAATTTACCGTGCAGGAGGCCTTCTCCGACAGGAAGTGTGCAGCGGTGGTCTCCCAGCAGCCTGATGTCACCCCGCCTGGTCAGGGTGGAAATGGGTAGAGCGTGGCTGAAGCTGACAGGAAAGAGAAGCAGGTATGTGAAAGCAGGGGGGATGTAATTTACACACAGTTCCCCACAGGCCAGGAGTGATAATTCAGATGAATGCTGCAGCTTTCTTGTAGCTCAGTATCCAGGATGTAAAATACATTTTATACCAGGGAGTAATATGCTGCAACTCTGACCCAGTTCGCCACCCCCTAAGTCCATTAGGAAACAAATGAAACTGTCTAAATAAAGAGAGTCAACTAATTGAGGTTAGGATTTCCAGAACAGACAGAGCTGAGACTCTAATTAAAGAAGTCTCTCAGCCTCACACTGGAGCAAAGGAGCTGAAATAGAACGACATGAATTCCTTCTGCTTTGCACCACAATAGCACCATCTGACAAGCCAAACAGCTGTCCAAGACCAAACATATGCTCAGCCTAGTTTAAAGTGACACAACATAAGCATTTAATTTACAGGTGTTTGAAGTATTATGATGTGCACATAAGAGATCTCCAGAGCAATTCAGATAGACAAAAACTAGGATTCTGGCTTTGCAGCTGACCTTGAATGCCAACCAACCAATTATAGGCTTTTTTAGATTCCTGGAATAAAAAATAAATATTCATTTTAGAAAACCAAAAGGCATGAAAAAGATTCCCTGAAACACTTACTAGGAGGCTTGGCCTCCATATTTTTGCTTCCCACATTCTAGTATTCAAAAAAAAAAAAAAAAAAAAAAAAAAAAAAAAAAAAAAAGCAGAGTTGTTGCTCTTTTGTTTGTTTACTTTGCACCTCAATATATTCATTCAAATCTCAGCAGAATCTATATTTTCTCTTTTCTTTCGATGGCTACACAGCCATGCAAAGTAACAGTTCTCTGCTATTAAATTAAAAATTAAAGTAAGGGACCAAAGCCAAAATAACATAGCTAATGAAAACCCACCAAATCAGATGCACAAAGAAACCTCTGGTTTATTAGGAAATGTCACTTGCCAACAGCTAACATTTGGACCGAGTCTTAGATCAGTGTCCTGGCCAAACTATGACAAAGCAGAGAAATCGCTTAAGCAAAAACAAGGACAATAAAAACAAAGGTTTTCTAAATTACTGTTGCCTGTGTCATTAAATTTCATATTGTGCATGGAATATAAATACATCACTTTGTTCTGCATGACAAGCAGAAGTGAGCATTCATACATTACTCAGCCACTTAATTAAGTGCCTGGGATATTTGCAGTTAGCAGAAACTAATAAGGGAATCACATTTAAATTCAAATCACTCCTCAGGGTAGCTGTCTGCAACATAAGCAAAGCTTACTGGGTAGATGTTCCACTAAATGCTCAGCTAACAGCTTAGATTCACTGTATTTGTGAATAAAGAATAATTCTACTTGTGATTAAAGGTGAGATTAAAATAAACAAATCTGTGAGGGATGTTTGAATGATGTTTTATTTCTCCTGTTTTAAATACACATTTTGCCTATTACTTTGTGTAACAGAACAAGGGTATGATTTAAGGCTTTGCCAGCACAGAGAGGAGGTTCCATAAAAAAAACAAATGACTATGCTGACCCTTTTCATGGCAGTCTTTCAACAGACCTGACAGTACCGTCCCTGCACCCGAGACAGTAAACAACGAATTATAAAGTCCCCATTCAGAAAAAAAAAAAAAAATGCAAGCAGGAAACAAACAGGAGGGTCACTGGAGGCCAAGAAAGGGGAGGAGAGGGGTGGAGGAGAGGAGGGACTCACATTTTTATAACAAGTAGCCAAGAACCCAATATTCCAAACTCTGAGAGGTTGCTCCTCCTCTAGACACTGCCCAAGAGTGAGTTTATTTTTAGTCATTTATCTTTATAAATTTTAACTTTTCTGGACTAAAAGCGTCCCATATGGTTTCAAATCTGCCCTTGATTTCAAACAGCCTGCACACTGAGCTTCTTCAAAATTTCAAAGCCATCTGGATGTCAGTGGTACAAATGACCTCTCACAATTCCTCACACGGTGTGGTTTTTCAGCTTCAAGAAACTCAACTCTCAGACACGGAAGCCGAGGTAAAGGTGCACAGAGGATCCTGTCGCTTGAAGGGAAATGCGCTGTAACCCAAGGCAGTTACAGAGTAGTGAGTGGAATAACTTAGATTCAATCATACACCCTTGTTCCCCTGCTCACAAAATTACATAATTTTACCTGCAATCATGCATCATTTTGCTTCAGAAAATATAAATTCCAAAATTCCAGATTGCATTCCAAGTAGAAATAAATCAAAGTAAACTTGAATATTTTAACATTGAATTTAGAATGAACATAATATTTTTTGGTTAGATGGAAATTTGGCATCTTCTGCAAGTCATAAAATCTTTGAAGCATAAATTCTGAGTGTCACAATAGGTACTGTCACACAGCATCACCTCAGATATTGTCAAGGTACCATCTGGCATTAGTTATATAGCAGTGGACAAAAAAGGTTTCAGACCATCCTCAACTCTTAAAACTACAGAGATCAGGATTCATCCCAGCACCAAAAATCAGGGATAGACAATTCATATGGTGCGTGTATATACAGAAACATTTTTCTGAGGATTTATATAGGAAATCAATAACCTGGTTATATCTGGAGAGAAGATAAGGAAATAGCTTTTAATCGTACATCCTTCTATACAATTTGAAATTTTTCCCATGTAGTAGATATTATTTTTTTTTTAATTTTTCTTTTTTTTAATATATATTTTATTGATTTTTTTTAAAGGAGCGGAAGGTAAAGGGATAGAGAGTTAGAAACATCAATGAGAGAAAGACATCAATCAGCTGCCTCCTGCACACCCCCTACTGGGGATGTGCCAGCAACCAAGGTACATGCCCTTGACCAGAATCGAACCCGGGACCTTTCAGTCTGCAGGCCGACACTCTATCCACTGAGCCAAAGTGGTTTTGGATAGATATTAATTTTTATGGGTGGGGAATTAAATTAAAAAGGTAAATTTACCCACAGCTCTTCTGTTTATTTGTTTGTTTATTTATTTATTTATTTATTTATTTATTTATTTAAAATATATATATTTTATGGATTTTTTACAGAGAGGAAGGGAGAGGGATAGAGAGTTAGAAACATCAATGAGAGAGAATCATTGATTAGCTGCCTCTTGCATAACCCCTACTGGGGATGTGCCCACAACCAAGGTACATGCCCTTGACTGAAATCGGACCTGGGAACAGATCAACACTCTATCCACTGAGCCAAACCAGTTTTGGCTACCCACAGTTTTTCTAATTGTTTCTCAACCACATCTTTCAAATAACTCAGTGTGAGAACACCTTTAACTATGCATATGCATCCACTGAAATCCATCCTATCATGAGTAACAGCCTTCTATGTCTAACCACACTTTCCCTTCCATCTGCCAACTGAAGTGCCTTCTCAGACATGTCCTACTACATTCACCTCATTCCTGACAGAGTTGCTGAAAATGATCTCTATGTCTTATTTGAGCTGTGAGTGAAATTATTATAGATACCTGAATATTAATGACATATTTTAAGACATCGATGATTCAAATATGGTAGGCTGGCTACTATCATATATAATGCCAAAAACCTGAGAAGATTCACACAATAAAAGGTTATTCATCCCTGATGTCATAGGGCAGTTTTGGACTACTTAGAAATCCCATTATACAAAATAAGACTCCAGATTCCTGCCATTGTGCAAATCAGGCATATTATTTTAGGGCCTTGAGCCCCTCCACATTCAGCCAACAGACGAATAAAGAGAGATCATGTATGAGAGAATTTACAGAAGCCCAGCCATGGAATTGACATTCAACACTCTGTCCATATTTTACTGGCCTCATTCAGTAGCACAGGACCATCTCTCTGCAAGGCAAATGCTATAATTTAATTGCTTGCTTAAGAATAAAAGATTAGTGAACACTATACTAGATTGAATCATCCTCATGTTTTCACTTTCTCCATGTATCCATACCTTTCACTATGTGACTTTGTAGTACTTCTCATGAAAGTGAGCAGTGCATATTTCCCCATCTCATTGGTATTGCATTTGGCCATATGATTTGACTTGGTAAAAAAAAATAAAAAAAAAAAAAAAAAAAAAAAAAAAAAAAAGCAGAAATGAAGAAATGACAAAAACAGAAACTTGAAGTGTGCTCAGGGAGTTGGATTTTCCCTTGGGCTCCTTTTTTTTACCTTGAGAAAAGCATCCCCCAAGGAGGATGAGACACATAAGCAGACCAAAGCCTGAGCAAAACATGAGCCTGGAAACAAACCCAGACAACTCACAGCCTGAAACTGAGCCACTTATGTTAGCCCAGCCTAGATCAGCTGAACAGCAATTTACCCACAAACCTGTGAGGGTAAGAATAACCTTGTTCTCAATTAGCTACTGAATTGGAGGTGAGGGAAGGCAAGGGGGCAGAGCTGCTCTTTATATACTGTTATTACAGCAGGAGCTCACTGGTACAAACACATAATAGTCTCTTATTCAGTTAGTGTCTGTGAACAATTATAATCTCAAACTATCTCCTTGGTAATCATTTCCAAGGGTATTTTGCCTTATTGTAACTCTAGACATTGTTGTACTTTGATAAATGTTGAGAGAATTATGAAGTCTAGTAAAATTTGGTGTAGAAAAAAAGAGTTAACAGCAAGAATGGTACTCTCGATAACACACTGTTGTAAGAGAATCCTTGAAAAAAACAGTCTGGGGCTAGAAGATTTTTATTACTTTTATGAAAAAGTGAGTTTTTTATTTCTGATTTCATTAGCCAATTCACATTTTATATTTCATTTTGTTTGATTGTTTTTCTTTGATTCTACATATAAGAGAAATCAAAAACAATTTTTGTCTTTCTCTGACTTATTTTTATAATACACTCAATGTCCATCCATGTTGTCACAAATGGCGAGATTTCATTTTTTATTTATGGCTGAACAACATTCCAGTGTGTGTGTGCGCGCGCGTGTGTGTGTGTGTGTGTGTGTGTGTGTGTGTGTGTATGTGTCTTTATCTATTCAGCCATCATAGATTATTTCCATATTTTGGCTATTGTAAATAATATAGCAATAAATAAGAGGGTGCATATACCTTTTCAGGTATATTGTTTCCTTCATATAAATAGCCAGAATAGCAGAATCTTATGGTAGTTCTATTTTTAATTTTTTGAGGAACCTCAAGACTGTTTTCCATAGTGGCTGCACCAGTTTACATTTCTACCAAGAGTGCAAAAGGGTTCCCTATTCTTGACATCCTTGCCACACTTACTTTTGTCTTTTTGATAAGATCCATCCTAACATGTGTGAGATGATACATCATTATGGATTTGAATTGCATTTCTCTGATAATTAATGATGATAAACATCTTTTCATATACCTGGTGGCCATCTGTATGTCTTCTTTAGAAAAATGTCTACTGAAGTCCTCTGCTCATTCTTTAATTGGATTGTTAGTTTTTTGCTATTTAGTTTAATATTAACACTTTATCAAGTATACTAGAGGCCCAGTGTACAGATTCATACCAGTGGGGTCCCTCAGCCTTGTCTCAGCCCTCTTGCAATCTGGGAACCTTGTGGGATGTCAGACTCCCAGCAGACTGATGCCTGCAGGCCAGGTGGAGGGACCCCACAGGTGCACAAACCCATTCACGGAGCCTCTAGTATGCATAAAAGATATTTGGTTAATCACTTCCCACCCTCCCCCGTATCCCCTTCCCTCTGAGTCTGTTCCATGTTCCTATGCCTATGCAGCATCTGTCACCTGGTGGTCAGTGTGTGCCATAGGTACCAGTCGAATGGTTGAATGGACAAATAGTCACTAAGGCTTTTATATATAGACTAGTGGCCTGTTGCAGGAAGATTCCTGCAATCAATAGGGCTTCCTGCTGAGGTCGCTGCCCCACCTGCTTCCCTTCCTTCTCCACTGTCCCGCTTCCTTCCCCACAGCTTCACTCCCTTCTGTAGGCTTGGCTTCTTTCTACACTGTCTTGATATGCAAATTAACTGCCATCTTGATTGGGTTAATTAACGTAATTGCTGATTGGCTGGTGGGTGTGGCTTATGTAGCAGAGTGATGGTTAATTTGCATATTACTCTATTATTAGGTTAGATGGTTTGCAAATATTTTCTCTCATTTCATACATTAACTTTTCATTTTTTGGTGGTTTCCTTTATTGTGCAGATGCTTTTTAGTCTAATATACACACACTTGTTCATTTTTCTATTTGTTATTTATTCTTTTGGTGTCAGATTCTAAAAATCATCTCCTAAACTTATGTTCTCTACCTTTGTTTCCTTATAAGAGTTTTATGGTTTCAGGTTTTACTTTCTAGTTTATAATCCTTTTTAAGTTAATTTAGGTATATGGGGTAAGACAATGGTCCAATTTCATCTTTTTTGCATGTGGCTATTCAGTTTTCCCAACATCATTTTTAAAAATCTATCCCTTCCCCATTCTTGGCCCCTTTGTCATAAATTGACCACATATGTGAGAGTTTATTTCTGGGATTTCTAATTTGTTCCATTGGTATATGTGTCTATTTCTATGTTAATATCATACTGTGTTAATTACTATAGCTTTGAAATATAGTTAGAAATAAGGGAGCATAATGTCTCCAATCCGACATTATTCTTTTTTTTCCTCAAGATTGATTTGGATATTCAAGGTCTTTTGTGGTTCCATATATATTTTATTTGCTCTTTTTATTTGCTCTATTTCTCAGAAAAATGTCACTGGAATTTTGATAGGTATTGCATTGAATCTGTAGATCACTTTGGGTAGTATGGACATCTTAATAATATTGATTCTTTCAATCCATGAGCAAGAATATCTTTCCATTTATTTGTTTTCAATTTCTTCAATTTCTCCTATTAATGTCTTGTAGTTTTCAATATACAAGCCTTTCACCTCCGTGGTTACATTTATTTGCAGATATTTTATTATCTGATTCAATTCTAAGTGAGACTGTTTTTTTATTTTTTATTTTTGAAAGTTTTTTGTGGTATGTAAAGTGCAAAAGTTTTTTGAGTATTTATTTTGCATTCTACTGGATCCATTTAGAAGTCAGAACATTTTTTTGATGGAGTCTTTAGGGTTTTCATATACAATATCATGTGATCTGCAAATAGTGACAGATTTATTTCTGTTCCAATTTGGATGCCTTTCACAGCAGGTTCTCAAATAATGTATGTTCATTCTAATACGTTTCATTAAAGCTTTAAAATATTTCTTTTTTTAAAATATATTTTATTGATTTTTTACAGAGAGGAAGGGAGAGAGATAGAGAGCTAGAAATGTCAATGAGAGAGAAACATCCACCAGCTGCCTCTTCCACACCCCCTACCGGGGATGTGCCTGCAATCAAGGTACATGCCCTTGACCGGAATCAAACCCGGGACCTTTCAGTCCGCAGACTGACACTCTACCACTGAGCCAAACTTGTTTCGGCAGCTTCAAAATATTTCTATAAAGTATCTTTTTCCTCATTTGGGTTTATTTCCCAATTGTCACTACAAATATGTGATAAAGTTGGATGGTTGGGAACTAAGGAATTCATCCTGCAGAGGTTTTTTTTTTTTTTTTTTTTTTTTGCCTCCACTTCAGCAGGCTACCTCCACAATTAATGTAAATTTAGTAACTTTAGTTAATAAAGTAGAAGCTTAAACCATGGACTAAAATTAAATTTACCAATGAGCAGGAAAAAAATGCATTACCTACATATACAGATCTGTGTGATTTCACTTTATCTTATTAATTATACAATTAAGTTTCATAATAATGTTTAACCTGCATAAGAGAAAGCAATTCATTAGAATAGGAAGTATAACTGAAGAAAGAGGACATTCATTTTAAAAATAAGAATCAATGCATTTGCCTTGGCTGGTATGGTTCAGTTGGTTGAAGCATCATCTAACACACTGAAAGGTTGTGGGTGCCACTCCCACTCAGGGCACAGACCTGAGTTGTGGCTTCAGTCACTAGTTGGTAGGGATCCATGCAGGAAGGCAACTGAACAGTATTTCTTTCTCTCTCCCTCTCGCTCCCTTCTCCTCTCTCTAAAATTAATAGGCATGTCCTTGGGTGAAGTTTAAGAAAATAATTATTAATTATTTAATAAAATAAGAATCAATGAATTTCAAATTGTGAATGTGCTACAACTTTTTATAAACAAATATAAGAAATTATCTAAAGACTTCTCAAACTTTCCCTAAAACTTTGAATTTCATATATGATACAATTATGAAAAAAATCGCTCCAATTGCATAAGCTATTTAACTTTGATAAGTATAAGTCTATGTTTAATCATGAAACAAAGTAAACTTTAAGAAGTTTTCTGTACCTGGACTCTAGTGCAAAGGTATCATCATCTCTCTTACCCTCAGACTCATTTACCTTAGTAATCAAAACAATAAGAAATAAAGTAGCTCAAGATGAATGTTGTTTAAATTCTTGTACAACTAAATTTTTTGTCAACTAAATGATAAATCAACAGAATGTTGAGTTCCCACAGGGTTTGGAGAATAACAGTTTAGTGGTGACTTGTAGTGGGAATAACAATCACCACTTCATGAGCTCACTGGAATTCGTGACACCTGCTCCACCTATTGAGTCAGCCTGTGGTGGGTGGGTGCTGGAAAGGAAAAAGAGGGTGAAAATGAAATTTCCATGACCAAAATAGGTCTGGTACATTTAGCTCCTATGATTTTTTTCTATTTAACTCTTCTGAGGAAATTTGAGAATAAAAAATGCTTATCATACAAGTTTATTTTAAATAAAAAGTATATAAATGCTACCACTTTTTCATATGTCTTGCTATAATGTTTAATTTATTTTTAACTTAGTGCTATGTTGTACAGCTAATGGTAATCCTCCTCTATTTACTTTCACCCATCAAATAGCACAAAGGTAAGAAGTTAATAAATGTTTTTGAAGTTAAGCTTGAATATGATAGTTAAACATAAAAGCTGAATAAGACATCATTGTCCTCTAACGAAATAGGTTTTGCCTCTAGTCCTTATTGCTTCAATAATAACTTAAATTGAGAGATATTAAATAACTTTAGCATAACGTATATCTGAATAAATGGGGAGAACTTTTAGACCTACACAACTTTTAGAAGATCTTTTCTGCCATTAAAGCCATTATCTCACTCTATGTGGAATCTAATGAACAAAAATAATTGATAAATAAAATAGGTTCAGAAACATAGAATTATAGAAAAGACTGATGAATCACAGAGGGAAGGGAGGAGAGAGGGCCGGAAGAGATTAATCAAAGAATTTATAGGCATATACACAACCCATAGACACATACAGAGTGGTGAAGGCTTGAGGTGGGGCATGATCCAGGTGAAAAGGAGAAATGGGGGTTGGGAGGAAATGGTTGATATCTGTAATACTCTCAACAATAAAGGTTTAAAAAAAAAAAAAAAGCCCAGGAAAGTCTTCTAAAACTCTCCTGCTTTGGGCAACACCCACAGCATTGAGTCTGTAAAACCCATTGCAGTAAGCATTAGTTTATTTGCAGACAAGGAGAGATAATTCTCCAGGCTTCTATAATTTCTTGCATTATGTACATTTATGAAATAGCAAATAGCATTAGGTAAACCTAGAACTATATTAGTATCATTGATGAAATCTGTGTTGATGAGGCAAAAAGCCCATGCAGACTGCATTTAAAGGTGTAAAACTCTTAGAAGAACAACTTAGCATTATATTGAGGAAAGAAAATTCATATTGAAGGGTGACAAAAACAAAAAAAACCAGGTTCAAACATAGGAATATCCTAGCTACAGTTGGCCAGGGACCTCAGCAATATCCCAATAAGGAGAGTTCAGTCGTTAATACTAGACTCACCAACATGGACTATCCTATATAATAAAGAGCAAATATGCTGATTAGGCTGGACAGCAAAACAACCTTCCGGACAACCTTCCTGATGAAGTTGGGACTGCAGGGCTGGCCGATGCTGCGAGGGGCTGTGAGGGGTTGTGAGGGCTGGCTGAAGCAGCTGGGGCAGTGAGGGCCAAGCCCTTTACACAAATTTCATGCAAGTCGGGCCTCTAGCCTATATTATAACACTGTAATGGCCAAATGACTGGTCACCAGGAGGTGCATTGATGGGTCCCACAGCAGTGTGGCAGGTCTGGAATCCCGCAAGTCTGGGGGCCTGAGGTGGCATGGTTTATCTGGGTCTTGCACAATTTTGTGTTCTGGGCCTCTTGTCTATAGAATAAAAGCCCAGTGACTGTCACGGCAGAATGACTGGTCGCTATGACACGCTGACTGCAGGGGCCGCCACCAGTGCTGTTGCTGAGCCCAAGGGCCCTGGGGCCCATTGCCTGGCTGTCACCAAGACACAGGTAAAGAAGAACAGAAAGGTGGCCAGGGTGAGCGTGCCGCTTGAGATGAAGGCTCTGTGGGATGAATTCAATCAGCTGAGCACCGAGATGATCGCCACCAAGGCTGGCAGGTCAGGGCACCCCTCTCCCTGCTGTGACCCTCCCCATGTGGTACCAGTCTCAGGCTGCGGGCTTTGGCCCAATCCACGTCAGCAAGACTAAGAAGTGGGGCCGGGGGGACACAGCCTGGCCACTTGCAGGTCCAGTTTCTTCACTCTCTGAGTCCCACCTCTAATGGCAGCCGCCTGGCATGCCAGACCAGAGGGTACTGTTCAGGAGGTCAGGAAGGTGGCAGAGAAAAACCCTGTGGATCTGCCATCCTACCAGCAGCCCAGGATTCAGCACCGCCAGAAACAGACTCGCTCAGAGCACACCAAGCGTGGGGGGAAGGCAGCCTCCTATGAGGGGCCTTGCCACCAGCCAGCTCCGGGGGATCCCACCTCAAAGGAAACTTGGTCTTTGGTTCCTTAGTTCAGTCTATCTCAGCTAAAGAGGAGCAGCTGAGCACATTTTAGCGGAGAGTTAAGGCTCTAAAGCAGTGTGTTCTGTTCTGTGGAGATTGCTACCCAGTTGTGTTAGGCCTAAATTCCAGGTGATTGTGGGGCCTGGCTGGCTCTGCCACTGGAACCCACATCTTCCACCTGGCCTGTATTTATTGTAAGGGCACGAAGAGAAGGGGAGCAAGTTTTTTGATGCAATGTATTTGACCAACAGACAAAGGTGAGTTCCAGACTGTGTCTAATATAGTCACAGAGACACCAGCTCTGAGTCTGCCTGGCCAAAGGGAGCTCAGAGCCTGTTTGCAGAGCCTTCTGGTGGTTTCTCTTCCCTTTCTGAGGCCATCCTCCCTGGTAAGTCTGGGGCCCATTCTCATATCTAGATCATTGGGTTTTCTTCAGGACCCTCCCCCTAGCTGGCCCTGTTCCTGATAGGCCCCCAGCCCCACCCCGATCTGGGATGGGACTGGCTGGCCAACTTCCAGTGGCCCATCCCCCCTGCCCTGCCCAGCCCAATTGCCTCAATCAGTGCAAGGCTGCCAGACCCCACCCATACACAAATTCACGCACCAGGCCTCTAGTTTAATATAATGAGCTTAGCTATTTCGACCCCATTCTGTTTTACTTATATATCTCATGCTTAATAGAACCTTTTCAAGTACACTTAGTTTAAAATTGGATTCTGATACCTAAATGCTGAGACTGAGCTCTTTAGGAGAATCCTTATTCTAAATGAATTTAGTGATAAATAGAGGTCCTGCCTCTCTAATCCAACACAGATTTTTAGCATGCACCTTTGTGAATCTGCCCAGTGGTATAGCTGTACAAATGCTATTCTTGCTGAATAATCTAGAGTTTGAGTGTCTGTAGAATATCCACTGGGAATTGTTCCAAGACCTAGATCTAAAATATTATACACCAAAATAAATTGAGTATTATTAGATTACTAATGACCTAGTTATTTTCTATCTTCATTTCTCAATGGCATTTAATGAAATGATTGTAAGCAACCATAATAATACAGAGAAGAAGTCAGGAAAACCCACATATCTGCCCATTTTTTGTTACCATTTTTTTTGTGTGTGTGTCTGTTTTACTTCATTAAAATTTTATGAGTCATCATTCCCAAACATTTGCCAATATCAAACACAAAATTTGCCCTAATTTGCACCCATCAACAACTCTGATGGTAAAATAGGTCATTTTTTTTTGTCTTTTCACCCACACAAAACCATTCCATAAGTCACTCTTGATGTTTTCCTTCTTCATCACCTTGAGCCTCTATAGCCCCATTCCTGAACATCCTATTTTTACACATATGAAAACTACTGAGACATTGAAGACACAGGGATGATGCAGTTTTACCAAAACTGCAGTGATCCATGTTTTTTATTGTGTGCAATATGCAAAAATTATAAATATTCTGTAAAGCATGAGGTTGGATAAATTAATGCTCTCTTCTAAAGGATAAGTTTGCATATTTTGGTACATGCCCTTCATAAATTTACTGTGCAACATTTAGGTAACCTAAGAGTTTCTGTATATATTTATTGCTTCATTAAGAAAATCGGATCAACAAAAGTAATATGAGTTTCTACAGAACAATTAATGAAAATGTCAGCAAAGGAATACTTGAACTTTGTAAACATAAAATGATCATATAAAAACAAACTGAGTATTTAGAGAATAGTGCAATTGTTTGTGTTATCTTTTGGTCAGATTATAATTCTTTTAAAGTAAGTGATTTTGCTTGAAAATATGATAATTTAATGTAAAAAATTATTTCTATGCTAATAAAATAATTGCATTTAATCAAAATAGATGTTATCAATTCATATGTAAAAAATATATAAGGGGCACATTCTTATATACAAAAGCAATAAAGGAATCTACATTATAGAACCTTTTTTAAAAAAATGGCCATCAACATAGTAGTGGGTATATCATGGTTAGAAAACTCTTATAGTGACACAATTGTTATATTTTCTGTTGGAACTCTGGGTAGAAAATATTAATTCTACACCAAAGTTCATATAACAAGAAAACACTTTAACAATGATCTAACTGTATAAGGGAAAAATAGCAAATAAAACTAAAACACCTGAAACAACACAGACACTCCACTGCATTACCACGGCACTAATTTCAGAAATCCAAGAGAGCAAATGCCATCTCTGACAATGTTACACACAACTTGTGTAAAATCTGTTCTCAGCCTTGAATTGAAAATTTTCTTCTCTTCAATTGGTCTAATGCACATGTGTCAAACACAAGGCCAGCGGGCCAAATCCGTCCCGCCAGGCCTTGCAATGTGGCCCGCACCGCGCTGTCATCACTGCACTCCGCTGCGTTTCCATCACAATGACAGTTTATGACTGTTCAGTAAACCATTCGGCCCGCGATTTAGGCTGGATTTTAGATTTTGGCCCCTTCTCTGATTGAGTTCGACACCCCTAGTCTAATGGCTGAGAATACAAAAGCCTAGAGGGGGCGGGGGGGGAGTATCACTTAGACAATAAATATTATAGATTCACTAGAGGCCCGGTGCATAAATTTGTCCCTCAGCTGGCACTCCAATCTGGGACACCTTGAGGGATGTCTGACCGCCTATTTAGGCCCAATCCCAATGGGCAGTCAGACATCCTTCTCACAATTCAGGACCGCTGACTCCCAACCGCTCACCTGCCTGCCTGCCTGCCTGATTGCCCCTGATCACTTCTGCCTGGCAGCCTGATCACACCCTAACTGCCCTCCCCTGCCTGGTCACCTCCAAATGCCCTCCCCTGCAGGCCTGGTTCCCCCAAATGCCCTCTCCTGTCAGCCATCTTGTAGCAGTCATCTAGTGTCCACATTGGGGTGACCATCTTTGCCCACATGGGGGCAGCCATCTTGTGTGTTGAAGAGATGGTCAATTTGCATATTACCTCTATTATATAGGTTTGGTATTTCCATCCATACATTCTGCATGGATAGGATCCTTTCTAATCTTGGGTTTACAGAGAATATAATTTTTCAAAAGCCACACTGGTAGTTGAAATAAATATTGCAGAAATATAGAGGTTGATTTGAATTAGGAAAGAGTTATGTTGAATTGGCAGTTCACTCAGCTCTATAGCTACGTTTGTACTCAATTCATCCATCAACCATCACACTTTTGTTTCCTAGAGATACAATGCAGAGAGCTCTTTGTTTTTCTAAGCAGAGACTTTCCAAACAGCTGAAAAGACGTGTCTCAGACCTTTTCAATAGGGTTGACTAAGGAAACACAGGTAATTAAAGACCAGGGCCACGAATGGCAAGAGAGAGTATGTGCTCCTTGCATAGTGCTGGGTTCTTAGTAGATATTCCAAAATATTCAGAGTTAATTAGTAAAAACCATTCCCATATCACGTTTCTTATAATCAGCATCACTGGGTTAGAAGTTTTTCATCTCTCATTGTCCTTGCCGATCATCAAGATGACATTTAAAATGAATAACATGAACATGCACTTGAGTTCATTAGCATTTAATGTTAATAATATAATTTGTAAGCACTGTACCAGTTTCAATTTATGATATAAAATTATATTACAAAGTGCTTTCCTATAGATGGTATGCACAATCACAGTGACTTTTTTTCTTTTTAATTTTGAACCTGTGTTTTGAAATTCATGTTGGTATTTACCTTACCCTCCCACTAATGATTTAGCCCAAAATTTTCAGGGAAGTCCCTGGAAGACAACAAAGGCACAAAGCAGAATCATTCTAGAACATAGTGTAATTTGTAAGCACTGTACCAGTGTAATTTGTAAGCACTGTACCAGTCCCATTAATAGGGGAAGGGACCTTTCAGGAGAAGGAGGGCAAAAAATACAACTTTTTGCAATTTCCCCTTTAATTACATCTATCAGTTATGGGGTTGGGGGAAGTATGTAGCTGCATGGTTTTATCCTTAAAATTTGCCCTGGTTCAAAGAACCTAGGAAAAGAAAAAGGAAATAGCATTTACTAAGAACCTACCATGCCCAGAGCACAACGCTTCATGGCTTGTGTATTATAATGTCAATCCTTACCTTACTCCTGAGAGGTAGGTGGTGGTAACTCTGTTTTACCAATGACAAAATTGATGCTCACATCGGTTAGGTAACCTGTTTAAGAGCACACCTTTAATAACAAAAAGGGTTCTGCCAAGTGGCAGCTCTTGACAGTGAAGTAAGTAGACTGGCTCAGAAACAAGAAACAGTTGCTGGAGTTTATCCTGGCTTCTAGGACTTATGGAAAGAGAAGCCTAGACTCTTTTTCAGAACTCTGTCCAAAAAACTTTAAAGAAGGACATTCATTTTTCTTATTGAAAGCAAGACTATCCATTAACACGAGAGAACAGAGTGAGATGTTACACGAAAGAGAGAAGCCAGAGACACTGAAAAGGGGAAGAAATAGGGAGTCCTTAAACCTAGGACATCTGCCTTGGTAAATAAAAAAATAAATAAATAAATAAATTAAAAAGAAAAGAAAAGAAAAGGATATCATAAATATTCATTTCCTCTCTGAAGGACTCCATCAGTCAAATGAAAAATGTGGCCCAAACTATTAGGGTTCAAAATGGAATTTAAGATGAGCCAGTTATCCCATTGTTCATGTTATCAACTGACTGATAAGTTTGTGATCAACACAGAACACTAAAATATGAATTATTTAAGTGGTTTTAGAAATCAAAGTTATTAGGCTGAACTATTTGAAAATATCACTTTTGTAAATCAAAAGTGATTGAATAATAAAACTTCATATGGTTACACAATATATTATTAAGTTGTTAACACCAATCCAAACATAGGAGACCCAAACAATGATTGGTCAAGTAGGCTAATAGCCGTAAGTCATTGTAAAATACAGATTGGACCCCCAAAATCTCTCTGATAAGCCAATTTGCAGGTGGATCACTCCCAAAGGCCAAAAGCCCAGAGTTCTGAGATGTTATTCAGGAAACAGGCCTTTGCCATGACAGTAATTTGACACACTGCAAAGCAAAACACATGTGAACAAAGTCTACTTCCCCCATGCCATGGGCAGTTTTTCAGGCTAAGCTAGCTGACTTAGGCTTAACTATTCTCACAGCTGTGGCAAAGCTTTAGTTAGAACCTCACTCTAATTTATATTCAGCCAATAATTGTGTGAAAGAACGGATTTAATTTTAAAGGGCAGGCCTTTGAGGTTTTAGCATAACTAAGCCTGTATTAACATGTTTGCAATAAGGGCTGAAGCAATCTGTTCACTACGGCCAATTCCAGTGTACAAGCAACCCCCTTAGGTTTTCTACCACATGCTTGATAGGCCTGTTCTCCATGGCAGAGACAGAACGTATCCTGTAGGCTCCCTATGCAACAAGAGGCTGAAGCAGCATTTAAATTTGATCCTTGGAGCCAAGGGGGAAATACAAAGCTTTCCAATTTCAGGAAATGAGCTGGGATAAAATTCAGCTGATATCCCTGTTACACTTAGAAGGACGAGGAGGCAGACAAGCCCAAGAGGAGGTAGTTACAACTAACAAGGACTGAACTGTGGATCTCTAAAGTGGAAATCTACTGCCAATCCTCATTGTCTAACAGCACACAGTGTGGTGTACTCCTGGGGAAATCCAGGTTCTCCACACATGGAGACTTATCGATTGTTTTCCCTTCAGAGTACACTGGAAATGCAGACTTTTTAAAAAGTATTTCCTTATTTCTCTAAAATTTAAAGAGCACACACATTGCACTAAATGCTGTCCTGGACATTAGGTCCTGATCTGATATTAAAAAAAAAAAAAAAAAAAAAAAAAAACCCTCAAAAAGAGAAGCCAAGAAATATTTAAGAAGAACCATGTCACTATAGGAATGTAAGCAGTATTGGGAGGACAAATATGTTCAATACAGAAAAATTCCAGTAAGAAAACAGACCTCCAATGTATAGAGTCCAGGCAATTAAGACACTAGCCAAGAGAATTTAAAAGTGTTGCCTTTTTAAGAGTTTGACTTTCTCCTTGAAGGGATATGAGCCTCAGTGTTTTTCTATATGTTACTTCCTCTTCCCCACCTAAACTCTTAAATTCTTTTTTTAAAAATCTTTATTGTTGAGAGTATTACAGATGTCCCTCTCTCCATCCTCATAGCCCCCCTCCATCCGGTTCCCTCCCTACCCCAGGCCTTCACCCCACTACCATCTGTTTCCTTGGGCAATGCATATATGCATATAAATTATTTGTGTGTTGGAGTGATGGTCAATTTGCATATTACCACTTTATTATATAGGATCTATCAGGCATTAACTTTTATGTCTTATATAAGTCAGAGATACACTGAGATGCATCTTTTCCCTTTTTGGTACCAGTTGACATAGCACCACTTATTAAAAAGACTATCATATTATCAATGAACCTGAAAGTTAATTTTGTGATAAATCAGTTGGTCACTCATGTACAAGCCTGACTTTAGGCACTCTACTCTTTTGTCATATATTTTCCCTATCATTTTGTCTATATTATTAAGCTATTATAGCCTTAAAATATCTTTAATTTCATTGTGTAAAACATACAATTTTATTATTCTTTTTACAAGTTTCATGGTTATTTTTCTACTTACTTTTGCATATAAATTTTATAACCAATTTGTCAATTTCTTCAAAAAATAGGAATTGTATTGAATCTAGATGAATTTATGGTAGAATTAAAAATCTTTACAAGAATGAGTCTTCTAATGCATAAAGATGATATGTCATTTACTTAGTAAGGTATTAAAATTTTATCAGTGCTTCACATTTTTCAATGTATGATTCTTGCATATTTTTGTTCTATTCATTTTCAGGTACCTGATGTTTTATGTTATGGTTAATACTACAATTTGAATTTTTATTTTCCATTTGTTGCTGGAATGTAGAAGCACAATTGAAGTTTTTTACACTGAATTGTATTCATCAAGCTTGTTGAATTTACTTATTTATAGTAGTTTGATTGCGGACTATTTAGGAATTTCTCTATATGCAATCATGTCATCTTCAAATAGGTCTGTGTATCCATGATTGAGAGGTGATTGCCCTAAATTTTTCATCTCACAATCTTTGTCACACATTTGAATCAAGTTATTAAAATTCCAATCTTGTTCTAATTTCTGAGTTTGTGCAAAATGGATATGTTCTTTCCTTAAATGATAAAAGAAAGCTATTTAGTCCTGAGAAGATGGGGAGATTTTTTATAACAGATATAATTCTTTCACATATATCAGATAATACAGATGAGCTTTTATTTCTTCTTCTGGAATTTTAATAAGGAATTGTCAATTTTATTATTGTACAGCTATTCATAATATTCTCTTATTGTCTTTTTGATGTAAGAATTGGGGTTATGTCCTAATTCTTGACATTGGTCATTTATGATTTTACCCTTTTTTCCTCATTATTATTGTTAGGTTTAGATCAATTTTAAAAAAATTTTTCAAAGAACTACCTTTTGTCTGTGTTGATTTTCTTTATTTAATGTTTGTTTTTATTTTAATGACCTCTGCTCTTATGTTATTTCTTTCATCTTATATTCATTAATTTTGAAGCACTAATGATCTTAGCTGTAATGTAATAAATTTACCTCTCATCTGTTTTATCTATATCTCATAAATTTCCTATGCTATATCATCATTCATATTCTCTTCAAAGTAATTTACAATTTTGCCTCTGAGTTCTTCCTTGATTCATAGATTTACAAATTATAGTATCTCCAGGGATTTTTCCTAGTTACATTTACGTTATTTGTGCTAGTTTAATATCACCATGGTCATAGAACATAATCTGTACCATCTTAATCTTTTTAGTTTTGTTGAAGTTTATTTGTGTCAGCAAATAAACAATTTGGGTAAATGTACCATGTAAGTTTGAAGAACATTTGTAAAGAATGTCATCATTAGTTGTTGATTTTCTAAATATACATCAATTAGGACAAGTTGTTCACTCTGTTGTTCAAATCTCAAATATGCTTATTTTTAGTCTGATTAACAGCCACTGACAGAAGTGTGTTAACATCTCCCACTGTAATAGTGGATTTGTTCATTTATCCTTTTAGTTTTATCAATTTCTGCTTTGTATATTTTGAAGCAAAATTTTTTGTTTTATACAAACTTAAGACTGTGATATTTTCTTAATAAATTAACCCCTTTGTTCTTATGAAGTTTCCCTCCTTAGTTCCAGTATCTATTGAATTAAAGTTTAATTTCTCTAACATTAGTATAGCTAAATCAGGTTATCTTCATTTAGGATTTGCCTGATATATTTTTTTCCCATTAATTGATGTTTAAATTCTCTGATGTTTAAATTCTCATAAGGAGAATATAGTTTTTTTTTTAACCCTATCTGAACAACATTTCCTTAGTACATTTAAAACATTTATATAAAATATAATTACAATTTGGTTTGTACATTCCCTATTTTTTTTCTATTTAGTCCATCTGCTTAATGTTCTCTCTTTTTATTAACTTCTTTTAGATAACATCATGTTTTTATTAGTTCTTTTGCTTTTTGGAAATAACACATAGATTATTATTCTTTTACTATTCTTAGAGTTGTCTTACCAAGTATTACAACATACATCACAAACTTATTAAAATCTAATAAAATGTTCTTAGTACTTTCCTGATCCCACCTGAACACAGAACTTTTAAATTAAAGTTATTTTTATTCTTTTCATATTATTATAGTAGCACTTTCTAGTTCTATATATAATTTAGCCCTACAATATATTATTATTTTAGCTACTCTATAATATTTTATATTTACTTATCTATCTATCTATAGATGATATAGATATAGATAGATATAGATATAGATATAGATATAGATATAGATATAGATATAGATATATAGATATAGATATAGATAAAAGGCTAATATGCTAAGTATCCAACTGTCTGACTGGGTCACTATGACAAACACTGACCACCAAGGGCAGACACTCAATGCAGGAGCTGGCATGATGCACTCAGAGAAATGGCACTGTGAACCTGGTGCCCACAAAGCAGCACTTAGCTTCCTCCAAGTGAGACACATGCCCTGCCACCACCCCAGAGCCACAGCTCACAAAATTGCAGCCAATGTTGCCAAGACCCCATGGCACAAAATATGGCCCACTGTCCAGTCACTGTGGGCACTGGGTAAAGATGTAATGTAGCAACACCTGGCTTTTTCTCCGTAACAACAACCAGCCTCCTTGCAGTTTCTTCAGCCCAAGAACACAGCTTGCTTTAGAGCCAGGTGCAAACATTTCACACTTTAAACAAATGTCTGTGAAGCATTTCCCCATGCCTCATCTCATTGGATCCTCACAGAAGTCCTGGAGTAGGTAGATAGAAGACTCGGTGGAATCCTATTTTTCTTTCATTAGCTGGAAAATGGAGATAGAAAGTTTAGAAACTTGACTTGAATGAAAAGAAGAAATGGTGGACCTTGAAAATGACTTCAGGTTTTCTCACTGCACAGAATATAGTAAAACTCTGCTGCAGTTAAGTATTATATTTTAGCCTTTATTCTTCTTGTGTGATATAATATTTATATATATAAAATGCTATATATATAAAAGGCTAAATTGACTCACACATGAAAAATACATATAAAGCTCTTGCTGGCGCCAATCACACGTTTGTTTTGATCTATCATTGTCGATTGTGAATTTGGTTGACACTTATATTATAGAGAAAGGGCGAATAGCAATATAAAAATATTTCTTCTAATTAATTTCTTTTCTATGTGCACAAATTTATGCACCAGAACACTAGTACATTTATATTGTCTGGTGTTATTTATTCCCTACATCCCTTCCACATTTCTATTTGGGACCATTTTTCCTTTCCTTTTAGTTTGTTTTTAATGTAAGTTTTATGGTGGCCAATTAGCTCTGCTTTACTTGTCTAAAAATTTATTATACCTTATTTAAAAAAAAAAACACACATATTTTTGGATATAGAAATCTTAGCTGACATTTATTTTCTAGAAATACTTTTTTTTTTTTTTTGGCTTTCATCATTTCTTCTGAGAAGCCAGCTATCATTCCAATATGCATTTGAAAGCCATGGCTTCTTTTATTTTCTGAGTGCTTTTCTTTCTTCTCTCTCTCTCTTTTTCTCTCTCTCTTGAACTTAACAATTTTACTATGATGAGTTTTGGTGCAGTTTTCATTATATTTGTCTATTCTAGAATATACTGTTTTTTTGGGTTTTTTTTTATCAAACTTTTAAAATTTTCAATTATTTGCCTTCTGTATTTTGCTCCTGACACATTTTTTCTCATCCTTCTTTCTAGGATTCCAATTATAAGTTTATATTAAGGCTTTTTAGTATGTCTATGAGTTTCATTTGCTTTTTTATTTTATTTATTTTCTCTCTGCATGCAGTATTTTTTATTGACCTAATTTTGGATTAACTCATCCTGTGTTTTGCCTTGCACAATCTCTTACTAAATTCATCTTTTGAGTTCTCTAGTTCTGTATAATACTGCTAGCTGTGAAATTTCCATTTAATTTTTTATCTATTTCTTTGTATTGATTTTGTTCATATATTTTTTAGAGTGTTTGTTTTATGTTAATCCTCACATGATGATATTTTTTCCATTTATTTTTAGAGAGAATGAAAGGGAAGGGAGAGAAATATCCATGTGAAAGAGACACACCAATTGGTTGCCTCCCACACACAGCCCAACAGGTCCATAACCCAACCCGCTATCCAGGTATGTGACCTTCACTGGGAATCAAATATGAGACCCTTCAGTGTGTGGGCCAATGCTCCAACCACTTAGCAACACTGGCCAAGACTGTTCATATATTTCTTAATTTTTAATATTTTAATCATAATTAAATATCTTGTCTGCCAACTCCAATATATGAATCACACATAAATCAGTTTCTAGTGGATGAATTTCCCCTTTTTAGCAGCATGTTTTATTTTCTTTGAATACTTAATAATTTTTTGTTATTTTCCAGATATTGTCTCTAAAACAACCCTAAGGCCGAAACCAGTTTGGCTCAGTGGATAGAGCGTTGGCCTGCGGATTGAAAGGTCCCGGGTTTGATTCAGGTCAAGGGCACATACCTTGGTTGCGAGCACATCCCCATTGGGGGGTGCAAGAGGCAGCTGGACGATGTTTTTCTCTCATCAATGTTTCTAACTCTCTATCACTCTCAATTCCTCCCTGTGTAAAAATCAATAAAATATATATTTAAAATAAAAAATAAGATAAATAAAAAATAAAACAACCCTAAGAGCAACAGATGGTATTATTGGAAAGTTTTCCTGTTTTTGTGATGTGGTTTCAGATTTGGTTATATCAATATAACCAAAGAATTGAGCTGGCATTAGGCACTACTGAATAATTAATGAGACTGAGTCTACCTCTGTTCATCCAGTTCTGGCATGACCTTCCTAAGGTTTGGTGGAAAGATTGGTGAGTGTTTGTTTCCATTGTCCTAAAAAATGCAGATGATCAAGTTCTGCCTCTAAGAATTCTGAAAATTCATGGTCTTTACAAAGACTCCAGTAATGTGCTTGAAACCACCTACTTTCCCAATAAATATTGTGTTCCCCAATAGATAGTGCAAAGTATTTCCCTTTGCTCTTTGGCTTGATTCCTCTATTCTTTGTACATTGTCTGCATTCAGAAAACATTCTATTGTTAAAATGTGTTGTGCATCTAAGGCTCATTAAATTTCCCAATTGTTCCAGCTTTACTTGATACCTTAAGGCCTTCTTAATTTGTCTTTCCTCCAGTAGATGCTCCCTGCCCAGTCTAAGCACAAACTTCATTGTACTTTCAAAATTCCCAACTGCTACATTGAAAACAATGGCTAGTGATCATCTTCTCACTCTGCAAAGGTGTTCCACTGTCTACAGTTTCATTTTATTTTCATTGCTTTCAAAGGCCTAATATCATTTATAAATAGTATTCTTTCAATTTTTTCAGATTCCCTCCACCCCCACATTTGTATAAAAGAGATCAGTGGCCTGCCATGATCTGTAGCATCTTTCTCAAAAGTAGAAATTCTGGGATACTTCTCAATTGTTAAAAGAATCATTACTAGCAAGAATGCTGTATTACCCTCTGCATGGATTCATGCACATTAAAAGGAAATTGGGAGCCTGTGCCCACATGCCTGTGGAGTTTCCACATCCCTGTGAGCCAAAGGGAAGTCACATGAGGAGTCTGTCCTCTCCCCACAGCTTCCTGAAAAAAAATACTTCCAAGTGTCCCTTCTGCAGCGAGGGTCACATCTTGCTGGCCAGAAGGTCCCCATGAGGGACACTTTCCACTGCTCAGAGCTGAATAAGAGATACTCCTAGGTGAACAATACAAAATTGGGGATCTTCAGGGTTGGGGTGCTCTGTTGCCCTTGCCCCCACCCTTTAAATCCATCTCTCTTTGACTTTTATCCCAATTGTTAGTTGCTGCTTGTGGCCACTGTTATATTGCTGCCTTCCTCTGTAGCTCTGGGGCAATCAAAAAGGGATGAGATTTGATCTCGATGCCTGAGGCAGAGTTCCAAGAGCCCAGAGGAGATATCAGGCTCATCCTGGTTATTCCAAGTGTGCATGCTTCAGCCATTTTCCAGAGATGGTAACTGCAGGCTTACGGGGTATGAGGGATGCAGCAGTGTCCTAAGCAGCAGGAGGCTGGGAAGGAACCTGAGCTGGGGCCAGGCGCCAGGCCTCTCCAGCTCATCCTGGCCCTGCTGCACCTGCTGCTGGCGCAGCCACTTGGTAGCACTGTTGTGGTGGCAGCAGAAAAGGCTCCTGCCACTGAAGCTGAGCGCCCCAGCCATGAGCCCAGCTTCTGGCTGAGCAGTGCTCTTGCTGTGGGAGCACACTGACCGTGAGGGGGCATGTCCTGCATTGAGCATCTGCCCACTGGTGATCAGTGCGCCTGATAGTGACTAACCGACTGGTCATTCTGGTTGTTGGGTCAAAAAGGTTGCTTATGGTTTTATTTATATGTATATATCATGTATTCAACATTGAAAGAGAAGCCTTAGCAAACTTACATAAAAAATAAAAAAATAAATTTCAAGTGAAAGGATTGGAAATGGATTACAGAACTGCCATTATATATAGAAAAAAAAATTAAGAGAATCGCCCACATAAAAAATAAAAAATGCAAGAGGATATAAAAGCAAAATATTAGAACTCATGAAAAAACTCTGCATTTTTGCCATAAACTAGTAACGCATAAAAAAGTTCATATATTTAATTCCTATAAGCAACAGGAAAATGTAACTTCAAAATATATGATATCGGATATTGAATTTTGTTTTTATTTTTTAGACTAGATAGTAATGTAATTGATCTTCCACCAAAATTATAAAATGGGACAATATCTGGAGGGGGTATGATCCTTGAGAGAATATAGGAATGGCAAGAGGTCAACATTTACCCTGGATTTTTTTCCTGAGGATATATTCCAATTCAGACAGATGAGAGAAAATATTGCCTTAATATAAAATAGTGATCTCTCTTGGATAAGGAAACATAGGTTGGACTTTGTAGTCCAATTGACTACAATATTAGGAACAAATTCCCAGAGAGAAAGGAATCATTGAAAAATGAATTCCAAAACCTGACTTCAATTTCTTCTGGATTCATTGGCTAATATCTATACTGTGCGTACATTTGCTGAGGGACACCACAACACACACACACACACACACACACACACACACACACACAACAAACCCAGCAGGTTACAAGGAGTAAAAAGATTCAGTATCTCCACATTTAGCACTTATTTATTTAACATCTTAGGTAATGCAAATGTTGTTAATGTTTGATTTGATTTTTAAAAAAGCTCATGATGGCTATACATTTCTTTAAATTCCATTATTATTTATACTTTTGTAATTGTTGGAAAATATTTATGACTTTAAAAATAAATGACAAATAACTGACAATGGAGGTGAAAAGAAGTTGTAATGGTCATTGTCTCACTGGTTCAATTTTCTTGAGGTGAAAAATTAGTCCATCCAAACCAATTGCAAAATAAACTCTTCCAAAGACATATACAACTTATAAATACTGCCAATGTCTCAACTAATGAAGCAATAATTAGATAATTATGTATTGAGTACCTGTTTTATGCAAAGTTTAGTTCTAAAGAAAATGAGAAAATACATACAGAAGGGTGCAAATTGAAATTATGCAAAAAATTCCCTTGAGAATTTATAGAAGTCAATTATTTCTGATGGGGAATACTTGATGGAAGAACAAGTATTTTGGTATTTGAACCAAATCTTTTCAGATGAGTTGCATTTAATTATCCTACTCGGTGGGCGAAGGGTAGAGGAAATGCATAATACCAACGCTTATAAATCTTTCTTCCAACTCTCTAACTCCTCAGAAGAAAAGTTCAACTCTACAAAAGAGGATTATACCTCTGGTAATTCACAAAAAGTTATAATTTAAGATTTTTTATGGTTAAACTTAAGCATATTTTCATTCATCTCATCTTATCATTGCTCTTAAAATATACTATTTTGTATCTTTAAAACAATGGTCAATATCTATCCAAAAATTTATTAAATGCATCCATAAATTATCAATAATCCTCTAATGTTTGGATTTAGGAGTTCTAGTAAGTTGTAAAGTTAATGATACCCTGTACCACCACAAGGACTCAAGTGAAATACTGACTTTGGTGAATAGCCTATTTTCCCTCATTAATGATAGCAAATTCTTACCAATAAAGATGCTCCAATTTAACTATGGTTGGGTTTGATGCATATTGTAAAACCTACACACAGTATATCACATTGAAATGAGTAGCTCTCACACAGTTCAGGGAAAGCACATGTGATAAAAAAAAAAAAGGACAAAAATTAATTCAACCAGATTTAAGGATGATGACTGTGTGTGATTCAGAGCTGTCTGCCTTTCGTGATACATTGTACAATATATGTATAAGAGGATAGAACTGCTGGGCATAGGTAGATTTTTAAGCATTTTGATGACTATTTTGTATATTCTTCACTTCATATTAAAACAAAAACAAAAACACCACATAGTAGTAGGATCCAATTTACCCAGAACAAGTACCTGGATTACAGGCTGACACCAATTAACTTTGAAGCAAAACTAACGCCTACACAATTTGTCCGTGCAGAATAATGTCTACACATCTGTTTCTATGTAGATTGCAGTTAAAGATCATAAACTTGGTGAGCAAGACTGGTTGTAAGAGGATCTTAGTGAAACAGAATTTTTGGACTGGAACCCAAATTCTTTGTCAGCTGAAATAGAAGAATGAATCCATGGACAGAAAGTGGTATAGCAAAGGAAGAGATTTATTGAAGAACAAGTACAGACTCCCACATGAGGAGGGAAAGAGTCCCACAGAACGGACTCCCAGAGTTCCTTTTCCCTATGGCTTATGAAGGCTGCAGATCCTGGTGCCTTGATATCCCCTCTGATTGGTCACTATTCCCTTAGACTGGTTACTATAGTAACTCCTGAGCTCAAAGGTCAGTCTCACATGGGACATGTGAGGTTCTCCCCACTCTCCTTCCCTATTGTTTTTCTATTCCCTTTGGGTTTTCTTCTTGTGGATGAAGGGCTTCCTTCTCTATTTTGTAAATATACACCTTTTGCTGTTCCCTCTGTTCCCGCTCTTCCCAGCTCCCTCATTCTATGGAAATATACCTTCTGCTGCTCTGCAGTTGTGTTTCCTCCATGGTCCCCCTAATTTCCAAAATTTCTAATATTTCCTAAACCTGTCCTATTTTACCCCCAAAATTCCTGTTTCATTAGTGAATAGCAATTAAAAATCAAATGGTACTTTGAAAAAAATTAAAATATGGAGTCATAAATGGAAATTGGAAAAGAATTTATTATCTGCATACTAATAAAATGCCTATGTTTATTCAGAATTGAATAAAGCAAATATTGATGACATTAGTCTCAATAATATATTTTGAAAGTGAGGATTGATACATAATGCCATGTCATATGAAATACATGCAAGAGAAACAGGTTTAATGATGTTCAGTTCCACACTAATGAAGGAATAATTAAAAACAACAACAACACTTAAACCTCTGTTAATTCAATTTCATTAATTATTTTTGTTTTTGGATGTGCTTTTTGCAGGCAATACATTTTAATGATATTTTAGCAATCATATTCCATGAACACAAGCATATCAATTGATCATGTCATTTTCCTACTGAAAAGCCTTCAATAATTCTCTTTTAGCTTTCTAGTAAATGAATTTCAAAATTTGTAGCAAACTATTCAAGATTCCTAGCAGTCTACCCTAACCTTTTCTTCTACTTTTTTTAGAGAAAGAGGAACAGGGAAAGAGAAAAAAAAAAGTCAATATGAGAGAGAAGCATCGTGTATGTCCCAACTGGGGATGGAACTTGCAACCTGGGTATGTGCTCTGATCTAGAATCAAACCTGCCACCCTTAAGTGCACAAAATGATGATGCTCCAACCAACTGAGACACACTGTCAGAACCAACCTAAATTTTTAACATGATCTCCATTGTCCTTGGATATTTTTTTGCTTCAACAGTCAAAAAACTACTCAAAAATTTCCCTGTAACGTCCTATTGAGAAGGCTAAAAGGGCTAATGTAACCCTGCTATTCAGGACTAGTGACCTGAATCCAAGCCAGCAACCTCAATGTATATTCCTGATAACCTATAATTAAGTCCCTCTCTCCTTCCCAGATACTGGTCTTGCAGAACCTGTTACTGTGAACAGTGCACTGCCCTGGAGGGAGGGTTATTAACACTAGTGCCAGGCCAGACCATCAGATATGGCCTGGAGACCCCCAACACATGGAGGCCTTCTTGCAAGACCCACGAAAAGGAACAGAAACATAATCCATGATGTGGGACAAAGATCACAGGATGGGAGATATAACGGAGGGCCCATGCATGTTCCTTCACTCAGATTTGGAAGGCTGTTCCCTGAGTCCGCTGGCATATTAAACAGTGTCCCTCCTTTTTCTCAGAAGCATTCTTGGTTTTCTTTGGTCTTCTGTAATACTATATTCCCCTTACACTTGCCAATGTTATTCCCTGCACATAAGAACTTAAGATGATGCCCTTTCTTCTAATCACTACCTGGACTTATGCCTTTTAACTGCCTCCTGTGTCTTAGTCTCTCCCATTGCAATTCAAGCGGGAATTTTAGGGGGACACATAGGCAGGCTTAGGGTTGTTTTTTAGAATTGGGGTCCATAGAAAGCATGGGGCTGCAGACTGGGAGAAGGTACATTTTCATAACACAAAAGCCAGGTGCAGTCACATCTTCATAAGGCAAGGAAGCCAGGTGCAGTCACAGCTCCATTAGACAAGGGAGCTGGAAACAGGCAGGAAATGTCTTTACAAAATAAAGAGAAGGAAGCTCTTCATTTAGATAGAAAAGAAGCAAGCCCAGAGGGAAGGAGGAGGAAGAACCTCACAAGTCAAAGGGGAATAGTGACCAATCAGAGGGGATATTGGGACACCAGGATCTGTAGTCTTTATAAGCCATAGGGAAAGGAACCCAGTGGGACTCTTCCCCCTCCCTACATAGGAGTCTGCCCTTGTTCTTCAATAAATCTCCATCTTTGCTATAATACTTTCTGTCTGTGGATTCATTCTTCATTTCTGGCAGACAAAGAATCCAGGTTCTAGTCCAAAAATTCCGTGTCACAATCTATTGTACACATTACTCTAAATTAGACAGACATCATACTGTTCAATTTAATCACTCTCTTATTAAAAAATCTGAAAATGACCATCTCAAAATTACAAACAAAAAAACCTTTTCTTTTTTTTAGATTTCACATATAAGTGAGATATAATATTTACCTTTTATCTTTTATAAATGAATCTATTGATATCTGGTCCATGAAGTCTTTCTGCTCTGTAATTAGATTCATTTTAGGTCAGTAATAAACACAATCTAAGTACATAGCTGAAAAATTATACCTAGTATATATTATATTTAGGAAAGCCCTACAGAACTTAATTTGTAGCTTTTTATTACCCCTGTCTTGAATTAGAGATAAATATAATTCTAATGCTCTTTTTGCTAGAAAAATCCTTGGAAAGCAGAAACTGTTGTCTATATTAGGGCTTTCCCAATAATATATTTAATATAATAAAATATTGATCAAGAAATGAATTTTAAAATGGATAAGAGAATTAAAACGTTAAACAAAAAAGTACAAAAAGTCAATATGAGATATAAAGATCTGTGCCAATCCTAAGAAACAAAGGAGAATAGCTGTTACATAGAAAAAATTAATATTTCTTACCGATGTAATTTCAATATAAGTTTCTATCTAATATTTCATGAAAGTATGAGATTTATTATGAAAGTCTGAAAGCATGAGAGAGAAATTTCTATTGTGTGGCTAATGTCAAAAAATTCAACCCTATGTATATTTTAAAATACAACATTAATTTCTTGAAAGATTTAAAAAAATAATTTTGGTGTTTATGCTCCAAAATATTGTGGTATAATATTTCTATATAAGTTAATAGGAAAATGTTAAATTAAGCTAAGTTGCATTATTACAAATGAAAAAAACATGACTAATTAATCTTCCCACTAAAGCCATGAGCATCTACAATACATCTTCAAATTTATATTTATTATTGACATGATTAATGTCTAAAAAGTTTTTTATTATGACTGTACCAAAGTGCCATAAAACTTTGTCAAATAACTCTTTATTATGCTTATAAATTCTGAAGGTCAGGAAACCAAAGAGGTTACCACAGGGATGGCTTCTCTTTTTGCCTATCAATGGCTTCAGTTAGAATCCTTGAAGACTTGGAGATGAAATTGGCTGAAGGCTCATGTATGCACATGTTTAAAACTGATGCTGGCTATTGGCTGGCTATTAGCTAGGGTGATTAATCAAAACGCCTACATGTGGCCTCTTCCTGTTGGGGTTTCTTTGGAACATGCTGGCTAAATTGCAAAGGTAAATGTCCTGTGATTGGTGGGGAGAGAGAGAGAGAGAGAAAAAAAAACACACCAGATAGAAGCTCTACTATTCTATTGTACTATTGTTTTTTAACTCGTGGCTTTGTGCAGCCCAGCCTGTACCCTTTCTAATCGGGCACCCCTTGAGGGAATGCTAGCTCCTAACTGCTCACCTCACCTGCTTGCTGCCTGATCACCTTTCACTGCCTCTGTCTGCCTGATCACCCCTAACTGCTCTCCCTTACCGGCCTGGTCTCGCCCTCAACTGCCCTTCTCTGCTGGCCAATTTGGTTCTAATTGGTCAGTTTCTATGCCAGTCAGTACCAAAAGCTTCACCTCCTAGGCAGCCATTGGCTTCTCACAGTTGACTCAGATTTGGTTCGATTGGTCAGTTTCTATGCCAGTCAGTGTCAAAAGCTCTGGCTCCTAAGAAGCCATAGCTTCCTCACATTTGACCTAGATTTGGTTCTGACTGGCCAGTTTCTGGGCCTATCAACAGGGCCTGATCAGAAAGGCATGGCTGATCACCAGCCTCAGTGGAGGATCAAAGAGAAATGAAGGCAGAGCTGCCGGCCAGGCTCAGAAGGAGAGAGGCAAGTGCTGGTCAAAAGCTGCCTCAGACACTACAGATCAGCCCCTACTTCTCTCTTCAGGTCTCTTTCCCGGTCAGGTGCGCAGCCCCCTCAGCAGTCACTGCTGGGTCACTGGGCCTGCAGCTGCAGAGGTCAGTGCTGGGTCCCCATGGCAACCCAGCGCTGACTTCTAGATGGTCAGCTTTTAGTAGTGATCAGTTCGCCCTGGCTCTTTATTATAGAGATGGCATAGCCTTGACCATCACAAAGCATCCCTTCAGGCCCATACTATTTATTAGTATAGTGATAGCCACCTATTTACAAGGAAGGGTATATAGATTCCAAATCTTGGCAGGGGCAAGGCAAGATTCTAAAAGAGACTTGAGGATCAAAAATACTGCTATGGCCCTTTTTGAAAAATACAATCTGCCACATGATTAATGTCTTAAATCTGTGAAGTATAATTAATGAATTTGGTAGCTATATCCCTCATTGCTGTATCTCTTAGCTATTGCAGCATAACAAACAACCATGAAAGCTCAGCTTCATTTATCATTATCAGAGATTTATGACTCAGTTGTTGCTCTGCTTCAAGATGTGGGTCTACAGACCACCTGGAGTGATTCCTCAGGACCAGAGAATATTTTCAGAGTGTCTCTTATTCACGGCATTGATTATAGGAGTGAATAAAACACATAGCTTCTTAACACCTACTAGTAAGATTGGAACTGCACACTTCATGATCTCCACATTTCACTTGACAACGCAAGTAGCCAATGAAGTAGTGGGTATGCTCTTTCTCTAGTGGGAGTAATTACAAAGGCTCATGAAAAGGGGTTTGAATTCAAGAAGGGAGCAATAAAGCAATCTACAATTGTTCCTTGCATCCAGGAACAATAGTATAAATTCCTGTATCAGTCAGAGAAGGAGAGTTACCAATAAACTTACATTATGGTAATCATATCATGCTCATTGTTGGAGGAGCTGGGGAAATAAAGGCTATTTATGAGACATGAAGGAACAGAGAAAGAGTCACCAATTTACCAACCTATTAAATTAAGCTTAAGAGTAGAGTCACCAAGCTTAAGAGTGAGCTCACCACATGGGGAGCTTATGGCAGGATCTATGGGAAATTGTGTATTTTGTGTAACTACCACCTCAGTGGGTCCACTGCTATACAGTTAGTGGTACACTGAACCCACTTTTGGACAGCAGTTGGGAAGAGAAGGATACCTAGCAGAGGAAAAAAGACAAACTACAACTTACAGGGAACCTTTGTATGTGTCTGCAATGGCTTTCAGAGAGGAATGGCTACTGTTTCCCATTTTCCTTATCAATTTTGCACAGATTCACATTTTTACCAACTCTGACTGGACCCCTATGCAGAAGGAAATTCTGGAAATGTAGTCACCAGATTAGTCAAGTTAAGAAACAAAATACACTACAGTACCTATCAAACCACTTCTACCTTTCACAATATTGCAAACATATTTTCATTTATAATGTACTAGAGGCCTGTTGCAAGAAAATTCCTGCAATAGGGCTTCCTGCTGTGGTCTCCACTGCCCCACTTGCTTCCCTCCCTTCTCTCCCACCCCACCTGCTTCCCTCCTTTCTCCACCACCCCACCTGCTTCCCTCCCTTCTCCCCTGCCCTGCTTGCTTGCTTCTCCACAGCTTTGCTCCCTTCTGCAGTGCTTGGCTTCCTTCTACTCTGTCTTCAGTCTTCACTCCGTGCCTGGATATGCAAATTAACCTTCATCTCGGTTGGGTTAATTTTCATATTCGTCTTGATTGTTGGTGGGCATGGCTTGTGGGCATAGCGGAGGTACAGTCAATTTGCATGTTTCTCTTTTATTTGATAGTATATTACTGACTCAAATAGAAGTAAGGATGCTAATGCTAACAAAATTTCTTACAGTCCTATTTTTAATGAAGTAAGAAATAATTACTCTTAAAATTTCAAAACTTAAAAATTTTAGATTATTTTGAAATTAAAATTCTACTTACTGGTTCATAAAAAAACAAAATTTCTATGTTTATGTTATATTGTAAAAACTAAAAGTTAATTTCATCCAATTATTAGTTATTTAATGCCTTCCATCATCTATAAATTTATAATGCATGATTGATCAATGATGTATTAGTAGGAGAGCATGTATTTTGTAATCTTTAGGACATAACTACAGAATATTAATTTTATAATTATAGCATATTTATTTTGCCTCAAGAGAAAATCTGGTTGAATTTTAGAAATGTCTGATGCTTTCACTTGACCTTGACTCTTTCTTATTTATTTGAAAAAGCAAAAATATCTGAACTGTTCCTATTGACACCAGAAAGAATAAAGCAAAATATCTAAATTTGATTTCAGAATATAGGTAAATTGTAAAGGTCTCATCATGCACAGGCAGCATTTTTGCTACACACAATTTACTCTTTTTGTTCAAGTTTGTATTTGTTCAAGAAAAGGAAATGAAAGAAACCCCATGCACCTTGTTGCTCTGTGAATTCTCTAGCCTGCCAATGTCTGAGAAGCTGCCAGAACCTTTGATTTGTTTTTCAATCGTTAAGCTCTTTAAAAGGACCTTAGCATTATGCTTACCTTCCTCAGTTCAGCTACCTATTAGGCATCAGATTTTAATGAATTTCTAACTATAACTGTAAAACTACTTTGCTCATCCTCTGGATGTCACAACATTTTCCATACAATTCTTCCCTTTCCTTATTTGCTCTAAAGTGACATTGAGGACGGACATCAAAATACATTTTTTTTTTGTTTTCTATTGGACTCCCTGGACACATAGTACTCCTTACAGCATCCTTATGTTCTCTCAAATTCACCAAATTGCACCCTGTCAGAAGTCATCACCCAAAAAAAGTAATTTGGTGAGCTGATTTTCTCTCTCATGCACAGTGCATACAAAGCACCTCATTACATCTTGGTATGATCTAGTAAACTACAGAGATGTGATGGCCACTCAGGAGCCTCTGCACTTCACAATCCCGATTTCTTCATACTTTTATTTAAATTCCTCTAATGCAAATAGTCTCTTCAATGCAGGAATATTTTAGATATTTCAAATTGAACTCTCTCTTCCCCAACCCCCACCCCCACTACTATAACCTACCTGTTAGTTTCATCCTACCATTATCCAACAACTCTCCCTGAAATAACTCTCACACAAATCTCTTACCCACTGAACCTTTAAAAGAAATTCTTTGAATTTAGTAAGCTCTTTTTATATATTTCTCATCATCTCTGGGAAAGGATTTTATTGATCCATTAATGTCATGACATTTCCAAGATGATGGCAGTTATAGAATTTTTAACATGAGCTAGACTTGGTTTGGGACAAGACAGATGCCAAATGGCAAACTGATGATGATATACATTATACACCACAGAATATTAGGGTTTAAGATAGCACATGCGTATGTGCCAGGAAGGTTAAGCAATAGACAACCCCTTAAAATAAAACTAAATTAAGAATGAAGCAATGAGAAAACAAGGGCATCTGTTCTTAAGAGAAAAATAAAACAATCATTAAAATTGTAAAAGAAACATGATTTATATCAGGGATTTTGTGCCAATAAGCAGGGATTATGGTAGACTGCATCCATTCTGTCTGTATTTAATTTGTACATGGATAGTTATTTTGCATTACACAGTATTATGCAATGGGATGTCCATATTTTTTCGATGTAGTAAGGAAATAGGGGTTTTGTAAGGAAGAGCAGTAGGATGGTATATGAAATGATGGTAAGAAATATTCATTTGGAAGACTTTGGTTGCTAAAATAAATTGAGAAAGAAAGAAGAATGAGGTAAGATATTGAAAGTTACTCAAGAAAGGGACTGAAAAATTGTGGGCTTATAATCAGTAAAACATATGAAAGAAAACTCACTTTTCTAAAGAGTATTTTGTTTTGATTTCTATGGGGTAAACTATTCTTGACTATAGTTTACCAAAGGTTTACTGATGTTAACCCTATAGTATTCATCTAGGGAGCTTATCAAATGCCTATCATCCACTGACCGAGGAGCAAAACCTCCTCTTCCTAGGATAGTAACCCAGGTACCTGCAGTTGACAAAGGTTGGCTGCTGGAATCCTTGCAATGCAATTTAATTAGATCACTCTGCAAATTACCTGGTCCTCCCATGTCTATGAGTAAGGCATTCTCAAACAAGAGGTCAAAGTGTTAGTGATTTTCAGTGAATAAGCAGTCTTGGCAACCAAGTGAAAAAGAAAAAGTAAGAAGGAGAGAGCCAATGCCCTCTAATCAATTTTTCTTTGTAGCTGGATCTCCTACCTAAATAACATGAGAGTTAATCAACATTTTCTAAATAGCACAATATAGAAAAATATTTTTTTCAATTTTATATTGCAGTACCAATATCAAACCAATGTCAGCTATACGTGAATATGTAGTTACCATGGTTATTTAAGTTAGCCATCATTCTATTTTTAACTTTGAAATAAAGGAACATATGCTGTATGATATCAAAACCAAGGGCTATTTGAAAAATTTATTTTATTTTTTATTTTATTGGGGTGACACTGGTTAATTAAATTATACAGATCGCATGTGCACAATTCTACAACACATCATCTGTACACTGTGTTGTGTGCTCACTATCCAAGGAAAGTCTCCATCCATTACCATTTATCTTTCCCAGGCTCCCTCCTCCACAGATTCATTCCCTCCCTCACCCTGGCAATCACCACACTGCTGTCCCAGTCCTCTTATGGGTTCTTTCGAAATTTTTTCCTCAATCCCTCTATTGAGGTCCTTTGCTCATTTTTAAATTGAAGTGTTTGTTTTTTTGGTGTTGAGTTGTATAAGTTCTTTATAAATCTTGGATATTAATCCCTTATCAGATGTATCATTAGTGAACATGTCCTTTCATTGAGTGGGTTGTCTTTCATTTTATCAATGGTTTCCTGTCATGTACAAAAACTTTTTAGTTTGATAGCCCCATTTGTTTACTTTTTCTTTTGTTTTCCTCGCCTGAGGAGATATATGAGAAAAAATATTGCCATGAGAAATATCTGAGATTTTACTATCTAGGTGGTCTTCTAGGATTTTTATGGTTTTAAGTCTAACACTTAAGTCTTTACATCATAAAAACTGTAATTTATTAATAAAGGAAAAATTTGCAATCTGCTTAAATAAATAGGAAAATCTCCCTTTTTGGAATTCGAGTTTCTCAATTTTTTCCTGGTAGATTATAATTACAGATAAAGGGATCTTCCTCAAAAGTGACCATGAGATAGATTGGGAAACAGAACACTCCCGAATTAAGTTTTGGGAGAAAACTTCACATTTTTATTGTAATAATAGCTAGCTGTGAAAAAACTGTTAATGTTGTTAGACAAATATAAATGAGCATATATTATGTTCTAAGCAATTTAGTAGTGTTTTATCAGATACAATGATGAGTAACGCTAGCTTCTAGATGATAATATAGAAGGCTTCGGTCATAGGACCTCTCAAATTGTCCCGCCTTCTCTTCAGTCGGTTCTTGTATTTAGAGAGGGTTTATCCAGCAAGTTATAAGTGATAGGAACAAATAGTCCCACTGAATTTTTCAAGTGTTAAGAAAAAATCCTCTAAAGTAAGTATCAAATTATTAATATGAGCTTTAAAAAGTCATATTGCAAAATCACAAGTGCATTATTTATAGGAAACCAACATGTGCAAAAAATATATATTGTCTAAGCCATGGCCTTTTAGTAAACTGTACCCATTTTAATTCTTAGAGTTATTAATCCAAATATAGCTTTTTTGTCACCTCAAACTAAACTATTGTATTTAGGAAAATATGTTGCCAGTTTTAAAGGGCAGATTTCTATCCAGTAGAAAAGGCCTTTTGCAAGCTTTTACTTTGCCAATTGGAAGCTCAGTACCCTTGCCTATGAATAGTGCCACAGCAAGCCCAATTTGTCCGGGATGGGAAAGGTAAAATTTCAGCTCTCACCTGCTGGAGTAGAAAAGTCAAGAGATGGTCAACATAATCAGGCAAAGCTAGCAATTTCTAAAATAATATATATACATCACATCTGAAGAACCCTCATTAGACTACCTTTATGTGTGGTGGTTGAACAGTTGTTTTCCGGCTAGCTGCGTGGGAAATATGTGTTGACCATGCAGCCATCTATGCAGAACAGCTTCATTGTTAAATCCCAAACCCAAACTTTAGAATTTCCAGTTTCAATGCAGTTGAGCAGAATCAAGGATACAGCTTATTCTCCCCTAATTCTTTTCTCTATTTATATCCTCAGTAGTTGACAGGTCTGATGCACAGGAGTGGGCTCTTACTCAACACATCTGCTCCCCATGTGTTGCTGAGTCACACATACTTTTTTCATTACCAAAAGTAACAAATATTTATTTTCTCCTTGACAGCCCACAGAGTTGTTGCAGCAGAAGGAAAAACAAGTGAGATTCCATTTAGCTTCGCTCATAAAAAGATCACCACTATTGGTTGCCTGTGCCTCCACTACTAACAGAGTTGTGGAAACCTTGGAATGTGTCCAGAACAGAGCAATGGAAATTATTAGGAAAGGGAATTTATGAGTAAAGGTTAAAGTAATTTATATGGACTCAGAAATAAAATTATGTGAATAACTGATTAGATCTTGTAGGTAATATATATATATATTTAAAAATTAGCCTACATCTGAGTTTTCTCTAAAGTAAATATTTGAAAACATGAGAGAAGTTTCAGGAGACATCTGAAATCTTTACTCCTCAAATATAATATCTATGTTGATCATTAATTTTCACATGAGTCTGGAATTGAATCATGCAGTAGTATCTAAAGGTAATTAATGGCATAAATTATAATTTTCTCATGACAATGAGAAAGGGGGCAGAAGTCCAAAGCTAGGATTCTTTGTTCTTTCTTGTAATTTTATATTAGTAATTATTTAAATGGCAATTTGCAACTTTGGACTTACACATAAAACCATGTCTGACTTAGAAGACAAGCAATAAAAATGAATAGACAAGACTACATCATTTCTCTGGATCAGTTTTATAAATTAATTAAACCTATCTTTAGTCTTCTCAAGTCTTGTAAATGAATGTCATTCTGATTTGATTGACTAATCATTGTTTTGCATCCTTCATAAAGAAGCCTAAAATAACTGCTAGAAAACACTACAAATTTTCTTTTTCTTTTTCTTTTAAAATATATTTTATTGATTTTGTACAGAGAGGAAGGGAGAGAGATAGAGAGTTAGAAACACTGATGAGAGTCATCAATCAGCTGCCTCTTGCACACCCCCTACTGGGGATATGCCCGCAACCAAGGTACATGCCCTTGACCGGAATCGAACCCGGGACCCTTCAGTCCCCAAGCCGACGCTCTATCCATTGAGCCAAACCGGTCTCAGCAGAAAACACCACAAATTTTCTGAGTTTTAATAGTCATCAATTTTATATTGTCATATTTTTTTATGTGTGAGTTAAAATGAGGTTTACTTATCTGTAATAATAAAAGCATAAAATGAAGCCAGGGCTGCGAGGGAAGCCTGGGTCCCAGGTGCTATAGGGAAGCTAGTACCAGCAGCCAAGGGAAGGAAGGCCTACTCCTGCACAAATTTTGTGCATCAGGCCTCTAGTTAACTATAAAAGCTCTGGAAAGAGAATGTCACAAATTATACTGTTGCCATCTTGCCTCTCTCTCTCTCTCTCTTTAAAAAAAAAAAGACAACACATCTAATTCACTCTCATTAAAGATATTTGCTTAGAAGGAAAATTTTATGAACTAAGAAATTTGACTTCATACTGTGACAGGGAATTTGCCTTATCTCCAGACAGGCTTATTTGCTATCTTAATTGCCTATTTGTGAAATCACAAACATTCACAGAATACCTCAACAAAGGCATATTTGTTGGCATAATGAACACTTTCCTTACATAATCTTGTAAGGGGCTTAACATAGTTACAAATACTTAAGGAAAATACTTAGAAAAAAATATTTCTATTAAGATAGCCTAAATCAAAATGAATGTTGGCGGATAGGAACATCGGCTGCTGCTTTGTGACCTTGATTATGTTTAGATCACCTACATTCCCCTTGCCTCAGAAGAACCCACATTATGCTAATGACCCTACTTCCCAAAATATCTAACCTTCTCATGTCTAGTTAAGCTACGGCTACACCAAAAGCATAGCTCACCCAATTGCTTAGGTACTTACAGAAAATGCATCCTTTCCAATAAGTCATTTTGGCATGTCACTGCAAGTATTCATGCATAAAACATACAAACTAGTTCAAGAATTTCCATGGAAGTATGTGCTCTTGAATATTTTTCATAACTTTAAAACCATATATTTTAAATTGTACACACAATGTAACATAGGCTGTGTTAAAATATACTTAAAACATTAAAGAATTATTTTCTAACTATGATTTAACTAATGCAAACTCTGTGTTTATACTTCAAAAATATGACATAAAATTTTTAAATTCCACTTTCTTCTATATGTAAAACCCATCTTTTCTGCTTAAATGTAAATTCTCTGTGGAATAGGGCATTCAATCTGAAAATCTTATCTGTTTCTTAGTCTTAAAAATCATTTGACAGCTCTCCAAATGCAAAGTACACATACATTTTGAAAGTTAACCTTCAGGGAATATAAATAGAATAGAGAGAAGCACCTTGCTGTCTCATTATGTGTGGGGATGGCATAAATTGATTCAACATCTATTAAGATTTATCTTTCAAAACTAATACTCTGCAGTTCGAAGGTTACTGAGATAGGTTCTCTTCACAACTTGACATGTTTTATCATATCTCCAAAGTGTCTTAAGAATTCACATATTATCTGATGTTTATCTAGGTTATTGGCCCTTTCCATTCATAGTCAATCCAAGCTATTTCTTGTCAGAAAGAAACTGATAAAGCCTCAATAGCATTCAAGAATCATTTTCCAGGAATTTGAATATCCCAAAGGCCATGCAGTAGTAAATGTTTGAAAACTGCTATATTTAAAAAATGCTTATCTTCAGAGACAAGCTTTCTCAGTAGCCAGCTAGATACTAAGAAATATTTAATTCTAGGTAAAATAGTGTCTTTAAATATGTCGATTCACAAAATACAATGTGGACAGAAAAGTAATTGTAGAATGAGTATGAAAATAAAGGCAGCCAATGTGGGTAACCAAGATTCCAAATATTTTACACTAGAGTAGAATTTTGGCAGAATTTCAAGATTATAATTTCAGCATTCTATTAAATTTTGCCTTCATAAATAGATAAAAATGATAACAGATTACATTTTTCCCTAAAGAAACATCCATATACAACTGGCCAGATGTATCTGTAGGTTCTATATCTACAGATCCAACTAACCGAGAGTCAAAAGTCCTTTTTTTTGAAATGTTGTGTTATTACTGCCATTCACTATGTAGTTACGCCTACTATTATTGAATCTATACTGACCATGCAAAGACTTTTTTCTTGTCATTAGTCCATAAACAATACAACATAACATCTATTTACATAGCTTTTATATTATATTGGGCATTATACATAATCTAGAGATAATTTAAAGTACATGGACTTAAGCATCCTAAGCACAGTATCAGCAGGGGGTCATGGAACGAATCCTCTGCAGCTACTGTGAGACAACTGTAATTATTTTTTGTCTCAAGTGAAAGAAATTCTGATAACTGGTGAAGACCTTAAAAAAGAACATGTGGAAGAAAAATTTGGTTCTTTAACTTTATCCCTGCTATATCTCATGAAATTAAATTGATAATAAAACCCTTGGTCATCCAAGCCTTCACAAAAGGCAGGGGAAAACACTTGTTAGGAGGGTCATTATCACCAGGAAGTGGTTGTGATACTAATATTTCCTAACTGTCATAGAAACTTAGAAACAAACAAAGATTAAGTTCTCTCTTCCAAAGATTTTTGTGTTTTCATTCATTAAAGTAATCCAGATTTTGTAATGATTTCATTATTTTTATCCTTAAATATTATCCATTCCTTCTTCCAAGGAATGATGACTGCTGCTCAGAAATAAGTTATTGAAACCTTGTGTCAACCTGAATAGAGGAGTGTGTCTAGCTGATCCAGTGAGTAACGACACTGCGGTCAATCACAACATGGACTAAAGATCAATTTCCTGTCTTCAAAAATAAATATATTCCTGATGTTCAATGCAGGTACCACAATCAAACGTTAGGGAGAGAGACTTAAACAACTTCTAAGACATAATAAGGTTTTTGTTAGTAGCCATTTGAGATTGAAAAGGGATGTTCTTAGGAAAAACACCATCTGGTTAAAATAATGAAACAATTTTATAACTACAAAATGTCAAGAACAATCTTCTATTTGCCTATTCTAAACATCCAAAAAATATTTATGTCTAGTTGACTAATCAATGGCATATACATCTACAGTAAAAGTGTTATATAGAATTATGCTGTATCAGGTTTGTTGGTAATGTATTTATAGATTATATGCCTATCCAGTTATTCTTTTCCAATATATCTTATATAATATTGTTTTGAAATGTATTCAAGGATTAAAATATTTTTCAAAAGAAAGACCTACTTAAATAAAAGAATAAACTCTAACAGCAATAGTTCCATTTCAGTTACCTTCCTATTGGTCAGGGAAAACTTATAAACATGTGTATTTAAATAAGCCATTTGACAAATATAATAAAAATGACTGATGTATTGGTAATCCCTTACTTAGGAGTATAAAAGTTTAAAAATGGAAGAGAAGAAATAAAAAAAAAATGGAGAAGGATGGGGTTTTTAGAAGGACTTAAAGCTAATAAATTATGTGCCAAATTTTTACTCTATGGAAAAAGTAAATCTCATAATATTTTTAGCAATTCTATATCCAAACATCTGACCAAGTTAAACCTTGAAGTGGGTATATGAAACTAGGATATGAAACCACAAGAAAAAAAGTCCAAAGATAAGAAACTTGATATATTAAATAATTCATTAATTCATCTCAAAACTCAGTCACGTTGAGATCCCAATTCATTAAGAAATGTTAACTTTGTTTAGTTAAGAAAGACTTGTGTGCATGCATATAAACATAACAAATGGATGCAAAACTCTGGGGGGTGAGGGCATGTATGGGAGTGGGGTGGGGGGGAAATGGTTAGATATGTACACATATAATACCTTAACTTAAAAAAAAAATCTTAGTGCATTCTAACAGCTAAGAAAGTCAAGGCTCACCCAATATCAATAGCTATAAATTGCAGAACTGAGATTTTTGGTATGCACTATTATAAAGTGAAATCAAGTGGGCTCCCGTGATAGGAATCACATCTTCCTAAGTACCGTGCCGTTTAATACAGAAAGTGGTTGATCATTAAATGCTGATGGACAAAAATACCTACAGTCCCCAGAAACACCATTTGAACATCAAGGAAATTAAAAGATTTATCCAAATCTTTAACCATATCTCTTCCATAACACATATAACCTAAGATTTCATTTTTTTTTTCTTTGTATGAAACACTACTTTCAGAAAAGTTGATTAACAAAAAAGAAGCCTTTCAAATTACTGGCCTTAGCATGTAATAATATACTCTCATGAAAATCTCCCTTGATGGCTAACCTTATCTCCACTTCTCCCAATGATTTCAATTGGAACAGAATCTAAAAGCATTCATAGTGTGTCAAATTAGGGGACTCTATTTTTAGGGCTAGGAAGAGGCATATCTGTTCCTTGGTGGCTTTATAATAAGTTGACTTGAAAAAATGAATTCTATTTTTTTTGTTAATGTTCTACCATTAAAAAACAAACATATACCTTTTAATAATTGAGATAACAAAGGGATGGGAAGAAAAATATAGTGACATCTTGTATTTTTATTTGTTACATGTGATAATCCAATTCACTAGAGAAAAATGTAAACTCTTTGGGAAATGTAGTGGTGAGGATTCAAGGTAATTTGGATTTTTATATTAGACTAGGGGTTGGTGCTCAAAATCCGTGCACTGAGGAGGGTCCCTCAGCTCAGCCTGCCCCCTCTCACGTACTGGAAGCCCTCAAAGGATGTCCTACTGATGGCTTAGGCCTGCTCCCCATTGAGAGCGGACCTAAGCTGCAGTCTGGCCTCCATTTGTGGGAGGCAACAAGGCTGATCAGGGGAAGGCACCAGCCCCGTCACACCTCTACTATAGCCACTGCCAGTAACCGTAGCCATCAACACAGTCTCCTATCCCTTCACCATGAAAAAATGACAACTGTCTTTAAGCATTTTCAAGATGTCTTTCATAGGATATGACATTTCTTTCTTTCTTTTTCTTTTTATCCTCACCTGAGAATATATTTCCATTGATTTTTTTTCCCCCCTCCCCTCCGATACCAGGCTCAGTCCCTGCCCAAGCCTAAAGCCTCCGCCCCAGGCTTTAGGCTTGGGAAGGGGATTCCCCAGCGCTCCCCTGGCTGGCTGGGAGTGACCTGGGTGTGGAAGAGGTTCCCAGGACCCAGTACATATGCAAATTAACTGCCATCTTTGTTGGGTTAATTTGCATACTCACTCTGATTAGCTATGGGCAAAGCAGAGATACAGTCAATTAACATGTTTCTCTATTATTAGGTAAGATATCACAGATGTTAAGTGAATACCCAATAGGTAATAATCTATTTAGTAAATAAAAATCAGCCTGTTTTTTTTAAATATTCATATGTTTCACTTTATGCCTAACTATTTTCACTGAGCTAAAGTAATTTATATTGCTACAAACATGCAAACTTTACCCAAAGATGTAATTCAAGCAAGTGCAAGTATCACCTGTCAGTTGGCTGTTATGAAAACAAATTATAATTAAAACAAACTTAAATTAATTCAATTTCTTTAAAATTCTCTGCAAATACAGTACAGGTCTTTGAGAAATAAAAACTAATTTGAATTCCATTACTCATAATTAGCATTTGCTAATAAGGCAAGAACTTTTATACAAGCTGTAGCATCTCTGCTTTTAAGAGTGGAAATATTGACTATTATTAAATTTAAAACAAAATTAGTTAATCAGGTGACTTGCCCAAAATGACCCAAAATGGCCACTCTAGAATGTAATCTTACTGAAGAAAACAATGTCTTTTTGTTCCCAAATATCCCACCCCAGGGACTGTCAAAACTGTAAGTTGATATTTCATGATAGCTTGAATATATTTTCTTCTTTTATATATAAAAATCAACATGTAATAGAAAAAGTTTTGTCAGCTCTGTCAATTTAGAAGATTGAAGGAGCTGACAAAAGTATAAAAGGTCTTCTATACTTTCAGAGAATAATGGAGAAGGAGAGTCAGTTATGCCTAATACCTGGTTAGAATTTAATTCCCATTTTATATTTATCTTAGGCAAAGGAAAGACTTAAACACCCTGTGCGAATTCACGGGATTCTCAGATTTCCCTCCTCTCTCCAAAATGTTGCAATCACAGCATTCAGGAAACTGTGCTTACCACTTTTGTTGCTTAGTCACATAATTCTTCTTCTCTTTTCTTGTTCAAAGGCTTTTGAAATCCTTTTCCTTAATACAGTTTCCCATGACTAAGAAATACAAAAGAAAGGAAGTTAATCTCTCTGCCCCTAGTGTTTCTCTTGCTAGCACATTTCTCCCATGCAGTAAAACCACTCCTGGATTCGTGCTTATGGCATTTACTATCAGCGCTTGCATAAAGTAAGCTATACACTCATGCAAAACAGATGTTGACTTTTTAGACTGAAGAACAACATTGAGCCTAGACATTAAATCTAAATAGAGCTTTGTGCAACAAACACATTTTACAATATCAGGATTTGTGTCCCTTTATTGTCCTATCAAGATATGAGAAAGAAGATCACAGCATAAATTAAGAAGTTATTATTTGACAGATGATGCTTAGATTCAACTTTGGTGAATTAAAAAAGAAATTAAAATCTATTTCAGCAGGGACATGGTACCTGGTCTATGAAAATCCTCATATATATATAAAGGATCTCATTTCAAACTCTTTAACATTAAATATTTTATCTGTTCCCTAGCCAGTTTGGCTCACTGGATAGAGTGTTGGCTTGGGGACTGAAGAGTCCCAGGTTCGATTCCTGTCAAGGGCATATACTTTGGTTGTAGGCACATCCCCAATGGGGGCTGTGAAGGAAGCAGCTGATTGATGCTTCTCTCTCAATGATGTTTCTAACTCTCTATTCCTCTCCCTTCCTTTCTATAAAGGTTCAATAAAAATATATTAAAAATATTTTATCTGCATATTTTAACAAACAGAAACCCTATCATAATTTCTATAAATTTGCATCAATCTTAAATTGGACATTATTTGAACAAATACATGTTTTTGGCTTAGTATTAAGATATGAAACTGAAACATCAAATGACAGAACTAAATCACATTCTTATAAATATATTGTAGCTCAAATTTTCCTAAAATCAACAGAAAGACCACATTTCATTTTATTTGTTAATAATTCTTTAGCTAAAGGGTTTAGTCAAATAAAGTAAGTTTATAATAGTTCCCTCAGTTATGTACTTAACACTACTTAAGAAAAAAAGTATGCTAACTTGAGGCTAGGATGGTAAACTGAAAAACAATAATGGAATTGCTGCATTTTCTTCTCTGTTATTACCATTAAAAGAAAAACCTCTCTTCACACTGCTCTGGATATTAACTAGTAGTCAGGTATATATTATATCACAAAACAGTTAATATTTTTGCTCTTCCTCTCATGTTATTTTCTACTTGACCTTAGTAACTAACCCATGTCCTTACAACTAGGTAAAGAAAATATAAACCTGGTTAATATGAGGATTGAAATTTGGTGACTTCAGGACTACATCTTTTAATTTTATCTGTTATTATATCTTATCAAGCCTGGGAACTTTGTAAAAATAAACATTTTGTTTCAGCTGGTTTTGGGCAGGGCCAGTAATTGCACATTTCCAGTAATTTCTTGGAAGATGCCAATGCTGCTAGTTCATGGACCATGCATTTATAATAATTATAAGGTTGTAGTCACATTAGGAAAATATTCAATTTTTAATTTCATTAAATTTATACTGGATATAATGTCTATAGAGTCATATAATATTAACCCACAACAATGACAGTATCCTAAAAGAAAAAATCATACAAAGGGAAATATACTAACTTCAAAGTTTATAAAACCCGTTTTTATATACTTTGAACATGTTCTGCATATCCTAATTGTGCACCTACTTCAATAGCCAAGACTTCTCACCTACACTAATACTCCACATCTACACTAATACTTTCTCAACCACAAGATTTCTTTGCATCTTGCTCATTTATTTATTTTTATAGTTTCAGTGTCCACAAGTACTCTCAGGAGCTCAGCAAGAGCTTCTCTCTCAATTCACACCATATGCTGCTTAAGTAACAGCAATACTCCTTTGTACAAATGGAAAAATGAGCATTCTTAAAAGCATCTCTCCTGTGTTCTCACCAAAAGGTGTCACTTCTTTCAGATCATTGTTCAAGCCTGACTTGGAGAAATATTTGCCTGATTTCATGCAGTGTATTCATTCAGCTTTGCCACAATGCTATCCATTAAGATTACTTTTCAAAGAGAGAAAATTATTGGAAATCATAGTCTAACAATTCTATCTGAATAAATTATGTTGTTTAGAAAAGATCAAAGTTTTTTTTTTCATTGTTACATGCATGTATGTTATAGGCACATAATACACACTACATTTACAGATACAGAGAGTTTAAAGAGTAGATGAGAAAATTAAACCATTAATAGCAGAAATATATAATAGAAGATTATACTGCCCTGGTATTTTCTAAATAATGTTTCCTTGTATCTGAAAGTAATATTATTTGGAGATAAACATAACAAAATGATTAAAGATGTGTGTATTGAAATAAGAGAGCCTGAGTTTGAATCCCAATTCTATTATTCAGTAGCCATGTGACATAGAACACTTAACCATCCTGGATCTCAGTTTCTTCACAATAGTTTCTGCTTAAAAAAGATGTATTAGCTTTTGCTTCACAGAATAAATAAAAAATAAATAAAAATACAAAATCACACAGGCATAAAACAGTAATCATTAGTTTCTCATGATAGGTCTATGGATTTACAGGTTGGACAAAGAAGTCAATTTGTGGGTTAAATACAGGTCAGTTCCGTATGTCTCATACTGTGGCCAGGGTTGGCTACAAGTATTCCCTATAGTGGAGCTCTGAAGTTTTCAGAGTTTTAAGCAGTAATATGTGCTGTTTCTTAAGACCAAAATTCTATACAATAACAATAGAACCTTAGCTCCATTTGATTGGCCAAACCAAATCATATGCCAGGCCCGACTTCAAGGAGATGTAGAAGGAAACTTCCCATCAGTGGTAAGCAGAGAGGCAATGACAATTATCCAAACAATAATCTAATCTGCTCCAACATCTTGTGAGTGTTTTATAATGCACTTCAGTTGCTTAGAAACTGGGATACAATAAGTACTCAGCAAATGCTTAGAAAAAAAAGAGATTTAGAGGAAGATTGAGCAGAACTTAGCTGACTATTCACCAGCCATTTTCCTTTGGCTCTTGAATACACAGCTCAACCGAATTTACCATTTTCCCTTGCATTTAGTACAGACATTGGTCTTTCTGGCCAATGGAAAGTGGAACAAAGCAATTGCTAGACCTCAGTCTGGCTCACACACACACACACACAAAAAAACCTATCTCACCTGTAGAGGGCCAAATGGGAAGACACCTGGACATTCTGTAGATTGTTGCTGACTGGGCTCGGGATATTGACAGAATCATGTCAGTTGCACTCCCACCCTGGGAGTGCTGAGATGTTCTTAGTTCCTGGCTTGTGTTTGTTCAGGAGGAAGGAGTGGGTGGAACCTGGCCTCTCCCAGGCTCCTTGTTTTCCTGTGAAACCCCTTGTTGGATTGGAGTATGAATAGATGTGCTGTGTGGCTCAGGAGGTTGTCAGTCTGTCTCTCCAGCAGAGGAAGTCAGCGGCCCTACCAGCTCCCAGCTTGAAATCTATTTCTATGTCTTCTCTATTTCTAATATTTCTCAGTTCCTGGGCACCTCCACTTAAAACCGATTTCTTCATCTCTCTTTCCATGCGGAACATGGAAAAGGGAGATCTCCGCAGCTTCAGGCCCCCAAACTCCCCAACAATCCTCCATGAAGCTTGAAGCAAAGGTCCAGAGAAAGACTCAGAGGTTCTAGACAAGGATGTCCAGCAGAATTTTTGTGATGATGAAAGTGTTCTCTATCTGCATTCCCTAATCTTAATATATAAAAACCCTGGGTCATAAACGACTAGTAACAACTGAGGCTTGACCAACTGAAAGTCAGTCCTGCAATCAGAGCTGGGTTGCCATGGCAATCCAGCGCTTACTGTTCTGCTGCAGGCTTGGTTCCCCAGCCCTGATTGCTGAGGGGGCTGCGAATCAGGGCCAGAAAGAGGCCTAAAGAGAGAAGCAGGTACTGATCCATTGCCTCTGTGGCAGCTCTTGATCAACACTTGCCTCTCTCTCTCCCAGTCTGGCCAGCAGCAGCACCTCCATTTTTCTCCTGGCCTCCAAAGGGGCTGCTGATCAGCCTCACCTTTCTTATCAGGTCCAGTTGATTGGCCCAGAGATGCAGACTGGCATAGAAACTGACCAATTAGAACAAAATAGGCTGGCAAAGGAGGGCAATTGGGGATGCAATCAGGCCTGTAAGGGAGGGCAGTTAGGGCAAGATCAGGCTGGCAGGGGAGGACAGTTAGGGGTGATCAGGCAGTCAGGCAGGTGAGCAGTTAAGAATCAGAAGTCCCTCAAGGGATACCCTATTAGAGAAGGTACAGGCTGGGCTGAGGGAATTTCCCCATCCAGTCCATGCACAAATTTCATGTATGGGGCCACTAGTAGTTTGTAACAAAATATAACTATTGAGCACCGCAGCTGAGGAGCTGAATTTTTCATTTTAATCCGTTTAAATTTAATGACTGCCATATTGAACTCTGCAGTTCTAGAAAGGACAAATATTCTAGATAGTATGAGTCTGCAAGGTTGCATGCTAATCATCTGAGTGAGCTGTGTCATGACAAGAAGTTAAATTTTATCTTGTTACACAACTGAGATTTGGAGATGGTTTGATGGAGCTGTTAATCCACTTTATCAGGGACTATATGTAATAGAGTTACTAGTAAGCATACAGGATTTACCTAATTGCAGATCCCTAAAGTTATTAGGGGTTTCTATTTTGTTCCCATTAGTTTAGAATCATCTAAAGTGTAATAGGAAAGAGTAAGAAACCCATATCAGCATCTTGATTAGTAAACTGTTTCCCTCAGCTCTGAAGATCTTTCTCTAGTGTAGGGAGGGTTCTAGGAAAGAACTGTTTTTGCACAATCATGTATTCCCCCCCCCTAATTTTGTTGTCTTATACATATGTACACTGTATCCTTTAAAATACGAAAGGCAAGATTGTTAGGTCTGTGGCTATGTTCTGTTATTTTGAGATTATTCTCCCCTAAACAATGGTGCTTCTTGTGTACCTATCTAGAGTGAGGAACAATAGTGCCTTAATATATAAGGACAAGATATATAATGCTTTAAATTTTTTCAATATTAGTCTTCGACAGCAGTGAGTTAGTTTTCTGAACTTAAACATTTAATGACAATTTAGTAAGTATTCATCCTTGTGTTACTTGCCTATAAAACTTATAAGGATATAGTTTGAGTTTGCTTCATGCAGGATTTTCCTTTTGCTTATGTAGAAAATAGCATCACAAATTAAAAACCTGTCAATGGAAAATTTATGCTATAATATAAGAGTAAATGTGGGCTATCAGAATTTACTGTTAAATGTAATTGATGTGTTTAATTTATAGAATGGAAAGGTTTTGAGATCATAAATGAGGAGTCTTATTATTTTTCCAAGATTATAAATGGTATTTATTCATGAATAACCACTCATTCAAATATTTAAGTGAATCTAAGATTTATTCAAAATATTGCAGCCAAGGCAATTATCAAAGCTGTTTCATACCAATTATGATTTTATAGACAAGCTAGCACAAGCCATTGTGCTCCTTGCTATATAGAATTCAAAAATTGGAGACAAAATCATATCCTGAATTTATAATAAAAGTAATATAGTACATAGCAATGAGTAGTTAAAGTTTTGTTGATTTATAACTTTTAAGGTGGCTTTCAAACTCACGCTATTCATCTCTCTCAAGTAACTCTGTGAGGATGCACAATGGTATTTTCTCATTTAAGTGAAGCAATTAGACTCTGAAGAGGTAAATTATTTACTTGATATCATAAGTCATAAGCATTCAAAAGTAAAGCTAGAATTATATGATTTGAATATAATACAATAGTTTCTCTACCTCAGAATTGCAGTAATGAAATCTGAATGAGTTTTACTGTACTTAGAAATGAGTTTCACATATTAACAGCACAACTTAAGCACTATTATAAAAGCTGTGATAGGGCTCATAGATTATAATTTGCTAGGACTTTAATAGATGGATGTATTTTTTAAGAAATATGTTATTCTAGAATACTTTTTAAAATATTCCCAATCTTATTTACACTATTAAAATGCTTACTAATCTATTTTTAATATTGTGCAAAGATAAAATATATGCCTACTTCTTTTCTGAAATAGTCAAGTTAGTCAAATCATGATTAATGAAGATTTATTGGATACCAACATATGAGTCTTTAGTGAATGATGCTCATTCTTTTTAACTGGACTGCATAATTCAACAATGAATAATGTAAACTATGATAAATAGCACGCTAACATGATAGAGATTTAAGTGACTGTTTTGCCCTCACAGATCTTCAAAGTTTTTAACAAATACAGAATTCATTACAACCATTCTTCGGAAAAAAAAAAAAAAAAAAAAGATCCGTTCAATTCCTATAAGCAACATATTGGAATTACTTGAAACAGGCTTGTGGTAGCTATTCTCTGGGGAGAATAGTTGTTAACTCAATAGCATCAAGTCCTGAGATGAAGGGAGAGAAAAACAAACCAATCAAAGCTAATGGTTCCTGATGAACCCAGATTAAACTCAGAGATTGGTCTGGTTTAAATATACTCAAGGGAACAGTCCTTCAGATAAGAGTATCAATTTTCACTCTGGGTCAATAGAATGAAGAGTGTGCGGTTAAAAATCAGATATTGCAAATGTATACAGCTTAAGCCAGGATGCCTGCAAGGAAGAAAAAAAAAAACAAAAAAACTTGGCAATCAGAAGACACTCTGAGCATACATGAAAAATTATAATAAATATAGTAAAATTTAAATTAGTTAGATAATTGAGAAATATAGTTAAAATATATGGACAAACAGTAACTTTTCTATAAGCTTAGAAAAATGAAAAAAATATATCAGTGAAAAATATGAAAATCATCATGCACAAAATTGGTTGAAAATAGCTAGGATTAAAATGAAGAAAATTTCAAAAAGGTTAAATAAAATAAACACTTGAATAAAGAGATGTCTCTGCACATTCATGATAAGTTTAAATATTTTTAAATTTTAATATTTTTTATCTAAATTTAATCTAGGTGCAAAGAAAATCTAATAAAAATATCTATATTATTTTTGTTAATCTTAGATGATACTATAATTTCTTAAAGGATCCTATATAATAAAAACCCAGGAACCGTTATGGCATAATGACCAGAACAACCAATGACCAGACGACCAGCCAGTAGCTATGACAAGCACTGACCCAGACCTTGTTGTGGGCACCCTAACAACCCTGAATCCCTTTCACCCTAACTGCAGACCCTGGCAGGAGGGAGGAGAAAAGAGGGAGACAGATACCCACACCCTGGACCCTGACAGCAGGGTGGTGGGAGTCCCATTCCTCATGGAACGGGCCATTGGTCAGCTTGCTGTCTGCACCATGACAGCCCAGGTTCCCATTCACCTGCACCCCGGACCATTTTTGGATGTCCTTCTGATGGAGACAAATTATGGGATGAAAATTAATCTTATTTTATTGAAGATTTTTGTTGGAAATTACACCAAAGAGAAGGTGCCTGTGTGGACTGTGAAATGCATGCCCATAATGAAATTCAAGAAGTATTCACATCGCATGGAATGAAATGTTCACATTTCAAACTTCCAGACTATCCTTTATCAACAAATACAGCTATATGTGATGAATCGTATGCGTGACAACAGGCAGAGGTTTTGATAAATTCTCTGAACGATGAGCAGTTGGCAGCCTTTCAGACTATAACTTCTGCCATCAAAGATCAAACTGTACACCCCAAATGCTTTTTTGTGGATGGCCCAGGCAGTATTGGAAAAACATATCTTTATAAAGTTTTAATACATTATACTAGAGGCCATGGCAGTACTGCTTTACCCACAGCATTTACAGGAATCGCTGCAAATTTACTACTCGGTGGAAGAACCTTTCAGTCCCAATATAAATTACCAATTCCATTAAAAGAACCTTAAATTTCTAGAATCTATATAAAGAGTAAAGTTGCTATAACTATTAAAAAGGCCCAACTTCTCTTTATTGATGAATGCACCATGGCATCTAGTCATGCTATAAATGCCAGAGATAGATAACTAAGAGAAATTATGAATTTGAATGTTACATTTGGTGGGAAAGTACTCCTCCTTAGAGGGGATTTTTGACAATGTCTCAGTATTGTGCCACATGCCATGAAATCAGCCATAGTATAATATAAACGAGTTTAAAGTACTGTAGTGTTTGGGGATGTTTCAGACAGTTGTCGCTTAAAACAAATATGAGATCTGAGGGTTCCGCTTATAGTAAATGGTTAATAGGAGGTGGCAAACTTGATAGGAGTTTTCATTTAGGAATGGATATTATTGAAGTCCCAAGTGAAATGATTTATAATGGATCTATTATTGAAACTACCTTTGGAAATAGTCTATCTGTAGATAATATTAAAAATTTATCTAAACATGCAATTCTTTGTGCAAAAAAATGAGCACATTCAAAAACTAAATGAAGACATTTTGAATATACTCAATGGAGATTTTCACACATATTTGAGTGATGATTCTATTGATTCAATGGATGATGCTGAAAAGGGAAATTTTCCAATCGAATTTTTTAATAGTATTGCTCTTTGGGAATGCTGTGTCATAAATTATATATAATGCTGATTAAACCAGACAGCCAAACGATCTTCCAGATGTCCTTCCAGACAACCTTCCAGACAAAGTCAGGGCTGTGAGGGCAGAGGCCAGCTGCTGCAGCTGCGAGGGCCATGGCTGCGAGGACTGAGCCTTTGCACATATTTTGTGCATCATATGCCTGGTGCATGAATTCATTCATGGGTGGGGTCTGGCCAGCCTGGCCAGAGGGAGGGGACATGGGCAGTTGGCCTACCTGCCTGCTGGCCGAAATCCTGATTGAGGGGACAATTTGCGTATTTTATTATATATATAGAATATACACTGAGTGGCCAGATTATTATGCATTCAGATATCATAATAATCTAGCCATTCAGTGTGTGTGTATATATATACATACATACAGTGGTGCCTCGCATAAAGAACGCCTCGCACAGCGAACGCTGCACACAACGAACTTCATTTCATGATTCATACAACGAACTTCGTTTCACACAACGAAGTCGCCCGAGCTTCCACGACCGCTTTGCCCGAGCTTCCACGACTGCTTCGCCCGAGCTTCCATGATCGCTGCCGATGTATTGCATCCTTCCCCGCAGGCACTGCAGGCAGTCGTTAGTCACTGCGCTTAACTTAAGCACGTATCGCGGCAATCGTTCTTCATTACGAATTAAATCACGCACGTATCACGGCAGTCGTCCTTTTAAGTTAAACTCAATATTTTTTTTATATCATGGCTTCTAAAAAAAAGCTGGAAGGTGATTTCTGTTGAAATGAAACAGGAAATAATTAGAAGGAGTGAATGTGGGGTAAAACAGTGTGACCTCGTCAAAGAGTTTGGCCTCAGCAAGACCACCATTTTCACCATTTTGACAAATAAGGATGCAATCAAATCAGCTAAAGTAGCCAAAGGAGTATCAAAACTATTTCATGAAAAACATAGGTCTTCAATCCACGAGGAAATGGAGAGGCTATTAGCGATTTGGATTAAGGACAGGCAGGTGAAAGGTGACGTAACAACCCAAGATATTATCTGTCACAAAGCCAAGAGAATTTATGACGATCTAAAGAAAAACGTCCCTGGAAGTAGCAGCAATCAAGATAATGAAGAAGAATTCAAAGCCAGCAGGGGGTGGTTTTTTAGATTTAAGAAAAGGTGTGGAATCCACAGCGTTACTATGCATGGTGAGGCTGGCAGTGCTGACAAGAAAGAAGCAGAAAAGTTCTCTATTAACTTTCAAAAATGTATTAAGGATGAAGGATACTGCCCACAACAAGTGTTCAATGCCGATGAAACGGGTCTTTTCTGGAAAAGAATGCCGAGCAGAACCTTCATTACAAAAGAGGAGAAGAAATTGCCAGGACACAAAGCCATGAAGGACAGACTTACCCTTATGTTTTCGTCTAATGCCAGCGGAGACCTCAAGATCAAACCTCTATTGGTTTATCACTCTGAAAATCCAAGAATTTTCAAGAAAAATAACGTTATTAAGTCCAAACTGCCCGTCCATTGGAAGTCCAATCAAAAAGCCTGGGTGACCCAAGTTATCTTCAACGAATGGATTCTGGAAACCTTTGCTCCTGCCGTGAAGAAATTCTTCCTGGAAAAAGAACTGCCACTCAAAGCCCTTCTGATACTTGACAATGCCCCTTCTCACCCAAAAGACCTAGAGGAAATATTGCAGGAAAATTATCCTTTTATCAAGGTGCAGTAGTTGCCACCAAACACCACATCCATTCTTCAGCCAATGGATCAGCAAGTTATTGCGAACTTTAAAAAACTCTACACTAGAGCCCTCTTTAATAAGGTGTTTGAAGAATGCGAGTTTGGTGGAGACAATATGACTGTCCGAAAGTTTTGGAAGGAGAAATTTGATGTCCTTATGGCAATACGACTTATACAGAAGGCCTGGGAAGAAGTGTCACAAAGGACCCTCATTTCTGCTTGGAAGATGCTTGTGCCTTCGTGGACCCAGGAAGAAGCAGTAGTTGATGACACAGAAGTGGTGAAGGACATCATCACAGTGGCCCAAAGGTTGGAATTAGAGGTAGAGGAAGAGGATGTAGAGGAGCTTATTGAGGAACACGAAGAAGAGCTGACAACTGAAGAGCTCCAAGCACTTCTGGTCCAGCAACAGGACAATGCTCAAAGGGAAGCGTCATCTGATAACGAGGAGCAACAATCAAACAATCAACCAATCCCAACTGCTGACATCAAGAACATCCTGGTCAAATGGAAAGCAGTTCAGGAGTTTACCAATGCCCATTATCCGGATTCAGCTGAAGCAAACAGGATCAACGATCTTTACTCCGATACTCTTGTCCGTTATTTCCAGCAGATGTTGGAGAAAAGAGAAAAACAAATGACTTTGGACAGGTTTTTCATGAAACCATCGGCCAAAAAGCAGAAAATGGATGAAGATGTGCAAGATTCAGTAGACTCTACTTAGTCTGTCTTAAAATTAAAAAAATGTTTTTTTTTAAAAAAAATTATGTTTTTAGATGTATCTAAATAAAAATAATAACAAAAAATTTATCTTTTTTTTATGTCATCTTAGCATATTTTATGCTACAGAACGAATTTTTTTTTTTAACATGTATTGTTATGGGAAAACGCGTTTCACATAACAAACTTTTCGCATAACAAACTTGCTCCTGGGACGAATTAAGTTCGTTGTGTGAGGCACCACTGTATACTAGAGGCCCAATGCACAAAGATTTGTGCAAGAATGGGCACTCCTTCCCCTGGCTGCCGGCACTGCCTTTGCTCTGGATGGAACTGCCTTTTCGCTCTGGCCCACAGCCACCTTTCCACCTTCCCAGAGGCCCGGAGCAGCTGGGATGGTGTGGAATGCCCCCGGCTGCTCAGTGCCTATGTATGCAAATTAATCCGCCATCTTTTTTATTACTTTGCATACTCACTCCTGATTGGCTGGTGGGTGTCATTAAGGTAAAGGCAATTTGCATCTTATTCTTTTATTAGTGTAGATATATATATACACACACATATACACATACACACATACACACACATATATATGTACATACATTGTGTGTGTGTGTGTATGTGTATATATATATATATATATATATATTCAATATATATATACACACATTGTTAAGTTGCAACATGGTATGTATGTTATAATGGCAATTTTCATTTAGAAAGTACTCTGGATATATATGAGTTATAAGTATTTGTCATTAGGAAAAACTTGGTCCAAATCTTCACTGCTTCCCCCTGAGGGAAGATAAATCTCCCAAGATGGAAGTGGAGAAGGCTTTTCACTACCTTGTTTAAGGAAGAGACTTTGAGCAATCCCTAACTTTCAATGGCCCCTCCCATGCATTTCTATGTTCATGATCCCATGTATCTGAAAAATCATAGTTTTTGTCCAGTGCTTACCAACATATCTGTGTGTTTGTTTAATTTCATTTCTGCCATAGCTAAGCTGTGTGCTAAGGAAGACTGCCACATAAGCTTATTCCATAATCTTGAAACAAAACTGGAAAAATATTAGAAATATCTTTTGTCAAAGGCAGCCATAGGGCTTACCTCTACATTGAAGTGCTCATAGAATCATAAATGTTTTTAGTTTTCTTTTTTGAGTTAATCTGTGCTATTCAAATTTTCTACTATTTTTCAAAATATTTTTTATTGATATCAGAAATGAAGGGAGAAAGAGAGATAGAAACATCAATGATGAAAGAGAATCATTGATTGGCTGCCCCCTGCACATCCCACAATGAGGAGGAGGATCCAGCCTGCAACTCAGGCGTGTGCTCTGATGAGGAATCAAACAGTGATTTCCTGGTTCATAGGTTGATGCTCAACTACTGAGCCAAGCCAGCTGGACTCAAATTTTCTACCCTTGACATGACTTGTTTTTGTAATTATAAAACGCATATATGTTATTGCTCTTAATATCCCTAATAATATGTTCTAAAATAAAGAAAAAGTAAAACCAATTTCATTGTCCTAGGTCAGTGATAGGACAATGAACATTTTCTAATAAGAAATACACTCCAGTCTGTGCCACCACTGATTTATGAGGCTTTCTGAACACAGTATTAGTGCATAATCTCTTTGAGAATAAAAACTGTGTCAAATGCATTTTTCTACTCAGTGCAGCTAGCACAGGGCATTATACAGAGTATTCAATGAAACTTGAGTTGAATTTAACTCAAGTACTTTGAGACTAACTTACAATACACCTCAGTCCCATTTTATCAACCACCAGTTAATATATCCAAGTTTGAATTATTTGGAGATAGGTTTTAACTCTTTAATTTTTTTTTTTGTTTTGTTTAAGATTTCTAAAAAAATAAAAAAGTGTGTATCATCTTTAAGGTAAAAAATCCGAGGCAAATTGTGAACTTGTCAACTCTAAATTCTTTGGTTTATTATCTTAAAAAACATACAAGTACCATCTAGTACATCAGTGCCAAATATCAACAGTACAACAATTGAAATTTCTTTTGAGAGCCAAATTTTTTAAACGTAAACTTCTTCTAACGCCACTTCTTCAAAATAGACTCACCCAGGCGGTGATATTTTGTGGAAGAGCCACACTCAAGGGGCCAAAGAGCCGCATGTGGCCTGTAAGCCTCAGTTTGCTGACCACGGATCTAGTATCACAACTCACAGTGAGCAGTTATGTATGCCCAAATGAATCATTATGTGCTTCAGATCCAACTAATCATGCTATTTAAATATACATTCCTATCACTATTAAAGAAAAAAAAATGAACTTGAGGTCTTATAGCATATAGCTCCATATATAAATGATTACAATGCAGTGCTACAGTCTTTTTATGTATTGAAAAGACCCTCCCCACCCTCCCACCCCCATTCTCAAGAAGGTTAAAGTAAATGTGGCATGCTGATTATTGATCTCAGATTAGAGCATCATATCTCCCCAAAGGACACCCAAACTGAACTGCTAAAAAAAAAAAAAAAAAAAAAATGGGTCACTGGGACAAAGCATCATAGAAGGACGTACATTTTTATAGGGTTTCAAGGGCTTTCTGTGTTTATTTAGGATTCTGAAAATATGTTATATGAATGTGTTCAAGCCAATCACCTGCCCCTCTATTCATTTTATTGACCTAGGTTTACTATAAAAGCAAAAAGTTTATATCTGCCAAAAAAATATGTACATTCCACACAGGGTTCCAGAAACTAAGCATGGAAAAAATCTAATCTGACTGGACTGCTGATTGATTTCCTAAAGTCCCATTGCTTTCGATTTCTCAGGGATGACATACTTTCCTGCAGTCAATATGCATCTCTTAATTTGTTTGCAGGAAAATTGGCCTCTTTTGCCTTCTCAAACCACACTTTGTAATCAATGCCTATGTTCTGAATGCAACTCAGAAATGTCGTTAGAAATCGAAGGTAGTTTCAATACATTATTTTTAGCGTGACGTCCCTCCAGGATCTTATTATTACCATAGCATAGCAGCAAATTATTTTTTCTTCCTTGCATCTGCAAACCAACACATATTCTATTACTCTACACCAAAATTTACAGAGCAGTCACATGCTATGAATATATTTTGTTCAATAAAATCTATTCCCAAATCATTTCTTGGAAGCATGCCGTAGTTACATTATCCTTGTGATAGTTCCTATCTATTAAAGCATAGGAATTGATTCTGCAGTCATTTGGCCTACCTAATAGAGTAAATCTTCAACATCTGCACATAGAAAGAAAGTCTAAATTTTTAAGAAAACCAAGGACCATCTGATACTATTAAAAGATCCTCAGTAAGTGAAGTACTTAGGCTTGGGATTTAAAGTCAAAATTAGATTACAGTAATAAGTAACAATGATAGCTTAGAGTAAGCTCTTTCATTTATATTGAATGCTTCTGTTCCACAAAATGGTTGATCTTTCCCAGAGATTGGTTAATGCAATATACTATTATTTTATTTTATGAAATTGAAGTACAGTATATTTGTACTATTTCAATTATTCACCTTTGAGGTAAACCTCACCAGTCTATGGCCAACACAGGCAAGCCTACCTTGCTATAGATATCTGAATTTGAGGACAGTTCCTTAGCAAGGATTCACCTTTGACTGGTCTATCCTACAAAACCACTCCTTACAGGCAGTCCTCAGGTTGCATCGGACTCGATGTGTGTTGTTTTGTGGTGACATTTCCATCTCCCATTTATTTATTAAAAAAAAAAGTTCTGTCATTTCAACATATGTACATATGTGCTTTATGTTTTTTATTATTTATTTACCACAAGTAAAGGTCAGGAATTGTTATCTTTCTTTTAAATTTTTTTTTTTACTGTTTCACTTCATTACTGCTGTGTATGTGCTCCATGTGAGTGATGTAGGTGCTTATGTAGGTGGGTTCCCATTTACTGAGAAAATTGCATTATATCTCTTCGTAGGAATAGATCTTTCACGTAACCCTAGGACCTACTATATAAGCAACAACAAATGACACAACCTTAAAATCCTACAATAACAGTGGTAGGAGATTCTACATTAATGTCTAGCTACAATATAATTTCACAGTTAACTCATTTAGACAAAAGACATAAGAAAAACAAAGCCACAACCAGGATGAAGATATTGCCAGCACAATTACCAGGAAGTCTGGTTCAAGGCTTGCAATAGGGTCACGTAAGCTAGACCATAGAATTCTCCAAGACTGGAGCTCAGTGTAGAGCCACAAATGATCACTCACAAGTACTAGTATGTTACTTATTCAACACCATTACTTATCCAACACAAAGTGGGCACCAGTGCTGTGCTAGGCACTTTTCTAAGAAGGGATCCTGTAGTGAACCACCTGGACAAAAATCCTTCCTCTCATGGAGTTTCCACTTTGGACGGAACAACATACACAAAAGATATATCCACATGCAAATGATAAGTTCGCTTAAGAAAAAGCAAAGTATGGAAATCTCAACAATGATGTTGCATTACATCTCTTGAGAATATACTTTAAAACAATTTCAGTACATGTTTTTAGAGTTATGAAACAAAAAGACAACTTTTTCAGAGATCTCATACTTATGACGTTTTGGAACTTATTCATAGAAGGATTAGTGCAAGATCCAAAAGTATTTAATTCCAGGTTTGTGCTTAGATGCATGTCTTAACTTTCATCTTTCATTAGCCATAAGGTATATTTAAGTTTAAGGATCATGGTATTACCTTAAGAAGAGCATTAGAATAAAGCTAGTAAATGAGGGCTCTAGAGATTTAAGAGATCATGAGATCATGAACAAATCTTAGTCTCTGTGATGTTTTTTTCTAACTAGCAAATGCAGATAAGCTGTTTTGAATAAATATAAAGGAATACAGTCAAACCTTGGTTCTCAAATGTCTCCCATCTCCAATAACTCCCTTTTCAACCTGACAACCATTTCATGCTGAAACCTGTACTAGAAGCCTGGTGCATGAAATTCATGCAAGGGAGAGTATGTCCCTCAGCCCAGCCTGCACCCTCTCCAATCTGGGACCTCTCAAGGGATGTCCAACTGCCCACTGGGATCAGGCCTAAAGGGGCAGTCGGACATTCTTCTCACAATCCAGAACTGCTGGCTCCCAACCGCTCGCCTGCCTGCCTTCTTGATTGTCCCCTGCTAGTCTGATTGATGTCTAACTTCTCCCCTGCCAGTCTGTTTGCCCCAACCGCCCTCCCCTGCTGGCCTGACTGTCCACAACTGCCCTCAGTATGAGTCAGTTTTCCTGCTAAAGCTCATGCCGTTAACATCTCAGGAAACTGTGCTGTGGATATTTTCATGTGTTGTTTTTGTTTTTGTTTTTGCTTTTATTTCTGTTTATTAAATTTTCTTTTTTTTTTTTTTACTGTAGATTTCCTTTTTGTTAAATCTTCATTTACATTTCATGTCCTTTTTGTTTTTATTTGTTTTTATTGTTGTTAATCCTCACCTGAGGATATTTTTGTCATTGATTTTTAAAGAGTGGAAGGGAAGAGGAGAGACAAAGAGAGAGGAACATCAATGTGAGAGAAACACATTGATTGATTGCCTCCCAAAGGTACCCCAAAGGGACAGGAATCAAGCCTGCAATCAAGGTACATGCTCTGTGTGGCTGAAACTTTAACCACTGAGCAAACCAGCTAGGGCTTCTTTTTGTTTTTAGTGTTTATTTATATATTAAACAGTACATGAGACATGTACTATTTATATATAACAGAGGTTAAAACAAGGAATCATCTGAGGGTCTGGGAAGGATTAATTCAATTTACATTATTTCTAATGGGGAAAAAATGATTGGTTTTCAGACAGCCTTCCAGAACAAATTAAGTTCGAGAATCATATATTGTACAAGGTACTATAATTAGTATAGAGGTGCACTGAAGAAGACAGTAAACACTAAATGATTCATTATAAGTGCTAAAAAAGTAGAACTCAACCCTATTCTAAACAAAAAAATAATCTACTCTAAAATTTAAGCATAAAACTTAAAGGATAACAATATGTTAGTATATTTACTAAGTGGTATATTTGAATATTTGAACTCAGGTTCCCTGAAAGGAAGGCAATGCATAGTTATTTGTATGATAATATTATATAAAAATATTTACAATAACCCCTAGATATAAATATAGATAGATAGGTAGGTAGGTAGATAGATAGATAGATAGATAGATAGATATAGATAGATATTATTAATGTGAACTAATCAATTAAAATTTAAATCATGTATAAATCTCTCAGGTGTATTCATAGAGTGTCTTGCTGGCATTCTCCCTATCTCCTCCTTGGTCTCTTATTTTTAACTCTACTCTATTACACAACCACACTAGTTATTTGACAGTGTGGTCATAATAAAGTGGCAACTGAAATTGTTCATTTTTTAACTCAAGTCATTGGAAACAGAGTAAAGAGCTATAAGGAGTTTGTGTTGCTTTATAAAGCCTTTTAGTTGAAAGAGAAAGAATAAAACAATCTATAAATTTTGTTTTAAATATTTTCACAAATTTTATAAGGCTGATCATTTTACTAAAAATACCCTCTAATTTGATTTAAATATCAAGTGTTAATGATGAAAGCAGATATATATTACAGTGATAGAACAAAGACATAAGATTTCTAGGGCTCACAAAAGCTACATCAATCTTTCATTAAAAGCTTCAGAATTTAGCTGATTTCACTTAGTAATAACCTAATTAGTGAAAGTAAAGAAATAATAACATTCATTAATCTATTATCTATTTTATATAAATTCTATAATGAAATTCATTTACAGCCATGAGAATACAGGTTATAAATGACTTTGATAATGTTATTAACACATTGTGAAACCTGATTTAACTTGTAAGTGTATCTTTTTCACTGAATTTGTACAAAATCCATTCATCAAAGTGTTTTATCTACATTCATTTCTTACCAGAAGGATCAAGGGGATGAGGGCAAAGAAAGAAAAATGAGAAGGAAAGAGGAAACAGGAAAGAAGGAATTCCTGAACCAAATTTTAGGCTTTTCAAATACCTAACACAAAATGGGAACATTTAGTATGTTGTCATGCTAATGTAAGTAATAATGGCTTTTGTCCCCAGTTTCAGATAAATGCTAAGAAATATAATTCTTGCTTTTACATTTTGTTTTTCTACTAAGAGCTCCAAAGAGCCATTTTCAAAATTATTGTTCTATTAAAAGCCTGGCTCAATTCCTCTAACCTGCCTTCTTTGCATTTATGTTTGGGATAAGAATTTCATGACATAAAATTCTCAATGTGCCCCTGATGGTATTTTGATTCCTCCCCAATTATGACTCAGATCCAGAAAATAGAAAAGGCTAGTTCATCAGTCCAAATGCCACAATTATTTTATCTTCTGAAGACTAATATATATTTTTTTCACATTAAAGGCATAGTCCCCTGTTCCAACACAGGATAAAATAACCCCCACTGCATGTTTCCTTAAAGCTTTTACTTTCTTTAGAAGTTGAAAGAAGGTAAGGAAACACTGTGAAATTTTAAGAAGACAGGTGTTTCTCTGTTTGGTGTTTTTTGCTTTATTTGACATTTAACAAGCCCACAAAAATCAAAGATCTCCTCAGGAATACATACCTGACAAGTAGCCAGATTCTCCTGATAATCACTAAAAGGAGAGTAACTGCCAAGTGTTTTTTTGTAAGCCAAAGAGGTTTATCTCAATATTCAAACTGTTTCAAAGATGCATCATGTTAATACCCATGAAAAATTTGCATTCTACTCCTTTAAGTCCAATTTCGTTCATTTATTTAAAATATTCTTAAACATAATACTATTGAAGCTCCAGGGTACTTTAACTCTCTTGTTCAGGAGAGTTTAGAGAATCCCTGGCATATTGTTGTAGTAATGTATAGAAATGTTTAAAAAATGTCTAGAATGTTAAAAAGGCTTGAAATGTTTGAGTTAACTTTCTTGAAACTCAAAGTGTGATATTAAGGACACATTCTCCACTGTCCTGAAGTGTGTGTACCACATAGATAAGGATTTGAACTTCAGTCTTAGGGTGACTTGCTAAGATAACCATTTGTGTGAGTGGTGTACTCCCCTAGATGATCACATGTAGCCCCTCACCCTGTTTGAGATTAACATGTGCACAATGACGTAATTCATTGATAGCCACCTGGACTGCTGCAGGTGTGAAACAGGCTTTAAAAATAGGTCCTCATTTGTAATGCTAACAGCAAGACACTCATGAAAAACACACATAGTGTCAAAACAAGCCAAAGCAAAATCATTTGGGCAAAAAATGAAAAAGGATCCCAAGTCGAATTTATAGAAGAGATTTCTTTATTAACTTTTGGTCGAGAATATGTTTGAATATTTTCAGAAAACAACTCCAAGACCATATGGATCCCTTCAATAGAGAGGAGTTGACAGGACTGCTCTAGCCATGAAGACAGAAGAGAAAGAGTCCAGAGATGGAAGACACCGATGACGCCTTGCCATACTAGCAGTCAGCAGCTGTGCATCACTGCAGGTTGCCCAAGTCCAAATCAGAGAGGGTTGGACCTGCATTACCATCATTTGTCCATAATTCAGAGCTGAAATATCATTGCTGACATGTACACTAAGAGGGGGAGGAGTGTGTATGTGTGTGTGTGGGGGAGGTGCTTAGAAATGCAGATAAATCTGTATCTGTAGGGAAAATGTGGCATTTTAAATTTCAAGAGGCTGGAAGCTTGGGAACAGGGTACTGGACCTGCTCCCTCCTCCCTTGCCTTTTCTTTAAAAAATTTTGAGGCATGGTTATGTATTTTTGAAGGATATAGAAAGAAAATTTAGAAGTTAATTTGAAATTATAAAAGGCCAGCAACTAATAGGAAGGAATTAGTATGTTTATTGTAGAAAGCAGGGAGCCTCCTTGGACATCGAAGAAGGACTGTGGACCTCAGAAGGAAGATGTACTGAAGGAACACAGCTGCTGAACTAGACAATGGGCCTTTGAGGAGCTAAAGAAGGCTCTCGTCTCAGCACCTACCCTAGTCTTGGCAGATGTCACGAAGCTCGGCTTCCACCTCTACGTGAGTGAGGTAAGGGGCATTGCCAAAGGGGTTCTCACTCAGACTCTAGGTCCCTGGAAGAGACCTGTTGCCTATCTATCTAGGAGACTGGACCCTGTGGCAGCAGGGTGGCCAGCGTGTTTCCCAGCAGTGGCCACTACAGCATTGCTGGTGAAGGAGGTAGATAAGCAGACTATGGGCCAAGCTTTTCTCCTGGACCAGCCCTGTGTCCAGATTCATTAGACTCTGGCCATCAACCCTGCCAGCCTGCTCCCAGATGATGATGGATGAACCCATTCATGACTGCACAGAGGTAACAGGCGACAAAGTACTGTTCACGGATGGGAACAGTTATGTTCAGGATGGGACCTGATATGCAGAGGCGGTGGTGGTCACCCTGGACCACACCATTTGGGCACAGTTCCTGAACTTTTGGCCTTAATCCAGGCCCTTTGATGGAGACACTGTGCCATCCACAGAGAAAAGAGGGTTACTTACTGCAACTGGAAGGAATTGGCTGAACAGAAGCAGGCAACTGAAGGACCAGATGATTGGTGTACCCTCCATATGCAAGACTGTTGGTCTCAGAGACTCTAGGTCAGAGTTGCCCAGTGATACCAGGTTACCCACTTAAGTGTCACCAAGACTTCTGAACTTCTGTGAGGCAGAGTTGCTAGAAGTACTGTCTGTGCACAGGTAAATGCTAAGCAAGGTAAGGGGGTCCCCCTGGGAATTTGGGTCCCAGGGAACTTCCCCAGGAGAGCATTGGCAGGTGGATTTCAGAGATTAAGCCACCAGCAATAAGGTCTAGTTTTTGTAGACACTTATTGAAGTATACCCCACTAGGATGGAAACTGCCTCTATAGTAATCAAGAGATTACTCCAGGAGATTATACCTAGATTTGGGCTGCCAGCATCAGATAACAGCCCCACCTTTGTAGCCAAGGTATCTCAAAGTATAGCTGTAGCCTTAGGACAGGCATAAGCAAGACTCTGAAAATGGGTTTAACTAAATGTGTCCTAGAATCAGTGAAAATTGGACCAACCCCCTGTCTTTCACCCTCTTATGGGCCAGGTGTACCCCCTACTGGGATGGATTCCCCCTCTCCCCTTTTTGGGATCAGGTATGGTAAACCTCCCTCCATCCTTCCCAGGGTCAGGGAGAAGGAGAAAACTGGAATTGATAACCATTCCCTTGCTCAAGTCCTTATAGGCTCTGCAGTTTGCTTGTTCCAGATGCGCTGCCAATGCCCACCACAGACCCTATAGCCCAGGAACTCAGTGTGGGTAAAGAAATTCACTGCCCAAGGACTCAAAGGGATGCTACACTGTTATCCTGAGCACATCCACTGCTGTTGAAGTAGATGGCACCCAGACCGGACTACATGACTCCCAGCTCCTGTATGGCCTGGATCCTGGCAACTAGCGGCCTCACCTGTGAGATCCCCAGCCTGGGCTCCACTCAGTCCAGAAGGAGAATCGATGCCTGCAGGAGGGGAACTGGACTTCATTGAGGACAATACTGATGGGAACTGTGGTACTAAAGGTCTTGGTAACTGTATTTGTTGTTTATGCTGAAAGGAAGTAGGCCTTAGTCAATGATTTGACTCATGCACATAAGACAAGGGGGGAATGAGAGGGCAGGGTGGAGTTATCCTCCATTTTGTGTAACTGGATCCTAGCCCAATCAGGGTCAGCCACAGCAGTGACATCACCACCGGAGTAAAACCCCAGGGCTTGGCGAAATTCGCTCTCTTCTGCCATGCAGTCGGAGTGTGTGGGACAGAGCCCATGCTAGCATGGAAAAGGCTCTTTTGTTTATTGCATCAGACTCGGCTCCCTAGTGGTCCTTGGGGATCACGAAGTTGTAACATACACATAAGGAATTGTTTGACATTGAATTTGGGAGTCAAAAGAACTGTTGGCCTAGAAAAAACTCACTATAGACTTATCCATTTGCCTCTCAGTATAACCATTATTGCTTGTCTCAATTTTGGTTCTTATAAGTGTATTTCTAGTATCACATGATCTCACGCATCTAGGGGAAATGATGAACAACATAAACTGATTAACAAAAACAGACCTGGAGACAGGGAAGCATTGACCAGACTGTCAAACCTCAGAGAGAAGGTAGGGGAGGGTGGGGGTAAGGGACAGAGATCAACCAAAGGACTTGTGTGCATGCGTATAGGCCTAAGCAGTGTTCACAGACAACAGGGGGTTTGAGGCATGTGTAGGGTTGGGGTTTGGGATGGGAATGGGGGAGGGGGGAATGAGGACAAATATGTGATACCTTAATCAATAAAGAAATTAAAAAAAAATAATAGGTCCTGGCCAGCTAATGATACTTGCCTGACCATAAAGCCACAAAGACAAGTCCTTTTGTCAGTCTGACAAGCGATGCCACTCCATGCTCCTCTCCCTTCCAAACAATAGAAGAAAGGCTAGTACCTCCCGATTTAGATGCCACCTAGCTCTCTGGTGAGGAACACAAGCCCCCTGCATCTGGACCAGCCCAGCCCAATGCAGGACCCCAGAGGACAGCACTACTGGGATTCCATTAAGCCTGTACCCTCAATATCAGGAACTTGTGTGAGTAATAAAGTGCTCTGTGATTTGCAGCTGCATATGTTTCATGTGTTGTAATTCCTCCGGCAGTTATTGAATTATTTTGCATTTGCTTAAAACTGAAATGAAAACTTCTCGTCTTTTCTGTCCAAAGCCTGCCCTTAGTCCTGCTTGCATAGAGTAGCCTCTTCAGTAGCAACTACTTGAATGCCCCAACACCTGCACGGTTGAAGTTTATCAAAAGGGACGCCTTACAGGGGTCTTCAAACTACGGCCCGCGGGCCACATGCGGCCCGCAGAGGAGTCTGATCTGGCCCGCCAGGTTTTTTGGGCAGTGAGCGCAGCCAAGGTGTTACAGTAGGAATTAGTAGTTCATATAGTCCGGCCCTCCAGCTCTCTGAGGGACCGTGATCTGGCCCCCACTTTAAAAAGTTTGAGGATGCCTGCGGCTTAGATAAATACCCCAGATCTTTTCCCCCAGGATCTAATTGGGATACATATCACCACATAATCACAGAAGGAGTTATAGCCAAGTCTGAGTGACATAAACAACAGTGATATTCTAAATGAGACATACAGTACTAACTTAATCATAAAAAATGATTAAATTAATGGCATAATCAATCGTAAGAGGTAATATAGTCAAACCACAGTTCCTAGGTAACATTGCAATTGGTGTAGACACAGAAATCTATCCTGTTTGAAAATATCCAGAATGTGAAATTACATGTTGTACTATATTAGTAAGTATAGTAGTCAAGAAAGTATTCAAACTCAAAATGCATCTCCAAATTATGTCATCTATTTCTATTCACCCAAGGATCCAATGAAGAACAGCTGTTAAATACTGTATCATCCTTGTGACCTCTTCAATGTTAGAACTTAAAGGAAGGTAGTTTTCTTAAGAAGCAGTTGATTTTTATTGTGAATTGTGTGCAAGGTATGTTGGATGATAATAGCAGTAATGATAGTGAAACGGGAATTTCTGGGAGTGAAAAAGACAGGTTTTAGGGAATTTTAGAAATTAAGAGGAACATGGAAGAAGCATAGAGCTGCAGAGCAGCAGAAGATATATTTCCACAGAATAGGGAAGCTGAAAAGCTGCAACAAGTACTTTTCCATAGAATGAGGGAGCTGGGAACAGCAAACGGTCTATATTTCCAGAATAAAGAGAAGAAATCTCTTCATTCAAAAGGAGAAGAAAGCCCAAAGGGAATAGGAAAACAATAAAGAACAAGGTGGGGGATAGGGGAGGGGGATTTTACAGGTCCTATATGAGGTTCAACCTTTGCGCTCAGGAGTTACTATAGTAACCAGTTGGAGTGGTGACCAATCACAGGGGATATCAAGGCACCAAGATCAGCAGCCTTTATGAGCCCTAGGAAAAGAAAATCAGTGGGACTCTTTCCCACTCCCCATGTGGGAGTCTGTGCTTGTCCTTCAATAAGTCTCTACCTTTGCTATACCACTGTGTGTCCATGGATTCATTCTTCAACTCTGGGCAGACAAAGAATCTAGGTTCCAGTCCAAAAATTCCATATCAATAGCAATATACTTGAAACAACATCTTCAATAACTCTGAAAGCTAAGGACTGAAAAACCAAGGCATTTTCTATTCCAAGGTCATGCAGAATTAAAAAAAAAAACAAACAATGTCAATTAGAAGCCAACCTAAGACTTTCAGTCTCCTGTTCTTACTGCTTGAATAGTCTCACTTATCTTTAAAATTCTTCTGCATTCAGGTAAGACAGAGCCCTACGGGATTCATTCACCTTTGTGCAGGTAGCTTAGCTGAGCCATACATTTCTATTGGCCCTATTGATTAGGCATCTGCTTCCTCTGTGAGGATGGTTTGCTCTTGTGGAACCGTGTTTAGCAGCTGTTACAGTTCAGATGAGTGTTGACAGGATGAAAATTAAATTAACACCCAATAACATTTTAACACCTGGTCCAACAACTGCAATATCATTGAATTTCACCTTTTCAAAATTGTTTTGGGAGTTAATTCATCCTTACTTTGACTTTGACCTAAGAAGACACTCCTATAATTTTGCTACAAAAGACTCTCCCTTGACTGTTCATTTATAATTTCCATGAAAATCCCTTCATGTTCAATGACTGCATGGGCAGTCTCTGGAAAATACTCATTTGAAATATTTCATTATAAGGTGTGCCACTTTCTTGATTACAGCTAAAGAGTGAGGACAGACAGAAAATGCTAACCAAAGAGGAAGTATGTTTCAGTGGAGCAAAAAACAGGCAGGTGGGCAACTAATATTTATTCAGGGAGAGTAAAATTTGAAAGAAGGCAGGTTTCAGACACTTGTGACTTTCTAAGTCTTATCTGGCTTGTGAATAATGTTGTGGGTGGGGGACAATGTATGAAATAACCATTAACTGGGTAAACTCTGAAGTCGGACTCCTTTAAAAATGCAACTTTACTACTCCCAGATGTATGAAATTCTTTAAGTAACTTAAATCACTAAGCTTCACTTTTCTTATAAAATTCAATTAATAGTAGTACATGTTTCACATGGTTGTTTGACCATTACACAGTCCAAGAATATGACAGTGTCCCACAGGGTCTGACACATGCTCAGTGCTATGTGTTAGGTACCATTAATGTTTCACAGATTACCTGAATGAAAAGGAGTTTTGACATAATTTAATCCTATCCTCTTATTTTACTGTTAAATAAGCACAGGAGGTGTTTTCAGTAACTTCCTCACGGATATATATTCACAGAATGCTGAGAGAAAAAACCCAGGTTTCCTCATCAGAACTCTCATTCTTTTCATAAGACTGCCAAGTCTTTAAAAGGCTATTTATTTAGAAAAGATTTAATGACCATGCTATATAACCCAACCACTTAAGCTGTTTTTATCTGTATTTCTCTTCCCCCTCTGGGAAAAAGAAATGATGTTATTCAATATTTGTTAGGGCTATTAAGATACATAGGTAATCAAAACCAATCACCTTATCATTTACTATTTGGAATTCCTATTACATGCTAGATGTTTTGCCCAACATAAATATAAAACAGTGCATAATCTACAGGAAGGCAAGGAAAAAACTGTTACCATACAACCAGTAAACAACTGTTAGAAAATGGTGATCCACTTAATAGACTTTCCAAGATCACTTATTTTATTGTTGTTGTCTTTAATTTTATAGCTAATTATCATATATTAGAGGCCCAATGCACAAAATTCGCACAAGGGTAGGCCTTCGTAGCCCCAGCTGCAAATAAAGCCTTTTACTCTAACCCTAGAAAAGCTCCAATCACCTTGATATAATTTGAACTATATAAATAATAAAGATATATATAGTGTGTGACAACACATATTTCCCAGATAAAGCTATAAATATCCTGAGGTACACATGTTTTTCACAAACAATAATAATTAAAAAATGTTTCTAGGGACCTGAATATGCACTTAAATAGGAAAAAGGATTACAAGATTCAATTTTTCATAGATATGATAGTGGTTTTTATCAATCATTTGCAAGACTAATTATTTATCTTCTGAAATTACTCCTACTAAAATTAATATTGTCACATCATGATCAGCATTAATATTTTAGTGTTATATGAAAAGTGTGAAAAAAAATTTTATAAACCTTCAAGTTTAACTAAAATATGGTGAACATTCTTAAGAGATCTGGGCAGCAAGTAACAGTTTACTTTTGAATATCTAATTACTCTTCACTACAAAGAGATGTGATCATCTAGGAAAAAAAAAATATTGTTTTCTAAGAGAAAGAGATAGGCAAGGGAAAGGTGGAATAAAAGTCAGAAGAAGTTCCCATTCATACCAACACCTATAAACGGAGACAATTACAGTGTACTGGTGGGGGGGGGGGGGGGCGGAGGGGAAGAAGCAGTTCATTAGGCTCTGGTTTTATTTAGAAATATTACAGACACAGATAAAGATCAAATTATGTTCATTGTCCAATTGTGTACACTATGATCATTTTGGCAACCAGAGCAAGTAGGGCCTTTCTGACATTTTTCAGAGATAAAAAAATAATAATTTCTTCATTAAAAAAATAAAAAATCCATAGAATCACAAACCTAGAACTATGGCTGAGTATCATTGATAGGAACAGTTCATTTTCCTGATGAAAGACTATGACTGTAGAAAGTGACATGTTTTGCCAGCAGTCATATAGACAGTTTGATTCAAATGCAGGGACACTAACTGGCAGGCCGATATTCATCTTACTATACCTTATTAATTATATAGCTTCCTTTATGATTTGCTGTAAATTCCTTAATGGAAGCAGATACTAACAGGAGTCTGAAAATTCTAGGACCTTTTCCTATATTTGCCAAAGAGAATTAAAATCTTATTCTCTGGGTCATGTCAGATATCGGGTCTAGTAATAATTAATGTCGTTTTTAAACATTCGTTTAAAATCTTGCTTGGCGTTGACTTGTATTGACATAACCTTCAAACACGTGGTATCTACAGAATGTGTGAAGTGCAATTAACAAGTTTTGCTTGAAAAAGTTTGTGTTTGGTTTGGTTTTTGTTGCAAAACTAGGGCTAAGAAGATGGCAGGATGAAGAGCATATTCGGCACTGCATGCTTTACGAGTTCCAATTAGGAAGAAAAGCAAGTGAGGCTGCAAAAAACATCTGTAGTGCTCTTGGTCAAGATGCAGTTAGCGCCAGAAAATGCCAGCGTTGGTTTGAGAAATTTCGCGAGGGAAATTTTTCGTTAGATGACAAGAGAGGTCGAGGCCGTGTGTCCAATTTTGATCAAGAAGCTCTTCAAGCTCTTTTGGTGCAAAATCCTCAAATTACCCAACAAGAGCTTGTGACAACTTTAAATTGTTCACAAAAAACAATTTCCAATCAATTGCGTGCACTTGGCAAAGTCCAAAAGTTTGGAAAATGGGTTCCTCATGAGTTGACCAACAACAACCGTAATCAAAGAGTCACAATTTGCAGTTCGCTCCTCTCTCGTCAAAACGTTTGCCGTTTTTAGAGCAAATTGTTTCTGGAGATGAAAAATGGGTGCTATCTGTTAATTTGAAAAGGCGGCCTCAATGGTTGGACAAAAATGAGGCTCCGCAGCCCACACCAAAACCTGACTTGCATGCGAAAAAAGTGATGTTGTGTGTTTGGTGGAATTTTAAAGGAATTCTTCATTATGAACTTTTACCATCTAACCAAACCATTACAAGTGCAGTGTATAGTGCCCAATTGGAAAGGTTAGCCCAAGCTTTAAGAGAAAAAGAACCCGCGCTGATTAATCAGAAGGGCGTAATTCTTCACCACGATAACGCACTACCGCATACTGCAAGAATCACTGCTGAAAAACTGCGCCAGTTGAAATGGGAAGTTCTCCCTCAACCTGCATATTCTCCTGATATTTCCCCTTCTGATTACCATTTGTTTCGTTCTTTGCAAAACTTTTTCTTGGAAAAAAATTTAATAATGAAGAATGCCTCAAAAATGCATTGACCAAATTTTTGGCATCAAAATCACAAGAATTTTACAACAGAGGGATTAAAATGCTTCCTGAGCGTTGGGCACAAGTAGTAGAAAACAACGGCAACTATATTGTTGATTAAATTTTGTTGTATTGTTTAAATAAATTCGATTTAAAAAAAGTATTAGAAAACGACATTAATTATTACTAGACCTAATATAATACAGGATAAGCCATTCATTCAGTAGCTTGCCAGCCTGCTCTTACAGTGACCTCTACTACTGCTGTGGAAGACTGCTTATACCTATATCCAAATAAAAACAACTTTTTAAGTGAATGCTCAAATGTATGTAGTTGGTATTAACATATCCTACATAATAAAAGAATAATATGCATATTAACCACAACTCTGCTACACCCACAAGCCACACCCACAAGCCAATCAGAGTGAGTACTCAAATAAACCCAACCAAGATGGCTACAGCCACAGAAAGCAGGAGGAAGGCTTGGGTTTCCCAGGCAATGGAGGAAGCCAAGCTTTCCACCTGCCCTAGCTGGCCTAAGCCTCCACTCAATGTTACAGAGTTTCATTTATAGAAGGTAAACAAATCCAAACAGAAATGGTGGCAGCCACAGAGCAAGCAGGAGGCTTGGCTCTGCTCCAGGCTACAAAGTTTCAATTGTAGAAGATAAATAAATTCCATATACCAGGGCCTCCATTTGTGTTGTCAGAGGGTATGGCCGGTCTTCAAACCACCATAGGCCCCTCACCCAGGCCACCCCACACCCCAAGGGAACCCCACCCTGATCCGGGACACCCTTCAGGGCAAACCAGCTGGCTCCCACCTATGCACCAGGTCTCTATCCTAATAAAAATTTAATATGCAGATTGACAATCACTCCAACACAGAAGATGGCTGCCCTCATCTGATCAAAGATCCTGACCCTATGTGGACACAAGATGGCCACCACAAGATGGCCAGCAGGGGAGGGCAATTGGGAGGCACCAGGTCTGCAAGGGAGGGCAGTTGAGAGAGACCAGGCCTGCAAGGGAGGGCAGTTGGAGGCGATCAACCCTCAGGGGAGGGCAGTTAGGGGTGACCAGGCTGGCAGAGGAGGGAAGTTGGAGGCAAACAGGCTGGCAGGGGAGCAGTTAGACATCAATCAGGCTGGCAGTGGAGTGGTTATTGGGTGATCATAACAACTCCACTGGGAAGTTGGGGGCAAACAGGCTGGCAGGCAGAAGCAGTTAGGGGCAATCAGGAAGGCAGGCAGGTGAGCAGTTGGGAGCCAGCAGTCCTGGCTTAACTGGGCAGTCAGACATCCCTTGAGGGTTCCCAGATTGGAAAGGGTGCAGGCTGTGCTGAGGGACACCCCCCAGCAGCCCCCATGTATGAATTTCATGCATCGGGCCTCTAGTATTACCAATAAATTACATGTGTTTAGATTATATAAGAAAATTATTTAAGACACCAGAGGCCTGGTGCATGGATCCATGCCTGGCCTATGCCCTCTTGTCACTTGGGACCTCTCAGGGGATGTTAGACTGCCAGTTTTGGCCCAATCCCCACAGGCTGCCTGTGAGGATTGGGCCCAAACTGGCAGTCCAACATTCCCTAGGGGAATATAGTAGTGTACTAAGCTGCAGGCAGCTGGAGAGGAGCCTGGGCCCAGGCTGGCACCAATCCACTCCTGTTTGCCCCCAATGCACCTGCCCTCAACATCTCTGCTTGTTAAGCTTGCTGAGTGGTGTTCCTGCTGTGGGAGTGCACTGATCATCAGGGGGCAGCTCCTGCGTTGAGTGACTGCCCCTGGATGGCCAGTGAATGTCATAGCAACCGGCTGACTGGTTGTTCAGTCGTTAGGTCATTCGGTTGCTTGGGCACTCATTTATTCTTTTTTTTAAGACAATTTTTATTAATTTCAGAGAGGGAGGGAAAAGGAGAGAGCAATAGAAACATCAGTGATGATAGAAAACCATTAGTTGGCTGCCTCCTGTACGTCCCCTACTGGGCATCAAGCCTGCAACCTAGGCATGATGTGCCCTTGACCAGAATCAAACCTGAGATCCTTCAGTCTGCAGATCGATGCTCTGTCCACTGAGCCAAACCAACTAGGACCACTCATTTATCCTTAATCAGTTTTTCCTCCTCTCATTATCAGCAGAGATAGAAATTCCATGTTCACCATTTTTAAAACAATTTCTAATGTTAATATTTAAAGTCGCGGTATTTGGTCAGTTCATTTGATTTCAAGATGGAATCAGCCTTTCAAGGTACTTGTTGGAAAAACAACTGCAAGGAAGGGAAAAGGTAGGCAAAAGAAGCCTTCAATCTGCATGCAACACAGTTCTAATACATCTGAGAAAGGAGAGGAGAAGAACAAAGATTAGGCAAGTAGAGTCTCAGACTGCAATATATCCAACTCTAGGAAAATCTCAGCCAGAAAAACAAGAATTCCCAAGCCAGACTTGCCCAGTAGAGTAGTCCAGTGCCCATCAGAATGGGCCAACACTAGTATCCCTGCCATGGATTCTCAGTCACGGGCTGAGAATATCCTAGAGAACCCGTACCTCACTGTAGACATGTGGACCCAGAATGGTGGCAATGAAAAGTGTCTGTAACTGTGCTCTCCACAGCAGAGGTCTGAGGTGCCTTTCTATGTCTTAGTTGGTTTTGGACTCTTCCTGCAACTTTAAATGAAGGTCTGAATTATCTCGCAGAATGTGAAGACACTTTATAAATGTCCAGCAAGAATGTGTATATCAATTTACATTCTAATTGGAAATATGGATTCTATCAGCATTACAGTGACAGAAAATTAAATTGACACTATGCATGTGGCTTGCTGACAAATACTCTACTAGGATAACTATATCTCTTTATTCATGTAAGAGTTTAAAAAATAAACAACACTTGAGGACCCTATTTTCCCAATCATAAGTGTATCTTTCTTTCTCTCTTGATTGGTGATTTAATAAGTATTACCTTGAGTAAGTATTTTAGCGTTTCAGTAAGGGTAGCATGCTTCTTAAGAACATGTACACTCAAGAATTTCTTTTTATTGCTTTTACAAATATATATCAACTTGACTGAGAGGAGATAAACAAATGATAGCTTAGGTAATGATAATGCCCCATAAAGTTAGAATCATGTATCTCCCCTCACATAATTCTTAAAGGCCCCAAGATATAATTACAGCATTAGCTGAGTATGCGGTTTGAGGGTGAGAGGTTCCAAGACCACAGAAGAACATTAGAGATATGAACTTGACTATCATACATAGAAACTATGATGATAACTTGAACTTGCTTTCCACTACCTCATTCTACTCTCCTCTTGGAGAGATTAGAAGGCTAAAATCATTTGACTTAGACTCCTTTGGAAACTAGGTTTGCAGAAGTGAATTAGTTGCATTCACATTGCATTTGGGAGGTAGTAGAGGTAGCAAGCAAGCTCTGACAGGATTTTTAACTTCAAACAGGATGAATGTTCTGCTTCCTAATCACCTGAGTACATAGGGGTTGTGGTAGTAGCTGCGGCTACAGCAAGGTTTTGTTCTCTCTTTATGTGGTATTGTAATCATATAACAAAAAGTCCAATGGCAACCTCTTCACAATGTTTTTGAAAATACCTAATTCCCTTATATGAACACTTAATTCTCTGTAAATACCCAATTCCCACCCAGCCAGCATGACTCAGTGGTTGAGCATCATCTTATGAATCAGAAGGTTACAATTCGATTCCAGTCAGGGCACATTTCCGATTGCAGGCTCGATCCCCAGTATAGGACATACAGGAGACAGCCAATTGATGATTCTCTCTCATCACTGATGTTTCTTTCTCTCTCTCCCTCTCCCTTCCTCTCTGAAATCATTTCCTTATAAACACCTCCGTGTAGTAAGTGTCTGTTTGGTTTTATTTTACTGGACAAAAATCTTAAGTGACACAATGATTATAATAGTGAACTATGTGTTTGATGGGGAAGAAAACCATAAGGTGAAAGGCTATTAGAATGACTGTACTTGCATAAAGTTATTATGGGAGAGTCAAGATTTTGCTAAGAATCTTCCAAAGAAAGACAACTTTGGTAGTAAGTTCCTAGTAGGAAATACTCTTATGTTTAAAAATTATTGGTAGATTTTGATGGGGGATTTGGAGAGGAAAGGTTCTAAGGACCAGTTCATAGTACTTAATGATAACATAGCACTTTGAAATTTACAAAGTGGAATCATCTGAGAAATTTTCAGCTAATGCTCTAGACAAATTGAGCAAAGCATGAGAAATATTATTATCTAATTTTTTAGATAAAGAAACTGAGTCTCAAAGGGATTTTCACAACTGGCAAGTAGTAGAATTTGGATAAAACTCTCTGTTTTTTTTTTTAACTTTATTCTCAGTATATTTTGTCCAGTATAGTGCAGACTCTATATATAATATTCCTTCCCACAAAACATTAAAGTTTTTAAATATGATTTGAACTCATCTATTAAATATTTGTATCTTGTATAGAAATTAGAATATGTAAAAATATTTAAATCTACTCAATTAAATAAAAAAATATACTTACTACTGATATTTTAATACAAAGACTAAAGCTTGCCACAGTATGCCTAACAGCAACCTCACTTTTTGTATATAATAGCATCTTGAGAGTGAATATGTGCTTTAATTTTTGTCTTCTAAAGACACTACACTTACTTTCATTACCCATTTGTTCCTATTCTTGGTGATTGTACCTCTCTGTTCTACGCTCATTTAATAAAGATTTGGAGTTACTGAAATTTTACATCACTAGGTATCATGCAATATTACCATGTGGAATTTAAGAACCATACAGTAATGTGCACAGCACAAATGTAATGCGTTTTATGAGATATATTAGCATAATTGAGGTGTACTTCAAGGTGAGAAACAGAATAGAAGCAAAAGACATAGAGGTGTGCAATCCTGTTACAGCAGGCTATCTAGCATGAAAAAACCCAGACTCAATGCTTTTGATTCTACAATTGGAAGTGACCTGTAATTCACATTTATTCAATCCAAAAATTATTGCAATTTAATAAAATGTAACTAGTGTTAAATCTATATATTATACTTTTATTAAGGGAAAATTTCTGTGGTAAGGGATTACTACATTTTATATTTAGTATCACTTATACTTATAAAACAATTTTACTACCATGTAATGAGCATCAAATATGTGCCAGGAACTATACCAGGGGCTTTACATAAATTATCACATTTATGCTTCATAGTCACTTTATACATTTGTAGATAGAGGAACATCTTAGAAAGTTTGAGAAATCTTCTTAAATGCACATGATTAAAAAGTGGTAGCACAATATCTGAAATTGAATAACTCTGTGCATAAATGTCAGAAATTGTCATATATTACATTAAAATAGGTTTTAATCCAAAACCCTCAGCAAATACTTTTTGAACTCTCTTATGTTAAAGTCACCTAACAGCCATGCTTTGAAGGTTGAAATTACTGAATTAGACAGAAATCCTGCTATATAGCTGCTGAAATTGGTTCTCAGGTAAGACCCATCCTAACAAAGATACATTGAGAAAAGTGATGTGAGCCCTAAGAAATAAGCAAATATAATCCTGTAGAAGTCCACAGAAGAAATTAGTATATTTTGCTAATGACTTTGTAGAAGTGATAGCATATGAGCCAGGTCTAAATGGACAGGTGAAATTTAAAGTCAGATAATAAACAGTAAATGTTGTGAGGATATGAAAAAATTGGAAGTCTCCTGAACTACTGATAGACAGGTAAAACAACTGCTTTATAAAACAGTCAAGTAGTTCCTCAATGGATTAAACATAGAGTTACTGTAAGACTCAGAAATTCTACTCCTAGTATATACCCGAGAGAAGTGGAAACTTATGTCCATAAAAAATTTATGCAGCCCTAACTGGTATGGCACAGTGGCTAGATTGTTAGCCTGTGGACTGAAGGGTCCCATGTTTGATTCTGGTCATGGGCATGTACCTTGGTGGTAGGCAAATCTGCAGTAGGGAGTGCGCAGGAGGCAGCTGATCGATGTTTCTCTCTCATTGATGTTTCTAACTTTATTTCTCTCCCTTCCTCTCAGTAAAAATAAATAAATAAATAAATAAACAAACAAACAAACAAATAAATAAATAAAATATATTTTTAAAAAAACTTATGCAAAAGTGTTTACAGATTCACTAGAGGCCTAGTGCATAAAATTTGTGCATGGGTGGGGTGTCTGTACCTCAGCCCAGCCTGCACTCTCTCCAATCTGGGACCCCTCAAGTGATGCCTGACTGCCCGTTTAGGCCTGATTTCACTGGGCAGTCAGACATCCCTCACACAATCCAGGACTGCTGGCTTCAAACTGCTCACCTGCCTGATTGCCTCTAACCGATTCTGCCTGCCAGCCTGACCACCTCATAAATACACCTCTCGAAGCCTAACTGCTCCACTGCCAACCAGATTGCCCCTAACTGTCCTCCCCTGCTGGCCTGGTCACTACTAACTGCCCTACCCTGATGGCCTGGTTGCCCACAACTGCCCTACCCTGCTGGCCATCTTGTGGTGGCCATCTTGTTCCACATGAGGGCGGCTATATTGTGTGCTGGAGTGATGGTCAATTTGAATATTACCTATTTATTATATAGGATTAGTCATAATAGCCAAAATATTAAAATAATCCAAATGTTTTCAACAAAATAAAACAAAATATGGCATATCCATATGATAGAGTATTACTCTGCTGTAAAAGTAAATGAAATACTGATACATGCAACAATACAGATGAATCTGGAAAATATTATGCTTATGTGAAAGAAGCCAGTCAAAGCCTACATATTACACAATTCCATTTGCATAAAAGTCCATAATAGAAAAATCTATAGTGGCAGTGGTTGCTGACAACATCTATTATTTCTTTTTTCTTTCTTTTTTCACCAGGTATTTGTTTGTTTGTTTGTTTGTTTTTTAACCATCATCCAAGGATATATGCATTGATTTGAGAGAAGGTTGGGTTAGGGAAGAAACATCAACCAGTTACCTCCCGCATATGCCCCTAATGGAGATTAAACCCACAAGCTGGATATGTGCCCTGACCAGAAATTGAACTTGCCACCTCAGATTGCCCACACCAGTCAGGGCCATAACATCTATTATTTCTATCACTCATTTACTATAACAACAATAAAAATTTCAAGATTTTGATGTAGTCCCATATGTTTATTTTCTTTTTAATTTCCCTTGCCCTAAAAGTTGTATCAGTGAAGATATTGCTTTGGCATATATCTGAGATAAAAAGCTTCTGCAAAGCAAAAGAAATCATCATCAAAATAACAAAAAAGCCCATTGCATGGGAGAACAAATTTGTCAGTGTTATCTCTGATAAAGGTTTAATCTCCAACATTTACAGTGAATACATACAACTTAACAAAAGAAAGATAAAAAAACCCAAAACAATAAAAAAATGGGCAACAGATCTAAATAGATGCTTTAAGAAAAAGGGCATAAAAGAGGCCAAGAGACATATGAAAACATGCTCAAAGTCAATAATTATCAGAGAGATGCAAATCAAAACAACAATGATACCATCTCACATTTGTCAGAATTGCTATCATCAACAAATCAACAAATGGCAAGTGCTGGTGATGATGCAGAGAAAAAGGAACCCTCGTGCACTGCCAGTGGGAATACAGACTGGTGTAGCCACTGTGGAGAACAGTATGGCGTTTTCTCAGAAAACTAAAAATGGAACTTCCATTTGATCTAATGATCCCACTTTTAGGAATATATCCCAAGAAACTAGAAACACCAATCAGAAAGGATATATACACCCTTGTGTTCAGTTCATAGCAGCACAGTTTACAATAGCTAAGATTTGGAAACAGCCTAAGTGCCCACCAACAGATGAGTGGATTAAAATTCAGTGGTACATCAACACAATGGAACACTATGCTGCTGTGTTCCTATAAAAGGAACTCCTATAATTTACAACAACATGGATGGAACTGGAGAGCATTATGCTAAGTGAAATAAGTTAGTCAGAGAAAGATAAATATCATATGATCTCACTCATTTGTGGAATATAATGAACAACATAAACTGATGAACAAAAACAGATCCAGAGATAGAGTCATCAATCAGACTGTCAAACCTCAGAGGGAAGGCAGGGTAGAGTCGAGAGAAGTGGAAGAGATCAACAAGGGACTTGTATGCATGCATATAAACATAATAATGGACCCAGACACTAGATGTTGGCCAGCCAAGGAGATATTACGGGAGGCCTCCAGGGCATGTCTGACCTGTCTCACTCAGTCCCAATCGGCTGGATCCTAGCAACAAGCTAAACTTCCGTTCAGGGCATCTGCCCCCTGGTGGTCAGTGCATGTCATAGCAACTGGTTCACCAGTTGACTGACTGTCTCCTGGTGGTCAGTGTGCATCATAGCAACTGGTTGACTGGCCAACTGTCTGCCCCCTAGTGGTCAGTGCACATTCAAGCGAGTGGTTGAGTGGCCTTAGCATATTTTAACATACTATGCTTTTATTGGTTGAAAGGCCGATTGGATGACCAGACACTTAGCATATTATACAGGATATATCAATTATACTTCTATAAGCTGAATTTCTTAAAGACACATTGAGTTGAAAAAAGTCATAAACAATATTTCAAAATTAATTTTATACTAATAGAGGAATATGCAAATTTCCAGGATTCCATCACAGTAACAACTGAACAGCAGGCTGCATGTGGTGACCAGGCCAGCAAGGGGGAGGGCGGCAGAAGGGGGCAACTAGGCCAGTAGGCAGAGGCATTTAGGGGCCATAAGGCCAGCAGGCAGAGGCAGGTAGGGGTGATCAGGCAGGCAGGCAGATGAGCAGTTAGGAGCCAGTGGTCCTGGATTGTGAGAGGGATCTGGCCTAAACTGGCAGTCAAACATCCCCTGAGGGGTCCCAAATTAAAGAGGATGCAGACTGAGCTGAGGAGAACCCCCCATGCAACCTGCTGTTTAGTTGTTACTGTGATGGATCCCTTCACGCATGGATTCCATGCACCAGGCCTCTAGTTAAATATAATTTGGTACACCAGTAAATAGATATACCAATCTTTTATGACACAGTGGATTAATATTCATTTTGGTTGATAAGCTTGGTCACATTTTCACCAATACTTAACTCTTGTACATTTTGACTATTCAAATGGATTCTGCAATGGTATTCTGTAAACTGACTGAAGAGAAGAACAATTGATTGAAACTCAGAGAAACAGACTTCCTTGAAGCAACAGAATATACAGTAGCCCCAAAGTCTTAAATATCCCAGATATTTTAGCAAAGGTTCAAATAGAGTTGGGAACGTTCTAGACACTTGTTTTACAATATTGCATCTGCATTCAATATTCACTCTTTTGGTGAGCCATCCAACCTCATTGCTGTAAATACCATTTATTTGCCAAGGACCCATAAATTGACTCATCCTACTTAGTCTTCTCTTCAATATCTCAATTCTATGTAACCAACTGCCAACCAGATATTTCCACAAGATTTTTAATAGATTTTCAAATATGATATGTCCAAAATTAAACTGATCTTCCACCTCAAATTACTCTTTCCTATCTCAAGGGATAAGAACACCATCCTTGCATTTGCCCAAGCCAAGAACTTGAAATTATCTTTTACACATTCCTCCTCTCACAAACTCTGTCTAATCCTTCAGGAAATCCTCTTGTCTCTGTCTTCAGATTGTATCCAAAACTGAATTACTTTCCTAAAATCCCATTGCAATCACATGGTCTTATTTATCATTATTTAGTTCTTTGTGTGGATTTTTGTAACATCCCTCTAACTAACCACTAAGTTTTTATTCTTATCATTGATGATACAGTAGGTAGTAGTTTGCAAAGACCAATGTGAATTATGATTTCCATTACCTCTCTAACCTCATCATTTATTCCTTTCTCCCTTGTTTATTCTACTCAAGCAGCACTGGTATCTTTGCTATTACTCATATATACTAGCCTAATTCAACCATGAGGCATTTTCAGTGACTGGTTTATATGTCTGGAAATTTTTTTAAAGATCTTCTCATTACTAAAGTATTCACTTCTATCAAGTTTTTATGTAAATACCTTCTTTGCTATGAGGCCTGTTTAAATCACTACATTTAAAATTTCAACCCTTCTACCTTATACTCTTGATCACATTTACCTGTTTTGTTTTTTTATTCATATTAGTTATCACCTTCTAATATACTATTTAATTTATTTACGTGTATTTTCATCTATTTCTATTAGAACATAAGATCTACAACAGAAGGTATTTTAGTATGTTTTGATCACAATATATCTCAAGTGTCTAGATTATCTTGAATAAAGGACTTTCCTCTTTTAATCTATTTTATATAGTATATTTTAGTGGGCAGTTATTGATATATATCTTATTCCATGAAGAAAAGATCAGTGTCTGATTCATTTCTGTTAACCACATATTCATCCACAATATTCTGTATCTTTCTTTGCACATAATAAGTAACTGTTTGATACAAAATTAAGGAAGTTTAACAATTTTAAAAGGGATAAATTAATTTTAGTGTATGAGTGTTTCACTAAAATGAGAGTTAATGGATATCCTTTACACATTTAAAAAAGAACTAAAACTGGAGACAGAAAATCCATTGAGAGAGGCAGAATCTGTCTACTCTTGGTGGAGCTAGATATTTGTTCATCTCTTGTTCTCTCCTTATTTGCCGCATTTCTCTCCCTCCACCTTTCTAGCCCCCAATTCCATCCCTACTTTTCTTTGCTTCTTCAGATTCATAACAAAATATGACTGCCTATGAATAATGCTGCAATGAACATATGGAAACAACCAAAGTGTCCCACAATAGAAGACTGGATAAAGCTGTGTTACATACAGAGAATGGAATATTACTCAGCTATAGGAAAGGATGAAATAGTGCCATGAGTGGATCTTGAAGACATTATGCTAAGTGAAATAAGTTAGTCAGATAAAGTTAAGAACTATATAATTTCACTAATATGTGGGATATAAAACTGAAATCTGTGAACATAAACAAAAGTGTGGTGACTGCCAAAGGGAAGGGGGTTGGGGGAGAAGGGGATCCTAATATAACATGACAGGAGATTTGACTTTGGGTGATGGGCACAAAGTACAACATACAGATCTTATAACATAGAAACCCACATTGAAAGCCCATATATTCATGTTGATCAATGTCACCCCAAATAAATTTAATTAATAAAATGTAAAAACTAGTAAAAAAAAAAAAAAAAGAAGAAAGGAAGAAGGAAGGAAGGAAGGAAGGAGGAAGGAAGGAAGAAGAAGAAGAAAGAAAAGAAAGAAAGAAAGAAGAAAGAAAGAAAGAAAGAAAGAAAGAAAGAAAGAGCGAGCGATATATATATAACTATCCCCCACAGTTCCTTGGCTTAACATGTGACCCATTTCAGTTTCAAGGGCTTTGGCTTAGCTAACAGGAACCATATGAATTTACTATGACAAGTTTTATTCCAACCTTTTCTGACCATTTAAGCAGCTTATGCAATAGGTCCAAATCTCCTATTTCAGGAAACCTGCTCAGTTCAGCAGATACTGCCAATGGAGCAACCAAACTCACTTAAGCAAGTAATAAAAGGAATCGTGACTAGGTTGAAAAATTCATTCTGACTAATTAAATCAGTTTCTTTGTCCAATTTATCATTCATTCTCTTTAAATAGCTGTGTCAATTTACTTTGTCTTACTATAAGATCTATGACTTTGCATGTTTATAGTAGAAAGAAATGGAAAGACAAGGCTAAAAGAAAGTTTCAAGCCCAACAGGCAAAAAGTATAGCTGCCCAATTTTCACGTAAGTCAGTGTTAAACCTTTAGGCTAAATATATCTAGTTATAGTTGTTGTTTTTTTAAACCACTATGGACTGAATCCTCAAACTTTTATTTCTTTATGAAGATTCGTTTACTTGTCATTTCCTCTATATCTTTTTTAAAGTGTACTAGCTCCCAGCTTTCTACATAAGCCCTGGGGGATAAACAACAACATTATTTAGCAAAAATTACAACAAAGTTTTAAATACATTTAGATATTGTCTACTTTTCTTTTACTTATTCTAAAATTTTTAAATGGTGTTTTACAACTAGATACAGCAATAGAGAATGCTTATGATTAATGTCATTGCTCATCTGAAGTTTGAACTATCTCAGCACCTTAATTTCCACTCCAACACACTCTGATGCAGTTTTAAAACACAATCATACATTTTTGACACTCCTACCATTGATAAGTGGAATCCATGTCCTCTCCCCTTGAACTGGGCCAAAGTTGTGCTTGCTTTGACTAATATAGTATATTATGTGACTTCCAAAGGTCAGTCATTAAAAATCTATGGAATTTCCACCTACACTAGAACGCTTGCTCTTGGAGCCCTGAGCTTGTGTTAACAAGTCCAGGCTGAGTGTCATGTAGATTTCCCCAATCAACATTGTAGCTGAGCCCATTCTTTCATCTCATTCAAGGTGTCAGATATGTGAGCAAAGAAGCTAGAAAGGGAATCCTCAATCCCAAACTGTTTCAGCCTTCAGCAAATCATCCCCTGTCACCGAATCATTTCATGAGCATAATAAAATGGTCTTAGCTTTATACTCCTAAGTTTTGTGGTAGTTTTTCATGTAGGAATAAATAACTAGAACACATTTCAAGGCAGTGGCTGTTTCTTTAAACTTCTGAACAACCTCTGCAACTAACCAAACATTTATACCCACTTATTATTTGTAAAGGGTCTGATCAACTTCACAGTAAGGTATTAATAGGTGATAATGCATTATAAGCCTAGGACCGCCTCCAGCTTTTCATTACAAAATGAAGATCATGTGCTTTCTAATCTTCTGGTTCCCTTTCATTTTTGACCTGTCTCGTACTGACAAGCAGTGTCTGTTCTTAAGTTAGAACCCTGAAACATCAATGGTGGTACATTTGGGGAGATAGATTTCCAAATATTTAGCATAGAATGTCTCACATCTATAATTAAGTTGTCATTTTTATCAGTTTTCTCCATGATTAACTCTAGTTTAGAGACTATGTCAATTCCACATTTCAAAAGTGAGAGAGAGATTTTTACATCTCTTCTTTAATTGCTCTTTAAAAAGTTATGTGATTTCTTTGGATAAAATATTGAGATAGTTTTCATTTTCATAATAATGCATAGGAACACAATACTCTCAGAGCAATACTAACATCAGTAGTGGGTTGAATATTAGACAGAGAAATATTTCTGGTATTTTCTCTGAAAGGAAAAAAAAAAAAAGCCTGATAACTTTCCTAAGAATCATATTTGCTCAAATAGTATTTTTCCCCAATGCATTTTTGTTCATCTCTCAAAATTTCAATATATTGTTGAATTTTTTTCTTGCATAAATAATTCTTATTCTTGGTTATATTTTTCACCTAATGAAGTATTAGATAGCTGAAGAATTTTGTTCTAGGGTTTTTCCTATCCTTTTCCTAGTGGTTGACCACCAGTCTTTGTAGAAAAACTAATGAATTCAAGTTATTAGGGTACAAAATGGAAAGATTGTAGCAGATAAAAAGTTATAGTAGTCATTAAAGTTTTCCCCCCCATTTACCAAAGTTTTCAAATTTACTGGAAGCCATTAAAGTCTAAATTTGTGGTTTTCTTGAAATCTTCAGTAGCCCTCACATCAAAGATTGGAAGTGGAGAATGACATGAGAATAATTATAAAATAATATTTTACTGAGAACATACTGAAACTTATTATTATCTAACTCTGGTGCTTTAACTAAAATGTAAAACACTTTCACTGAAGCACTGAGGTTCACATTAAGTAGTCTAGCTTAGCCAAAGCATGACTGTTGACCTTCTGTGCTTGAGGGATGTATTATTCCATGCCGATATAGGGTTTTCTACTCCTCTTGATGGACATAATGGGAGTTACATGTGCACATCAGGAAGAGACTAGACCTTAATTTGAAATGTTAACTAGCACAGGCACATGAAAAGCCTTCATTAAAATATTAAAAGTGTGCTAAACCCATCAGAGCTAAGAGATATGTTCTTATGGAAGAAAATTCCAACATCAAGCTCCCTCCTCTCAATTTCTGACATTTGTTAATAAGAAAGAACATTAACTTAGAAATTCACTTTATCCAGTGGCTGCTAAAGTGCTACCAGACTACCAGAGAATTACCTCAGACTTTTCCTGTTGAAGAACACAATAGAAAGGTAAAATAAACAGCCATTGTATCCCTGAAACTACCAAAACCAACAGACATATGTCTCATTTTCTCATGTTGAGCTAAAGGGGAAAAACATGTTCTTACATTAACTATTTTTACCAAGTCACAGACAGGCTCATCAGGGTTTCGGTATATAGCTATGCCAATGGATAGTAGAATGTTCATATTTTCAATCAACACCTTCTTATACTAGAAGAACTAAAGGGTCACTCTGCTGGATATAGGTTACTTAATAACCTACTTGAGAGAAGATAAAGGGCAGTATATAAACAAGCAATAACCAGTAGCTACATAATGTCTAAATACCTTGAACAGATGTCTTTGAGGCTCCAATTTTGACTTATAAAATCTAAAACAATAAATTCTTGAGAGAACAATCCTTGTATATAAGTATCAATATAAATTTAGTAATTCTTATATTTAAAAAATACATTTCATAACATTAAAAAATCTAACTTTAAAATAAATTGCTTTAAATACATGGGGATTTTACCTCTTACAATTAAGTGCCATAAAAACATTACTATCATTTGCTAAGTAATGGTGTCAAAAAACAAAACCGTTTTAATATTTATGCCTCTTTCATTTCATGCGTGCACATAATGAGTATGTTTATTTTATGTATGCATGCATGTTAACATCTACCATTAAATGTTTTTTCTTCTGAAAAACAAACAGACAAAAAACAAACCTGTTGCAGTGACAAATGGACTAGGAAGGTGTTGTGAATGTACAAAACTGAAGAAAAAAAAAGAGTACATCAAATTGGTAAAAAAAAAAAAAAGTAATATATGATAGCTAGTGTATTCATTTGTTAGGGCTGCTTAAACAATAGGATGACTATTTGTGGATGACTTAAACAATAGAAATTATATGTTTCTCTCTCATCGACATTTCTGGATCTCTATCTCTCTCCCTTCCTCTCTGTAAAAAAATCAATAAAATATATTAAAAAAAGAAGTGTGTGTATATATATTTATAAATATATATTTAGAGAGAGTATACATACACACACACACACACACACACACACACTTCTTTTTCTTATAAGGATGCTAATAAGAATAGATTAGAAATACCCTAAGACTTCATGTTAACTTAATCCCCTCTTTAAAGATTATATTTGTAAGTACAGTCACATTCTGAGGTACTGAATGTTAGGGCTTTAACATGTGAATTTGGGGGAACACAATTCAACCAATAAAAATTAGTTTCTCATCTTTAAGAACCCAGAGACTCACAATGTTAAAATATGGATTATGAATAAAACTAAGATTCTTTTTTTTTTAAGAATAGAGAAAGACTTTAAGATTTTGGTTATCCAGGAAAATATAGTAAATCTGGAAAGGTACAAAGAAATTGTGTAATCAATAAAAGTAATACCTTATATTGATTGTATAATTATCAAATTTATGGCATGGACTTATACTAGAAGAACTAAAGGGTCACTCTGCTGGATATAGGTTACTTAATAATCTACTTGAGAGAAGATAAAGGGCAATATATAAACAAGCAATAACCAGTAGCTACATAAGGAAACTATCCCATAAGTATGAGGAGCTTGAGGAGAAACAGAAAGTTAAATGCCAATTATTAGTCTCAGGCTTACCAACCCCTAGAAACCATTATAGCTTTCCTGATGTACCCTAGTTCCCAATCCCTAAAATAACCATATGTTCCAGTTTTCCCTAGACTGTCCCAGTTTATGCCTGCTATTTCTCAGGATCATATCTAGTTAGCATTCCCTCTAACTCTCAAAATTATCCTAATTTGGATGATATTATCATCCACATATAACTATAGCCCCTTCTCCCTTTACATGTCTATGTGCCCACATCAATGTTTGAGATTCAAAACACCTTTCCCCCATCCTCAACAGTTGCTGCTTCCTACATACATTTACAACCTATTTTCATTTTGACCAGTGAGAAGTTGGGAGATCTCAAGTTCTATTTTATCCATCCTTGATAATATAACCTTGGTTCTAAGAAAAGAAGAGTATCTATAATGTTTTTCAAATTCTCCTATTTAAATAAGGAAATGGATCTGGGACAGAGATACCATCAGAAATGTGGACCTTATTTTGTCCGTTATTAATTATTTCAACTATTTCAGCCTTGCTTTCCACATTTTTATTGAGGGAGTAAATAGAGTGTAAAATCCATCCTGTCTATTTCAGTGTTCAAAGGTATCCAATGAAATACTAACTAAACACTTTGAGATCCTTTAATTATCACAAAAAATATAGTTATTATTATTCTAATTTTCACAGAGAGATAGATGGCATAATACTTCAAATAAATAAGTTTATAAAATGGCTTGCTAGTGAAATTAGTGATGCTTTCTCTAGGAATCAAATCTTCTCACTTCTAGAAAACTACCTTTTACATTATTTTACTTGACACCATCAAGATTTACACGAGGAATCTAGAAAAAGGTGAAAGGAGAAAAGCTGAACTGGCTAAATATATAGCAAAGTTAAGAATGTATGATTGTGGAACCTAGAAGTTGAAAGTGGAGGGAAAGGTGAAGTGAGACAAAAATATAATAATACCTGTAAACTTCCCAATAAGGTTTTCAATGAACAGTTAGACATTTTAGTTATGTTGGGGGTACTTAAGGCTTTTGATACTTTGGTCATGGTGAACAGAAATTTGGAGAATGAGTGAAGGAGAAGAAGGAAGAATGAGAAATGAGAAGAGAAAGTATAAAACAGAAATGAGGAGGTATTTCGCTTTTGCTTTGCCTGATTTCTGACTTTTTGTTAAAAGAAGACAATATATAGATGTATGAGATGCCACCTTGACTTACAATATCCACTGTTTTTAATGTGTGTTCTTATTTTTTAGAAACAATACATAAAAATTTGTGGTTTCTTCTTCAGGAAAGACTATTGAATATTCCTGATCCTCAATCGGGGTAAAAATAAAAAAGTAAATAATAAGTGCATGATCAATATGGAAAAAAGAACATCTAAGTATAACACTCTCAACTTGGCATTTCCTACCATAATGTCATTTTTTTATCTGTCCTGAAATTCCCACCATTTGCATACCCATAATTTAGGCTATAAATTGAATACGAATTTGGGTATACGATCTAGTTGTGGGTACAACATAAGTGCTTTGGTTTTCAGAAAGCATTATCCATGCTCAAAGAAAAAAAAGTCAATATAGTTGATATCAACCCTGCAATCACTGCAAATTATTTGAAAGAGTTTTTTGAAAAACAACAAACTTTTTAAATCATGATCACCCTTGCATTTGTATGTGGCACTGTGACTCTAATGGCTCTTTTGACAAAAAAAAAAAAAAGTTTTGATGTTTGTTTGTTTAAACAAAACTCTCTCATGGTTTATATTGGCTCTGATTTCTATTTGATGTGTCCAAAAACATTAAAATGTGTCAGTGGTTCTTCTCTCGATGACTCTTGGCTATGACTATGTCTAATTCAGGGAAGTAGAGAATTAAGGTTGTTGTCAAGATACCATAAACCCCACAAATCTAATAAAGCAATTTCAGCTTTTCCCTATTCATATCAGGTACCTGTTGCCACAAAATTCTGTGAAACAAATAAGCAGAAAGCTTCAGTGGCTTATAGCAGTAAACAATTATTTAGTACACAGGTTTGCAAGTGTGATGGGTTAGCCTGGGCTCAACCAGATAATTCTTGTTGTATCTCAGATTTGCTCACCTGCACATCTAAGGCTCTGCTAGCTGCCAGCTCAAGGCTTATATATCTGGATTGGCTGGAGGAGCTTAGTTGTGCTTCATGCATCTCTCACCTTTATCCAGCAGGCTAAACTAGTTGTTATTATGGCAAAGGCAGAGGAGTGAAAGCACTAACTTAATATACAAAATGAATTTTCAAACCTCTTTGTTCTTTATACCTGCTAACATCGCAATGGCTAACCTATATGCCTGAACCTAGAATGAAAGGGCAGAGCAATAAACCTATAAATAAGAATAACTTTAAAGTCACGTGGCAAAGGGATGATAAGTAGAGAAGGATGAAGAATTAGGGCTCTTTGTGCAATCTTGCCTTCATGTTTGAATGTCTCCCTAGCACAGAGTGAGGCATAGCTTGTTAATTTCTAATTATGTAGTTATCCCATGAAAGTAAGCTAACTTCTATTCACTAACTAACTTCTAATATATCCTCCTGTGTAGACATACTAAAAACCATTGTTAGATAAACAATTTCACATGCCTTAGGAAGGCCTCTCTACTGGGTCTAATAGGAATATCCATATATTGACAATTCCAAACTGGGGGACTCCAGCGTTGCTGAGGGAACTGGGCACCACCATCTCTGTGACAATGTGACAGTCAATTTGCATATCCCCTCTTCATCATATAGGATATTCTAGAGAATATGCCACATACTCCTTTTCTATAAAAGTTTTCTTTATAGCTCTATCTAGATGTATAAAAGGACTTTGGTAAGCCAATCTTACAGAGTACTATTATAAAAGAAGGTGAGGAATTTAAAATAAACTTTAATGGACACAATACCAAATTAACTATTTATTGACTTTAATAAACTGTGTGCATTCATTTAAATGGTACACCTTCAGATACTTATCTGGGCTTATTTAACAGTAGCCAGAATTCTAAATGAAGCAGATGAAAGGTAATATTGTGCCTTCAGAAATGCACATCTTTAAATGTTCTTTTCCCCCCTACCTTTCCTGCTGCAATGTAGATCATGTTAAGATCAGAATCTACCATCTGAGAATCCTATCTAATAAAAAAGTAATATGCAAATTAACCATCACTCTGCTATACCCACAAGCCAATCAAGAGTGATTGGCTTGTGGGTATAGCAAGCCAACTAAGATGACTACAGCCACAAAGAGCAGGAGGGAGGCTTGGGTTTCCCTGGCAATGGAGGAAGCCAAGCTTTTTCCTGCCCTTGCCGGCCTAGGCCTCCACTCAAGGATACAAAGTTTTAATGATAGAAGATACATAAATCTAAGCATAAATGGCTGCAGCCGTAGAGCTGGAAAGAGCAGGAGGCTAGGGATTCCACTGAAGATAAAAGAAGCCAAGCTTTCCACACACCCTGGCTGGCCTAGACCTCTGCTTAAAACTACAAAGTTTCAATTATAGAAGATGCATAAATCCCAATAGAAATGGCTGTCACCATGGAACAAGCAGAAGGTTTGGCTCCTCTCCAGGCTACAAAGTTTCAATTGTAGAAGATAAATAAATCCCAGATACCAAGGCCTCTGCTTGGATCATTAGGGGACATAGCCGGACTGCAAACCGTTACAGGCCCCTCACCCAGGCCACCCCATACCCCAAGGGAACCCCCACTCTGATCTGGGACACCCTTCAGGGCAAGCCAGATGGCCCCCACCCATGCACAAGGCCTCTATCCTATTTAATAAAATAGTAATATGCAGATTGACCATCAATCCAACACATAAAAAGGCTGCCCCCATGTGGTCAAAGATCCTGCCCCCATGTGGACACAAGATGGCCATCACAAGATGGCCATTAGAGGAGGGCAGTTGGGAGGTACCAGGCCTGCAAGGGAGGGCAGTTGGGGGTGATCAAGTCTACAGGGGAGGGCAGTTAGGGGTGATCAAGCCAGCAGAGGAGGGAAGTTAGGGGTGACCAGGCCTACAGGAGAAAGCAGTTGGGGGGACCAGGCCTGCAGGGGAAGGCATTTAGGGGTAACCATGCCTGCAGGGAGGGCAGTTAGAGGCAAACAGGTTGGTAGGGAACAGTTAAGCATCAATCAGGCTGGCCTGAGAGTGGTTAGGATGTGATCAGCTGGCAGGCAGAAGCAATTAGGGGCAATCAGGAAGGCAGGCAGGTGAGCAGTTGGGAGCCAGCGGTCCTGGATTGTGAGAGGGATGTCCGACTGCCCAGGCCTAAAATGTCCTAAGCAGGCAGTCAGACATCCCTCCAGGGGTCCCAGATTGGAGAGGGTGCAGTCTGGGCTAAAGGACACGCCCTCATGCACGAATTTTGTGCACCTGGCTTCTAGTCTATGTATATAAAAGCCTAAGTGACTGAATGACTGAACAACTGGAACAATTGGAATGACTGGTCGACAAGTCGCTATGATGCACACTGACCACCAGTGGGCAGATGCTTAATACAGGAGCTGCCCCCTGGTGGTCAGTGGGCTCCAATAGCCAACTTCCAATGGCCCCTCCCCCCAGCTGACCAACCTCCCACAGCTCTGATGGGGACTGGGCCTAATGGCCTCAATTAGTCTCGATCACCAGCCAGGTCGAGGAACCCCACTTGTGCACAAATTCATGCACTGGGCCTCTAGTATTTAATAATGAATTGCATTGTGAATTTCTGTAGAACTGACTATAGCCAGAGTTTTGTCTGTACCCATTAACTCCTCCTGAATGAAATTGTCAAAACTGGCTAGCAGAGTCAATGATGAGTTGACTTAAGTATGCTAAACTTATAAGGTCAGAATAAAATTAGTAGTGACTATTCAACATAATTAGAGGGGAAGGAGGCCAGGTGGGGGGGAAGAGGAGGGGAGGGGGAGGAAGCATTCAAGAGACTCAAAAAAATAAGTAAGAAAGTGCCATGAAAAAGCAACATCATGAGTTATCAGAAGCCAGGAAAGAAAAATAAAAAAGCAAGTGAACACAGAAAGTGAACACAGATAAGTACAGAGCATTAAATGAAACAGTGGAGTGACCAGAAAAGGGAGCAATACGGAGCAGCGGCTGCCAGGCTGGGAGCGGCCAGGCCCGGAGCAGCCGGGTCTGGTGCGGCCAGGCCAGGAGCAGCGGCTGACAGGCTGGGAGCAGCCAGGCCCGGAGTGGCCGGGCCCGGAGCAACCGGGCCCAGAGCAGCCGGGTCGGGTGTGGCCAGGTCTGTAGCAGCAACAGCCAAGTCCAGAGCAACTAGGTCGGGAGTGGCAGTGACCAGACCCGGAGCAGCAACTGCCAGGCTGGGAGCGGCCAGGCCCGGAGCAGCCGGGTCTGGTGCGGCCAGGCCCGGAGCAGTGGCTGCCAGGCTGGGAGTGGCCAGGCTCGGAGCAGCGGCTGACAGGCTGGGAGCAGCCAGGCCCGGAACGGCCGGGCCCGGAGCAACCGGGCCCAGAGCAGCCGGGTCAGGTGTGGCCAGGCCTGTAGCAGTAACAGCCAAGTCCAGAGCAACTAGGTGGGGAGTGGCAGTGACCAGACCCGGAGCAGCGACTGCCAGGCTGGGAGCGGCCAGGCCCGGAGCAGCCGGGTCTGGTGCGGCCAGGCCCGGAGCAGTGGCTGCCAGGCTGGGAGTGGCCAGGCTCGAAGCAGCGGCTGCCAGGCTGGGAGCGGCCAGGCCCGGAGCAGCCGGGTCTGGTGCGGCCAGGCCAGGAGCAGCGGCTGACAGGCTGGGAGCAGCCAGGCCCGGAGTGGCCGGGCCCGGAGCAACCGGGCCCAGAGCAGCCGGGTCGGGTGTGGCCAGGTCTGTAGCAGCAACAGCCAAGTCCAGAGCAACTAGGTCGGGAGTGGCAGTGACCAGACCCGGAGCAGCAACTGCCAGGCTGGGAGCGGCCAGGCCCGGAGCAGCCGGGTCTGGTGCGGCCAGGCCCGGAGCAGTGGCTGCCAGGCTGGGAGTGGCCAGGCTCGGAGCAGCGGCTGACAGGCTGGGAGCAGCCAGGCCCGGAACGGCCGGGCCCGGAGCAACCGGACCCAGAGCAGCCGGGTCGGGTGTGGCCAGGCCTGTAGCAGTAACAGCCAAGTCCAGAGCAACTAGGTGGGGAGTGGCAGTGACCAGACCCAGAGCAGCGACTGCCAGGCTGGGAGCGGCCAGGCCCGGAGCAGCCGGGTCTGGTGCGGCCAGGCCCGGAGCAGTGGCTGCCAGGCTGGGAGTGGCCAGGCTCGGAGCAGCGGCTGCCAGGCTGGGAGCGGCCAGGCCCGGAGCAGCCGGGTCTGGTGCGGCCAGGCCAGGAGCAGCGGCTGACAGGCTGGGAGCAGCCAGGCCCGGAGTGGCCGGGCCCGGAGCAACCGGGCCCAGAGCAGCCGGGTCGGGTGTGGCCAGGCCTGTAGCAGCAACAGCCAAGTCCAGAGCAACTGGGTCAGGAGCGGCAGTGACCAGACACGGAGCAGCTGGTTGTGGAACAAACCAGAGCAACAGAGGCCAGGCCCGGAGCAGCCTGGCCCAAAACAGCTCGCTCCTCACCTGCCCCTGCCCCACGGCTGCCTCTCAGACATGGCTGGAAACTTTTGCGGGAACTTGAGGGTCTGCTGAATCAAGTGATGAAGGCTTATATCTGGATGTGTTGAGTTAGTATAGTCCTGGGGTGTTGATCTGTGAGTGCCTTGAGTGGGGCCTGGATGAGGCTGGTTGTCCTATTAGGAAATGTCTTTTGTGTGAAGTGTATCATTGGGCATGTGGAGGTATTATTGATATGAGAGAATGCTAAGTAACAGATTTGCTATCTGAAAAGGGATTTACTATCGGGGAAAGGGAGGGAGGAAGAGACTGAACATAAACTGTGCACCAATGGATGAGGATGAGGGGGCAGAGGGTGGGGTGGGAACCTGGTGGAGGGGGGAAGAAACGAGGAACCTGTGTAATAATATGAACAATAAAGATTGATTAAAAAAAAAAAAAAAAAAAAAAAAAAAAAAAAAAAAAAGAAACAGTGGAGTGACCAGAAAAGGGAGCAATAGACCCTTGCCTCTGATGAGGCATCTAACATTTTCTGGGACCTAGATATCTGGTTGCTGAAGCAAGTTCTTCTCCTGTTAATCTACAACAAATTCCCTTCATGAGTGTAGATACAAACATGTTTGTTTTTTAGCACCTGGAAGTTCCTTAATAATGCAGTGAGAAAGCATAAACAATTTATACATTTGTGGTGGGAAGAATTTATGAGTCTATTTTTTCTCTGAAATCCAACCACGACCAAAGCTCTGAATCACATTTATCTGTTCTACTTCTTTCATCTTACTGTTGTTACATTGTTCACTCTTATTTTTCTCCATCATGGATCAATATACCCAAGTAGTCATTTAGCCTACCAGAAAAATATGACTTATTAAAATAATATCTTTCTCAGGTAAGCTGAAGTCCTCTTAGTTCATTAATGTAAACCAGATTATAATACTAGCAATAAAAAGCAATGTTTAAACTAAAACACACATAAAATAAGGTGGTCTTTCTCTAACATGCTTTCTCCAACCAGTATTTACTTTTCTGTTATCTTTTACACTTCAACCAATTGTTATTTCCTGCCTTGAATACCTCCCAGCATGTTATCTTGAATGTGCAAAAACATGATTTTTTTTTTCACTTCACCCAGAATCACCCTTCTACAGGTTTGAGCAGATAGTCACTGGCCAGCAATTATGCACAGCACCACTTCCACCTTGTACTATTAGCCAAAGCAGTTATGGAGCTTGCTAAGATTCAAGGTGTGGAGAAAGAGACTCCACATATTAAGGAGAAAGTGGCAAAGTCACATGTCAGAAAAGCACATGGAATAGGAGATATGGTTGTGGCCATCTTCTGTCTCCACAATTAGAATATAAGCACAAATATATTTTAAAAACCTCTTGTTTTCCAGTTTTGATGCCTTTTATTTCTTCTTCTTGTCTGATCGGATGGCTAACACTTCCAGTACTTTGTCAAACAGAAGTGGTGAAATTGGGCATCCCTGTCTTGTTCTCAGGGGAAATAGTTTTAGTTTTTGCCCATTGAGTATGATGTTGGCTGTAGGCTTTTTGTATAAGGCTTTTATTATGTTGAGGTATGACCCCTCTATTCCCACTTTGCTGAGAGTTTTTATCAGGAAAGGGTGTTGGACTTTGTCAAATGCCTTTTATGCATCAATTGCTATGATTATGTGATTTTTGTCTCTCTGTTTATGTGATGTATCACATTTATTGATTTGCAGATATTGTATCAGCCTTGCATCCCTGGAATAAATCCCACTTGGTCATGGTGTATGCTCTTTCTAATGTAATGCTGGATTCAGTTCACTAGAATTTTGTTGAGGATTTTAGCATCTTCCATACCCTCACTATCGCATACTCAGCACAGAGCAGATATTTTTATGCATTTTACTTTCCAAGCAAGCTTTGAGATATTTCTAGTACTGAGAGACAAAAGGTAGTTGTTTATTTCATCTTTGGGGAGAAATACAAATGAGAGGATGCCACTTACAAAAATAGGTTTAACATTTTATTTGCAATAAGGTTGTTGTCTGTATCATAATTTCCCTCAAGGAAGAGGCAACTTCCATTCTGAGTACTCAAGCTTCTAAAAGCCTTATTAGGGCCCTACCGAGTTTAGCTTAGTAGATAGAATGTTGGCCTGTGGACTAGAGGATCCCGGGTTCCATTCTGGTCAAGGGCACATGCTCAGGTTGCTGGCTCAGTCCCAAGTAGGGGGCATGAAGGAGGCAGCCAATCAATGATTCTCTGTCATCATTGATATTTCTCTCTCTCTCTCTCTCTCTCTCTCTCTCTCTCTCTCTCTCTCTCTCTCCTCTCTCCCTTTCTCCTTCCTCTCTGAAATAAATAAAAACATATAAAAACATAAACACATAAATAACAATAAAAGCCTCATTTGGTAAATGTATTTTCATTATTACATGCCTAAATTTGATTTCCAACCTTGAAAGATGCATATGCTTAACCTGAGGTATTTCCTCCAAGGATTCTTAAAATTTATTTTTAAAAGGTCCAAACAGTTTCTTCCAAAAAGTTTGTGTTTGGGGTGGAGGAGGAACAAACATACAAACAAAAACAGCCTTCAATGCACTAGATAAAGGACCTCCTTTCAATTGTTGCCAAGGAGACCTTGTCTGAAGCTTTCTTCTGTGCTAGACATTCATTGGCTCATATTCATCACTATCGACAGGCTCATATGTGTCACTGTTCAGCAAAAATCCTATCTGTTACTATTAATAAGCTACCCTTTGCCATATTGATTAGTTTCTTATCTGAGCTTTACAGACAACAGCCTCGCTGCTTGTCTCAGAAGCCTTGTATTAGAATGGTACCTCTAACTCTTTGCTTCCTATCTTCATGACTTTTAAGTACAGACAGTTTGACCTTATATATTTTCTTTGTACTTCTGTTTTAGCACTTAGACACCTTTCTGTACCTTGCTGCAGTATTAACTCCCAGATGACTGAACTCCATTCACTCCATAGCCTGCAGTGCTCTCTGAAAGTTAGGTATAGTCCTGAACCTAACCTAAAAATGGCAGTAATGTTCTGAGCTAAAGAGAAATGTCTCTAAATAGCAAGCACTGAAGAAATTTTTATAAGAACTTGTTCCTCAAAAAAGTACTGAAATTGTTTTTAAAAAAAAACACAAAAACACAACAACACACATACTCAAATATCTCATTTTCTATATGATCTAGCTCCACTTCCTGATAATAGTAACATTAATTAAAATAAAACTAGTAAATAAAACTAGTAAATCTGATATGTAACACCAACTTTATGGCACATGAACTATATACTAGGAGAGAAAGGAGGGATTTGTTCATAGCTTAGCTGTCAACTATATTCAAAGATTCAGATGTCACTGAAGCTTTCTAGAGAACTAGTGAGTTTTTATTTTATTTTATTGGGCATCTCCACCTAGAAATTACTTTATCCTAAAGAATGAGGCATGCCAGCTCAATGTACAAATGATGTTTCAAGTTAGAAGGAGGAGGCGGTTATAAACAGGTGCTTGATTCTTCAGCCCAGTCTTCCTCTCAAATCTACAAAGTATAGAAACCAGCTTCAAGAGAAAATAAAAGCTATTTTCACCAGAATCTCTCTGAGATAGTGTAAGCACGAAGCAGCTACACTTGGACACATGTATCCAAGCCCATCACAAAGGTGAGAGGAAGGTCTTCTCTGACCCTAACATAGAGCAGAATGACCATGTGGCACATACTCAGCATCAACTGTAACTTCATTTTTGTCAAAGCAGAGCAGGTCAGTAGAGCATTGATTGACATAACTCAGTTTTAATGATTATCATCAAGAGATCATTGCAATATCAGCAGCCTTAAAGGAAAATACAGAAAAATGTTGTTTGGTTTTTTGTTTGTTTGTTTTTTTTTTTTTGCATACAAATAATTGGGGGGAAAAGAGAGATGAATTAAGAAGTACACTGAGTGACCAGATTATTATGATCTCTGAATGCATAATAATCTGGCCACTCAGTGTATAACCTATATAATAAAAGGCTAATATGCAAATTGTCCCCTCAATCAGAAGTTCGACCAGCAGGCAGGTTGGCCAACCCCCCATGTCCCCTATCCCTAGCCAGGCTGGCTGAACCCCACCCATGTACAAATTCATGCACTGGGTCATATTATTATGCATTCAGAGATCAAAATAATCTGGCCACTCAGTGTATAATACAGAAAATCCCCAGCAATACAGAAGGTATATAATATTTGAAATAGGAGAGAGTGTAAGTCACAACTGGCTTAGTCAGCAGTTCACACCCTGACAAACAGCAATAGGTCCTTTATCCAGTGCAATCAGGACCTGGAACAGGATGATGATGCTGAGTGTTGATTTCCCCGCTTCTACTCCTTTGTAAATTCCCCCCTGCCCACTTCCCCATTTTACCCTGTTTGGTTTGTAAGTATTAAGGATATTGGATAGGACCATTGACTTGTGCCTTTATATAAAATAGACCAGATATATACATATAGAATAAAAAAAAAAACATTTTTAAACTTACCACACATAACATTAGAAGAAAAAGTCCCCATAGCATTCAACTCGAGTTGCTGTTTCTTATTTGAGATACATTATAGATTATTTGTTAGAATGTTGATTTCTAGAATTGTTCACTGTTAGCAATTCACATAAAATTCCAGAAGTATGCCATATGAGATTTCATTCAATACTAGTTAATCAGATTCCTTTAATTCTCTGCATATATTTTCTCAAAATAGCATATACTATTGTTAAGAAAATGAGCTATAAAATATGATCAAAGCAATAATAAACTGCTTCTTATGGAAACACAAAGATTCTAGCAAGTACCTTTCCAATTGATATAAACAGAGACAAATAGGTTAATTTTGTTCATTACTTTTTTTAATGATTCTCAGCCAGGATATAATTTATACTAATTTTTTTTATTAAAACCTTCTTTTAAAAGGATGTTTCTTCAAAAAAAAGAAATCTCATAATGTTACTAGCATGTTATATAAAATTGAATTATATTATCCAGCATTCCTATAATTACCATTTTTTCATGGGCATCCATTTTTCAATAATAATATTAGAAAATAATTAATACCTTTAGGACAAGAACCTGAACTTTATGCAAGTATAGATTAGAGAAGTCCAAATTATTTTTTAATGAGCTATATGTATTATGTCTCCCTATCTAGAGTTCATCTGGACCATGACATTAAATAAGCTTAGAGTTAATTAAGCGTATTATAACTATTTCTGGCTTCTGCCTTTATTAGTATGAATCCACCAGCTCAGAGGCACTCAGCAAACAAGAAACTACTTTATCAATGCTCCACTCCAAAACACCTTGATACATTTCAATCCTGTCTGTGCTCTTGGGGTAATTCTAGAAGCTCAAACCTATTGGACACTTTTCAAAACCCATTACTTTTCTATTTACATAAATATGAATTGCAAGAATGGAAGAGGCTTTCTTTGTAGATGTTGATTTACATTAATAAGAGCTAAAGTCAAACAATTGCTCTCAAGCATATGCACACACGAAGGCACGATATCTCTTGCAGCAGAGATACTGGCTAAGGCATCAGCAGATTAAAAGAGCGGATTTGCTTCATCTTTTAGTGCACTAAATTGAATACAAGTCATAATACAAAGTCTCAACATGCAAATGAAATTAGAAGACCTTTCCCAATTTTCACAAAGAGAATGAGAGAATCACATTTTCAGTTTAAAAAAGATGTGTAGACCACTCTTTCATAGCTGATCATATTTTTGGCACCAACAAACTAATTTAATTTACACCTACTCAGGTTGTCAGGTAGAAGAGTACACCCTCCTGGGACCAACCCTATAAAAATCTACTCCAAATATGAAAGAAACACCACTTACATGAGATCATCCTATGGGGGTGGGAAAAAACAGAAAAGCAATACACATTCATTTCCTATTAGGGACTCAGCAGGGAAAAAATAAAGAGCAGGGTCAAAGATGTATTTTCCATGAATCTGGTTCACAGTCCATCATACACTTTAAAGCCATATTTCCACAGCTGAGTGAAAACATTTATAAGAGAATAATTTGACATTTTTAAGAGTTATCTTTTCAGTCTCTTCCATGTAATTCTCTGATGAAATAGCAAACTTGACACCCTAGACAGGAGGTGGGATATCAAACAGGCAATGGATTTTGGATTCAGATAAACTAAACTTTAAATACAAGCACTGCCATTCACTACAAGAATTGCCTTGGGGAAAAAAAAGGTTAACTTTCTCAACCTCAGTTCTTTCTAAAGTAAAGAGAATTCATTTCCCAAACAGAACCAACAAAGGAAAAGGGTCCTGCAAGTGTTCTGTAAGATAATAGTGCACACTAACTGTTGGTTCACTTATCTCCCTTTCTTCAGGCATTAACTCCTCTAATTTTCTATGCTATCAGCGGCTACTCAAAAACATTGGGTTCCTTCCATGTCCTTTCATGATTTGAGGCTTATTTCATAGTTTTTAAAATTTTATTTATTGTCTAAAATTTTACATATGTCTCTTTTTTCTATTTAATTATTTTTATATTCTACTTTAACCCTAGGTGTTCACAAATTTTTACTACATGCCCTATCATTTGGAATTCCTCAAGACTTTCCCTCCCCACTACCTTATTTCACTCTTCTCCTAGGGGAAGAAACATAACAATGGCCAATGGACTCAACATTATTAGGCTTTCAAAGGTGGAGCTTCTGTTGTGAAGAATAAAGAAATCTGAAAAACAGCTGAACCCAGATAAACATACTCTTGGCTCTCTTGAATCACTTTCTCTTGAAATGCTCTCCTTCTTATGACTCCTTGTGTCTGGCAAGCTCCCTTATTTATTGGAAGAGGGATTGCTCTTCACACATACAATCTTAGAGGAAGAGGCTAAGAGAACAACTAAGCAAACTATCGATACTAAGGTCTGGCCAAGGTAATGTTCATGGTACATATGAAGTACGGCATGTTTTTTTTTTTTTTTTACAAAGAGCTGGATACATAACCATTTCAAAGACAAATGTGTAATTAATTTGTTTTCTTTTCATAAAATGATATATCTGTTCAAGTAAGACTCAGATTAGAATGGGTAAGGAAGGCTGCAACTGCTGAGACAGGTAGGAGATTCAGAGGTTCAAATCCTGTCTATGTAACCATCACTGTACCCAAAATATTTATACAAATGTAGGTCAGCTTTCTTGGAGTTACATATAAAACATGTACTTCATATTTAGAACATTATAAAATATAAAGATTTAGTACCTTAAAGGAGACATATGTAAAGCTTTAGACAATAAATAAATAAAAATTTAAAGATTTAGTACCTTACAAAGAACGGATTTCTTTTTCCAACATGAGTTACTATGTTTTGATGGGCCAATGTGGTAGACTAAATAATATATCCTCCTCTCCAACACCATGTCCTAGTCCATGAAACCTTCAAGTGTTATTTTATATGGCAAAAGAAATTTTGCAGATGTGATTAAGTTAATGTTCTTAAATTAGGGAGATTAACTTGTATCATCCAGAGCCACATGTGTCAAACACAAGGCCCGCGGGCCAAATCCGTCCCGCCAGGCCTTGCAATGTGGCCCACACCGCGCTGTCATCACTGCACTCCGCTGCATTTCCATCACAATGACAGTTTATGACTGTTCAGTAAACCATTCGGCCCGCGATTTAGGCTGGATTTTAGATTTTGGCCCCTTCTCTGATTGAGTTAGACACCCCTAATCCAGACCCTAAATGTAATAATCACTGTCATATGAAGGAGGCACCCTGTGACCAGGCTGGAGGCTTTGAAGGTGGAAGAAGGAGCCATGGATCAAGGAATATCAGGGATGCATCTGTTAGAAAAGGCAAGAAAAGAACCCTATCTGGTTTGGGTCTATGGATAGAGCATTGCCCTGCAAACTGAAAGGTCTCAGGTTTGATTCCAATCAAGGGCACATGCCAGGGTTGTGGGTTCTGTTCTCAGTAGGGGGTGTCCAAGAGGCAGCCGATCAATAATTCTCTCTCATTGATGTTTCCATTTCTCTGTCCCTCTCCCTTCCTCTCTGAAATCAATCCTATATAATAAAACCCTAATATTCAAATTGACCAAACAGTGTAATGACCAGTGGAATGACAGGTCACTATGATGTGCACTACCACCAGGGGCAGCTCTTAAGTTGAAAGTCTGTGCCCCTCCTCATCCCCCCGACAGGGAGGTGACTGGTGATGGCAATCAGGGGGTGGGGCTAGCCAGGGGGAGGTGCAAGGTGGATGCCAGCAGAAGCCCCCAATTGTCCCATTCACTGGTCGCCCCGCAGATCAGTCCTGATCGCCAGCCAGACCTAGGGACTCTACCCTATATATTGGGAACAGTTTCTTCAATTTAAAAGTTAAAATTGGGCAAGGCTACTCTAACACTGAAAAAACAGGATGATGCAACAATGACATGCATGGACTCTGGTTTGCATATTTTGTGGTCAGCCTTGATTCCGACATTTATAACTGTGTGACAAAGCCAATTACTGAACTTCTCTCTGCTTCAGTTTTTCCACCCATAAGATTGGGAAAATGGTACTACTGCCTCAGAAGGATCATGTTATGTATTACTTTTTTATAATCAGGGGGAAAATATAGCTGCCTGCCCTAGCTGGTTTTGCTCAGTGGATAGAGCACTGACCTGCGAAATGAAAGGTCCCAGGTTCAATTCTGGTCAAGGGCACATGCCCAGGTTGTAGACTCGTTGCCCAGTGGGGAACTCGCAGGAGGCAGCCAATCCATGATTCTCTCTTATCGTGGATGTTTCTGACTCTCTCTCCCTCTTGCTTTCTCTCTGAAATCAGTATATATATATATACATATATATATATACATATATATATATATATATATATATATATATATATATATATATATATATATATATATATGTTTTAACTATAGCTGCCCATACAACAGCAAGATGCCTTTCACTGTATGAAAAGTATTGTCACAGGTGCATGCAGCATCTCAGATTGAGAGAGGAATGTCCAACTGCCAGTTTAGGCCCTATCCCTGGCAAAACCTGCAGTCAGACATCCCCCAAGGGTTCAGGCTGGGTTGAGGGACCTTCTCCCATGCATGAATTTCATGCACCAAGCCTCTAGTAAAATATATTTAAAATGAGAGAGAGAAAGAGAGAGAGAGAGAGAGATACTTTGGTTTTGGCTCATTGTTTTATGGGCCCATTTTTGAAATATTGCCTCCATAAATATAATTGCATCATTTCTATTGTTTTAAGACAATAAATTAGTGTTGATTTTTTATGGCAGCCATTGAAAACTAATACAAACAGACATGTCTAACTGAATAGAACCTTACTGAGGAACAAATCATTTTGGATTGTGAACAAGAACTAAAGCTTTTCTCCAGTTCTCCAAATTTAGTCAGGTGTCTCTTGTGTTATGTACGCTCTAAGCAAAGCACATTTACCTTTCCCTGAATCTCTCACATACTATGGAATTAAACGATTTAATTATCTCTCTTCTCCACAAAACAAAAAGTCCATGAAAGCATTGTTCCTGTCTTTCTGTGTCACAAGACAGAGAAGAATTCAGGGACACGGACACACACACACACACACACACACACACACACACACGAGTTCAAGTGGCCTTGGCAAGATTTATTAAAGTGAAAGTACTAGTACACTCTTGTAGAGAGAGTTTGCACAGGCTCAAAGATCAACTTCCTTGAGATCTTTGTCTGAGCTTTCTTTTTCCTATAATCTCTTAAACTGGGAAAAGAGTGGTTTTATTTTGAACTACCTAATCTCTGAAAAGAGTGGGCTTATTTTTTAATTATTCAATCCTATGCTCTGATTTTCTCTGGTCGTGCCACTTTGAATTCTACCCACATTTCTCTAGGTTTTCCCACAAAGGGGAGGATCCAAACCATAATGCTAATTTATTATAATCAGGGTATAATTGAGATGAGGTCACTTGAAGGTTACTTGCATGTTAGTCTGCTCCTGTTCTAATAATAGGAATTTCCCTCTGTCCTTTCTTCCCTGTCTCAGGATGTCCAGGTTTGCCCCAAACCTGTCTGGCTGGCACACTGAGATCGCTTATGCCCCCAAATAAACCCAATGCTTTTTATTTTCATAGTCAGGGGTCTGGTTCTGTTTCTTCCTTTTTACCTTTGCTCACGTCTTAACTAGCAGCCTACTCTAATAATCTGTCCTTTCTGTATCCTTGAAGTCAAACTCAGTGTCTGGCACATAATATTATCTGATAAATATTTCTTTAAAAAAATATTTTTAAAATTTATTTCAGAGAGAAGAAGGGAGAAGGGCAGAGAGATACAAACATCAATGATGAGAATCATTGATCAGCTACCTCCTGCATGCCCCCTACTGGGGATCAAGCCTGCAAGTGGGCATGTGCCCTTGATCAGAATCAAATTTGGGACCCTTCAGTACACAGGCCAACATTTTATCCATAAGTCAAACCGACTAGGGCAAAATATTTCTTAAAAAGATGAATAAGTGAATGAGAAAATGAAAGAATAATATTTTTAGAATTTTTTAAAAATTTTATCTTTATTGTTGAAAGTATTACAGATGTCTGCTTTGTTTTGTTTGTTTTTTTTTTGTTGATTTCTTTTTGGTTTTCCTCACTGACCCTCTCCTCCCTGTACCTGTCCCTCCCAAGCTTTTACCACACTATTGTGTGTGCCCATAGGTTTATTCATATATGCATACTAGAGGCCCCGTGCATGGAATTTGTGCATGGTGGGGTAGGGAAGGCTCTCAGCCCTGCCTGTACACTCTCCAATCTGGGACACTTTGGGGGATGTCCAACTGCTGATTTAGGCCTGATCCTGCAGAGATTGAGCCTAAACCAGCAGTCAGACATCCCTCTCACAATCCTGGACTGCTGGCTCCTAACTGGTTGCCTGCCTGCCTGCCTGCCTGCCTGATTGTCCCTAACTGCTTCAGCCTGCCAGCCTGATCACCCCTTAACCACTCCTCTGCCAGCCTGATTGATGCCTAACTGCTCCCCTGCCAGCCTGATTACCCACAACTTTCATGTCCCACCAGCCAATCAATGAATCTCTCTTATCATTAATGTTTTAATCTCTCTCTCTCCCTTCTCTGAAATCAATAAAAATATAGTTTTAAAAAGTGGGAAAAGGACCTAAAAAGACACTTTTCCAAAGTGGGCACACAAAAGGCCAAGAGCCATGTGAGAAAAATACTCAGTCACTGGTCATCAGAGAGATGCAAACTAAAACAACAACGATGTATCACCTCACACCTGTCAGAATGGCCACCATCAACAAGTCAACAAATGACAACTGCTTGCAAAGATGTGGGGAAAAGAGAACCCTGCTGGTGGGAATGCAGACTAATGAAAGAATAAATTTATTTAAGAATGGTGCCAAACAGAGAAACAAGATGAGGAGGCACAGGAAAAAAGACACTGAAACTCAACACTTGTCGTCACATTGTTGGTCAGTCTAAGGAGCTAAAGTCAACACATTTGGGAGGATTGTTTCATGTTTTTCTTGGCTCACCTTTGTTAACTTTTAAGAAGCAAAACACAAAACGCTGCCAGAATGAAAACAAAGCTTCACATAATTCATAAACTTTTTAAAGACCTTACATAATCACAAATTATAAGCATTTATAGATAAGCACAGGATAAAAATAATTTAAATCTTTAAAGGTATTTGATTCATTTTATGTCATATTTAAAATAAACTTCATTTTATTATATATAACATATTCTTATACCATTATGTTGTGTTATTATATACTCTAAAATGATGCTTAGTAACAAATTACATGCATAATATTATTTATATGTATTATACATTTTATATCTGTACTAAAGGCTTAATTATCGTGCACTGGAGGGAGTTTCCCTTGGCCCAGCCTGCCCCCTCTCACAGTCCAGGAGCCCTCAGGGGCAGAGGCAACCTGGCAATCAGGAGAAGGCAACGATCTATTATAACTCTGCTGCTATCACAGCCGGTAGCACAAGCCTCAGTTGGCCCTGGTTACCTGAGACTTAGGTGGCCCTGGACAGCTGGGCAGCCACCATCCAAGGTTTGCCTGTGCCTTGGGCTGGCCCTGGGTGGCTGCGGGGCTGAGGGGACTTTGGGACTCTGCAGGCAGGCCTGTGGAGTGGCTGGATCCACCTGGGGGTGGGCCTGGCCATGCTGCACGCCTGCCACCCCCACAGGGTTGAGGGGACTGGGTGTCACCATCTTTGAGGCAGGGACAGTCAATTAGCATATTCCCTCCTTATTGGCTGTGGATGCCACCATCTTTTGTGATGGTGTGAGGGTCAATTAGCATATTCCCTCTTTATTTGATAGGACTGTACGTTTTAGAGAAGCTAGATAAGCCAAGAATCAATAGTCCAATTCAAGAAAGAATTCTAACTTTTAGAGGCAAATTATTAAAATACCCCAAATAGTTTTATTTCTCTCCTTTACATAGAAATCACAACATTCACTAGAGCTACAACAATCACCCTTCTTTAAAACACATTCACACATATAGAAATGTGAACCTTTGCCTCAATAGCACATGGATCACCTTTCTGGGAGGCATATTTATCCAGTTATTATTAGTTATAAGTTTCATATTGCCCAGTCACAATGGCTAGGTTTTTTTTTCCCTCTTAGCAATTTTAATCTAGTGTATGTGACAACTGTATATTTGTAAAAGTAGAAATCTAATAGATATGTATCCAAACAAAATACTTCCTCCAAAATACTTCCTTCAAACAGAAGTATATCCTGGGATATTCTGTACCTGTTCATCTGAAAGCAATATTTGCATCTGAAACTTTATGTTTTTATTTTTATTTGAGCAGTTTTGTGCAGATATTCAAACTAGTCTGCTAATATGAAAATGAAATGTAAATTATTCAAAAGGGGAATTCACTTTTATAATAACTCACATTTCAAAAATGTAGATAAAGATTTCCCCAGTATTTAGATTCCCTTTACACAGATTTGTGTGTGGTGTAAGTTGGTGATCTAGTTTCATTCTTTTCCATGTACCTGTCCAGTTTTCCCAACACCATTTATTGAAGAGACTCTCTTGACTACATTCTATGCTCTGGCCTTCTTTCTCAAATATCAATTGAGCATAATGGCTTGGGTCAATTTCTAGGTTCTCTGTTCTGTTTCATTGTCTGTTCTTGTGCCAGTACTAGGCTGTTTTGAGTACAGTGGCTTTGGAGTATAACTTGATATCTAATATTGTGATTCCTCAAACTTTGTTCTTTCTAAAGATTATTGTGGCTATTCCAGATCTTTTTTTAATTCTATATAAATTTTAGAGTGTTTTTTCTAGATCTATGAAATATGCCCTTGGTATTTTAATAGGGATTACATTGAATCTATAGATTGCTTTGCAGCAACCGTGGAAAACAGTATGGAGTTTCCTTAAAAAAGTGATTCCACTTCTAGGAATATATCCTAAGAAACCTGAAACACGATTCAGAAAGAATATATGCACCCCTATGTTCATAACAGCACAATTTACAATAGCTAAGATTCGGAAACAACCCAAGTGCCCATCAGCAAATGAGTGGATTAAAAAATCTGTGCCAAGTTTATAAATTGGAATATCGGGTCTAGTAATAATTAATGTCGTTTTTTAACATTCGTTTAAAATCTTGCTTGGTGTTGACTTGTATTGACATAACCTTCAAACACGTGGTATCTACAGAATGTGTGAAGTGCAATTAACAAGTTTTGCTTGAAAAAGTTTGTGTTTGGTTTGGTTTTTGTTGCAAAACTAGGGCTCGATTCTAGGTAGGGGGTCTGCAAGCAGCAGCTGATCAGTGATTCTCTCTCATCATTAATGTTTCTATTTCTCTCCCTCTCACTTCCTGTCTGAAATCAATAAAAAAATACAAAAAACAAACCTTTAAATCTGTATTAGTAATATTTACTGGAAATTTTTCTACCTGCAATTGCTTACATTTTCTTAATTGTTGATGGTAGAGCATTAGAAATGATTGAAATTGGATTTGTTCTGTGTCACTATTATTTTTGCAACCTATGAATATAAAATAAATTGGAATGGCAGAGTCATTCATTGTATACCAATATTAATACTAATGTCATTAGTATCTTACAAATATATAGAAATGTATGGTATAGTGAAAGGCTAAAGAAAAAATCCTAATTGAAATGTTAATGGGTATATTTGCCGCTATAAAGGATATGTCCAAAGAAGTAACTTCTTACTTGCATATAATATATAAAACATGTCTGCCTCAGTATATCCAAAGCTGAACTTGAAAATATTTCCAGTACAAAATACAATTTCAATCATTTCTAATGCTCTACCATCAACAATTGAGAAAATGTAAGCAATTGCAGGTAGAAAAATTTCCAGTAAATATTACTAATACAGATTTAAAGGTTTGTTTTTTGTATTTTTTTATTGATTTCAGACAGGAAGTGAGAGGGAGAGAAATAGAAACATTAATGATGAGAGAGAATCACTGATCAGCTGCTGCTTGCAGGCCCCCTACCTAGAATCGAGCCAGAAACCCTGGCATGTGCCCCAACTAGGAATCAAACTGTAACCTTCTGGTTCATGGGTCCATGCTCAACCACTGAGCAACACTGACCAGGCTAAAAAGGGTTTTGGTTTTTTTCTCTTTCTCTTTCACAAGTTTGCTTAATTTCTTACCAAAAAAAGAAAATATAAGTTTGTCCTACTGTACACTATAAATATTTTGTAAAGAGAGAGAGAGATCATATGTTTAAAAGTATTTGGAATGTTTTGGACAAAAATCTCAGAACTGTTCAGAATAGTCCTCTTCCTACATTTCCTTTACTCCAAAATGCATATATTTTCATATGTTAACATTTCTATATTTGTATAAAATTTCCATTCAGTGAATTCCATAACTGAACACATTTTTTATTAGTGATACATAAAGGTGCATCTATCAATTGACGTTATCTTAGATTTGAAATATAGTAAATTATTTGGCAAATAAGATAAAACAAATGTATACTTTAATTTACCTTTCATTACTATGCAGTATTTAGGAAAATTAATCATAAAGTAGAATCAAATAGTAAGAAGTCATAACCTAGCATTACATAGTAAAAAAATGTATTAAATAAATGTTAGATAACCTTTTGTGAAGTGTAAGAGAAAGTAATGGCATATAAATATAAAAAGATATGTAGGATAATATCTACCTATGTCCAGTCCTTAAATCTGAAAGCATGTTCATAAATCAGAGATGGAAAAAAACTATCTGGTACTTTCCTTCTGCTACCAAAACAATTTCATAGATAGAACTGCTTCACAATTCTAAAACTCATATTGCATAAATTAGTATGCATCTAAGAGAAGTATATAGTACTTATTTACAAAAACATTATTTTTATAAGTATGAGGAAAGGTAAGCAGGCGTCAACTTATGTCAAAATATTCTAGACTAGAATCTAGAATCTAGAGATCATGGAAACTTGGAACTTACCACAAATCTATGCCCAAGTCTTTCTGCCACCTTGCCTCAAATCCTCAGATACTCTATCCACCTGGTTAAGGCATTGGTGTAGAAATGCTGTCATTCTCAGAGATGTTTTTTCCTGAACTGCTATTAGCTATTAAAACCCTAGGATAAAATAAATTAAAAGATTAGTTAGCCATTGAAAAATGACCCCCTAAGGAGCTATAGCCAAAAAAATGGAAAGAAGATCCATATCAGAGTCTAACTTTAATCCATGAGTCAGGCTAAGAAATATCTATGAGTGATGTCAATTCGAGGTGAGTGATGTGAAGGCTTAAAGGATAGTGAGATATGGATTCTGGGCTTAAGTATAGGACTACCATGATCTGGCACTGAAAAGGAAAGAAAAATCACAAAATGGTAACCTTGATTTAGTGATTATCTGCTAGAATAGTTGTAGTTAAGATTTTGCTTTTTGAGTGTTAAAAAGATCATCAAATTATTTCTCATGCTAAGGCATCATGGAATATAGCACAGTGGAAAAACCTTGGTTCTTGAACATAAATCCTTCCAGAAGGATGTTCAAAAACTGAATCATCTTTTCTCCCCATTAGAAATATAAATTATCCCTAGCCTGCTTGGCTCAGTGGATAGAGCATCAGCCTGCGGAATGAAGGGTCCCGGGTTTAATTCTTGTCAAGGGTATGATCCTGAGTGGCAGGCTCCTCCCTGGCCCAGGCCCTGGTCAGGGCCCCTGCAGGAGACAACCAGTCAATGTGTTTCTCTCACATTGATATTTCTCTCTGTCTTTCCCTCTCTCTTCCACTCTTTCTAAATATCAATGGAAAAATATCCTCCCAGGATGATGATAATAATAATAATAATAATAATAATAATAAATAATGTAAATTAAATTATCATTTTAGACCTCCAAATGACTCCCTGTTTTTTAACCTTTCATGTCTAATGTACTGTTTAATCTATAAACAATTTTTTTAAAGTACATGAAAATGTAATAAAAAGGGCCTGACTGGCTTGGCTCAGTGGATAGAGTGTCAGCCTGCAGACTGAAGGGTCCCAGGTTCGATTCCGGTCAAGGGCATGTACCTTGGTTGCAGGCACATCCCCAGTGGGGGAGTGTGCAGGAGACAGCTAATTGATAAAAAGAAAAAAAAAGTAATAAAATATGCAGTAAAAATGAAAATATTCATAGCACAATCTTCTGAGATGTTAACAACATGAGGTTTAGTGATAAACTGACTCATACTCTAATATTCTCTCTTTTGTCACCTGAGAGACATGTGATTAATCCTATAGTATCAGCATGAAAGGATTGTTGTGTTAAGAAGGGAACTGTTTGACAGAACTGTTAGTTCAAGAACTAAGACAGACTGCCCAATCTCAGAGGGAAGGTTGGGATGGGCGGGTGGATGAGACAAGATTAACCAAAGAACTTGTATGCATATATGCATAACCATGGACACAGAAGATAGTGTGGCGAAGGCCTGGAGTGGGGAGGGTGGGTGCAGGCTAGAAGGAGTCAATGGGGGAAAGTAAGGGGGACATCGGTAATACTTTCAACAATAACAATGAGATTTAACTATTTCCATTAAGGTCATAGATTTTCAGGAAGATAGGTGAGAAAAAAATTTAACTTTGAAAACTATAGTATTTATAAAAAACAAACAAACAAGTGGGTATTAAGAAACAACCTTCTTCTTTCCTTTATGGGTAAGAGAAGAAATACAACAAGCCACATTGAAGCTTGTGAAGAAATTATTAAAGAACAATCACTCTAATTTTGAACAAGGACTCCATAAGCATATTGAGCTGCTGAATACTTTGCATGTGTAGCTCTGCCAGATTTTTGTGGTCTTCATTCCCAATCTGGCACCTCTAATGTTCACACAGACTGTTTCAAAATGAAATTTGCAAAACAAAGAAAGATTAAAGTACATTTAAACATGTGGGTGAGGCTGAGGAATCTGTCAATGGAAAATATCTCCAAGATAGAAGCTGTGATCTGAAAAGGGACAGCTACCGTTCACCAACAGAACCCAAACAAGACAATGCTTTAGTCCAGAAGATGAAGCTGAATCATTCTTGCAATTAGGTTTGGATTTTGAACTTCCTAATTAATTTCTGACTTCCAGCTGTTAACTGTTTATAATCTATTTCTCAAAGACCAATAATACTACACAATGGAAAGTCAAATTTATTAATGTGCCAAGTGTTAGAAATGAGTGATATCTTAAAATTAATTTAATAAAACCACTTCATGTTACAGGCATGGAGACTAAAGACGAGAGAAGAAAGTGACTTCCCAAATATTACACAATCTTTAATGCCACAAGAGGAAACAGATCCTACATCTCTTTGCTCAATGTCAAGGGCTCGTTCCCCCAATATCACATTGCTTCTCCCTTAAAGCAAAACAACAACAACAACAATACACCCTGAAAGTAAGGCAATGATTTATCACAATCATACTTGAATTTTGGCAACATATCACTACTTCTTAAATATGTTTTTACTGATTTGAAAGAGAAAGGAAGGGACAGAGAAAGAGAAACATCAGTCAGCTGCCTCCTGCATGACTCCTCCTGGGGATTAACCCTGCAACCTGGGCATGTGCCCTAACCTGGAACCACGTGGTGACTTCCTCCTGCATGGGAAGATGCTCAACCCCAGAGCCACACCAGCTGGGCAGCCTATCACTATTTTTTGAAGTCACAGTTATCTGAGTTCCTGAAGACTGACAGGACTATATCAGTGAAGTTTATTGTTCATACAAAACCATTACAAAGCATAGTAAGAGAGAACAAATTTGATTTTGAAGTTGACTTTTTGTGCTTAGAGCATGTGATGGGGGAAAATGTTCTGGCAGTTCAAGCTTACTCAAGCTTAATGACAGGTCTAAATTGGAGCTTGGAGATAAAAGAAATTCTTTAGTGATGCCTCAGTTGTCATTGATTGCTATGAGCAATTTTAAAGCTATTCAAGTTGAGAATTGCCAGCTTGGTTCTGAAAGGGGAGAAAGTGGTACACAAGATTAGAGGCTGGTACAAATGCTATCTCGGTTTAAAAAGAGAGGACAGTTTTGTATCCCATACATAGGTGACAATCGTGACTACATATAGACATTTATCAGCAGGAAATGACTCAATGGATGTTCAGAGCAGTGTAAGCACCAGCTGTGCTAAGGGAGATGAAAATGAAAGGCGGCTTGCCTTATAAGGATCACCAGCAGCAAGATGGCTGAAAAAATAAAAGCAGTTGCTAAAGCTGAGAGCTAAAAAAATAAATAAATAAGCCACCTTCATAAATTATAGGATAACTTCCTCCTACTTGCTGAAGATCTTTGAATTAAAAAGATATAGAGTCCATTTTGAGAAATCCAATTTCATCAAATGGAAAGTGAAAGCATCTCCAATTCTACATATACACTGAAGCCTTCATGCCCCATTTGCACTGCTCATACCGAATCCCGTAATAAGTTTCTACCTATTGAGTCCAAATAAATGGCAGTTATCAAAATGTTCTATTTTTAACTGATCTTAAAAGTCGCTTTCTCGCTGGTATTTTATCCTTATAAAATATCCTAAGTCCTTAAGACAACTAATACCCTTGCTTTCCCTTAAATAAGTTAATAATATCATTAATTTAAAGTAGAGAAAGTCAGCAGTCACAAAGATATTTTTCAATAAAAAAGATTCTATCTAAAGATAGAATAAATGGCCCCAGAAAAAAATAAATAAACATATAGGCTCAATAGACATTTTCCTCTGAAACACCCATCTCTTAACTGTTTGCCATTCCCTAAATATACTGTGCATATTCACATTCAGTGCCTTTTTTTAAAATGAAGCTGTCCATTGCATGAAATGTGTTTCCCAGTATTCTTTGCCTAGTGTATCACTTTAGTGATCAGAAACCTTGCCATAGGGAAATAACCACTGCCTCAATATCTCCACAGCACACACTTCCAGGATAGCAGCATCACACGACATTTGCTTGTTTAGATTCTTTCCTCACGATAGGATAGGTACACTCCTCTAGTATGTTATTTGTCCCTGCATATGTCCTAATATTTAATAAGTTGACTAGAACACACCAATTACTATAAACTTCTGAATAAAATAAAAATACACCTTACCAATAGGATTGAATATTTTCTTGCTTTCTATGAAAATTACAACAGAATATTAAATCCAGCTATAGGGAACCCTGCCAGTAATTGTTTCTTTCACATGTTTCACAAAAATTTACATTTTTTACTCTAATATGTCCCATAGAAAACAATTTCATTATGTCAATTTCCCAAGTATTTATTGTTAACAAAGGAAATTGCAGAGGAACTGTGTGAATGTATTTGCATAACATTCTCTGCCTTTTCCCCCCCCCAGCATTATAGTAGAATTCACCAAAAAGCATTATTTTTTGTTGGCCTACTGAGATTGGAAATAGTGTTTTAGAAATTTCAGAATCCATCTCCTTTCAGAATCATATGTGGGTTATGGAGGGGGGAAGTGCATCACACAAATACTTGTGTGTATACACATACATTCATATCTTGTCCATCATTGACATCCTCATCTGCAATATCAAAGTTTCAGGACATCAGGAGTCAGAGCCACAGAGTCTTATGATATACTGCCTGCCAATGTATTTCCTCACACAATTCTTTTATAGGAAATAAAAAAAAAATCCCCTATGTATTTATTGTTTTTATCTGAGTGGACCTGGGCAGAAAAATCCAGATGATGTTGGTAAAGTGAACTGGCAAATTCCAATATAAATCTCCTTACAACAAAAGCAAATATGTTAAATTTGTAAATTATGGCACATTAGGGGAAATTGCATAGTCCACAGATGTTCCAAGTTTATTAATAATATGTCCAATACCAACAGTCTGGGTATCTTCACTTGTTTGTTTGCATTCTTACTGTGAATAATCCTACTGGCAATATGCTGTTGTTTTCTAGGCTGAATTGAGGTCCAGAGTGTTGTCTTACTCTCCAAGAAAGATTCTATATATCTATCCATTTTGTCAATTTGCTGTAATAAAAGAGGTTCATTTAAATAATTTCCTATGTGGGTGTGTGTTTTCTATGAATGTATATACAATGATATTATCTTGATCCAGAGCCAAAATAGTTCTGACCTTCTCAGTCTAAAAATTAGATAGCTAAACTTAATATGCCCCAGTTTTTAAATTACTCAAATAGACATGAAACAAATCTAACATGCTACTTGAAATTCTACCACAGGATATTTTATTAGAAAAAAAACATATAAGTTTTTTTGTAATCTTTGTTTACAGGGCAAAATTACCAAATATTTCTAAGGAGACATTAGAAGATTTTAATTCAGGTTAATGTAATGATCAAATGTTCTTCTTATTAATAATCTTCTGAAATTATTTCAAAAATGCTATTGATGCTATGGAAAAGCAACATTAAAACTGATAAAGTAGGGCTATAATTTGGATCTTGTAATAATAAAATTGCCCTGTGGTTTTCTGACATATAAAGAGGAGTCTTCTAGTGCTCAAGCTACTCCAGAAGAGGTTTGAAAAAAGACAGTGATGCCTACAAATTACAGGTAATTTGGCAAATTAAAATAGAAGAACTGAATGTCATTTAGAAGCCTAAAACAGACACTACAACCTATTAATTTACTTCCAAAAACAAATTTAAACAGAAGCTCTATACATCACTAATCATTAATAATTAAAAAACTGATTTTCTGATAAATACTGACCACCACTTTCCATTTTTGCCTCTACCCTTACATAGCTTACCATTCAGTAGGCATTAACTAAGTGTTGATGGAATGACTGAATGATTGATTTGGGCTGTGTTCCCTCCATGAGTCTGAATATTCTGGAACTGACTATATTTTCAATCACCCTGAAATTGATTCATAATCCAGAAAGTTAAAAATCTAGATTACAAAATTTAATGCATCAATGTATTCTTTTAATAAAAATTCATTTCACTTTAAAGACATAACAATTTATTATCAAAATTCTGATTTTACTAATATTATTAAAAGTGAGGTTTTAGCCAAAACCAGTTTGGCTCAGTGGGTAGTCAGCAGACTGAAGGGTCCTAGGTTTGATTCCAGTCAAGGACATGTACCTTGGTTGCGGATGCATCCCCAGTCGGGGGTGTGCAGGAGGCAGCTGCTCAATGTTTCTGACTATCCCTCTTCCTTCCTATCTGTAAAAAATCAATAAAATAAAAAATGAGGTTTTATTTTTTAAACAGTAAAACATTTGATTTATAGAAACCATCTTTAATTCTTTTTGTGCCCTTGTTTAGAAAATAGAAATCATTTCACTTTACATATATTAGTTTATTTTCTCTTATGGTAGGTATATATTCCTTTTTAGAAAATCTAGTATAGATAAATTATTATACAGTCTTATAGTCCTATAAGACATATTAATATATTTTCTCATGAAAAAACAAACAAACACATTCTATCATGTCAAAGTACACTCATATGTTTAAAATCTTAAAGTTTATCATGACTCAAAAGCCAGCTGATTATTATGCTTCCAGTGACCAGGCCTATATAACCCTCAAACTTATAAACAATAATGTATATTTATTTAATAAAAAATAAGTAATGTTTACAAACAGAGCAAACCTATATCAAACCTTAAAAAATTGGATTGATAACTGTAACCGGATGATATCTGATATTAAATTGGATTTTTAATTCAAGTGACATTTAATCTTTAGCTTACATAGCAAGTAGTCAAAATTCAAGGATATTTGGAAGACTCCAACATGGCTGCAGAGTAGGTGGAAGCTACACTCATCTATTCCCAGTCCCAAACCAGATTTAGCACTAAAGTATACAGCAATTAACCTGAATAACCACTGAAGTCTAGCTGTACTGAAATATTATAGTAAGGATTTTCAGAAGAAGCCACATAGAGACTGATAAGAAAGGCAGAGATGCAAATAGGGCTGGCTCCCACACCCAGGTGCAGGGCTCAAAAGCCTGAGTGCCATCAGGGCTGCAAAACTTTCTTTCTCCAGAAGCATGGAGTATCAACCCCATGCGGGGATCTCCAACCCAGAGCAATGGAGACAGTAAGAGGAGGCCTCATAGCATCTGGTGGTGAAAATCAGTGAAGCTTCATTCCTCCTGGGAGACCCAGTTGCCTTCTTTCCAGGGACTAGCACTCCTATTGTTACATCACCAGCCTGGGGAGTGCTGCCCCATTGCTGACTGCTCGCAGGGCTACTCCGCTGTCCTTAGGTTCTGCAAAGGGGTCTGATGGTTGCACCCAGCAGTGACTTTTGGGGCCCATTTTTCAGGAGAGCCTCTTGGCGGAGTTCAGAAAGTGACTAAACTGCGTGGCTTTGGAAAGAGGGTTGATCTCCCCCATCTCCAACACATAGCCTGGTGTCCTTGCCCCCCACCACTTTGCTGCCTGTCCTGCTGAGTTAAGCTGTGCAGGGGGACCAAGGTGCCCTGCAGAGCTGGGACATTCGGACAGTGTCTCTCAGATAAGCTTTTGTCTGGGAACCAGATGGGCACATGCTGGAGTGTGTGGCTACATCGCATGTGGGGAGCAAGGGGATCACACCTCTTTCTCCAGTGAGTTCAGTCCCTGCTACCACAGGAAAGAAGAAATGTCTCCACCCCTTCCTACAGGCTTGTGGGCACCAATCCCAACAAGAGACTGTTTGGATCAGCCCTCTGGCCTCTATTCCCTGGGAGGGAAAGGAAGAGTAGAGACATTCAAAGTGTGAGTCCCTCAGAGGCTATTGTCTGGGACCTGGATGAAGTGCTTAGTGCCCCCTTCTGCCCCCTGCAAGGGCTGGGCTGGCATCACTCCCAATGAGAGACTTTCAATCTGTGCCACTGAGCCTGGAGTGGCTGCTGAGCTTGCTCCCGTAAAGGGAATGGCTGGTCGCACTCACCCTGAACCTGAACCTGCAGCAAGCCCCTCCAGGGGAAACTAGACTTGGAGACTCTGGTAAAGACTGAGAGGTTTGGCTATGGAGTAGGAGCCACTTTCCTCTCATTGAGTGCCTGGCTGTGTAATCTTCAAGTAGGGGATCTACTAGCCCTGTCCTCCCGACCCTGGCTAACCTGTCTTACTGAGCTCATAACCGGAGAAGGGGCTTGGTTCACCGCCAGCTGGGCCCACTCTGCAGTGTTTCTTCTGAATGCTCTGCAGGAAGATCAGGGAGAAGTGGAGTAACTGAAAGGTAGAGATAGATCTAAGACAGCCTTACACCTTTTAGAGATCCGCCCCTTGGTCTAAGTTAGAGTGAGCCGACCCTTATACAAAGATTGTCCCCCTCCCAGGCACACCCAGGTGCTGTACACACAGCCACAAAGAGTGAAAGCTTTGTAGCTCCAGACAAGTACGTGAAGGTCAGTTATATACAACAACTGACATCAATCTGTACCTAAACCTGTCCAAGTGGACCCAGAACTAACACAACCCAGGCTTCAGCCTATATTAGAGCTTTCCAACTAGCCATACAAGCAGCACACTCAAAAAGGGATTCTGGCAGGCACCAGACCCTGCTGGAACAACTTCCCCCTTTCCTCCCCTCCCCCACCCCCCCCCCCACCCCCGGCAGCCCTGGCACAGTGTATCATACATGATTATCAAAGTTTACCCTTATAATCAGTCATTCTGAAGGGCTATTTCCACCCATGAAAGAGCCAATAGCATTCAAGACTCAACTATAATAAGAGGGTGTGCATAACCCACAAGAGACATTCCTGGAGCACACAGCTCAGGTGATCTGGAAGATTGTGCTACTGAACCAAACAAGACACCTTCATCATGAAGCCTTCCTAACAAGTTTGGGAGTCATAGCAAATCTACCCAATACAGTGACAAAACGGGGACACAAAGAAATATGCCCCATATGAAAGAACAAGAGAAATCCCCAGAAAAATACTTAAATGAAAAGGAAGCAGCCAAAATACCAGATGTGTAACAGGGGATTGTAACCTACCATACCACTCTTTGACATTGTTTCTGTAAATGATGGCTCCAAAGGATATGTAGCTTGTAGATATACAGCATGTTTGTATTAGAATCCTAGGAACTTCCGAAGATACAGATTCTGACCTGTAGTTACCCCAGCTCTAGAAGAGTTGCTGGCCTTCTACCATAAAACCAGCATGATGTAAAACCAGAATGATGAAAACTAGGATGACTCACATCAAACCATCACTTGACCAGTTCGAGGTCCTTATCAGAAGGGATTGTGCTGGTCTGCATGCATAGAATTTTTCAACCACCTCCCTTTGATCTCTCTGTCCTGCTTTCCTATCCTTCCTTATAAAAACCTCTGCCTGCACTAAGATGTTAAGATGGTCTTTGAGGCATGAGCCTGACAGCTTCTCAGGTTGCCGGTACCTGAATAAATCACTTTATTTTTTCACCAGCACCTGTCTCAGAAAGTTTGGCTTTTGTGGCAACAGGTAGCAGAACCTGGGTGTCCGTTACAGTTTTAGTGAGCCAGACAGGAGCAAGTGGGAACCCCCTGGTAAGTTCCTGGACTTTGTAAGGGATTTCTTAGGCTGCCTGCAGATGATCAAACCTGTGGGAAAACTTGGGAGTGAATAGCAACTGCCAAGTGATTTTACCTGGGGACTGCTCTTCACTTTCTCTCAGTGCTGGTCACCTGCTATGCCAAGCTGGAGGAAGTAAGTGGGTTGCTGGTGGGCTGAAAAGCCCAAACTGGATAAGTCCCTGGTGTGCACAACCAGAAACCCTCTATCTTGCCATGTGAGTTCTCTGAATTGCTTAGGATTCTGTAGGAATCAATAGGCTCAACTTAGTGACAAAAATAAATAAATAAATAAATAAATAAATAAATAAATAAGTAAATAAATAAATAATCCCAGTTCCTCATTGTGGAATCTGGTTGGAGCACTCTTTTAGTTTTGTTACATAGATTTTGGGGTAATATCCACTTTTATTGTTGCATATATATTTTGGGATATCTTAATAATTGTGTTTTTAATTTGGGATATTATTGCTTAGAGAAATTTGCATAAGAATAATGTTGCAATATAGTTGCTTACTCATACTTATTTATCTAATTGTTATTTTGTGTGTAACCCTTGAGTCTTAAGCATGGGAAGCCTCAGTGTCAGTACGCAGGGATGTCTCCTAGGTCACATTCTGGCCAAGTGGTCCACCTTTGGTTATGAGTCAATGATCAATAAAAAGATGAACATCCTATATAATAAAGAGATAATATGCAAATTGACCATCTCTCCAACACACAAGATGGCTGATAATTGGTGCTGGGAAACTTAAACAGATACATTGGTCTAAGTTGGGTGCCTCCACGTGGACACAAGATGGCCAGCAGGGGAGGGCAGTTGTGGGCCATCAGGCCAACAGTGGAGGATAGTTGGGGGAGGTGGGTATACCCAGGCCTGCAAAGGAGGGAGTTGGGGGAGACCAGGCTTGCAGGGGAGGGCAGTTAGGGGGGACCAGGCCAGCAGGGGAGGGCAGTTAGGAGAAATTGGACCAGCAGGGGAGCAGTTAGACATCCATCAGGCTGGCAGGGAGTGGTTAGGGAGATCAGGCTGGCAGGCAGAAACAGTTAGGGGCAATAAGGCAGGCAGGCAGGTGAGTGGTTGGGAGCCAGCAGTCCTAGATTGTGAGAGGGATGTCCCAGGTTGGAGAGGGTGCAAGATGAGCTGAGGGACACACACACCTGGGCAGGAATTTCACGCACCGGGTCTCTAGTGTATTAAAGCAGAATTGTTTTGCCCAAGGTCTAGTAAACAGGATAAGATCTCTTATATTCAAGCTTTCATGTTGTTACATCATAAGAATTCTAATCAGAAAGTTCTAAATTGATGGTTCAAAGAGGGGCAAAAGATCTCCCTCCCTCCCAGAGAGTAAAACTTAAAAAGAAAACTGTGAGGAAATAAGTCTTTTAAACACTCTAAATCCTTCTGGAGGCCCAGGAGCTGCTGCAGTCCCAGGAACAATGAGGAAATTAATGCCATCCCAAAACGGTGTGCAGGCTTTGGAAGCAGCAGGGGGCCACTAGCTACATCAGTGTAAAGTAAAAATACGGCACTTTTAAATTCAAGCTGCTGCACCTGATCTCTGCCCCACACCCCAGCCTCTTCTCCAGCCTCCTTAGAAGTTGCCAAAGACACTAGATAATAAAACAGTTCACTTTTGAGCACATTAAAGAAACACAGTGATCACCAAGAATCCAAATGGCTAATTTTTAAGTTTAATTGATGTCTTTTAAAGTTATTAACATAAAATGTTTGTTTTAGCCTGGGTATACAAAAAAAATTATATTATCTCTTTTATGGCTCTAAAATTGTAAGTGTATATGCCATTGGAGGGGAAAATGTTTCTGAAAGTTATGAAATGTATTCATAAATTGCCAATCTAAAAAATACTAATTACTAATGTTTAGTTGTTAGAAATCTAATTAAGCTGGAAAAAAGTATATGATTTTGGTCACATGGAATTGAAAGAACATTGTTCTAAAGTTGGTTATTTTTAATGGAGTTAAAAAGATGCAAACAAAGAAGGACTAGGAAAGTTTCAGAGAGTCTGTGTACATCTCAGAGGGTTTGTGCAAGTTGAAGGATTGTGAAGAGTAAAGAAGCAAAAAGAGGAAGAACTGAGGAAGTGAACTGAGGTGAAAAAGAAAGGGACATACATATTATAGGGAATTGTATTGGGTCGGCAACTAAGTAATTGCTGGTTTCACACATATATGGCTTCAGTTGAATTTTTAGGTTTCCAGATGTAGTACAAATGTAAAACACATTTTGTTATTTGATAGTTGGCTATTCAGCTGTTAATCAGTAAAAAAAGTTTTTTGATCTGTTTTGTAGTTTTCGTTTGGCGTTCGTTGAAAAATGGAAAATCAAAAGGAACATTTTCGTCATATTTTGCTTTTTTATTTCTGCAAAGGGAAAAACGCATCGCAAGCTCATAAAAAGTTATGTGCTGTTTATGGTGACGAAGCCTTAAAAGAACGGCAGTGTCAAAATTGGTTTGCCAAATTTCGTTCTGGTGATTTTTCACTCAAAGATGAAAAACGCTCTGGTCGTCCAGTTGAAGTTGATGACACCCTAATCAAAGCAATAATCAATTCGGACTGTCACAGTACAACATGTGAGATTGCAGAGAAGCTTCATGTATCACATACATGCATTGAAAATCACTTAAAACATCTTGGCTATGTTCAAAAACTCGATACATGGGTTCCTCACGAACTGAAAGAATCACAGTTAACGCAACGCATTAGCAGCTGCGATTTGCTAAAGAAACGTAATGAAAATGATCCATTTTTAAAACGACTGATAACTGGCGATGAAAAATGGGTTGTTTACAACAATATCAAGCGGAAAAGATCGTGGAGCAGGCCAGGTGAACCAACTCAAACAACATCAAAAGCTGATATTCATCAAAAGAAGGTTTTGTTATCAGTTTGGTGGGATTACAAAGGAATTGTCTACTTTGAACTCTTACCACCCAACCAAACGATCAATTCTGATGTCTACATTGAACGACTAACGAAATTAAACAATGCAGTTGAAGAAAAGCGGCCCGAATTGACAAATCGAAAAGGTGTTGTATTCCATCATGACAATGCAAGGCCACACACATCTTTGGTCACTCGGCAAAAATTAATGGAGCTTGGTTGGGATGTTTTGCCACATCCACCATATAGTCCTGACCTTGCACCATCTGATTACTTTTTGTTTCGATCTTTACAAAACTCCTTGAATGGTAAAAATTTCAATAATGATGATGATGTCAAATCGTACCTGATTCAGTTTTTTGCTAATAAAAACCAGAAGTTTTTTGAACGTGGGATTATGATGCTGCCTGAAAGATGTCAAAAGGTCATTGATCAAAATGGGCAATACATTACAGAATAAAGTTATTTAGTTCCATGAAAAAATTGTCTTTGATTTTCTTTAAAAAATCCGCAATTACTTAGTTGCCGACCCAATATATTAGAGAAGGAAAACTCAAGAAGGGAAATGAAAATAGAAAAAAATTAATGAGAAAGAAAAAGAAAAGCATATACATAGACAGTGAAGCAGAGTGGTAATTTTAATGACAAATGAAAGACCGGGAAGCTCCCTTTGATTTTTCAAAACCAGTGGTAATTTCCCCACAGAAATCCCAGGTACAATTGAGAGTGGAGAATGAGTTAATTGATTTTCTCCATCTGATATACTTTCATTTGTAATTCTGAGTGTTATCTTAAAGTATTGTTCCAAAATAAGCAAATTCCTTTGTCAATTGCATTAAAATCAGATCTATAATCATATTATTTGAAGGGTGTTTTTTTTTTTGTCATTTAGAGACAGTCATTGTTTCACTCTGACGCATTTGCAAAAATGTTACATCTTCTGAGTTATTCTAAAATATGAATTTCTGAGAATAGATTTTCAGAGCATACCTTTAAAATACATAAAATGTATAAAACTCTAAGAAATAACTGGATTCATAGAAATACTGGAAAATAACCAGGATAAGCAAGAATTAATTATAGGACTGAACACACCGAAGATAATTATTATTCTTATGATTATTCAAAATACTGATTTTTAAAAACTTACTTGTTTTCTTAGAGCAATTTGGTAAAGTGTTAGCAATATCAAAACATTTATATTTTTCTCCTTACTCTATCCCTCCAGAACTTAAAATCTATTAATAAGTATTATTATTTTCATGGCAATATATTTATTTTCATTAATCCAATATAAATCTGATTTCCTTAACAAAGAATATATAAAGTCAGTTTCTAATTGTAGTTTTATTAACCAAGACTTTGTCTGGAATGTCATGTTTGAGAAAGACACTCTGAGACTCTAAATGTTAGCAATAACCTTTAAGGTATGAAGATTGACTTTGAAGCCAATAAAAGCCCATGATATAATAAATGGTGCTGGGAAAATTGGACAGACACATGCAAAAAAGTACACCATACACTTAAAATGGATAAAGACTTAAGTCTAAGTCATGATACCATAAACATCCTAGAATAAAACATAAGCAGTAAAATCTCAGACATCTCTTGTAGTAGTATTTTTTGCCAATATATCTTCAAGCACAAAAGAAACAAAGGAAAAAGTAAACAAATGGGACTATATCAAAATAGAAAGCTTTTGCACAGCAAAAGAAACCATCAACAAAATAAAAAAGGAACAAAACTGTATGGGAGAATGTATTTGTCAATGAGATGTCTAATAAGGGGTTAATTTCCAAAATATAATATATAAAGACATCACCTCCCACCTGCCTGAATGGCTATCATCCAAAAATCAACAATAAGTGCTGGTGAAGATTGGAGAAATGGGAACCCTTTTTCTGCACACTGTTGTTGGGAAATGAGATTGGTACAACCACTATGGAAAGAGTATGAAATTCACTCAAAAAATTAAAAATGGAATTGCCTTTTGACCCAGTGATCCCACTTCTGGGAATACATCCCAAGAATACCAAAGCACCAATCAGAAAGAATATATGCACTCCTATGTTCATTACAGTGCTATTATAGATACAATAGCCAAGATCTAGAAACAACCCAAGTACCCATCAACAGATGGGTGGATAAAAAAGCACTGGTGCATTTATTTACCCAATGGAAACTACATGGCTCTAGAAATGAAGGAACTCTTACCTTTTGCAACGGCATGGACTTAGAGATTATTATGCTAAATTAAATAAGCCAGGTAGAGAAAGAAAAATACTGTATAATCTCCCCTATATGTGGAATCTAATGAACAACATAAACTGACAAAATAGAAACAGAGGCATGGATACTTGAGACAGACTGACAGCTGTTTTTTGTTTGTTTGTTTTTCGCAGGAGATCAACTAGATAAAAGATGAAGGTATTATACAAGAAACATATATTCCCTAACACATAGACACAGACAACAGTGTGGTGATAGCCAGATGGAAAGAGGGATGGGGGGATGTGTTGGGAAAGGAGGGGAAATGGGGATGGGAAGAGGATGCACAATGCAGTGTGCAGACAATGTTTTGTTGAGTTGTACACTTGAAACCTGTATAGTTTTGTGAACCAATGTCAACCCAATAAATTCAATTTTAAAAATTCAAAGATCTATAAAGGCATCATGGAAGAAATTGGGCAGGGTAAAAGAAAGCACCATAAATAACAAGGTAGTTCAAGGTAGTTTGGTGACTATATTTTTATATAGCAAACAGCTGTAAAATGTTCACTATATTCTTGGGTTCATTCCCTAGAGTATATTGAAAGATGTTCTCTTTCAAGGGATCCTAGAGTTAATGACCTTTTACTGGGTCACTAGTTTTTATTTCCTTTGCTAGTATTTCTGTCCTGTTTTTGCTTCAATATATAATAAATATAAAACTCAAGTCACAAACTCAGGTGTGCAAGAATTTTTTTTTAATTTTTTATAATGTAATATTTTTATATAGACATTTCCCCTGGGGTTGCCCAGAGTTACCCAATTTATGCGAGGTTGTCCAGTTATTTCATGGTTTTCTATCATTGCAAAGCCTCAGTACTATATACTGGCTTGAGTTAATACTTTGTGGAGTTTAGAGTGTGGGGGTTTTAAGCATTGCATTTAATCTTAGGTTGTTATCATCTTCTCAGCAAACTGTATATTCCCTCAGAAGTAAGCAGTAGATATAGTGTTCAAGAGTGTGGACAGGTGGCTAATCTCCCTGTACTCTAGTATCCTCATGTACAATGGAGATAATGAAGTATAGTCCACATAATGGTTTTGTTGTGAAGTATTTGTGAGATAGTGCTTAGAATACTTAGCATCTGTCAAGTAACCATAAAAAAACTTAGCTATTGATAGCTATTATTCCATCCTGTACTAATTCTTCAATTAACACAAGTTGCTAACAGGTCCCTGTTAATGATCTCACACTGCTCTTACTCACTTTTTTATCGGAAGCACTTATGTGTATCCCACATTCCTGAACACAAAGTTTCTTGGGTTGTGCTTTCTCTTAGCTACGTGTCTATTCTTCTTGGACACATAAATAACACTTGAACTTCTAAGGCTACCTCAGGCTGACTTCCCTAGACACACCAATATCTATCTCTGTTCTCTAGTGCCACATCATTCTTGCAACCAGATGCTGAGACCAGAACCATTTTGGTACTTTGGCCAGTGTGAGAAAGGATAAAAGCTAAGACTCCCTTTTCACACACACACACACACACACACACACACACACACGTTCCTCCCTTCTTGTACTTCTACTCTGTTCTCCAAAATGCAACAGTAATTTTATTTCATCTGGGAGAAAGACAGGGAATTTTTTTCTGAATTGATATTGTGTGTGTATTTTTTTTTCATGTTTATTGTTTATGCAATGATTTTTATGCCCTAGAGTTCTTCAAGGCTTAGGCTTTTGTAGGTCAAAACTACCTTTTTCTCAGATCTCTAAAGAGGCATTAGCTGCTCAAAATCTGTAATACTTCTTTTTGAGAGGGTGGATGTCTCATAAACCCAAGTGGGACAAAGTAATGTGCAATATGGGCAACAAAAATTCCAGAGGGAAACACAATATTTAATATATTAAAATATTTCCAGATGCAATGTGAAAGTAACAGCAATGATATTTTACTTGTGTTAAAGAAAATATGAAAGAATTAAGCCAGACTTTAACCCAATTCAAATCTCCATTCCAGGATATCTCTAATCAGCAAATTATTTTCAGAACTTAGATAAGCTCAAGGAAGTTACAAAAAGCTTTCAAAACTATGAAAGTTTTAAGCATAAAATGTAACTCAATAAAAATGAAAATAAATTTCATTTCCAAACACAAAATTATGTTTACAAAAGAAACATACAAAAACAATAAGTTACAGATTGTATGTTATGTTTGCCAGAAAATCTATGAGGGGGTAAAAATAACTAACTAACTAACTAAATAAATAAATAAATAAATAAACAGAAAAAATCAATTACTTGTAGCCCTTCTTCTATTAGAATTATTAAAATAAAATTGGACAACTTTGGCAATATTAGACCTCTAAATCCACAAGACTTTCATAATCAATGCTGCCCAATAGCTCTTTAAATTATGATATACTAAAGGCCTGATGCACAAACTTCATGCAAGGGAATCAGCATTCACAGCCCCGGCCAGCCCTCACAACCCTGGCCAACCCTCACAGTCCCAGCTTTGTCCAGCAGGTTGTCTGGACAGTTGTGCTGCTATTCAGTCTAATTAGCATATTAGCTCTTTACTATACAGGTTTTTAAAAATGTTAGTGTATCTTTTGGAAGAGATCTAAGGAAGATGCAATATTTTCAATATTTACTGTTAGATTAATTACAAAACAAGGCATAATAATATTTTAGAGAACAATTAAACTTTAATATAGGTTATTTATCTTCAATCCTATATAATAAAGATGTAATAAGAAAATTAACCCTCACGAGATGGCTGCCTACGACCAGGCTAGCAGGGGGGTTAGTGAGGGACAACCAAATGACTGAGCAAACAGGCTGAGTGAGGTCACCAGGCTGGCAGGAGCTGGGGGAAGTTGGGATTGACCAGCCAGCAGGGAGAACAATTAGGTGTTACCAGGCTGGTAGAGGGGGCAGTTGGGGGTGACCAGGCCGGCAGTGGAGACAGTAAGAGATGGCTAGGGCAGCGGAGGGGAGGGGTGTAGTAGGGGACAACCAGGTTGCACACAGAGGCAGTGAGGGGCAATCAAGCTAGTGGGGGGAGGGGGAGCAGTTAGGGACAACCAGACAAGTAGGCAGGTTAGCGATTAGGAGCCAGCGGTCCAGGATTGTGAGAAGGATATCTGACTGCCGATTTAGGCCCCAATCCTCAGGACATTCCCAAAAGGGTCCCAGATTGGAGAGGGTGCAGGCTGGGTTGAAGGGACCACCCCCATGCATTAATTTCATGCACCGGGCCTCTAGTATAGAATAAAATCTTTATGTGACTTTCAAAATTATAGAATAAAATCCTGTTTAAAACTAGGATCTTTTAAATTGTGTACCAGAAAGAAATGCAACAGTAAAAAATTAAGGATTGAAAAAATATTGTAAAGTACCTTGTGTTGCAAGGCCCATAAAAATGTTTAATCCAAAGTTTTATTATAAAATATAAGCTATATGAGAACTTGGGTCTTGTCAAACATTTTCCCCACTGAATCTTCAGTTCTCAGAACATGAATAAATATGAAAATTATTTCATAAATACTAATTGAACTAAAAAATAAATCATTGTATCTTCACTTCATATCTGTTACACAATGAAGGATTAATTTCCCCCCATTTCACAAGCAGAGATAGCATTATTTTTTTCAAATAACACACAGCTGTTCAGTAACAGACATGGAACATTACCAAATTCCAAATTCAGTTATGTTCATTCTTCAAGAGCAGAGCAAGTTTTCTGAAGTTACTAAAGGAATATGTATTTCAGTGAATGACTTCAAACTGCGGGTTTAAATCCATTAAAAAAAATGAAACTTTGTCAGATTCAGAAATAATTTTTTCTTTGTTTTGCTTTAAATTTATATGTAATGTAAGGACAACCATTAATTCCTCTTAAGAAGTTATCTATCCATCCATCCTCAGCACTAAAATAAGGGTCCCATACAAATAAAATAAAGCAGACAGACTTTAACCTATCACAATAAATAACTCTACCTTGCACTTAAAGTATACTATGACTTATTCATGCCTTTGAGCCCTTTATAGTATGAAATTAATATGTCACATTGGTTTAGTTATAGGTGGTCCAGCAAAACCTCAATAATTTGATATTTCCTAAGCTATCACCACTCCATAATTTTCAAGTAACTCCCTTATTACTTTACCAGGACAATTCCCTCAATCTACAACTGCAGGATTTCATTCCCCCCTAGGATAAGTGAGAAACTCTTTAAGAATAATCTAGCCAAACCAAAACTATATACCTGTGAACTTAGAGTTGTGAAGGAAATTAAAGTCATGTTGAATGGAAAAAAAAAAAAGTTAAAGGAATCAGAGGTATTTAGCAGTGAAAAAATTCTAAGGAAAAGGCAAGGTCATGGACTTCAAACATGTTGTAAGTATCTAAAAATACTATATTTGTACTGGGACTGTAACTAGTAATGTTGGTTAGAAGGCTAAGAGTACAGATTTCAGTTTAATATAAGTAAGTCAGAACTACTCAAATACAGATTGGGATACACAATTTCAGCCCATGTGGAAATGTTCGGTTTTTTGGTGTGTGGTTTTTTTTTGTTTTGTTTTTTTTTGGTATTTTTTTGTCACTAGGCTTATCCAAGTGCAGGTTAGAAAACCACTTGGTAGATTGATGTAATCCAATTCAATCACTGCATTAAGGTTTGGATTTCCTGACCTTTATAGTCCATTCCAACCCTGGGATTCATTGAGGCTCTGAAACCCACTCCACTGGGAGTGCTGCATGCCAAATTAGTCTTTGCATGAAAGGCACAAAATGATGTCAATTGTTGCAGCTGCAGTGAGTCAGCTGGAAACTGCTTGACAAAGGCAAAGTTCAACCTAGTTACTAAACTCAAACTAATTTTAAATGATTTTGGCTTTCTTACATGGTTCCAGAATTGCACACTCAATTAATGCTGTAGATTTCAGTCAAGTCTCCACAAAAAGAAGTGGAAAGCAAGGCAACTATTTGGATAAATCAAGCAAAAGAAATCGGATTTTTGTTTTAATGCTACTTTCAATGATCCAAAAGAAATCAGACCAAAAGTCCATCACAATTCAGGACATAGGAGATTGAACTGGGAAATAGAAGCTCTCAGTTCTAGTCCATACAATATTTCACTGTATCTGAGTCAGACAGACCTAGATTTGAATACTAGGTTAGCCATTATTATCTGTATGATTTTGGAGGAGCTACAACAATCTCTGAATTTCAATAATCTCATCTCTAGTAGCAACAACAACTATTTATTGAGATCCTGCTATTGAGATCCTACTAGAGCTTCCAATGCATACTTGTAGTTTTACAGAATGTCTGTGAGATGGGCATTGGGATTCATAGTTTAGAAATGGAAATGGACTTAAAGAGCTAAGCCTGTGGTTGGCAAACTGCGACTCGAGAGTAGTATGCAGCTTTTTGGCCCCTTGAGTGTGGCTCTTCCACAAAATACCATAGCCTGGGTGAATCTATTTCGAAGAAGTGGTGTTAGAAGAAGTTTAAATTAAAAAAATTTGGCTCTCAAAGAAATTTCAGTCATTGTACTGTTGATATTTGGCTCTGTTGACTTATGAGTTTGCTGACTACTTGAGCTAAGCTAACCTCTCCAAGCCACATAATTAGGGATTTTAACAAATTAGATAGAACTTTTTTACATTTCATGGTAAGTGTTCTATGGATCTTCCAGGAAGATTTCTTTGAGAGAGGGGGCATGTCCTTCTTAAATCCTAACTGCATCCTGTAAACTAAAAGATGTCTGAGACTACAATAGCGATCCTGTAATCAAAAGATGGTGTTAGGCTCTACAACAGTGATTCTCAACTGCTAGCAGGGTCGAGAATCACTAGCAGGGTCACCTAAGAAGATCGGAAAACACAGATATTTACATTACGATTCATTAACATTAGCAAAATTACAGTTATGAAGTAGCAACAAAAATAATTTTATGGTTAAGGGTCACCACAACACGAGGAATTGTATTAAAGGTTCGTTTCCAAAATTGTTTTCTTCATACTATTCGATTTTTTGCTACATCCACACTCAGTGTTTTTTATTGTTTTCTACTATAATCTACTATAATTGTTTTCTAGCTTAATCAATGTCTCAATTGGATAAACTACACTTTGGATACATTCTTCAAACAAAGCTGCACAAAAATCACTGATTACTATAAGTAGCCAAGTATAGTTTTTTAATATATTTCACTCTAAATATTATGTAACAATTTCTTCAAGAAAAATTATCAATTTCTCAATGGCATATTTTGACTTCTTATGAATGCACTAGTGGCCCAGTACATGAAATTTGTGCATGGAGTGTGGGGGGTTTCCTTAGTCTAGCCTGCACCCTTTCCAATCAAGGACCCCTTGGGGGGTGTCTGACTGCTGGTTTAGGCCTGATCCCTGTGCAATCAGGACCTCTGACTCCTACCCGCTCACCTGCCTGCCTGCCTGCCTGATCACCCCTAACCTCTCTACCTGCCTGCCTGATCACCACCAACTGCCTTCCCTGCTGGCCTTATCTCACCCCAAACTACCCTCCCCTGCCAGCCTGGTTGCACCAAACTGCTTTCCCCTGCCAGCCTGATCTTGCCCCCAACAGCTCTCCCCTGCCAGCCTGATAGCCCCTAACTGCCCTCCCCTGCTGACCAACTTGGTTCTGATTGGTTGGTTTCGATGCCACCCAGCATCAATAATTCCATTTCCTAGGCCAGCCATTGGCTCCTAACAGTTGACCCAGATGTGGTTCTGATTGGTTGGTTTCGATGCCACCTAGCATCAAAAGCTTCACCTCCTAGGCAGCCATAAGCTCCTTGCACTTCACCCAGTTTTGGTTCTGATTGTTTGGTTTCTATGGCAGTCAGCATCACCAGGCCTATCTCCAGGCCTGATCAGAGAGGTGGGGCTAATCAGCAGCACCCTAGGAGGCCTGGAGAGAAATAGAGGTGCAGCTGCTGGCAAAGCTTGGAAAGAAAGAGAGAGGCAAGGACTGATCAACAGCTCCCATGGAGGCTGCGGATCAGACCCTGCCTCTCTCTTCGGGCCTCTCTCCAGGCCTGATCCACAGTCCCCTTGGCAGTCAGTGCTGGGTCAAAACCTAGCACTCAATGCAGGAATGACTTCCAGTCAGTCAAGCTTTCTGTTGTTTTGGAAGTTAAGGACCCTGGATTTTTATATATTAGGATTATTTTATTAGGATTATGGAGAGGACATAAGCTTTCTTATTTTCTACTGACAACTAATTTTTTCTACTTTTTTTCATTATCTACTTGAAATGATCTTAATTATCACTGGAGTAAAAAATGTGTTACTACTAGACTGAATAAAACTAAAGAAAAACTAGACGACATAAAACTGAAGGAAAACTTTTATATTTGAAGAATATATTTACAATTTCTAGAAACTATAAAGATTATAGATTATAGATTAGAAGCTTATAATTGGCAATCTAAGATTCTTCAATTGAAAAAAAAAAAGTAAAACAAAACCAGGAGCCACTACTGTCCTTTCAACCATTGATACTCAGTATCACAAGAGTCATACTGAAAATGATTATGTAATACTCTACTTAAATCCCTACTCCTATCACCTTCTAAATCTAAAGTAGAATTATCAACCTACCCCTGAATATTCAGTTTCCCCACGCCCATGTTTTTAGAATAAGGCCCAGTATAAGAAATCCTAGGTCAAAGTATTCAGCACTAAATCCTTTTGACTGTTGGCTTACCTTGACTGTAATAGCAGATTTCCTGGTTTCAGTTACCTTAATCCTTACCTAGCACTTCTGGACACTCAGAAATTGAATTTCCTAAACCTTCATTTGAATGTCCTTTGAATTATATACATAACATCTAATCCTAGATAATCAAAGTTACAATCTCTTCCCTAATATGCAGCATCCTTGATTTGAACTTACATTGAGTTTTTGGCTAATCCTCACAATCTTCCTGCATTGTCTACCACAGACTATATTTATCAGTTTACATTTATTTTATTTTTTGTATGTATATATGTATGTATGTATTTATTTTATTGTTAGCAATCACCACCCAGCCCCCACCCCACCCCAGGCCTTCACCACACAATTGTCTGTGTCCATGAGCTACACATATAAGTTCTTTGGTTAATCTCTTTTCCTGCCCTTAAACTTCCTCCCCTCTGAGATCTGTCAGTTTGTTCCAAGCACCCAAGCCTATAGACCTATATTGTTCATCAGTTTATTTTCTTCTTAGATTCCACAAATAAGTAAGATCATGAGATAGCTGTCTTTCTCTGACTAGCTAATTTAGCTTAGCATAACAATCTCCCAGTCCATTCATGCTGTCACAAAAGGTAAAATATATATATTTTTAATAGGTACATAGTATCCCATTGGGTAAATGTACACAGCTTATATAGCCACTCATTTACTGATGGGCACTTGGACTGCTTCCAGATCTTAAAACATTGTAAATAAAACTGATATGAACATAGGGATACATTCTTTCTGATTGGCGCTTCAGGATTCTTAGGCTATATTCTCAGAAGTAGGATCACTGGGTTAACGGCAGTTCCGTTTTTAATTTTATGAGGAAACTCCATACCATAGTCTCTAGTGGCTGCACCAGTCTACATTCCCACCAGCAGAGCATGAGGGTTTCTTTCTTTCCACATCCTCGCCAACACTTGCTTTTATTGATGGCAGCCATTCTGATAGATGAGAGGAAATTCCTCATTGTGCTTATAATTTCCATCTCTCTGAAGATTAGTGACACTGAGCATTTTTTCATATGTCTATTTGCCATCTGTATGTCCTCTTTGAAGAACTGTCTAATCAGGTCCTTTGCCCATTTTTTTACTTAAACTGTTTGCCTTCTTTTTGTTGCATTGTATGAATTCTTTATATATTTTTGGAAATTAACTGCTTATAAGATGCATTATTGGTGAATATGTTCTCCCATTCAATGGGTTCCCTTTTCATTTTGTTGATGGTTTATTTTGCTGTAGGTTTTTTTAGTTTGACATAGTCCCCTTTGTTTATGTTTTTCTTTTTCTTTTTTCCTTGCCCTAGTAGATAATTGAAAATTCTGCTATGTGAAGATGTGTGAGATTTTAATGCCTATATTTTATTCTAGTATTTTTATGGTTTTACAACTTACATTTAAGTCTTTTACCCATTTTGAGTTTATTATTGTGTATGGTGTAAATTGGTGGTCAGTTTAAATAAACAATGGTGCTCACAAATGTCCCATTTCTGGTATAAATTATTTACCTAATAATATAGATGTGCATAGATATTTAATCTTGGCCTTTCCATTGTATCATCTTTCCCTTGTTGCCAAATATATCCCATTTTTCTGTTACACATTTCTGATTCTTATACTGAGTCCCTTTTTTTTCATTCATTAAAAAAAAAAATGTATTGAGCACTTACAATGTCACAGGAACTATCCTATATATAGAAATCCAAAGGAGAGTTCCTATGTGTTGCCAGAGGTTAATCTTCAAATACTATAATTCACCCTATCAAATATGTATTAATTATAACAACTTTGAACTTTATTATTTTAAATGTATTATAAACTTCTGATATACATTCTTAGATTTCTGCAAAATGCATTGGTTTAAAGTCCTTACAGTTTTAACTACCTATTTTACATATATGAGAAAATAATCTATAATCATTATCTTAGAATCCTAGATTGGAGGTGCTGTTTTTTTTTGTTTGTTTGTTTGTTTTTTTATTAGAGAATACCTGATTTAACACCCCTGCCCAGGTAATGAATACATTGAACAATATCTACATACATTATCTAGTTTTTGTTCATTTGTTCAGGAACTGAGAGTTTGTATTACACTAGTTGAGCCCATGGTATTGGTTCTCTAATTGGTATCATTTCTGCTCTCAGAATCAACAAAGAAAAAATATTGTTGTAAGACAAATATTGAGACAACTAACCTGTCTCAAAAACTTTCTCTTCTTTAAGTTGAATTACAATTTATAACAGGGTTTATAGATCCTTCTCCATCCTAATTCCTGTCCACTTATGCTCACCACTTGCAATGTTTCTCTGAAAAAAAATGCAGCACACCTGATAGAAAAATTATTCCAGATGGACCAGCACAAAGCAGCTCAAAAACTCCTGAGACTTTGATAATCTAAAATTGCAAAGATATCACATCTTTAGTTCATACTGAGCTTATGGAAACTTGAAGTCCAAGCCTGATATACTTATATCTAGAACAAAATTAACCAATTTTTATGCTTTAGTAGAGTAAATTATATTTGTCTTTGTTAATTTTTATTGTTAGTTATATCCAGTATTCCAGTTCTAGAGAAGTTGAAACTTGACTCAATCAGCTATGCTACTAGCTATCCCTCACATTTTTTTCCAACTGAAAATATAAGCTTGTCATATATGACTTCACCCAAATAATTGATAACATTTTTCAACAGTATGAAGGCAGAAGACAGAGCCTTGTGGCACTCCCAGATGGCAGCAAGCCATTAATCTTTTATTTTTGTATTCGTCCCCTTTGTAAGTATTTCCATATAAAACTAACAAGTGTGCTATAAATTTTAAACACTACATAAGGATTAAATAAAAGCAGAAGTATTCCTATTGCAATCCTACTTTCTGGAGGTAACAACTTTTAAGATTTTGGTACATTTACGTGAGAAGATCTGTCTACTTATCTCTTTACATATTTATAATTTTTTCAAAAGTGGACACCTACTCTAAATATGCTTCTGAAACTTTTTAACATTTACAGTCATGTGTTACTTAATGATGGGGGTAGGTGCTGAGAAATGCACTGTTAGGCAACTCTGTTGTTGCATGAACATCAGCGAGTGAACACCTAGATGGTATAATCTACTATACACCTAGGCTATATCGTATACCCTATTGTTTCCAGGATACAAACTGCACAGCATAGTGCTGTACTGAATAGGTAACTGTAACATAATAATAAGTATTTGTGTACCTAAACATATCTAAATACAGAAAAGAAACAGTAAAAATTAGAGCTAGAAATATAGAAACATGCAACAGACTGATGAATCTCAGAGGGAAGGCGAGGGTGAATGGGTGGGTGGGAAGAGATTGACCAAAGAATTTATATGCATACATGCATAACCTGTGGACACAGACAATAGTGTGATGAAGGCCTGACATGGAGGGGTGGGCAAGGGGAGAAGGAGGGAGCTGGCTAGAAGGGGTCAATGGGGGGAAAAGGAAGTATCTGTAATACTTTCAACAAGAAAAATAATTTTAAAAAATCCACAGGTGAGCATCAACAACAACCAAGATGGTACACTTGTATAGGGCACTTAACTTGAATGGAGTTTGCAGGAGTGGAAGTTACTTTAAATAAGTCAATGAATGAGTGGTGAGTGACTATGAACTTCTAGAACATTACCGTACATTACTGTACCCTTAATAAACTAAGTTTTTTTTTCTTTTTTCAATGAAAAGTTTAGCTTATTGTAACAGTTTTATTTTATAAAGATAATTTTTATACTTTTCAAATATTTTTATTAACATTTAGCTTATAAAATAGCCATACAAAAATATATTTTTGTCTTTATTCTATAAGCTTTTCTGTATTTTTCATTTGTTGATTTTATTTACTTTTTAAACTTTTTTTGTTAAAAAGTAAGTCACAAGCACACACATTAGCTTACACCTATACAGGGTCAGGATCCTTAATATACTGCCTTTCACCTCCACAACTTCCCACTGGAAGGTCTTCAGGAGCAATGACACCGATGGAGCTGCCATGTCTTAGATAGCAATGCCTTCTGAGGTTCCTCATGAGGAGATGACACTCTTATCAGAAATATATCTATGGAGGCTTCCTTGATTTGTTTCTTTTTATCATAAATTTGTTTGTAAGCAGATAACAGAGCAAACACATTCCCTCAATTAATAAAAAACATTCAGTGTTGGGACTCATGTTTTCAAAATTTTTAAGAAGTTTGTTGATGTCTGCAATAGCTTCTGTTAAACCTTTCACTGTGAATATTCTTGTGGTCACCCTTCTGTTTTCTACTCCTGCAGTTTCCTTTTCTTTTGACTTTTCTTCAGCTATGATTCCCTATTCCAGTTCCAACCACTCCTCATTAGTCAATTCTACAGGAATCATCTCTAGAAAATCCTCAAGTCATCTTCATCCACACCTAGGTTAAAATTCTTTGCTATCTCAACACAGCCTTGACTTTGCAACCTCCTTATCGTTGGCAAATCCTTTGAAGTTATGGAGTATATTCTTGCAGATGCCATTTATATACTCCACAGTGATGTCACTCTAAGCCCAAGCAAGGTATTTGATGCATTCATAAATTCAGTAATCATTTCAGAGTTGTATCAGTGTCCTCTCATACCTTCTTTAGTTGTAGCAAAGCCTGGGAAAAGGTCCTCCTCAAGCAAATTTCCTCAGGTGAGGATTAACAAACTAACAAAAAATTATAATGGAGCTGAAGAATCCTAACATCTAGTGAGGTTGTAGCCATCACAGTGCAATACATTACTCTGGTGAAAACCTGGGAAAAGGTCCTCCTCAGGCCTTAAAAGCTGCTATAAACTTTGATCCACTGCTTAGATCACAGAAGTGGTATTTGGAGGGAGAAACACCACTTGGATATTTGGATGAAGACTTCCAGTAGAAGATGATATCCAGGAGCATTATCAACAATAAGAAAAATCTTTTAAGGTACATTATTCTTCAAACAGTACTTTTCCAATTTGCTAGCATAGCAATTTAAGAGGGCATCTTGGAAGAGGATATCCATACCTTGTCATTGCTCCTTTAATACAGTGGCAATATGTGCTTAGTGATATGCTTGAAAACCCTCATTGTGCTAGAACACAAAGGATTTCAACTTGTCAACTGCAACACTGCCCCCAAGCAAGACTGCTATCTATACTAATCTATACTAATAAAAGGGTAATATGCTAATTAGAAGGGATATCTTTCAGACATCTTTTGGATGTCCTTCTGGACAAAGCTGTGGTGGCAGGGGCCTAGGCAGAGGCAATTGGAGGCTATCAGGTCAGCAAAGGAAAGAAGTTAGGGTGATCAGGCAGACAGGGTCTTGGATTGGAGACGGTGCAGGCCAAGCTGAAGGATTCCACACACCCCCCGCACCCCCCCACCCCCTGCTCCAGTTTTGTGCACCAGGCCTCTAGTGTGTCCTTAGAAGCCTTGAAACCTGGCATTGACTTGGCCTCATTATGGATGACAGCCCTTTCAGGAATCCATTTCCAGAAAAGGGAGGTTTCATCCACATTGAATGTTTGCTCTGGCAAGTAATTTTCCTCCACAATCAACTTACTTAGAGTTAACAAAAATTCTTCAGCTGCCTTCATATCAGCACTTGCAGGCTTACCACTCACTTATTTATGCAGAAAATAACAATTTTTGAATCTTTTAAACCATGCAGAGCTAACAGAAAATTCAACACTGTAGCCAGGTCCAGCCTTTTCTTTCAACATCACAAACACTTTCTGCTTAGGCCATGATTTTTGTGATGCTGAGAATACTCTTCTTTGTCTGGACTTCAAACCCAATCATTAGACATTTCACCGCGATTGAGATAGATCCTTTTCAAATTTCTATCAGTCTCATTGCCTTCAAAGAAGATCTTTTAACAGCTTCCATTGCTTTGTTCTTGTTCTATAAGATCGTATCTATGGTGGAATGGGATATGCCTGAGTAGTGAGCAATAACCACTACTGATTTTCTACTTTCATAGTCCTTAATTACTTTTAATTTCATTTCTATGTCAAGCACTTGACATGGCCTCTTACTGGCAACATTAGCAGCGTATATATACTTAGAGCCATAAGAAATAAAATAACATGAGATTCAATCAAGTACAAGAGAAATTGATTCAATCTGAAGATGTGGTAAACACTGGATGTATGAAGCTACTGCCAACACATCACAGCATACTATTGAAAGGAGTTTTAGGAATAAAATAGGCAGGTATAGGGAGTTTTATGAATAAAGAGGGACCATGGGAGGGAGAGCATAGGTGAGGGTTTGGAGCTACCAGAAGGCATACCTTCAAAGAATAAAAAGGGGGAGAGGGGGGTGCCACAAGATAAGGAAGAGGAAGACATCCATTCAAAGAAGATAAAGAAAAGGGTACAGGGAGAAAAAGGAAACAAATTTTTATAGAGGATAGAGAAATACCAAAAATGGGAGAAAGAAGAAAACAGATTTTCACAGGAAATAGAGAATTCTACCACTGAAGGGAGAGAAGGGTGGAACCACATGGGGTTTAGGTGTTCCAGCTGATATTCTGCAAAAGAGTGACCAATCAGAAAGGAATATCAAGAAACAAAGAACTACAGACTTTATAAAACTTAGAAACAAAGGAGCTTAATGGGCTACCCCCTTGGAACCCTTTCCCTACATGGGAGTCTGTATTTGCTTCCGATAAATTTCCACCCTCTTCACCTACCACCACCTTTGTCCATGGCTTCATTCTTTGAATACATATGGACAAGAACACGGCAAAGAAATTACCCTTGCATCCTGTTCAGGAAAACAGCCCCACTCATTATTTAATAGCAAACATTTATTTTTGTTGTTGTTGTTGTTGTTTTTGTTAACCCTCACAAGAGGATATTTTTCCATTTATTTTAGAGAGAGTGGAAGAGAGAGAGAAAGATAGAGAGAAACATCGATGTGAGAGGGACACATCAATTGGTTCCCTCCTGCATGTGCTCCAACCAGGGCCCAGCCAGGGAAGAGCCTGCAATGGAGGTACATACCCTTGACCAGAATTGACCAAGGTACTACATGTCCTTGACTGGAATCAAACCCAGGACCCTTTGGTCCACAGTCTGACGCTCTATCTGCTGTGCCAAGCTGGCTAGGGCCAAACATTTTTTTATAAGTGGAGTGAGTACACTCTAACCAATAATAAAATGTATAATAATATATAAGCTAATAAAATAGTTGTTATTATTATCAGGTATTAAGTAGAGTTCATAATTATTTGTCCTATACTTTTATATAACTGGCAGCACATAACATAAGACTTCTATAATTCAAAGGTTTGTTTACACCAGAAACACATGAGTGATGTATTGCACTGTGATGACTACGACCTCACTAGATGTTAGGATTCTTAACTGAAATACTGAAAAACAAAATCATACTTTTTTAAAAACAGAATTAACAGCTGGTTTGCAACCATTTCTCTAGCTTCATAGATGTTTGAGGACTTGATCAAATTCTTCTTTCAACAGTAAGTCAAAGAATTTAAAGAAATAGCAGATATGAGTCATTTAAATTCCTTCTATATTTGTCAGATTCTAGCTTTTTAATATTTCCCTATTGGGTTGCTTTTTTAAAAAATCTTCTCCACTACATTAGCATTAAGGAAAACATTTTCTTCTAATACTTTGTGATTTCATTGTATATAAGTAAGTATTTAACCTATCTTAGTATTGGAATCTTTTCATTCTATATGTGGGCTGCATGTTGTTATGAGTGATGACAAAAAAATTTGTATTGGCGGAGAGAATGTAATGAGCCATCTTCATTGTTCTCAAATGGCTAGTTATCACACTGTATTTAATGAATGTATTATTCTACACTAATTATGAGATGAAGCCTATATCCTTCTAAATCCCCAAATATACTTGGATTTATATCAAGACATTTTATTTCATTTAACTTACCAGTACTATCTATATCTTTGCCCACTCTCTCTTTTTAGGGTTTCCTATAAATCATTAACAAGGATAAATTGTTATTTATCAGCACAATTTTTAGTAAAGTTAGATATTAATATTAGAAAATTTAAGACACTATATTCTCATTGAAAGAAAAAATACTGAAAAACAAAATCATACTTTTTTAAAAACAGAATTAACAGCTGGTTTGCAACCATTTCTCTAGCTTCATAGATGTTTGAGGACTTGATCAAATTCTTCTTTCAACAGTAAGTCAAAGAATTTAAAGAAATAGCAGATATGACCAATGTTGTACTCTGCCAACTAAACAGCTGTACCTTACAGGAAAGAGTCTTTATCAAATAATGTATAACCAAAAAGGGAGGGAGATTCATCTATTTGAAGACCTTTGAGTCTAAGCTAGGCATAAAACTGAATGGGCCCCAGCCTGATTAATTTCTTAAACTGAGATGGTTGGCAACAACCCGATGTCATCACAGATAACAACATGCAGCTCACATGTAGAATGAAAAGATTCCAATACGAACGGCACAGATACACAAATAAACAATGTTCTTTAACTCTCCTTTACTTTAACGTGCAGCTCAATCATCAAATATATAAGATAGATGAAGCGAAGGCATACATTTTTGCAAAATGGAAAACAACTTCTGCCTATGATTTGGCTTTATTATGATTAATAGATATGAAATGCTGTCTATTTGAATAAGAAACCAAAGTACTTTTTTTTTTTACTTATACAAAATGAAGTATCAAGTTTTGCTGTTAAATCTATAAGGTAAAAATGCTTCCACCTAATTAAATTTTAAAATACCTATTATTCAAGGCACTCTCCATTGCTCTCAAAGAATAGTTTTTCATCATCTGGGTATTGACATGCTTCTAAATGAAACTACTACTTTTTAAGAAAAATAATATAGAGCAGTAATTCTAAAATCTAGATGACTACTTTATCCTTTGAAAGACTTACAAAACACAAACACATATCTCGTTCTGACCACTAGAGATTCTGATTTAGTAAGGGTGGCATATGACATTGAAACTATAATTTTTTTAATGTTGCATACGATTCTGATAATTTGACTATTTTAGGTTTTCACCCTCTGTTATAGAATTTGCACTGAAGACCTATAGACCATCAACATTAGATTACCATAGGAGGTAATGTTAAATGTAATGTTAAATGTTAAACTAGGCTGAATTCCAGATACTATGACTCAAAACATTGAATTGGACCTGGAAATTCCTTTCATAATTGTAATCCTGCTAGGTTTCAATAGCACTAACTCTAATACTAAGAGGCAAAATTGATAATAAATAGTATCACTGAAATAGAAATGCAAAAATAGACTGAGTACAGTAACAGTCCTGATTTTGTTTTTATTCTACACTTAATCAGAGCAAAACATCATTTATTACCAATTAAATCAATGCTGTGATTTTAACTTTATTGATGTCACGGTTTTGTTTCTATCTTATTTGAGGATTTGGTATAATTATATGATTTTCAAAGAGGTAAAATTTAAGCCATTTATATTTCAGTTATAGTTATAAATATATTTAAATTCAGTTACAGTAAAATCATTCTAAGGTGAGATTGAAAATCCATGAGAAATGGTTTTTCCTTAAAAACAATCTTTGATTGCCAATGGTAGCTCTCAAAGAAAGCTACTCAGAAACAAAAATTATCCAAGGAGTATCTATAATCAACTTTCAGAATGTGATAGTTAATTTTATGTGTCAATTTAGCTAGGACACGGTACCCAAAGTTACTGGTCATCAGAGAGATGTAAATTAAAACAACAATGCAGTATCACCTCACACCTATCAGAATGGCTATCATCAACAAATCAACAAATGACAAGTGCTGGCGAGGATGTGGAGTAAAGAGAACCCTCATGCATTGCTGGTGGGAATGCAGACTGGTGCAACCACTGTGGAAAATAGTATGGAGTTTCCTCAAAAAATTAAATATGGAATTGCCAGTTGACTCAGTGATCCCACTTCTAAGACTACATACTAAGAAATCCAAAACACCAATATAAAATGTATGCACCTCTATATTTATAGAAGCACAATTTACAATAGCTAAGATCTGGAATCAGCCAAGTGCCCATCAGTAGACAAGTGGATAAAAAAGCTATGATACATTTATACCATAGAATACTGTACAGCAGTAAAAAAGAAGGATCTCACCCGTTGAGACAACATGAAGGAACCACTCCTCCCTTACCCTTTGAGACAACATGAAGGAACCTAGAGAATATTATACAAAGTGAAATAAAAGCCAGACAGAGAAAGATAAGTATCTCAAGATCGTACTCATATGTGGAATTGAATGAAAAAAAACAAACTGATTAACCAAGTGTATCTAGAGACATGGAAGCATGGAACAAAGTGTGGAATCTCTAAGGAAAGGTCGGGGATGGTGGGTGGATGGGAGGTGATGAACCAAAGAACGTGTATGTTTATATGCATAACCCATGGACACAGACAATAGGGTGGTGAAGGCCTGGGGCAAAGGGTGGGGGTGGGATGGAGTGGTTCAATGGAAAAAAAAAGGGACAAAAAATAAAAGAAAGAGAAATTAAGAAAACTGTCCCATTTATAATTACATCAATAAAATAAAATATCTAGGAAGAAATTTAACAAATAATGTAAATGACATTACTCAAATTATTAGACATTGAAGAAAGTGAAGAAATGGAAGCATATAACATGCTCATAGATAGAATTATCATTAAAATGTCCATAATACCCAAAGCAATCTACAGATGTAATGCAATTCATATTAATATACCAGTCATATTTAACAGAACTAGAACAAATATTCTAAAAATTGATATGTAAATATAAGACCTCAAAAAGCAACAGCAATCTTAAAAAAAAAAAGAAAGAAAGAAGACAGTTGGAGGTATCACACTACCGGATCTCAAACTATATGTGAAGACTATAGTAATCAAAAGGGCATGATACTGTTATAAAAACAGACACATAGATCAATGGAACTGAATAGAGAGGCCAGGAAAAAAAAAAAAAAAAAAAAAAAAGATCACAATTATACTACCCTGTTTCCCTGAAAATAAGACAGTGCCTTATATTAATTTTTTCTCCCAAAGTTGCACTAGGTCTTATTTTCAGGGGATGTCTTATCTCTCCATGAGCTAGGTCTTATTTTCAGAGGATGTCTTATTTTCGGGGAAACATGGTATCAATGAATCTATGACAAAGGAGGCAAGAAACATGAAATGGGTAAAAGATAGGAATAAAAAATCTGAAGAACAAAATAAACTGGTGTATATAATAGAATCAGGGGAACAGAAAGGGAGTGGACTGACAATTCTCAGTTCCATTGATCTATCTATGTATTTGTTTTTATAACAATACCATGCTCTTTTGATTACTATAGCCTTCACATATAGTTTGATATCAGATAGTGTGATACCTCCAACTGTCTTCTTTTTTTTTACGAGTTATGTAGACCAAAATTTATTAAGAATATATAAGAATTTAACAATGTCATCAACATATTGGATCAAATTGACATTTATAGAACACTCCATCCAATAGCAGCATAATATACATCCTTCTCAATATTTCTTCTTGACTTTTTCTTACTTTTATGCCTCTCACATGTGTTCTCTCAAGTTAGAAATCAGGGATTTTATATACACACTAGAGGCTTGTTGCACAAAATGCATACACTGTGGGGGGAGCAATCCCCTCAGCCCAGCCTGAACCCTCTCCAATCTTGGACCTGTTGGGGGATGTCTGACTGCCGGTTTAGCCCTGATTCCAGGTAGTCAGACACCCACCTCACAATCTGGGACTGCTGGCTCCTAACTATTCACCTACCTGCCTGCATGATCACCCCTAACTGCAGTCCCTGCCATCCTGGTCACCCCTAACTGTCCCTCCCCCCTGATGGCATAGTCTCCTCTCACTGATAGGTGTGAGGTGATATACCTCCTTGTGGTTTCAATTTGTATTTCTCTGATTATCAGAGACCTTGAATGCTTTTTCATGTCTATTTATCATCTGTATTTCTTCCTTTGGAGAAGTGTCTATTCAGGCACTCTGCCATTTTTTAATTGTATTGTTTGTTGTTTTAATTTACTTATTTGGTGTTCAGTTGTATGAGGTCTTTATAAATTTTGGATATTAACCCCTTATTGGATGAATAATTAGTGAATATCTTTGTCCATTCAATAGGTTGTGTTTTTGTTTTGTTTATTAATTTTTGCTGTGTAAAAACATTTTAGTTTGATGTAGTTCAATTTGTTTACTATTTTTTATGTTTGTTTGTTTCCTTTGCCTTAAGACCGTGGTCAGCAAACTGCGGCTTTGAGCCACATGTGGCTCTCTGGCCCCTTGAGCGTGGCTCTTCCACAAAATACCACAGCCTGGGCAAGTCTATTTTGAAGAAGTGGCGTTAAAAGAAGTTTAAGTTAAACAATTTGGCTCTCAAAAGAAATTTCAGTCGTTGTACTGTTGATATTTGGCTCTGTTGACTAATGAGTTTGCTGACCACTGGCTTAAAAGATATATTAGAAAAAAGTACTGCTAAAAGAAATATCATATGGTTTACTACCTATCTCTTAGAAGATTTAAGGTTTCAGGTCTTACATTTAAGTCTTTAAGTCATTTTTAGTTTATTTTTGGGTATGGTTTAAACTCATGTGTCAAACACAAGGCCCGCGGGCCAAATCTGTCCCGCCAGGCCTTGCAATGTGGCCCGCACCGCGCTGTCATCACTGCACTCCGCTGCGTTTCCATCACAATGACAGTTTATGACTGTTCAGTAAACCATTCGGCCCGCGATTTAGGCTGGATTTTAGATTTTGGCCCCTTCTCTGATTGAGTTCAACACCCCTAGTTTAAAAGGTGATCTATTTTGGATATGGGTAAAAAGGTGATATATTTTTTGCATTTATTGATCCTACTTTCCCAACACCATTTGTTGAATAGACTTCTTTTACCTCCTACCAGCCTGGTGGCTCCACACAGCCTGATGTTCAGTCGTTTGGTTGTCCCTCTCTAATCCCCCTGCCAGCCTTGTCACCCCATGCAACTTGCTGTTTGGTCATTACTGTGAAGGCATCCTAACCAATTTGCATATTACTCTTTTATGAGTAGAGATATCTCAACTGAGTTAAAGACTTCATGGAAGTATCTTAGTTGAATCATTCTCCTCTAATTTAAGCCACTTTCCTTCACCCCAACTCACAGCCTTTTTATATCTCCTAGGAACTACAAGAATCAGATAAAGAAAAGGTGAGAGGAGCATACAGAAATAATTATTATATTTTTCTCCATAGCTCTAATTTAAAATAATGTTAAAATTTCATAAAAATAAAAAAAACTTATACTAGTAAGTAAATTACAAAAACAATAATAACTCACTCAGGTTTTAGAAATAGACTATCAGTATTGTATAAGCTTGTGTCCCTCCCTAATTACATTTGCTTCACTTCTTATTAGAGATAAGCATTATTCTGATCTATGAATAATTCACTCTCATGTTTTGCTACTTATAAATTCATAAATAATAGCTTAATTTTTCCAGATTCTTTACTATATAAAATTTAAATCACACAGCACATATCCTTTGACTTTTTTTTTTTTTTACTCTATATTATGTATATGTTTATCCAGGTTAGGGAATGTATCATATAATGTTCTATTTTATGAATATACCAACATTTTAAAATTCTACTATTGATGGACATTTAAGTTGTTTCTGGTTTTGAATTATAAAAAAAAGGGCTACTATGAACTCATGATACTCACATATACTTTTTTTCTGGAAGTGGAATTACTAAATCATAGATAGGATATCTATAATACATCTTTAATTTTTCTAGGTAAAGCAAAACCTGTTTTCCACAGTGACTGCACCAGCTTACTACCCACCAAAAAGGTATGCATTGCTTCATATTCTTACCAACACTTGACATTTCTGACAATTTCTGTTAATTGGACCATTTTATGATAGCTCATTGTGATCTAAAATTACATTTTCCTAATTACTAATAAGATTGATAATCTTTTTATATGTTTATTAACTGAATGTTTTCTTTTGTCATGTAATGCCTTTTAAAATTCTCTTGTAGTGTTAGGTTCTACCATCACTCTTTTCCCTTACAGTTTCTCTGGGAATAAAACTGTCATTTGTATTGGCTTTCTGCTCTCTGGAACCATTTAATATCATCTCCAAGAGTTCATATAAGACGTGCCAAAAGGCACCAAATGTTCTCACCTCACCACAAATCTGATTTCATACCACTATTCAAGCTCCTCTAGAAATAGTTGAGTCATCTTCCAATTGAACACCACCTCACTCAAGTCTACCTTATCCATTACCCTTTTATTTCTGAAGAAGAGATATTAGGATTTGAAATATTTATAGAGTAAATATCTTGGAGATTTAAGTTCTATAAAACAATTTACCATATATCCATATCTTCTCATTTTAAAGAGGAAGAAATAAATACTCAGAAACATAAACAGAAGCAGATTTAGAATGTAGAATTATTTTAAAAATAATTTCTTTACAATTTTAGATCAAAATTATTTTTTTCTAATTATTAAAATACTATACATTCATATAGAAAACTTAAGTAATGTGAAAATATACAAAGGAGAAAATAAAATTCACCCCATGTCCCATAAACAGAAAGTAACTACCGTTTCCTCGAAAATAAGACAGTGTCTTATATTAATTTTTGGTCCCAAAGATGCGCCAAGTCTTATTTTCAAGGGATGTCTTATTTTTCCATGCGCTAGGCCTCATTTTCGGAGGATGTCTTATTTTCGGGAAAACACGGTATTATATATATTTTTGGAATAAATTTCTAAGCTTCTCTCTCTCTTTCTCTCTTTCTCTCTCTCTCTCATTCTATCTCTATAAGTCTATTTTATTTTTTATTGGCATTAATTTATTTCTCTTTATTGTATACAATCTATCTATGTATATATATATAAAAGCCTACCAACTGAAACAGTGGAATGACCAGAACCACCAGAACAACTGGTGGCTATGACATGCACTGTTGCAGCCAACCAGCCTGATTTGGGTCCCGATTGGCCCCACGTCCCACCCAGCCCAGCCCATGCACCCTGAACGGGGGCAGGGGCTGGCTGGCCAACCATCTGCAGTCCCCTCAACCAGCCCCACCTCCTATCATCCCCCAACACCCTGATTGGCGACAAGGATAGGCTGGACAACCACCCACGCCCGTTCCCCACTCTGTCCTGGATGATAGCCCCCATTGGGGCAGGCTGGGCAGACCCCACTCATGCACAAATTCATGCACCAGGCCTCCAGTAATATAATAAATACTTTGACATATATTATCTCACATTTATTTTGTTTTTCTTAAAATAAATTCTTAGAAAAAAATGTCTGTATTAAGACACACTCATATTTTATTAGATTATTCTCATTAACAAACTCCCCTATAGAAAGTACCAATCAATAATAATAAGAGTGTAATATGCAAATCAACCAAATGGCCAAACAGTGGAATGATCATCCGGATGACCAATCTATGACACCCAGTGGTTTCAGGACAGCCAATTCAGGTGCAATGCGACTGGTCAGGGACCAGGCCATCATCCCATAATTGCCCCATGGAGGGAGGCCCAGGCCACCAGCTGGCATAGTAATCAATCAGGGGGTTCCACAATCACCCCAAAGAGAGAGGTCCAGGCCACCAACCAGTGGGCTGTAGCAAGTGAGCGGGGCCTCCCCCTGCAGGGTGATTGATCACGGGGTACCCGGACTATGAGAGGGTGCAGGCAGGCTGAGGGACACCCTCCCCACACACAAGTGCATGAATTTCATGCACCAGGCCTTTAGTTTACTATAAGAATGATGTGTTTTTTGTTTTGTTTTTTTGTCCTAGCCCCTTTTTCTCAGTGGTTATTATAACATTGGTCTAGGGATTGAAGGGTTGTGAGTTTGATTCTTGGGTCAAGGGATACCATGGTTTCAGGCCGATCCCTGGTCCTGGTTGGAGAGCATGTGGGAGGCAACCAGTTGATATGAGGTTTCTCTCTCACATAGATGTTTCTGTCTCTCTTTGTATCTCCCCCTACCTTCCATTCTCTCTCTCAAAAAAAAATCAATGGGAAATATATTCTGAGGTGTGGATTAAATAAATAATAAAAAGACTGCTGGTTTCCTCATGCCCTTACTATATACAATATTATAAATCTTTTTATTATTTGTCAGTCTGACAAGCAAAATTGTGATTAGTTCATTGTTTTGTGGGTATTTCCTTGATTACCAGGTATGTAGACATACTGTGGTATATGAAAATGTGTCTATCTCAACATGCTTTAGCAGCTAGAATTAAGCAGCTAATTATAGCTGCTACCAGAAAAATAAACATTGGGGTGGGGGGGTGACATAATATAATGGGTCAGTTAGAAGTTCCATGAAGCAGCCACCAAGGAGTTAAGAGGAAAATTACATGGCATAAATCAAATACTCAGACATGTGGAGTACAGCACCCTATCAGCTAACTATCAAAGAGCATCTGGGCCAGCAGTGCCATGTGCCCAGTGATAACTGTGACAATGGTAGTATCCTCAGCACACACTTGCTACAGCAAGATCTTGCCTGTTCAGACTTTCTTAGATCCTACCCAGTCCTAGGTCTCATCCTTCGTGTTGATTACGTGAGCCGCCTAATACCTTTTTCATCATGAACATTTTCAGAATGTTTCCATTTGCACCTCCACTTCCTGGGTAGTTCCATGATTATCTTTCCTCGAACTAATACATAAAGCAATAAAAACAGCTTGCCCCCTGCTTCCATCACTAACTGGTATAACAAAATTTCAAGCATAATTTTCAGACATATATTTTGTGAATTTGATTCAGGAAACTATATTTAAACCGGCAAGAGTTAAGTCTAGACTCATATTCCTTAAGAATTTTAGATTTGCATTGCAATTTTCTTTTCATTTTAAGAGGGAAAATATAATTAACTAAGAAAGTACAATTTTTATTCACGTACCCTGTTGATAAAGAAACATGAAAGCATTATTTAAAATAGGTGCCTTTCACCACCACATGTACATGTTGGAAGCTGCAAGGGCATTGCTGCTCAGAAAAGACAAGTAATAACTTTATTTAAAGCAAATTTTCCTCTACAATATTATCAACTACCCATGTCAGGAATTTTGAAGAAAGGAGAAAATGAGTGATTCTTCAATTAAAAATCCCACATGAAGCAAAATAATTTGCAAGTTTAATGTGACACTTAAAGACATCTGGAGAAACATTTGGTAAATTTAGAGAAGTTTTACTGAGTGTTTCAAAACTCCTTGATGCTTATTTTTTCTCATTAAAACCAAAGGCGAATCATTCTTTAAAACGACATCATTTATCTCCCAGTAATTAAAACTAAAATCTAACTTTTAATAACATTGAACTGTACTTTACTTTTTTAATAACCATTATCTCTTGGTAGGTACAAAATTCCAGAAAGTTATACCAGCTAGACATAAAGGCAAATTGACTTTATTCATTAATACCATAATTATCCTGCCCAATTAATCTTGACTTAGCTGTGTGATTTGCCTTGGCTAATGAAGGTGAGTAGATAGGAAGTATGACAGAATAGAAGCTTCTACACTTGAATGGTTGAACTACCTTATTAGTTCTCTTATTCATATCATGAGAAAACTGCATGGCCAAAATAGAGATTATTTATCTGCCTAAATTCTCAAATGAAAAAGATACATGGCAAAAGAGGACAATTGTCACCCACCAATAATGGCTTGAAGCATATATGTAACAAAAGCAACCAATATAACTTTGTCACAATAGCCATTGAATTGGACAGGTATTTGTTATATATCATAACCTCATGCAAGCTCACTAATATATGTGGTATTGGTCCTCTCATTGTGACCCACCCTACCTCTTCAGATCAGACACTTCTATGTATTATGTATCATTTGTTTTAAACACTAATAATAATGAGAGCAAGCATCATAATCTCAGTATTCTCAACAGAATTACTTTTATTTATTGTAATTGGAACAGCTGAAATCACGTACTACCCATGAATTAGGTTAGAAATACGAAATTATTTTAGCTAAACACTCAACTCCTGGAGTCCAGGATAAACAGTTTCTCTAAAACTGTAAGGACCACTGAATGGATATTGAGGGCTATTGTAAACTGAGAATGGCAAAATAAATTATCAGAAGAGAGTTAACACATACTTATTTACACTGTGAAACAAGTTCCTTTTTGGTGGCATCTTATAAACAATATTGAGCCAAAACTGGTTTTGCTCAGAGGATAGAGCATCAGCCTGCAGACTGAAAGGTCCCAGGTTCAATTCTGGACAAGGGCATGTACCTTGGTTGCAGGCACATCACCAGTAGGGGGTGTGCAAGAGGCAGCTGATCGATGATTATCTCTCATCGATGTTTCTAGCTCTCTATCCCTCTCTCTTCCTCTCTGCAAAAAAACAAGAAAATATATTTTAAAAAAACAAACAATATTGACACTTTTAAAGACATGTATACATAATTTATATAAGAAAATGTTTAAAAATTGATAGAAATAGAATTTAGATCACTGGTCATCAGATAACATAACAGTCATCTCTAATACAACTGCACTAATTTTAATAACAGTAAAAAAGTTATATTTTATAATGGCAGGATCATATACAGCATTCAAACAATATAACTGAAGGGTTATTGGAAAAAAGAAAAACGCTAATGAGTTTAAAGATATTCCAGTTTTGCCCTGGCTTGGTGGCTTGGTGGGTTGGAGCATTGTCTCACTCACCAAAAAGGTTGCAAGTTTGACTTCAGGTCCAGGCACAGAGCTAGGTTGCAAGTTCCATCCCTAGGTAGGGAGATGTATGGGAGGCAACTGTTCAGTTTCTCTCTCACATCAATGTTTCTCTTCCTTTCTCTCTAGAAATTAATAATTTAAAAAATAATATCCTCAGTTAAGAATAAAAAAATTAAAGAAGAAAATAAAAGCAAATGAGCTCTGTACATTTAATACATTTAAAAATGTATTCCAGTTTTCTTTCTATTACATACTTAATCACTAAAGGGTTACATAATTAGTTTAAGATAGAAGTCACTAAAAATTATTCTTTAACCAGTGGGAAGGTTATGAAGAAAATCTAGATGTTTTACATATGTTTGAGTCTGTGATGCCCTTCAGATAAACTAATTAATGGAAATAGCTAACAGCATCTTCAAAACATACACTGTTCTACCCAAAGATTAAATATACATATATCATGCAGTATGTATATCTTACTTACATTTTTAAAATATATATATTTATCCCTAGCTGGTTTGGCTCAGAGTATAGAGTGTTGGCCTATGAATTGAAGGGTCCCAGGGTCGATTCTGATCAAGGGCACATGTCTGTGTTGCAGGCTTGATACCCAGTGGGGGCGTGCAGGCGGCAGCCAATCAACAAGGCTCTCTCATCATTGATGTTTTTATTCCTCCCTTCCTCTTCCTTCCTCTCTGCAATCAATAAAAATAAGTTTAAAAATTTTAAATATATATTGATTGCAGAGAGGAAGGGAGAGGGAGATAGAGATAGATACATCAATAATGAAAAAGGATCATTGGCCACCTGCCTCCTCCACACCCCCACTAGGAATGGAGCCCACAACCCGGGCATATGCCCTGACCAGGAATTGATCTGTGACCTCCCGCTTCATAATTTGATGGCAACACTGAGCCATGACATCCAGGCATGTTTTACTTTCTTTATCAATATTAGCCAGAACAAGAGTAAGGTTTATCTATTTTTTTTAATTTTTAGAGATTGAGATTTTTAACTATATCTAACTATTCATATAAAAATGAATAAGTACAGAATCAGATGAGGTGGATAGCAAAACATATTACATAAACTTAAGAAATTGCAGGTCTCAGGAATGGGTGAATGATAAATCAGATGAGGAACCCTTAAGGATGGGAAGGGATAGAATTGTAGTGGCAACATGAAAGCAGGTAGAAAGGTAGGTGCCTTACTCTCCTACAAAGATTAAAAGCTGGGAGTAATAACTTTGAAACTGTAAGTTACTTTTTCTTATATCACATCAATTTTCTCTTCTTTATATAGGTGGTTATTAAATCTTCAGAAATAAATGTTGTCAAATCAATGACATATAGTTTTCACATATTTCTAAAAGCCCATAATTGTGAAGAATCGATATATATAAAAATAGAAGAAGTGATGTCATTAACATAGCTTTTTAGGATATCTGCTTTTCTAATTCTACTACACAGAAGAAAATTAAAACATAATTTGATTGTGAAAATGCCTTTCCATTCTTCAAAAAAAATGCTCTTCAGTGAAAATATTAGTAAGAAGGAACTCAGTTGCATCATTTGCAATGAACATCAGCAATGATTTTTTTTTCTGTTTCCACAAAGCAAAGAAAACTTATTAAGCAGAAATAGAAAAGCAAGGCAAGTAATTTGTTGTATTTCTTTTCTCTTTGGGTTTAGGTGAATTCACAAAAATGAAAACACAGATACAACAGATAATAAATGCCCATTGCTGTAGATGCCTCCATGCTATTTGATTCAACTTGTACCTAATAGTTGTCTGAATTCAACTCTCTTAATCAGAACTATAAACAGGAATCAAAATATCTTGGTTTCTCTTTTCACTTAAACTTTATTTCTTTACAACCTTTCTCTTTTGGTACCTTTTTTGTTGGATCATTGAGAAAAGTTTTTGTGCAAGGCTTTACCTTTGAGCAGGTGGATTTTCTATTGAGACCAGGAGTACCATGTTGTGGAACTCCAAGTACTGTAATTGAAAATGTAGAAAAGCCAGAATATAAATTTTTTTTGTAATTCTTAAAGTTTCAGAGGATATTATTTACTCATAAAACAATGTGTTATTCACACATAAAACAATGTGAGTGCTGCCCTTTGGTATGCAGGGACATTCCAGTACTGCTTGGGGCATACTATGTAGTCCCTCAAAACCTTGAGACCCAATAAAATAAAGGGGCTTCAAGTCCCTAGTTTCACCATGAATCTCCTTCTGGGATAATAACAGAAGTCACTGAGCAACATTTTATATCCTATATCTGACCATTTACTTCCCCTTTTCTTTCTATCCTGTGGCTAATGCTTTGTGGAGATAGTTGACCAAGAAGTTATATATGAACAGCAGAAAAAAAAAGTCATTCTGCTTATGCAAAGTCATGAATTGATAGATTATATGAACAGAGAAAGGATCATAGATAGTCAAAAAACTGGAAATTGCAGCATGAAAAATAACCACTTTTTTTCTGTTGCTTCAACTTCCAGGTGAGAAAACTGAAGCCAAAACAAGTTCAGAGATCATAGTAGGATCTCAGTGATTAACCAGATTTAACAACAAAACACCCACCTCTCTATTTTATTTAAATATGCCTCCATGTAAGATTCCTTCTTCATACAAGGAATGTATACAAGATTCCCACTGCCCATAATGATACTGCCTTCTACCCAAGCCAGGGAACACCTGCCTCATCAAATAAAACTCTAAAGGAGTCACTATATGCATGAGGGCAGTGATCCCAGAAATGAACACCAAACCAAGTGAAAAGTGGACAAGAGCCATATAAAATAATAATATGCTTTTGTGGTTAAAAGTATAATTAAAAGACACAATAACATATAAGTCTGAGGATGAGGTGTTAAATAGAAATAAAATGTTCTATAGTTCTTGTATTTTCTGAGAGAACAATGGTATCTACTGGTGTATAAAAGCCTAAGCTACTGGCCGATTGGCTGACCATTTGACCATCAGACTGGTAGCTATCATGCACACTGACCACCAGGAGGCAGATGCTCACCACAGGATCTGCTGAGCTGTGGTGACTTGGCAGGTGCAATTCTCAAGTGACGTACCCGGAACCAGAGAGGAGGAAGCCTAATTCTGGGGCGCATCAACTGAGAACCACCCTCTCACAATTCAGTTTTGTTCCTATCCCTGCAGACCATGTCAAGGGATCCCACTGGTACATGAATCTGTGTACCGAGCCTCTAGCCAATTGCAGAGCTCCTGGGTCTGGCCCTTACAGAAACTTTTGTACTAGATTAGCTAAATGATGAGATGTGCAAGACCTATTTGCTGAGGCCCTGATGTCTGGCATTCATGCTAGCCCATACACTTAATATCGATTTCCAGTGGAGGTAGTGAATGTTCCTGCTACCACTCTCAGCTAGGAAACTGGCCATGGCTTCCCTTCTTCCAGGCAGACACTAGTGCCAGCAGACAACCTCTGGGGAGGGAAGGAGGTGAAGGAGCAGCTCAGGTGAAAAGAAGGAAGTTATGGCTACCACAGGACTCCACCTGGGCAGAAGGGCCTGGGCAGGAGCCTGACATTGAGCAGGGTCCTGTCTTAGGCCAACTATTATAGGTTCAGGCTAAGTCCTGTTTGCTAAATAATTGCATTTTGCAGCTAACTGCCCACAAGTCGTCAGTTACCGCCCAACTTAGGGTAAAGTGAGATGGAAGAAGTGAGACAGATACAGAGAGAAAGTGACATAATATTGGGAGAAGAGAGGAGGGAGCTCAATTCTGGGGTGCATCACTTGAGAACTGCCCTTTCACAATTCCACACTCCTCAGGGAGTGTTGGAGAATCGGGTTTTGGCCCTATCCCCACAGGCCATCTAGAGGGATCCCACCAGTGCACATCCGTGCACTGGGCCTCTAGTTGAAATATATTTGAAAATTAATGAGATAAGACTGAAATTTTCAATTTTTAGGGTAATCCCTAAAAGAACAAAAAATGTGAGCAGTGGAAATAAATTCTTTAGATGTTTCTTATTCTATTTGATTTCATGTTTCTAAATAATTTGTTATATGTTTATAGGGCTATTTATCAGTTTTAGACACTATTAAGGTTTGTTACCTGACACTTTTATGTCATCAACACACAATTTTCCCTTTTCACATCCTCCCAATATAGTTGTACCATAGTTCTGATGTAAATTAGAATTCAGATCTGACATTATTATGACTATATACATAATTCCAGTTGCTGACTACAGTCCATTAAAATTGTATTTCTTTTCTTATCTCTTTGTCTATTTTTTCCTATAATAATAATATCCTCAATGTTCTTTTGCATGATTCTGTATTATCTTTATCTAATTCTTCACAAAAAATTTTAAAAGTAATTGGTTTTGGAGATGAGAATTGAGGATAGATAGGAATCTGGTTGAATTTCAAAAAGTAACTAATAACACAGAGACACCAATTAATCCAATATTATCTGTCCATAGCCATGCTGTGGTATATCCACTGAACATGAGTCCTGAGGAGAGGAATTTAGAAGGAAATGGTAGGACTGGAAATGGCTATTGTTTTGTTACAAACTTTTGAGAACTGTCTGAACTGTTCAATGATGTGTGTAGATTCTGTCGAGTAAAAATAAAAATTAATTTAAAAAATGGCTCTAACCAGTTTGGCCTAGTGGACAGAGCATCAGCCTGTGGACTGAAGGGACCTGGGTTCGATTCTGGTCAAGGGCATGTACCTTGGTTGTGGGCACATCTCCAGTAGGGGGTGTTCAAGAGACAGCTGATGGATGTTTCTTCCTCATTGATGTTTCTAACTCTCTATCCCTTTCCCTTCCTCTCTGTAAAAAATCAATAAAATATATATTTTTAAATGAATACATTTGGTTATATTTAGTCCTTAAACTTCAGCAGATCTAGATGAAGCTGAAGAATTCACTGAGTGACATGTATAAAATCCTATCGAGTACTTGAGCAAAAGGCCACAGGGGGTAAAATATTTCTGCTGTGTAACAGAACTGTTCAACAACCCAGGTGCTTACTTTCTAACAAATAAATATTTCACCTCGACTTAGAGCCAAAAGCTGAATAATATACATCAAATTCTTCTAAGCAAGTGAATTGAGCTAAAGAGAAAAGGCAGTTTTCCTCTTGAGGAAAATGTTAACTAATTACACCCTATTAGGTGTTAATTTGCAACAGGTGCTGTTTAAATATAATGTAGTATCATCCTTACATTTAATAAGGTCTCTGAGTTGAGAGTTCCTGTGACAAATTTTACACAAATTCATTTAAATTGGATGGTGTTTCTACGCCTCCCATAGAACAAATAAAGATGGACATGCTATTTAGTAACTGTAAGGGACATCACATTAATTATCTTCCTTAATTTCCCTCCAGACCATTTTTTTTCAGTAATACTATTTCAACTAAGATGAATGGGAGGCCAGGGCACTAGGTGTAAGCAGCAGGCCACTGACCAACTGGTTTGGAGACTAGTCCTGAGGTGAGATCATAAAACCATGAACTAGAACAGTGTTTCCAGAAGTGTGGTACACGTATCCCCAGGGGTACGAGAAGAGTTTGGTGGGGGTACGCGTTGCACCAGAGTTTGGTGGGGATATGCACTGCACCGTGCTTAGCTGCGCCTAATTCTACGTTCTCATGAGTACGAGGGGTACTCAGCATTATGAAAATTATAGAAGGGGTAAACATATGTCAAAAGTTTGGGAAACACTGAACTAGAGGAAAAGTATCTTCCTTTATTGTAAAACGTGTTTCTTTTGTTGAAAGTATTGCAGCTGTCCCTTTTCCCACCCATTAACTCCCTCCTCCCCACTTCCAACCCTCATGGTGTACAACATACAGAAAAGAGAAGCCAATAATTGTTCTTAACATCAAATTCAACTTGAAAATTAGAGTATTTCTGAATATGAAAACTTTTATGGTTCTCACTAATAAAGAGCCTTCTTTGTGTGTGTGTGTGTGTGTGTGTGTGTGTGTGTGTTTAATGGATTATCAAAAGAAAGTTTTCCTCTTCTGGAGTTTAAGAGCAAAGACTTGTGGCAAGACTCAGGAAAAAAATTTCAGAAATAAAAATATATAATTGAAAATTGAAAACAATATGGAGTTTGCTACAGAAAAATATTAAAATTAAATGTCCAGTGATAATATAAATAAATTAGGAATGTATATGAGTTACAAAATAATGCAAAATTATTAAACATTAAATTATTTCTCCAATAGATCTTTAAGAGTGATTGGAGATAAAAAATGACAATACTATGGCTTTATGATAAATATAACATAAAATTAAAGACAGACACATAAGCAAATAATTTTTAAAATAACCGAATAATAATGGCTCTTTGGTCAATTTTGTTGGGGGCTGCATCAAGAATCAATTTCTTTCTTTCTTTCTTTCTTCTTTCTTTCTTTCTTTCTTTCTTTCTTTCTTTCTTTCTTTCTTTCTTCCTTCCTTCCTTCCTTCCTTCCTTCCTTCCTTCCTTCCTTCCTTCCTTCCTTCCTTTCTTTCTTTAATGTATCTTTATTGTTGAAAGTATTATAGATGCCCTGCCTTTTTTCCCCATGGAGCCCTCCATCCCACAGCTGCCCCTCCCAGGTCTTGACCAAACTATTTATTGTCTGTGTTCGTAGGCTATGCATATATAATAAAAGGATATTTGCATAGACTAAACAGTGGAACAACCTGAACAACTAAACAACCAAACAACCAGTCGCTATGACATGTGTTGACCAGCAGGGGGCATGTGCAGAACATGGCAGACATTGGCCATGGCAGGATGGTGGAGCAGTTGAGTAGAGGCACCAGACCAAAGCAGGATACCAGTCACTGTCATCAGGGCGAGCCTCTGGTGATTACTGAAAATTCTTTGTTCCTGCGTGCCACAGTCCCACCCGGTGCTTGGGTGCTTGCACCTGCTACTGTTACTGACCCCTCTCACACCCGCAGCTGGTTCTGGAGCCACCACTCACACCCACTGCTGGTGCCAATCCCAATCACTTGGCACCATCAGTGGTGCGAGCAGTGGCTACTGACCCTGATCATCCCTGAAGGCTTTTCCACCTCCCCCTGCTCCTGAGGGGTGATCAGGGCAGCAGCTGCCACTCACTCCCACTGCTGGCGCTGGCCTCAATTGCTCCATGCCATCAGCAGATGTGAGTGGGGCCAGTGCTGTCAGTGCATGGGAGTGAGGCTGCTGGAAGTGAGGCTGCCAGCAGTCAGGGGACTGGGGGCCATGGTAGGAGGGGCCTGACAGGGAGCGCAGAGGATGGGCTGAGACTCACTCCTGTGTCTATTGCAGTTCCTTTCAAGGTGCCAAATTCATGCATACATATAAGTTCCCTGGAATCACTTGATTTAAGAAAAATCAATTTGATGTCTATATAACTGACCATTAAATGATACAGGAAGAAAGGCAGATGGAACAGCAAGAAAGAAGTGCACAGCATATCAAAGGAAGTACAAATAATGTAACAGATTAGAATTTATGACATTTGTTTAAAGAGGGCACATACTGAGAGAGAATAGTAATCTAATACATTTGTTGCTGTTTCCTTATATTTCTCAAATAATCAGATTTTTTAAAAAAACAAACACCTGTTCTACGAAAATTGGATTCCCAGATCATGTTTACCTGTGCTCTGCATTTTGTAGAGAGTTACTTGCACCCCAAAGAGAAACCTTGTTAACTAACGTATGGCAATATTCTCTCTCTGACCATGACTGTGCACCCACTAGGAGAATCTAATGCACTATTTCAAAACAGAGGCACATGCTATCAAAAGTCAGAAGCTTTCCTACCAGTCTCAGTGTGCTTTCTTCTTTACTTCTCTAGTTGTAGGACCTCCATTCAACCAGCTTTCCAGTGGTTTCGGATGATGGTTGTTCTGTATTTTAGTTGTGATTTTTATGTGATGGAGCGAGGCAGTGAGTTCAGGTGATTCTCTATGCCCCCATTTTATGCATAGTCATGGAACGGGCTGATCCGGCACCCATGTGTGCTGCTTTTTTAATAGGGAAGGAGATCATCTCTACGGAGGTCGCCTGGAGGAGCAAGCCCCTCACCAGACCCCAAACCCAGGGTCCCAGAGCTGGGAGAAGAAGTCCCTGTGGGCAGTAAAAATTACAGGCTGTAAAACCATTGCAGATTGGAGCTCAGTGACACAAAGGCTGCTGGAGAACCAGCTGATCCTCTTAAAAAGCTGGCACCACAAACTGAACTAACAAGGTCCTGCTTCCTCTGAGCTCTAGTACCAGGACCAGGCTCTGGGGAACACATACACATATGTGGAGAAACTGGATTGTCTGGCATAGGAGCAGCAACTCAGGAGTGGCTTTCTCCCCGACTGAGGTGCTATCAAGGATCATTGTGTCTATGCTGGAACCTCTCAGGTCTCAGGACTGACTGGCAGCCATTTCTGTTTGTTCTGCCCTGGTGATTCCCTAAGGCCCTACCTCATCCAATTTACAATTCCACCCAAGATGTGTGCAGTGTCTTTTGCATATGAATAGCCTTTCCTTGCTCAGGGTAAAATCCCTCAAACAAGCTCTGGCTGGGTCAGAGAGTCCCAAACCTATCAATAAAAGGCCCAGGACCCAGCACTAGCACCTGCACCAGCCTGCCTTGCTTCATAGCAGGGCCTCATCTGGGAACTACAAAACCTGATACAAGGAGGATAAATCTGAAGATCTTTCTGTAGCTCATGCTGGGTGGCCCCAGGCAGTGGCTGACTTTGAACCTCCCTGGAGACCCAAGAGCCAGTGTACCCAGTGGTCAGTGTGAGACCATACCAGGTTACAACTCTTCACATCCATAAGTGACACACTCAAGGGGCAGAGTCAGTGAGAACCAAAGCCCCACTAGAGAAAGTCCTGCTCCATAGGGGTGTCTCCTGCACAGCAGTTCTCCCACTGTAGGCACAGCTGGTCCTCAAAGCCAATTGGCCTGGAGGTCAGTTCCTCCCAGTGATGTCAATAGCAATCAAGGCTTAACTACAAGGAGACTGGGTGCACCTAGAGCTCCCATCTCAAATGACTGAGGAGGCTGAGCCACTGGGCCCTATAGAACACTTACTATACAAGATTACTCTACCAACTTAAGGAGATATATTGTAGAAGCTCTATCCGAACCATAAGAATGAACACAGGGGAAGCAGCCAAAATTCAGAGATAGGGAGGCATATCACAAATGAAAGAAATGGAAGACAGCAGACTGCTGGATATAGAGTTCAAAGCCATGGTTATAAGGTTACTCAAGAATCTTCTAGAAACCTCCAAAAAATGAAAAAGAACCAGTTAGAAATTAAGCATGCATTGACAGAAATAAAGAATAATACACAGGGATTCAACAGTATAGTAGAGGATTCTGAGAATTAAATCAATGATTTGAAATAAGAGGAAGCAAAAACACCAAACTAGAAGAGCAAAAGGAATCCAATAATGTGAGAATGGTATAAGGAGTCTTTGGGAAAACTTCAAGCATACCAACCTTCATATGGGTGGGAGCACGGGGCGAGGGGAGGTGGGGAGGGGGGAATAGGGTGCCAGAGGAGGAGAAAGAGCAAGATATTGAAAACCTATTTGAAGAAATAATGACAGAAAACTTCCCCCACTTGGTGAAAGAAATAGACTTACAAGTCCAGGAAGCACAGAGTTCCAAACAAGAGGAACTCAAAGAGGACCACACCAGCACATCATAAATAAAATGCCAAGGGCTAAAGACAAAGAGAGAATATTAAAAGAAGCAAGAGAAAATCAGTTAGTTACCTATAAGTGAATGCCCATACAACTGTTAGCAGATTTATCAGCAGAAATTATGTAGGCCAGAAGGAGGTAGCAAGAAATATTCAAAGTGATGAACAGCAAGGATCTACAATCAAGATTACTCTACCCAGCAAAGTCATCATTCAGAACTGAAGGTCAGGTAAAGAGCTTTACAGGCAAGAAATACTAAAGGAGTTCATCACCACTAAACCAGTATTATATGAAATGTTGAAGAGTATTCTTTAAGAAGAGAAATAAGAATAAAAAGAAAAAGATTAAAAAAATATGAACAAAGAATACATACCTATCAACAAATGAATCTAAAAATCAAAATAAACAAATAAGAAATCTAATGGGCAGACTAGACTGGTGAATTAAATAGAATCAGAAGCATGGAAGTGGAACAGATTGACTATTTTCAGAGGGAAAAGGAGTAGGGAGGTGTGAACAGATTAAACAAATATCTTATATGCATTACCTATGTACACAGACAATAGGTTGGCAAAGGCCAAGGGTGGGGTGGGAACTGGGTGGAGGGGGACAATAGGGAAACAAAAGAGGGACATCTGTAATAATCTCAACAATAAAGATTTTTTTAAAAGTCAGAAGCTTTTATAAGTCTGGGCACATATTTTCCTCCTTTTTCTATCTTGTTCCAACTTATACCGTATTATCAAAATATGACATGAACCAGGCAAACTAACTTTAAACTTAGTTCTTTCTCCACTACATCAACCATATCAACTAGGAAGTAGGTAATTATTCTTCTCATGCATTAAAATACTACTTCACAGATTTTTAAGAACTATAATAATTCTTCCTACTAGAATAAATTGAGAAAGGGTCTGGATGCTAGTCAGCACAGACAAAAAAAAAATCTATCTATTTATTTATATATATGTAAATATTTACCTCAATAAATTTTAAGATTATATTATAAAATAGATCCTATTTCCAGTGAATATATTTATACTTAAAAATTTTGCATAATGCCTTTTCTTTATCCTCCCTGCCTTGACATGGTGCAGCCAATATTTATAATTTTATATAATTCTCTCATTTTGTCTACATTGCCAATAAGCTTGAAATGTTAATGCAAATTTAACTGAGTCTTAGGAGTACATATTTTGGCTACTGCTTAGTTAAATTATATTCAGGTTACTCTCAACTTCCCAACTTTTGTTAGCTGAATTTTCTGTCCTTGCTTTTGTGACTTTGTTCTTATAAATAAAATCTTCACAAATTGCATATTTATAATGATAACTACTGTGATAATAATTATCACAGTAAATATAATGTGTTAACTCCTGATTCTGAATTATAAAAACTATTCATCCTTCAGCATTCACAATTATAAGCCTTTCAGAAGCATTCATATTCTTTAAATGTTTTCAATACTAGTGACCCTGTATTTAAATGCCAAGTACTTAATAGACCTGATGTTTGAAGGAGCTTCCAAAATAACCACTTGTTTATTTACTCTGGCTCTGAGAGAATAATGTCCAAATCATTATTTTTCTTGTACTAGGAATTTCCAGCTATAGAAATAGCAAGTGAACATAAAGGAGAAGGCACGGAAGTGGGGAGGCCTGATTGGTCCTGATCACCTTCCAGGCCTTAAGGACCCTACCCATGCATAAATTCCGTGCACCAGGCCTTTAGTAGTAAGTAAAATAAACAGGCCTCATATTCTCAAGGAAATTGTCATCCACACTTCTTGTCACTTCCATATGATAAGAGCTAAAAATCTGTAGATATCTAAGACACCTCTACACTACAACATTATGACTGGTATTTTTTTTCTCAATAGAAATGTTATTTTCAATTACTAGGGAGAGTGGGAAGGAAGAAGAGAGAAAATTGATGTGGGGGTGAGGGTAAGAAAGGGCAGGAGAGGACAAGAAAACAATTTTTCCTCTAATCAAGCAACTATGCTACCAAATTTGATATGCAACTTGTAAATAATAATTTTTGCTTCTATCGAGCTTTTCCTAAAAATATCTCTCAAATATGATTGACACCAAAAGTTTAACAAAAGAAATATTTAAATTCATTCTTTAAAGAGCTATCTTTATGAGTATAAAATATTGAGGAACTATTCAAGTAAATGTTTATACACAATTTAAAATTTAAATACCTTAAAAGACATATCACACAACATCAGCATTAGAGAGAATAGTAAACCACTAATTTATCTAACACCATTCAACAAGTTAAATAATTTTAAGATATCTTTAACAAAGATATTTTAGCAAAATAAAAATCCAAATTCTTGCCGAAACCGGTTTGGCTCAGCGGTAGAGCGTCGTTCTGCGGACTGAAAGGTCCCAGGTTCGATTCCGGTCAAGGGCACATCCCCCTGGTGGGGGGTGTGCAAGAGGCAGCTGGTCAATGTTTCTCTCTCATTGACGTTTCTAGCTTTCTATCTCTCTCCCTTCCTCTCTGTAAAAAAAATCAATAAAATATATATTTTTAAAAAAATCTAAATTCTTCTAAAAAAGCAAAATTTGAAAGGAGAATGTTATTTGAAATCTCCAATGATTCTAGGGCTAATATTTTAACTAATTTAATACCAATTAAAAAACAAAACTAGTAACACAAGGATTTTTCCTATTTGAGAATACATTTTAATTTTCTGTTGTGATTAAATTATTTAAAAGTAAGTTTACCATAATTACATATAATATTTTATCCATTTTTTTGTAACATGGATTCATGGACAAATGATCAAAATCAAATCACAGGAGGATTATAATTACTAAAACTGAAAATGATCCCTGAAATTGAAGCTAAATATTCTTTAGGTGCTGTAGCACATGGGCAGCTGTAAAATCACCAGTGATTCAAAATTTGTCCAAAGTAATTGTTGATATTAAACCTTAGATGTCACTGCGTATCAAACTGCTGTCTTCTCCTCATATCAAGCCCACCCAATTCTTCAGTCCTCCCTCTGGTTCACCACACTGCTTATTAAATATACACAAAACCCACTTAACACACACATTAAAATTAAAAAGAGCTTTTTCTTATCTAATACAATAATTCCAGAGAAACATATACTGCTTTATTGATGTCTCTGCTTCATGTTAAGAGGGACAGACATAACTAAAAGTTTTGTGGTACTTGTATCTTTGAAACTGCACTTTTGCTGGCTGCCATAACCATGGAGGATGGCTGGAGACAGAGAATCATTAGTCTCAGCTGCAGCAATTTATATAACAACATAACCATCCCATGATATAGCTTCTAAAATTAACATCCTTAAAATAGTCTGCAAAAAATATCCCAAGATTTTTTTTCATGCAATTAGTTAGTATCTCACTATTTCTTTCCATGCTAGTTAAGATAATCTTTATGAATCAACCTAAGTTGCTGACTGTCACTACCGTTTGGAATGCTACCTATGTTCTCCATGAGTCTATGCTCTTCATTTCTTTGAAATCCAAGACCAGCAATGTTATTTAGTTGCCTTCTCAGCATTTAATCACCATTTCCTCTTCTGAATAGTCTTTTGTTTCTAATTATGACATCGGTGCTTTTTGAGTTTAATTCCCCCTCACTGGTAGTGATGGAGTGTATATACGTTCCATTCCACCTAATCACAGTGATTGACCCCAAAATTCAAAAGTGCTCCAAGAATTCCAGGCTTTATCCCAGGATAACTCATTCTCTGGAAAGGGAGATGAGTGTGTAAAGTCTGGAATGCTGAAATCATTGTTTCAGGTACCAAAAGAGGGGTGCTGAGGAGGGCAGACTGCAAAGAAATGGAGCCATCATTTTGCCTCAGTATTTCAGTGACAACTTTCTTCAGTATAGAAAAAATAAGATGGAGTATAGGTGCTGACAAAGTATAAAAAAAACACACACAAATAAATAACCTGTAGTTTTACCAGCTAACTTCACAAATTGCAATCCCCTGGAAGGGCAGTTACAGTAAGACAAATGCAAAGCTCAAAGGGAATTTTATAGACACTTGCCTGAAACTGGTATGTCACTTGTCATAGCAAAAAGACCTGCTAAACTAGCCCAATATTTTGACAATTTGATTTCATTCATGAATAAAATACATGTCTGAGAATGCTAATCCAAAAACCTAAAATTCAGTGGTAAGCAGAGGGTGTTCTTCTAATTCACCTTAAGATTCCTTTTTGGATTGTTTCAATCTTTGAATAACTAAAGTGTGTTAAATACAGTTGCATTTGTTTCTTATGTCAGAAATCAAGTATACTGAAGTTGTGGAAAGCTATTTTTTTTTTCTTCAAGCAATTACATCTCCTTTAAAGACAAGGTTTTCCTCATCTAAGACCTGAACAATTGCAATTAGCCTTTCAACAGGATTGTTTCTGGCACACGGCTTCCTGTCATCATCTCACCTTTGTGTGTTATTAGTTTGTTTTGTGTCAGTAACTATGCTAATTTCTACCATTAAAAGCATGAAATCTTTAGTGAAATATTTCTGGAGTCTCCTGAGTGTTTATAATGGATGGTAGGCTAGTCTGAAATTTGATTCCAAATATCACAAGTTGATCATTGTGCTGGTGATAAAACTCTCCATTATACATTTATATAATAGTAAAGGTGTCACTTAGTTTTCTCTATAACATCTAATTCTCATTACAAAGGAAGAATACAATAGGCTAAAATAATTTAAAAGTGAAAGTAGGCTTTTGGATTTTCAATGTGGTGTATACAATATTCATCTCAGTAAGCTAGACAGAGATAAGTAAAATAGGGCTTTAGGATTCTCCCATTGCTGCATTGCTTAAATTACAGTTAATAGTCAAACAAAAAAGCTGTTTGTGTGGATTTTATAGGTTAATTGTTCTAATTAATATCTAAAAAGAAAAGAAATAATTAATTTCCATTTGTTCCATCTAAAAAGTTAAAAATCCATTGTTGCTTGGAACAGTCTCAGATTAACCTGCTACTTTATATTAGACATTCAGAGAGAATGAAGACTATTCAGGGAAGAGGGAAATGGAAGAAAATTCATATTAAAGTGCAGTGTATTTTGCACATGCAGTCTTATTTAATTCCAAGGAGGAAAGTTTTATTATTTATATTGTATATATGAGTATACCGAAGCTTGTGAAGTTTAAATTACTGTTCAATAATCCATAAGTTTTGTTACATGTTAAAATTTCAAATCACTACTACATTAATGATGGACTTTGCAGCTAAGTTAGCCCATTTGTTTTGCAACCTTTACAATGAACCATGGAAAAAAAGTTCTTAAGATGCTGAGTAACTGATTCTTAAGTCCCTCATGCTAAAGAGAGGCCTTTTGATTGAACAAAGAAAGCGAGCAGGGAAGAATTAGAATAGGATTCTAGATATTTATTGCCAGTCATATCACTACATTTAGTGAATATTTTTTATAATGTATTTATAGTTTTGCAATTTTTTTCTTTGTTTTAATATAGAGTCCCATCAGATCTCTCATGACGTTTATTTTCAATGGTCTCATAAATTGGATATGGTTATCACATGTTCTGATTGTTTCTTGTTGATATATATAATAGAAATGATATTGCTTTTGCATGTTGATTTATAAGAGGCCGTTTCATGGAGCTCACTTATTAGGTCTAATAGATTTTCATTTGATCCTCTTGGGTTTCTTAGGTATGTAACATTATCAGCAATCCAATAATGATTTGGGCAACATTCATTCCAAAATCTAAGCATTTTATATCTCATTTTATGACATAGCTATCTCTTCCATTAAAAAAAAAAAAAAAGTAACGGTGACAACTTTGACTCCAGTAAACATTTACCTAGGTTATGTTAGAATAGTTTTAGTTAAATGGCAAGTTAATACAATATTATTATGTGTAAAAATATTTCATAATTATATAAGTGTGGAAAAGTGTTAGGTTTTGTGAGGCAAACCTCACTAGTGAAGAAACAAACTTAGGATTTGTAAATAATACTTATGGTGAATCTCCTAGAGACTAATATTGTTGGTTGTTTATCCCCAAATTATTTAACCAATTTAGACCACCAATTTATCCTAAATGTAATTTATGTTTTAGACATACTAAAGACAGATATAGGTTTTTATTTTCAAATAGTTAAAACTCTCCTCCCCTCTCCCCAAAACATGATTTTCCTCCACAGATTTCATAACACACTAGTAATACTACAATATTTCTTATTCAGATTATTATACTTATAATAGCCCAGTGCACAAAATTTGTGCACTTGTGGGGATTCCAGCCCAGCCTGCACCATCTTGCAGTCCAGGAGCCCCCGGGGGATGTCTGACTGCTGGCTTAGGCCCACTCCCCAAGCTGCAGTCAGGCATCCTTAGAGCTGCCTCAAAGGTGGGAGAGGCTCCCACTGCCACAGCTATGCTCGCCAGCTGTGTGCCTGGCTTCTGGCTGACTGGTACTCCCCCTGTTGGGAGTGCAATGATCACCAGGAGGCAGCTCCTGCATTGAGTATCTGCCCCCTGATGGTCAATGCGCATCATAATGACCAGTCATTCCGCTGTTCGATCAATTTCCATATTAGCCTTTTATTATATAGGATGATTTTTGTTGTCCATCAAGGCATTCTTTTTCTTGTTTGTTTTTATTATTAATCCTCACCCAAGAATATTTTCCTATTAATTTTTAGAGAGAGTGGAAGGGAGGGGAGGGGTGTGGAGAGAGAGAGACAGACAGACAGACAGAAGCATTGATGTGAGAAATATACCGATTGGTTACCTACCTCACATGCCCAGACCTGGGTCAAAGATCAAACCTAGATATGTGCCATTGACTGGGAATCAAACTTACAACCCTTATCAGGCATCTTCAAACTACGGCCCGCGGACGGCCCGCAGAGGAGTCTGATCTGGCCCGCCAGGTTTTTTGGGCAGTGAGCGCAGCCGAGGTGTTACAGTAGGAATTAGTAGTTCATATAGTCCAGCCCTCCAGCTCTCTGAGGGACCGTGATCTGGCCCCCACTTTAAAAAGTTTGAGGACGCCTGCAAGGCTTAGGTTCACAGGCTGATGCTCTAACCACTGAGTTTGCCTACCAGGGCTTGTTTCTGTTGTTGTTTTCTTTTATATTGAATTATTGGGGTGACAATGGTTAACAAAATTATACAGGTTTCAGGTGTACAGTTGCACAAAAAATCATCTGTACTCTGTATTGTGTGATCACCACCCCAAGTCTCCTAAGGCATTTTTCTTTTTATTATAGATTTTATGGTTTTGGTTTCTTTTAGTTAATTTTTACATATTGATGTCTTATCAATACTTGCAAGAACTCTCATTCATAATTCAGTGACCTCTTTGATTTATTTAAACTTACCCAAATAAAATGACCTAATTTACTTGCTATTACAGTAATACAATTTCATGTTTTTATTAAGCATTTTTTAAATGTACTTATATTTTTAATCACTTTGTTTTTTTCAAAAATCTCCTGTAAACAGCAGATGGGTCTTTTAAAAAAGATTTAAACTACAATTATGTGTTTTAATAAGTAAATTTATCTCATTCATATTTATTATTACATTATTTAATGTTATTTCAGTCAACTTTTATAAATGCACTACTTTTTTTCTACTTTTATATCCTTCAGAGTTTTAGATGAAATATATCTTATTTTTTATTTTATTCATAATTACTTATAAAGTTAAACAACATTTTAAAAGTATCTTACTTGATTATCAGAATAAAGTGTGAATTGGTATCTTTTGGAACATGCTTTTTTTAAATAATAAACTAACATACTCTGTCCTAAATGTTTTGCTTTTATGTTTAACTTTATTACCAGAGTATGCTTCTTTTAAAAATTTAACTAGCATCTATACACAATGTATGAAATGTAATGATTGCCTCATAACTAAATATTTCTGACTTATAACATATTAATCATGAAAAAAATAAGGAGTTGGAAAAAATAAAATATTAAAAAATAGTCAAATATATTCTGTCTTCACTTAATTAATAGTGTTAGTTTTATAATTATTTAGGTTATATTAATCTCAATTTCATATTGAATTTGCACCTCTCTTCGTATTTTCATTTTCTTCTTTATTTTGTCCTCGTCTTCCCTTTTGTCCATATTTTTCTTCTATTTTTTCCTATTCTTTCTCTTCCTGAACTTTTAATTTCTCCACCCAGGCTTCACCTTCTTCCCTATACTCTCACACACAATCTGAGACCTTCCACAAAGATAGCTGGGCTATTAGAAGACTTTTTTCTTATATAAAACTATACTCAGAGGTTCCAAATCACTGTTTTAACCTTTTGTCTACTAACCAGAAAGTTTGATAATAGTCTACCCAATGCAACAAAGTAGCTGTATAAGCAATAATAGAGGACTAGAAAAATGTTTTAATCTATCCAATAACTTTTAAAAAACATTTTTTTTGCTACAAAATGTCTTTAATGGCAAATTTAATTTGCAATTTAAAATTATGTGTTTATAACAGATAAAGTACATCAGCAACAATGTACATTAAATTATTGTTCTCATTTTGATATTAAGACATACTATATTAATGGCAGCCCTATTTATTTTACCATCACAGTAATGTTAAATAGTGCTACTTTAAGCAATCACTTGATATATATTAAATCATAAATATGTATGCAAATACAGGAATTAAAATCATAACCCAGAATGTGAGTACATTTACTTTTAGATAATTATAAAAATAAAACACACAAAAATTAAATTTTCTATAGAGTACTCATGGGCCAAAAATTGTATTCTCCGGCGACTGAAACAATGCTCTATACACCATACTGAATATCAAAGGATTAAGAGACATAAATAATTTTGATGTGAGAATGAATTAGAGATAGACAGGCTATAGCTGAGATGTCAATGAATCAGACATCTGCTAGAAGTCTCATTTCGCTAAAAATTCCATCTCTCAGCTAGTTGATGAAGCAATGAGGGACTATTTCTCTGGATTTAACTCTGACCAAAAGAAAGAACTGGATCATGAAATTCAAGTGACAGGAACCTTGGGAGGATGTAAACTTGTCATCTTAGTGCTTGAAATAGCCAAGAAAGGAAACACTCAGCACAGTCTGACAGGTATCTTGTACTTTAGAAAAGCAAATTTCAAAAGTTTTAGAGAGGAAAATTGAGTAATTTTACAACCTTGGTCTTTTAAAAGGACTGGAGGCCTTGAAAAGCAAATTCTGATAAGAAAATTACAAATGGCTATTTCAAGGTAGGAATAAAGGAGAAAGACATAAATGAAACTAACATCACTACATACGCTTTACAGCATGTACTTTATTAGAGGGAAGGGGAAATAATTATATTTTGAACCTCTTTTACGTGGAAAAAGGTGCTTACTCATTAACATAGAGGTGTTTCTATATCCATCTTATTGATGAGGAAACTGAGGTTCAAGGAGAATAAGGAGAATCAAGAAATATAAAGTCCAGTACAGAGTCACTAAGACAATAAAATAAATATGATCAGCCATGTGCAAAGCAGTTTTACTTTTTATTTTTTATTCTTTATTGGTTAAAGTATTACATATGTCTCCTTGTCCCCCCATACCTCTCCCCGGCCACTCATACCTCCCAGCACATGCCCTCACTTTCCTAGTGTCTGTGTTTATTGGTTAAGATATATGCATGCATACAAGTCCTTTGGTTGATCTCTTAACCTTCTCCCTTCCTTCTTTCCCTCTGAGGTTGACAGTCTATTTGATGCTTCTCTGTCTCTGGATCTATTTTTGTTCATTAGTTTACATTGTTCATTATATTCCACAAAAGCAGTTTAAAAGAAAAAAAAGAGAAGAATTGTTAGTTTAAGTACTTGGTGCTGATCATTTCATATTAACTAAAAATCTGTATATACTGTATAAAAGCCTAATATGCTAAGTGTCCAACTGAGTGGTCAACTGACCAGTCCCTATGATGTGCACTGACCTGTCATGTCAGGAAATACCTCTGTGGTGAAAAGTAGCATGGCAGCAATCACAAGGTTTAAAAGATACTCCTGATTTTGTCAGATGCTCCGGCCAGTAGGTTAGCTTGCTGCTGAGTCCAGCCCATCAGGACTGGGCAAGAAGGGGCCGGATACACTATAGAGCCCTCCCATGGTTCTTCCCACAGTCCCTCCCCAGCCACTGGCCCCCATCAGCCCTTAATTGGGACTGGGCAAGATGGCCCTGATCGGCCCTGATTGCTGGCCAGGCAGAGGGACCCCACCCAGGCACAAATTTTGTGCACCAGGCTTCTAGTAGAAAATAAGCATAATTAGTTAATGCTCATATGCTCTTTGATGAAATCACACCTTTATAGTAGTAAGGATAAATAAAATGTAAATAAAATATGGCTATACCTATAATAAGTGGTAAATTTAAGTGTTCATGGACAAGATATATACTATATATTTTTAAATATATTTTTATTAATTTCAGAGGAAGGGAGATGAAGAGAAACTTAGAAATATCAGTAATGAGAGGGAATAATTGATTGGCTGCTTCCTGCATGCCCCCATGGGGATTGAGCCCGCAACCTAGGCACATGCCCTGACCAGGAATTAAATTGTGACCTCCTAGTTCATATGTCGATGCTCTACCACTGAGCCACACTGGCTGGGCTATTCTATATTTTTTAAAATGTTACTAAATTTGCCCTGTCTTTGTTCCCTTCTCAGCAGTAGACATCTAACAAAAATATTCCAACTTATCCACCGGCAACTAGTAACTAAGAAGATTCTCTCTTTAGAATTTAAACTAAGAAACTCAATACTAAAAACCAGTCAGATAAAGGTAAATAGTAGAACTAAAAAATCATTTTAAGATAGGCCAGGATCAGCATTATGGAAATTACAAGCCATTTTGTACACTGATATCATAGAGGAAAGAAGTCCATAAGTAGCCAAAGAGTGCAAGTATTCTGAGAGCAGCATGATGATAAGACATGCATATAGAGAAAGTAAAGATGAAAAACCAGACATCCCAATAAAGACAGAAAGTAGCCTAAGATACTGGCTTTCCAATTCTAGGCTTCAAGTGTCCAAGCTACCCTTAGTTTCTCATCTCTGGATACCTAAATGAGACGCCATGTATAATGGATACCTACTGGGCTGTACATCACCTCTGTCTCTGGAAAATCCAGCCTACCTCCTACTATCCACATGATTTAAGAAGTTTTCATGTTCATATAACTAACTCTATCTCCTGACAACAGCATCTCCAGACATAGGAAATGTAACCTCGTGAAACAAACAAACAAACACCCTTTCTGTATTGAATAAGAGATTTCAACCCAAAAATAGGTTTCTTTCCCCTGAAATATAGCAGATATAAATTTGAGAGTTATTGGTAGATGTCTACATTTGAAATGGGAAACACATAAATATTCTCTGTAAAAGGAAGGAGGACACCTGCAATTATGTCAACATTAAAATTTTTAATGAAAAAAGTAAAGGCATAAATAAATAAGGAGGATGAGAAGACAAAAAGGTGATGTAAATATGGAACTAGAAAAAACAGATGGAGAGGATTTACTGGGTTCCCTTCAAATGAACTAATATGTGGTTCCTTTCTGAAATAGAATAGTGTCCTGTCTTTGGGTACTACAAGAAAACCCTTATTCTCCATATAATTACAGCACCAATGTAAGCACTATTGAATGAGCATGTGACTGAAAAGAAGGCTTAAAATAATGTTGAGGTCAATATTTTCTTATTTTCATGTAAAATTAAAATGTACATACTGAAATTACACATCATAAAGCATTCCATCAATTCCTAGCAAAATTCCAAGACATATAATTAGACAGATGGCTCATGAACACCTAGAAAAGGATGTGGCAATCACCAAGAGCCACTTTAGGTTCACTAAGAATAAATTATACCAAATTAATTAAATTATATAGACATAATGAATCTGCATGTCAATGAGGCATTTAATGGTGTGTTCTATTGATGTCTTTTTGGACAAGATAGATGTGGAAAGGATGTTAGTAAATTATGTGGATATCTGCTAGTTGAACAATTATTCTCAAACCATGATGATTATATGGCTCATTTTTTAACCTGTTGTAAGCCTTATTCACAATTTTAAGTTAAAAATAGATATAGACATAAAAATATGCATCAATTTGTAGAAATAGCCAAATATTGAATAACAGAAACATGGTGGAAAAATAGTTTTTTGGTTTTGTTTTGGTTTTTTTTTCAATTATAAGGCTTGGAGCAATGGATCAAATTGGGTAAAAAATAATTCTAGGAGATAAATATAATGTCTACTTCTCCAGTTTAATGTCAACCTCACGTATACAGGATGACAGAGACTATAAACAGGGAAGAAATATCCAGGTACTTTGGGGAATGAGACTATTCCTTGCAATTTCATATTCACAGATTCTAACACAATTCCTAGAAAAAAAGGTGCAAAAATTAAACATTTTTAATTAATGCCAGATTTAATATGAGCCAAAAAACATAGTGCACACTTCTATTGCAGTTACACAAAGGCAGTATTAAGCAAGTAAGTTAACAATATTCCTGTACCTTACACTGATAAGAACATATTTAGAGCATAGTATCTACTCGGGAACAATCTATTAAGTGGAACTGTAGTGGTTCCTAAAGAGAGTAAACAAGATGGTGACAAAACAGGAATCTTATACAGTCAGGGTTTCCCAGAAAAACGATGACTATGAGGTCTAGGTATCTCTCTCTCTCTCTCTCTCTCTCTATCTCTATCTCTATCTCTATCTCATCTTTCTAGCTATAGAAACAGAGAAACAAAGAGAGGGGAGAGGGAAGAAGGGAAAGAAAGATTGGCTTTCAGTTTATAGATCTGATACAATCTTTATTAAAATACCAATAACATTTTTCACAGAAGTAGAAAAAATAGTCCTAAAATTTATATGGAACTACAAAAGACCCTGAATAGCCAAAGCAACCTTGAGAAAGAACAAAGTTGGAAGTATCTCACTGCTTAATATCAAACTACTAAGGGCCAAATGCACAAAATTAGTGCAAGAGGCTCTGCCCTCATAGCCCATGCTGGACCTCACAGCCTTTCGCAACCCCTCACAGCCTCAGCTGGCTCTCACAGCCCTGGCTTCATCCTGAAGGTCATCCGGAAGGACTCCTGGAGAGTCATTTGGCTGTTCGTTCTAATTAGCATGTTAGCTCTTTATTATACAAGATATTGCAAGGCTTTGATAATCAAAAGAGCATGGTATTGTCATAAAAACATACACATGGATAAATGGAATTGAATAGAGAGCCCAGAAAGAAATCCATGACTATATGGTCAATTAATCTATGACAAAGAAGGCAAGAATATACAATAGGTACAGACAATCTCTTTAATAAATGTTGTTTGGGAACCTGAACAGATACATGTATAAAAATGAAACTAAACCATTTTCTTAGACCACATACAAAAATAAACTCAAAATAGAGAGTTAAATATAAGATCCAGAAACAAAAAAAATTCCTAAGAGAAAGTGTAGGCTTAAAACTCTTTGACATTGCTCTTTTTTTGGATATATCTTCTTGGGTAAGGGAAACAAAGAAAAAATAAACAAATGGGACTACATAAGACTAAAAAGTTTTGCACAGCAATGAAAATCATCAACAAAATGAAAAGGCAACCTAATGACTAGAAGAAGATAATTGGCTATAACACACCCAATGATAAGGATTAATATCAAAAATATATAAAGAGCTCATATACCTCAACACTGAGAAAGCACTGCATAATTGAAAATGGGCAGACATTTCTCTAAAAAGAACATACAGATGGCTAAGATATATGAAAAGATGCTCAGGGTCACTAATCATTGGAGAAATGCAAATTAAAACCATAATGAGACATCAGCTAACACCTGTCAAAATGGCTATCATCAATAAATCAACAAGTGTTGGCAAAGATATAGAGAAAAGGGAACACTTATACACAATTGAAGGATTGCAAATTGGTGCAGCCAGCCACTATGGAAAACAGTATGAAGGTTTCTCAAAAAATTAAAAATAGAACTACCTTATGACCCAACAATTTCAATTCTGGGTATTTATCTGAAGAAATGTAAAACACAAATTCAAAAAACTATATGCACCTCTATGTTCATTGCAGCATCAAATACAATAGCCAAGATATGGGAGCAACTTAAGTTCCCATCAACAGACAATTAGATAAAGAAGGGGTAGTACATAGTATATATATTGGAATATTACTCAGCCATAAAAAAAAGAACAAATTGGCCAAAACTGGTTTGGCTCAGTGTATAGAGCATCGGCCTGCAGACTGAAGGGTCCCAGGTTCAATTCCAGTCAAGGGCATGTACCTTGGTTGCGGGCACATCCCCAGTAGGGGGTGTGCAAGAGGCAGCTGATCAATGATTCTCTCTCATTGATGTTTCTAGCTCTCTATCCCTCTCTCTTCCTCTCTGTAAAAAATCAATGAAATACATTTTTTAAAAAAGAATAAACTCTTACCATGTGTGGTAACATAGATGAACCTAGAGGGTAATATGCTAAGGGAAATACATCAGACAAAGGAAGACAAATACCTTAAGATTTCCCATATATCAATATGTAGAATCTAAAGAACAAAATAAATGAACAAAGCAGAAACAGACTCATGGATTCAGATAACAAACTGATAGAGACCAGCTGGAAAAGAGACTGGGGGCTGAGTTTTAAAAAATGAAGGGATTAAGAAGCATAAATTGGTAGTTATGAAATAGTCACAGGGAAGTAAAGTAGAAAATAGGGAATATAATTAATAATATTGTTATAAATATGTATAATGCCAGGTGGGTACTAGACTTATCTATGGTATCACTTCATAAGTTATATAACTATCTAAACTCTATGTTGTACATCTGAAACTAATATATTATTAAATGCCTACTGTAATAAAAAAAATAAGCAATTGTGAGGGCTTTGGCGGGCCTTATGGGGAAAGCAGACCTGATACACAGCTAGTGCACTCAGTTTGAAGAGAGTTGCTGTCCAGGTTTCTCAGGCCAGCCATGCTCTTACGTATATCTTCATAGTCAGCCCAGGCACCTACATCTCAAGGCTTCTCTATGAGGAGCCTACAGCCCAGGCTTTCCCAGGCTCCTCTGCCTGCCACACCTTATGGGGGGATGGAAGTAGGAAACTTCAAAGATACGTTTTGCCAGTCTGAATTAGTACTCAGTACTTTCCACTCTTAGCCTTTTCCTCCTTTTCCTCCTTCCCCTATTCCTCAGATCCCTAAAACTGCAGGATCTTCCATTTCTGTGCTAATCTACCTGACCCTCGACCAGTGCTCCTTTCCATGGGGAAATGGGGGGAAGGCACAGGAAGGAGTCCATGGTTTTTCTGGTTTACTCTGGCTTAGGTGGCAACAGTAAGTAATTAAATGTTTGACTATTACTTTCATTTTGCCTTGTTGTCTCAGTTGGCTACTCTGACATCTAGGAGATCAGCATTCTCCAGATCATCTGAGCTCCAAAGACAGACTATCTTAATTCCAGTTTCTGTAACAGAATAACCTAGACTGGGTGGCTTAAACAACAAATATTTATTCCTCACAGTTCTGGAGGCTAGAAGTCTACAATCAAGGTGAAGTCCTTGGTAAAGGCCCTCTTCCTGATTAACAGATGGCCATATTCTAATGCACCCTACAGCAGAGATAGCAGAATCATCTTTTCTGATAAGGACACTAACCCCACTCATGAGGACTCCACCCTCAAGACCAATTTACCTCCCAAAGGCCTCACATCCTAATATCATCACACTGAGGGTTAGGGTTTCAGCGTTTGAGTTTTGGGAGGACACACTTCTTTAACAGAAACAGAACAGAATTTAGAAAGGAAGGTAGGCAGGGACAGAGGAGGGGACCATAAGGTAAGCAACCTACGACAGTCATACTTGAGTAAACACCTGAGGGAGTTAAAGGAAAGACCTCGGAGGATATCTGGGAAAGAGCACCACAGGCAGGGAAATAGCAAAGACAAAGGCCCTACTGCACACTGCCCAGATGAGAATATTCAGCTAGAATGAGAGAGAAAAGGGCTTGCTTCCACAACTTTCCCAGACTAGTTAGAATAGATTACAGGAGACTGTGAGAAGTGATGTGGCTTTGCATACAGATACACTCTGTAGACTCAAAGCAAAGGAGCCCAACAATCATGGAGTCATCATGATAGACAACTCAGAAGGCAGGAAAACCACTCAGACACCAGAAGAACAGAAACAAGGGAAGCGTCAGGAAGTGCTCTGTGACAGAAAATGAAAAGTCAGTGTTCAGGTAGGGGATTCATGTGCAGAACTCTAGGGGGCTTCACGTCATAGTCTCATCAGGCAGTGCACAGCTCTTCAGCCCAATAGGAGGACCCTGAAATTAGAGGCTACAGAGAACATGCTGGCTTTGGGGAACCAAAACACGCCACATAACAAGTGTAGAGTTACTTAGGGAATACAATGGCAAAATCAAGAGGTAAACAAAAATCTATACAATTTTTTTTAAACCACAGAAATACTTTAAATAAGAGATTAATAAGACCAAAACTCAGATTGTTATGATGTGATAAGTAATTGTGAGGCAGCAAGAAAAACCACTTTTGAGACTATTGTGAGAGGTTTTTGCTGTTTTTTTTTTTTTTTTTTTTTTTTTTTTTTATTCAACTAATGTCCTTAAAATAGAGTTGAGAAAACAAATAAAGAAAGATAGAAGCAAAAAGGCCTGGGCTTTGATGGAATGTGAATGAGAGTGAGAAAAGTTAATAATCCCATTTTGATTTGGACACCTGGAACAATGGTGACAACATTGTTGACATAGGGAACAAAAGAGGACAACTAAATACTATACACAAGATAATCTCCTTAATTTGGACTTTATGTACTTGAAGTACCTATAGGATATCCAAATAGAAAAATAAATAGAATAAAAATATTAATAGATATTCCACAAAAGTAGGGTTCCTTGATCAGATGTGCCTGGGAAATACTACATATTTGATCCTGCTGTTGAAGATCAATTCTATTATTTATTCATTCAACCTATATTTTGCATTTTCTACTTTGAGCCATAAACTATATCTCACACTGGGATATAGAAGGGAGTAAGATGAACATGATCCTTGCCTTTGAGCAGTTTACAATCTATACATTTAGTTATTAAACAACTATGTAAATTATCATTGGAATCCTATATCATAAAAGGATAATATGCAAATTGACCAACAGCAGAATGGCTGGTCGCTATGATGCGCACTGACCACCAGGGGGTAGGGGCTCAGTGCAGGAGCCCCTGGTGGCCAGTGCACTCCCACAGGGGGAGTGCCACTCAGCCAGAAGCGGGCTGATGGCTAGTGAGAGTGGTAGTGGTGGTGGGAGCCTCTCCTGCCTCCCCAGCAGCACTAAGGATGGACATCCTCCGAGGGCTCCCGGACTGCTACAGGTCCCAGGCTGTGCTGAGGGAGCCCCCTAAGTGCACGGATGTCATGCACCAGGCCTCTAGTAATTCTATAAATAAGTAGTATAAAGTTCTAGGATTGTCTAAAACAGGGGACCAAATCTAGCCTAAGGAATCTCCATGTTACTCTCATACTAATGTACTAAAATTCTACTACAGTGAGACCTATCAAAACTATTTAAATATTTAGTTCCCCTGTAAATTACCTACTCCATGTAAAGAGTAAACCTTGAAATAAAATATAGTTTGGAAAACTCTCAGGAAGGTAACAAAGGAAAACATAACATGGAGCTTAGTTTTCACTGCCAGCATGTAGTTTTCTTTTTTCTACAGAGGGAAAAACAAGACCAAATGTTTGGCGGCAGGAAACGTAAGGCAGTTTGGGACACAGGAAGTAGAACAGCCTGATTAGTAAGCAGCAGGCCCAGCAAAAGCAGTTGGGCACTGAAAGAGAGACTATAAAGAGTTACTTGGATTGAGTCACTTGACCACCCAAATTGCTTCCATTTCCTACTTCACACACTAAAAATTATGATATTCATTTTTCACTTTTCCCCCTATTCTAGAGATACAGCAAGGCTGTCATAGCTGTGTTTAATGAATAAAATAATGAATGAACTCTGGTCTCTTTGGTATGTGTAATGAATAAAATAATATTGGTATTAATAATAAAATAGAGTTATTTAACATTTAACAGGCACCGATTGAGATTTTATTTCTGATGTCTGGAACTGTGATTTGAGTCATCAAAGGACTTTAAATCAGTTGAATGTTCAAGCTAAATATATTTATATTATATATATTTCTCTGTCTCTTTTTTTTTTTTTTTTTTTTTTTTTTTTTTTTGGTTTGAACATGAGTAAGGGATATTCGAGCTAGAAATATACCCTGGGAGAACCCAGGATTTTGAGAGCCTCTCAAGTCCTCTTCCTCTCTCTGCTATTCTTATTCTCCTAAACATATTCCACTAAATTTTAAGTCTAAATTTTTACAATTTACATGAGAGCAATTTTAGATACTGACCACTCACAAATTCACTAAATAAACTAGAGTAAATCACTGTAATTAAGAAACATGATTGAAAATAATATTGCATTTAATGGTGTAGGAAGATGTTAAAAATATTGTAGAAGCAAACTCAGAGTAAGCTCCCATTATTGTTTGAAAATGCATCTGTGCAGATATATAGTGTTACTTTCTGATAACTAAAAATATTTTCATTCATCTATATTGTCAAAATTTTCTACTTATTGTTTTCATAAAAATTTTAGAAGTAAAAGCTTCAAAGGCTTTTTGAATAATATATTTTGAGATTATACACATGTGTTTTTATTAATAACTAAACTAGAGGTCCAGTGCATGAAATTTGTGCACAGGGTGAGGGTCAGGGGGGGCAAGAGGGGTGTTCTTCAACCCAGCCTGCATCCGCTCCAATCTGGGACCCCTCAGGGGATGTCCAACTGCCAGTTTAGGCCCGATCTTTGAGAGACTGGGCCTAAACGAGCAGTTGGACATCCCTCTCACAATTCAGGACTGCTGGCTCCTAATTGCTTGCCTGCCTGACTGCCCCTAACCACTCTGCCTGCCAGCCTGATTGTCGCCTACCTGCTCCCCTGCCGGCCTGATTGCCCCCAACTGACCTCCCCTGCTGGCCTGATCACACACAATTGCCCTCTTTGCCAATCTGTTCGCCCACAACTGCCCTCCCCTGCCACAAACTGCCTCTTCCACCGGGACGTACCTCCCCCACCTGAGGTGGCAGAAACCCAGACTGGCCACCTGGCACCACGCAGAGCTATGGGGCCTCCAGGCCTCACCGCGTGGAGCAGCCACTAGGCCTCACCTCTGCTGTGTGCGCGGCCATATTGTAGTGGCTGTCTTGTGGCCAAGGGTGTGACGCCACCTAGGCTTTTATTACATAGGATAGCTGTATTGGATTTATAAGTATGTTGGAGTTTTATTCATTTTTAGCTTTTTATTTACAAAAGTTTTTTCTGACATTTGATAAATATTCTGTTCAATAATCTTTCCATTGTTGCCCTTCCCAATACCTACTTCCACTACTCACTAGCAAAGAATAAGCAGCAATGGCAAACACTTGCCAAGTTTCAGTGATTCATGTAGTTTGTCAAGAATTATCAGCTGCAGGATATATATTCTGGAAGAAATGGTCTTGGTGAAGGACCTATGTGAAAAGCCATGAGCAGTGAAGGCCAGTTGATATGTGAATATCAAGCACTTTAAACAGGCTCTTGAAAGGAAAGTTGATGAATACAGCCTTTTTAAATGATGAATCCTGCTTTTTTTTTTTTTTTTTTTTTTTTTTTTGCCAAACTATACTCAGTACTATGCATAATTCCTGAATAAAAAAGTTAGACATTAAAGTTTCAACCTGACTTTCATGAATTCTCATAATTTCAGGGCAACATTGCAAAAAATTTTAATGAACACTGTGTATGTACCAACAAGAGAGAAAGAAAGAGTTTGTGTTTTGTGTATAGAATGGGAGATGGAATGAAGGATACAATTTTAAAAAGCTATTCCTGCTTTAAAAGTGTTTAGAAAATAGAAAGGAAAATAGACAGCCAATCATAATACAAGGTAGAATTAATTAACCTAACGCTTTGAGGATGGGTTTTCAGTGACTGGGAAGAAAGTTGAGAAAGTATATTCCAAGTGCAATAGGAACAAAAGTATATGCACACAAAAGTTCATGCTTTACTAAGAAAAATGGTTAAGTGCTAAGCTTAGTGAATGAATGCACTGGAGATGGCTTGAATGAGCGGAATGAACTCAGTGGTAGCAGTCTGTGAGGCCACTTTAGGAAATCTGACTATACTCTATAGGTCATGGGAAAACATCTAAATTTTTTATTCAGAAAGTGATATGCCCTCTGGTCCTGTCTTAAGAAGCTTAAAAAGGGATGCACTTAAAAAGTGGAATAGTGTATTAAAAGTATATATCCAGAGATGTCAACTGGAAAGCTACTGGAATACTGTGGGTGTGAGATGACATCACTGCCTGCAGTAGGAGAGGAACCATGAAAATAAATGATAAACTTATAAAGCAGCATTATGTAGGAAGAACATATAGAACGTAGTAATTTATCAGAGGCAGTGGTGAGGGTGATGCAAGGCACAAAGATAACTGAGGTTCCTTTTATGTGTGACTGGGAAGGTGACATTCCCACTCTCCTGGATTGAGTTTAATTTGGCTTTGAGACATCATGCAAAACAAAACCTTGGGAATTAGGTTAGAATTTCAGAAAGAAAAAAATAAAGTAAAAACAATCAAAGTTACTAGTTATTACCCAGAAGCCAGGGCAGGATTTTTTCCAGGGGGGGGAAGTGTTAGAGAATAAAAAGACTCAGACCAGAAACATAGGAAAAGATTACATGATAGGGTTCATAAAAGGAAGCAGAAATAATGATATGGACAAGGAAAGAGAAGAAAGATTATAAACTAATAAGGACTTTAAAATCAAGAATAAAATTTATAATCGTTTAGTCAGAATATAAGAACTATAATAAAACTAAGTAAAGAACAATCTCAGGGAATCCTTGGAGCAGAAAGCTAAAAGTTAAGAGTGGCTGATACTATTTAAATATATTGGGGAAGTTGAGGACTAAGAAAAATGACTAGAAATGACAAGCAATGTAATATGAATGCCCTCTGAAACAGCAGGTTCAGTGTGAAAGACAGAAGCAATAAAAACAACAACATTTTAATGGGTGGTAAAGATAGGTGACAGCATATTAAAACAGTCTTTCAAAAAATTAAATTTAATAAAACTAAGAAAAAAATAAGAGGTGACATTTTGTCAGAGAAATATGGCCTGGGAAAGCATATTTCTTCATATTTGAAATATGAGAATTTCATAGTATATGTTGACTCAAGAAACTGTAGTGAAAATAAAGACATTAGATATACTGGTAAATTGAGTGAAAAACCAGCCAGCATGACTCAGTGGTTGAGCATGGGCCTATGAACCAGGAGGTCAGGGTTTGATTCTCAGTCAGGTACATGCCTGGTTGAGGGCTTGATCCCCAGTGCAGAGCATGCAGGAGGCAGCCGATTAATGCTTTTCTTTCATCACTGATGGTTCTATCTCTTTATCCCTTCCTCTATGAAATCAATAAAAATATATTTTAAATTGAGTGATAAATTATGGGACAAGAATTATAGAACTGAGAATAATAATGAATTCAATCAATAACAGGAATGGATTCAACAAGGATAAAGGGACTAGCCTTGCAAAGGAGGAACACTTTCACTTTAGAGGAAAGATGTAATTTGGAAGTCCAAAAACAAATCACTTTCATGGAAGGGAAGAAAGTTGAGGGCCGTAAGTTGGCTTGTTTCTTTATTAGAAAATCACAGAATCATCCCTGCCCCTCCCATGGCTTAAAGTAATATATAGACTTAATAATTGTATGTCCTATCAGTGGTTCACACAACAATTTTAACGCCTCCGAAAGTTTTGGCTGGAATGTCATCTGAAATAACTGGGCATGTAACTGTACTCGTATAACTCACAGACTCAGAAGATAATTGGTCCCCAAGAAAAACCACCACTGTCACTGTGATTGTTTCCTTAACATACACCTTTCCATTAAGTGAATAAAGTGAATGTATTTAGTGCTGGAAAACCCAGTTGCTACACTTGGCTCAGTGAACTGCACAACATCATACCACTCCTTTGATATAAACCTGCTTTCATAAGCACCAACTGTCTTAGAAAAAAGATGGCATCAGTGAAATAAGCAGCTAAGGAAAATGCCACAGTCTTCTTATTTAGAACAGGGTTTAACTGGCTTGACTGGGGGCATATAGCCTGGATTCAAAATCCAACTGTCACCTTGGGGTGACCATAAGCACAAGCATATTACTTAACTTTTCTGTGTTCTTTTCGCCAATGAGACCAATCTGTAGGGTTGTTGTGAGGATGGAATAGCTGAAGCATAACAAGAACCATAAAAACTAGTCACCATTTTCCTCCTCCTACTCTAGCTCTCCTCTCCCTTATCCTCCTATTCTGCCTCTTTCTCTTCTTCCTCATTTTCCTTCTCATCATCTCTCTTCTTTCTCTTACTTCACCAAAATTATTAATTCATTCAACAAACATTCACTGAACACTCACTATGTGCCAAAAACTCTACTGCACCTTAGATTTGCAGTGATGAACAAAATAGACACAATTCCTGAGTTCTTTGAGCTAACTAGTTCAGAAGGCAAATGTTGAACAAATAAAAATACAAATAAGTGTATGATAATAAATGTAATCATTTCATTGAAAGAAAATTGCAAGGATCAAAAAAATCAAATGATACAAATAATTAGTCCAGTGTAAAGGTCGGGGAAGAACTCTAAAGAACCATCAGTTAAGTGGAGTTATAAAATCCCAAAATCTTGAGAGTATCAATATCACTTAATTTTCCAAAAATCATTCATCCGAAGTGCATTTGTTCCAAGTTGATTCAATCAGTTCATATTTTAAGTGCTTTACCACACGTTATATACAGGATGAGACAAAAGTAGGTTTACAGTTATTCATCTGCAAAATAATATAATCTATACTAATAAAAGGGTAATATGCTAATTAGACCAGGAGACCTTCCAGACATCCTTCCAGACAAAGCCATGGTGGTGGGGCTGAGGCAGAGGCAGTTAGGGGCGATCAGGCCAGGAGGAGGGGCAGTTGGGGATGGTCAAGCTGATGGGGGGGCAGTTGGGGGCGAGCAGGCCATCAGTGGAGGGCGGTTGAGGTGATCAGGCCAGCAAGGGGGGAGGGGTGTTGTGGGTGATCAGGCTGGCAGTGGGGGGCAGTTGGAGGTGATCAGGTCAGCAGGGAAGGACAGTTGGGAGCGAGTAAGCTGGTGGGGCATTCAGTTGGGGGTAATCAGGCTGGCAACAGTGGTTAGAGATGATCAAGCAGGCAGGCTGGTGAGTGGTCCTGGATTGTGAGAGGTCTGTCCCAGATTGGAAGAGGGTGCAGGCTGGGCTGAGAGACACCCCCCCTCCATGCACAAATTTTGTGCACCAGGCCACTAGTATTTAATAAATAATAATACAAGAATAAACTCATTTGCATAGTCACAACTATAAACCTACTTTTGCCCCACCTTATATTTACCAGAATTTCTGTATTAAAAAACAGAAAAATCTTTGCTTGAAGTCTAAAATTGTTTCTATATGACAACAATTTAGTTAATCAACTAAAAAGTAAATTCATTAAAAGAATCAATAAAAAATTAAAGCAGTCCTTTATATGAGTGTTATATGTTTTAACTAAATTTCACAAAACTAGTTTATGTGGAAGATACAATAATCTAGAGATAAATTAGCCAAGTCTATAACCTGAAGGAAAAATACTTTATGTGAGAATCAAAGGACAACTAAATTATAGTTAATTTGTATAATGTCTGCCATGTAGATATTGTTATAATGTCTGAGGTGTCAGGAAAAGGTTCTCAGCTCCTCCTGAGGATATAATATGGGAAGAATAATTATAATTAGGCTATAAGACTGATGAAAACATCAATTCTAAAATATACAAAGAGAGGAGTTGGAAGACTACAGTAATATGTAGGTTTCAAAATTTTAGGTGAAATCCTATATAATAAAAGGGTAATATGCAAATTGACTCTAACAGCAGAATGACCAGAATGACCACTGCACCAGTTTCTATGAGGTTTACTGACCACCTCTTGTTCCCTCCCCTAGCCAGCAGGCTCCGATCTCCTGATGGCCACTGGCAGAGGGGGTAGGGCCGGTGAGCGGGTGGGAAAAGCCAACCTTTGGTCCCTTCCCCCAGCATTTAGGCACCAATCACTGGATGGCGAACTGGGAACCAGGGATGGGTGACGGCAGTGGGCGTGGCCGGCTGCAGGCAGCTGGGGAAGATGGCCCTGATCTCAGGCCAGGCCTAGGGACTGTACCTGTGCATGAATTTCATGTGCCAGGCCTCTAGTAGAAATAATAAACAGCTAGTAGAAAGCAAGTTTGGGCAAACTAGTAGTCAAAATCAATAAAATAGAGATAGGAGTTTGATAATTAAGTCAAGAGGGTTTCTTTCATTTTTTAAATTTATTTTTTCTTATTTAAACTTAAATATTCATTGTTGAAAGTATTACACGTGTCCCCTTTAATCCCTTTTACACACACCCCCTCCTCTCTCCTGCCCCAGGCCATCACCACCTCATTGTCTGTGTTTATGGGCTATGCCTATATGCATACAAGTTCTTTGGTTGATCTCCTTCCACCTTTTACTTACTCAGATTGCCAAAATGCAGGCATTGGGAGAAGTAGGGCAGTACCCATAGTTCTGCCTCACAGAATAGAGCAGGAAAACAAGAGAAACTTTAAAACCTGAATGTACTTGGTGGATGTTTTCACCACCACATCACTAGAAATATGTAAGAAAAGGCCAAAAGTATTGGCATTCATGATTGCTGACATATCAAATATGTAAGATCTCTTAGGAGTGAATTTGCTTTTATAAACCTTTTAAAAAAAAAAAAACTTTCTAGCAGCTAACATATTTCCACAGGAAAGAGAAGAACAGTACAATTTTGGTGGGTATGTTATAGCTAACAATTGAACTGGGGCCACTATCCACAACAAATAAAAAATATAAATAGGTAATTAATAAGTCAGGTATAATCATGTCACTTCTGTATTATTATCATGGGTAGTTTAAGTCAGACACATATTAGTTACAAGAGGAGTATTTAAAAATATTCAATATACTTGGTTCCCTGCTATAAAAAGAAAAATATAGTCAATTTAATTAAATTTGGGAAAATAAATCAAATATATTTAAAGACAGGCACCAGTTTCTCTAATGAGCTTCAAAATGAAATTGTTTATCTCAAACAACAAATATTTGAAGTAGATGCACTGCAAATCTCCTTTTCATTAACTTGTAACATTAGCTTGAATTCTCTATTCATATGTAATGTGTATTTTTCTACATTAAAATTATCAGTTGATGGTTGCCATAAAAGAAGTATTTTAGGAGTTTTTACCTCTATTTGACATACTTTTGTGCAGTATTGATTTTAAAGTCATGACATCATTTCTTTGGAAAATCATTATAATTCATAGCTTTAAATAATTTCTATATACCCTATAAAACTTTCACTATGAGAAATTAAGTTGGTAGTAGTTTACTTTGGACTGTCATTTTAAACAATTTATAAGCTATATTTTTTGCTTATGTTAATGATATGAGAAATAAGAAGCATAAAATTTTTAATAGACTTTAAGATTTTCTCTTTTGGACCTTATACAAACCATATAAAATTGATGGGAGGGTAGTATTCTCAGGGAAGCAAACTAAATTCAAGATGATAACATTTCTATGTTGAAATTTAGTCCATAGTGACAATACACACATACTGACTTCTCATTGAGATGAATATCAATAAATTGATTGACCTGAGAGATAAATATTGATTTTAGCAAGCCCAGATACTATATTCACATCAGATAATTCTTCTTGATATTTCTTAGGATGCAAAGTCAATAAATGAATTGTTATATTTATATTCTGAATAATTTCCCAAGTCTGCAGGGAAGGTAAGTTTTTCACTCTATTACAGAGAAGTGCTAATCAATTCACATCTCTATTCTGTGAGTTCTTACTAAAAATATCTAAATGAAATATCTCCCATATTTGTTGCTCTAACATTTGCCTCCTTTTAATAAAACTACTACAGTAACACATACTCAATTTCTTTCTATTTCCTCGATTTCTTTTATATGGCACTGCCATATCCAGGGTTCTTTGACATGAGGCCAGCACACAGTCATTCAAGTCAGTTCACAAACAAAATTTAGTTATTAGACAAAATATTCTGTCCTGATTGTCTGGCAGCAATTAAAATATGCATACAGATGTTTGCATGAATTGTTTCTCAGTACATAAGCATAAGATTCCTTTCTGCCTTAGGAATATTTCATTGTCCTCCCTATCAGCTAGCTTTTTTTTTTTTTTTTGCTTTGGTCTTATCTAAATGGCCTGGTAGCAGCACTAGGTATATCCTCAAGTTTTAAACAGATATTAGGTATCTGCTTAAGAATAAATTGAGTCCTTATGATAACAATACATAAAGAAAATAATTGTTTTATTTAAAATGAACATACAATATGAGAAAGAATACAAAATTTGTATGATTTAAAGACATATGTCAGAAAAATATTTGTTTGGTTACACTTCTTCAGAACATGCTCCTAGAACTCCAGAGTATAGTGTTCTTTGCTCTGGGGATGTTTCAGTGGAAATATTAAAGGAGCACTTTCTGACTTTGGAATCCAAAATCCCCAAAACCACACTATAATTCTTCTCCCATATTTCATCATTGGTGGTGATGGTCTCAGTCAACATTTCCCTATTTGGTTTCAAACTATTTTTGCTTTCCATCATGCTTCCTCCCTCCCACTTTATTTCATTAGGTGAGGATCTTTATTATAATAGACTTCAAAAATATATTAAATAGCGCCCACAAAAACAATTCTTCCTCTCCTTTTTATTCTCTTTTGGTTTAAAATCAAATAAGGATTCTGTATTTCTGAAAGATATATAATCACATTTGCAAATGGAACCAACAGATGTGACAGCTTTCTCTTATCAAAACAGTATACGCCCAATTAAAAGAAAGTAGAAGGACTAAAGAATGAAAAAGATGCCACGGAACTTCACATTTGGAAGAAACAATACGGATGAGTGATGGCATTTTCCTAGCTCCCAATCCAATATGCTTTCCACAACAGCACGGTGCTTAGTGAATCTGAGTAATTAATTATCAGATCAAATTATACAGAATGGTCTCAAATTTCTGAAAAAAAATTATTGACTAAGATGTTTAATTACTGTTTGTGAAACCAATAAGCTGTTCTGACTACCCTTTTTCAATGTTTTGCTCCTCTCTTTTGTTGTGTGGTTGCCTATACTGCCTTTCTTCAGTATGAATGAATATTTCTGCATCTTAAATTTAAAGAGCATCTAACAGCTTCCAGAATCTTTCTTGGAAAGACATTAGGGAAAAATAGAATGTCAGTTTAATATAACTTGTCACTATTCACCCCAAATCCTTCCTAGTGGATTCCCATGAGGAAGGTGACTTGCCACATTTATACATTTTTTTCTTTAATCTGCTCACCTAACCTTTAGAGAACTTAATTAAGTACTTCTAAAAATAATAGCACATACTTCATAGAAATTGAATTTTCCATTAAAAGTTAGCAAAACAAATGGATAAGTGCTTGCATAGTAAAGAAAGACAAAGTGAAGATGTCAGCTAAAAGGAGATAAAAAATGAAAAGAAAATTACTGTGTCATCAAAAAGATAATGAAGTTTAAAAGAAATAAAAAAGATCAGACATTTTGTAGGACATATAAAACAGTCTGACTAGAGCCAATAAAAAAGAAACTTGGTGAAGAAAATGTCACTAATTAGATATTGTTAAAGCAGAAATGAACATTTTATTTTATGGTTTTATAGGATAACAAATCCAAAAAAAGATACTTAACCAAGCAATATCTGGTTTTTCCACAGATCAGGGTGCAGATTGTATGACATTATCTCTACAGGATACAACTTAATCATGTGGTGCTATAACACCATAAGGCGATTGAAAATATACTTGGAAAAGATCTTAAACTTGTGTGCCACATGCAGAAGGAAACAAATGCATTTTTTAATCCCTGGAAAAGATGGAGAGGAAATTGCTAGATACATTCCTTTGAAAGCAATCTACAAAGAAACAAAACACAATTCTATCTCAACTACCCTAACCTTAGTCTCATTTGTCAGTGAAGTTAAAAATAAGTGTCATAAATATATCATTTATACTTTCAAAAAGTACACTTAAAATAAAAATAATAATAATGGTGGGATATCATTTGTCATAACCATTGTGACAATATTGTGAAAATATTGTCATTACCTTATATAGATAAGGGTATGAGATTATAGCACTCTAAGGCAGAGTTGGTGGTAGTGCAAAATATGGACATCTTGGTGGAGAACAACATGATGACATGAATTGTTAAATATAAACATTCTTTGATGCAATAACCCTATTCCTGGGAGTTCATTCTAAGTAGAGATTATAATAAAGATGTTAAGATATACTCACAGCAGTGTCATTTGTAATAGCCCCCCCAAAATTCCTAAATTTTCATTAGTAAAACAGATCTCATTTAATGAGCTACTCAGTATCTATATATTTATTTATAATATATGTGTATATATATATATATATATACATATATATATATACATATATATATATATATATATATATATCCATATATATATCCTATCTAATAAAGAGGGAATATGCTAATTGACTGCCATGCTTTCAAAGATGGTGGTGCCCATAGCCACAAGATGGCAGTGCCCAGTCCCCTCAGCCCTGCTGAGGTAGCAGGCACTTGGCACAGCTGGGCCTGCCCCCAGGCGGGTCTGGTTGCTCTGTGTGCCTGCCTCCAGAGTTTCCAGTCCCCTAGACATCCAGGGCACACAGGTGCAGGCAAGCCTTGGATGTTGGCTGCCCAGGTGCCTAGGACTGGCTTGAGGCACAGGCAAGCCTTATATGTTGGCTTTACAGCTGCCCAGAGCTGCGTGAGGCTCAGGTAACCAGGGCTGGCCAACACTTGCGTTGCTGGCAGTGGCAGCAGCAGAGTTGTGATGGGGGTGTCGCCTCCCATCTGCCTGCAGTTTGGCTCCCTTCTGTAGCCCTTGGCTTTTTTCTATGCTGTCTTCAGTCTTTGCTCTGGCCTATATATGCAAATTAACTGCCATCTTGGTTAGGTTAATTTGCATGCTCACCCTGATTGGCTGGTGGGCATGGCTGTTGGGCTTAGCAAAGGTACAGTCAATTTGCATATTTATTAGATAGAGTCATACAAAAAGAACAAATGGTAAAATATTTAACTGAAGCAGTGTTTGACTATATTCTGAAAAGTGAGGAAACCTGCAGTCATTTTCAAGATCTACTATTTCTTACTTCTTTTCTGTTGGGTCAAGTTTCTAAACTTTCTAATCTCTGTTTTCAGGCTAATGAAAAGAAAATAGGATTCTACCTAGTCTCCTATTTACCTATTCCAGGACTTCTGTGAGGATAAAATGAGATGAGGCACATGAAAATGTTTCACAAACATTTAGTTAAACTGTAAAATGTTTGCCCCTGGCTATAAAGCAAGTAAGGTTTCTGGGCTGAAGAAACTTCAAGGAGGCTAGTCACTAGGGAGAGGATGTATGGTGTTGCTATGTGACATCATTACTCAGTGCCCACAGCGACTGTTTCTGGGCTGGGCTGGGCTGGGCTGTGGGCTGCATTTTGCGCCAGGAGGTGTTGGCAGCATTGGCTGTGATTTGGTGGGGTGTCACTCCAGGGTGGTGGTGGGGCCTGTGTCCCACTTGGGGGAAGCCAAGTGTTGGTTTCTCAGTACCCAGTCAGTGGTGCCATTTATTTTTAAATGGCCAGTGTGCATCATGGTAGCTCCTGTGTTAAGCACTTGCCCCCTGGTAGTCAGTGTGTGTCATAGCTACTGGTCGGAAGGATAGAACACTTAGCTTTTTATATAGAGAGGTATATGAAATCAAGAAGCAGAGAGATGAGATGACCTACTCCAAGTTTTAATTAGTTAACAACAGAATTAGTGCCGAAGCTCTGGTGACCATGCTGCCTCAATCAGTATCCAAGGGATGACAGAAAGATTAGGATGTGTCCCCTTATTAACGTGCATTAAATGCAAGACTACATTGAGCTATAATATTCGTCCATTTCAAAAACAGCAAAGAAAAAAATAGCTGTAAAAGAGAGTAAAAAATAACCATAAAATGAATCCTAGAGGTTTTCATTAATTCAATTTTGCATTTTTCATATTATGATTATAGAGTTTGTTCTTTGTGCCCATTATGTTAGCAAAACCTCACATAGATGACTGTCAGCAATGGAACCTGAAGTAATGTAATATGTAAGTTTTCAATAAAAAGAAAAACATTATAGAACACACACTTTGTTCCTAAAAGAGACCTTACATTTATCTTGTCCAAACTCATTTTAAAGATGAAAAACTGAGGCTCACACTGACTTGCTCAAGTTCACAATTAAATAAAGTACTCTAAAATTGTCATTATAGTTGAAATGACATTCAGAGGTTATAGAATGCATTATTACATCCACCAATTGTGCATCTCCTTCAAAGACAGATATTTATTAAGCACTGAAGCAGGAATTTCTGCCAGTTAATGTTAATGGATGTTACTCTTTTCTTTTTGTAGACAGTCCCTTCTTAACTTTATACATTCTACACCAACATATCAGCTTCAAAGAACACAAATGATGTCTCTGCCTGCAGGAAAGCACTCTAAATTCCAACTGCAGATACTAATTTTAAAAGAAAATAGTATAAATTATTTATATAGTTTAGATATTAACCCCTTGTCTGACATACAGTTTTCAAATATCTCTCCATTCAGTAGGCTACTTTTTCATTTTGATGTTGCCTTCCTTCACTGTGCAGAAGCATTCTGTTTAATACAATCCTACATTTTTGTTTTTGCTTTTGTTCCTTTGCCTTTGGAATAAGATCCACAAAAATGCTCCTAAGACTGATGTCAAGGAGCTTCCTGCCTGTCTTTTCTTCTGGGAATTTTATGGTCTCAGACTTTACATTCAAGTCTTAAACCCATTTGGAGTTAATTACCTACATATAGTAAGACAGTGGTCTATTTTCACGTTTTGCTAGTGGATGTCCAGTTATTCCAACACCATTTACTGAAGACACTATCCTTCCTCCATCTTACATTCTTGGCTCCTTTGCCATAAAATAATTGTCCATATATGTGTGTGTTTATTTCTGGGATCTCTATATTGTTCAATTAATCTGTGTGTCTATTTTATGCCAGAATCATACTGTTTTGATTTCTATGGCTTTGTAGGATAGTTTGATATCGGGAAGTGGAATACCTCCAACTTTGTTGTTCTTTCTCAAGATTGTTTTGGCTATGCAGAAAATAGATGTTTTTTGAAGAATGCACACAAATGGCCAATAGGCACATGAAAAGTCGTTCAACATAATTTTTAGGGCAATACAAATCAAAAGCACAATGTGACATCACCTCACACCTGTTAGAATGGCTAACATAAATAAAGATAAGATCCAGCAAGTGTTGGAGAGGATGTGCAGAAAAGGGATATCTGGAAGACTTTGGAGGCCAATGTAAGTTGGTGCAGCCACTATGTAAAACAGAATCCTCATAAAACAAAAAAATAGAACTATCATATGACCCAGATATTCTATAACTGTGTATTTATCTGAAGATTTAAAAAAATACACTAATTAGAAAAATGCATTCCTTTGTTCATTGTAGCATTATTTACAATAGCCAAGACATGGAAACAACCTAAGTCCATCAATGAATAAATGAATAAAGAAGATGTAGTATTTTATATACAATGGAATACTACCCAGCCATAAAAAGAATGAAATCTTGCCATTTGTGACTACATGGATAGAATTTGAGCATTATATACTAAATGGAATCACATAGAGAAAAACAAATAATGTATGATTTTACTTGTATGTGGTATATGAAAACCAAATATACTTAACAAAAGGAACACAAAGTTAAAGATAATACAGATTAGTGGTTACCACTACTAGTCCAGTTACTTTAATCTTGTCTAGATTCCACAAGATTTGACTCTTTGCTCTAGTAGGCTCAACACCAGTGGTGCCAACATTGAGTTTCTCTGTGAGGGTAGAGCTCCACTTGACCATACAGACCAGGGAATTAGAAAGTCAGACCAATTTCCACCGAAATAGTCATGATACAACTTTAGGGGGGGGCAAAGAAAAATAAAAAAAAAAGGATTGAGAAATGAAATAAATCACTGGTGGCTCATCTGCTAGAGTAGAGGAGATTTAAAGTCCTTTAAAAGAGACCTAGATTCATACACTGGAAAACACTTGTAAGTTGGTTTCATTTCTCTAGAAGGGAACCCTAGGTATTCTTTACAGTGAATAAACTTTTTCTTTCTATCATTTCTTAGTCAACTCAGACTGCTATGCCATAGACTGGCTTACAAAACAGATATTTCTCACATTTCTGAAGGCTGGTAATTCCAAGCTTATAAAACAGATATTTCTCACATTTCTGAAGGCTGGTAATTCCAAGATCAAGGTGCTGACAAATTCATTTCCTAGTGGGAAATGACCTCTTCCCAGCTGTCCTCTAACTGTGTCCTCATGTGACAGAGAGAGCAAGCTCTGATATCTTCCTCTTCTTACCAGGTATATGGACACTAATCCCATCGAGATGGTCCTATATTCGTAACTCCATTATGATCTGATTAGTTCCCAAAAGTACCACCTCCAATACCATCATGTTAGCAACAGGGCTTCAATTTATAAATCTGAGCAACTGAGGGAGGACACAACTATTCAGTCTGGAACAGATCCCAAGTGCACTCTACATTGGATATTACTTACTGATCAGAGTGGTCCCGTGAAGCACAACACATTTTTATCTTGGAGGGAGACTGGAAAGCAGAGGCTGCTTACTCCCTCAGAACTGGGAGAACTAGCAAGACAACCACTGCTCACATTCAAACTACACGCTACCTGTGAATGACATATCACAAAGGGACAATAGCAACAAGAAGGATTCTCAACTACAATGTTTCCCCCCACATGCATTCAAATAATCATCAGGTTGGAAGTAAACATTCCAGGAAAGAATAAGAAGTGCTGTGGACTGGTTACCAAATATTTCAATTTAGGTTATAATTTCTCAGATTTCTTAGTCATATCTAGCTAAAATTCACAGAGATTTTGGATAAAAGGAACTAAGAGGAAAAAAGGAAATTTTGGATTAGGAGATCTATAGAGAAGGGAAGATACATATATATAGCACTTGGTTTTGCAAATAACAAGGAAATAGAAAAGAAAAGTAAAAAGGTAGGTGGAAAGTAATACTTTCAACAATACCCCCCCCCCAAAAAAAATCATAGTTAATTTTATGATTTAAAAAAGAAAATCACTGTCAAAACATTAAGCTATGAAAAAAAAATCAAAGGATGAGGATAGATGTGTTAATATTCTCTAAAGATGGTTTTGTATTTTTTAAATTCTTTAGTATCACCACGACTAATACTAAGTATTTCTTGAATGCTTATCCAGGGCCAACCACTTTCTATGAATTTTAGAGACATTATATAATTTAAACAAAACTACTTACACTAATAAATTACATAGCATCCTATGAATGAAATAAGAGGTAGGTGGGAGGACATGAACTTTCAGATTCTAATGATGACTGCCCAACCATCCACCTGCAGTACATGAAGCACAGCACCCACTGAACACTCATCAAGAACCCAGCAACCCTAAGACACACTGTGGGCAACAAAACCCACAGTAGAGACACAACAGGAAAAAATAAAAGATACAAAGGGGAACTGGATTGGGAATCAGGAGATCTCAAGATAATCTGCTTATTCTGGGAAGTCACATTTCCCTTGTGGGTGCTAGTTTCCAAATTGCACTCTCTCAGGCATTGCTTCTCAACCTTGGCACTGTTTACACTTTGAACCAGATACTTCTTTGTTGTGGGAACTATCCTGTGCATTTCAGGGTGTGTAGAAGCATCCCTGGCCTGTACGCACAAGTGATAGTGGGGTTCCTCCGGTTATGAAAGCCAAAAATGTCTTGCAACATGGCCAAGTATCCTGTAGAAAACAAAACCTCCCCCTCTTTAAGAACCATTGCCCTGCTGCTCATAAACTTGTTTCATTCAATCATTTTATGTGTTTAACGTGCCAGAGTAATACATAATGAGTGAGCCAATAAAGAACACAGTGTTAGAGTCTAAACACCTGGAGTGAAATCTCTATCACTTGGAAATTACTTCTGGCAACTTATTTAACTTATTTGTAAAATGAGAATTGTAATAACAACCTCAAAGTGTTCATGAGGGCATCAATGCATATAAGGAACCAAGAAGACCATCTTGTTCATTGAATGCAATTTTGTAAGTGTAATTATTTTAATTATTATAGTCCTAATTCTTCATCTAGAGCACTGGGCTGTACTCTTATAATTTGCTTCTCTAGGTAAACTTTACATATCAAATCTGAGTACAGATAGAAATGGTTGTTACATTGAAATCTCCAGGAAAATAGGAAGCAGGTTTATGCATTTGTCGCCATATCTTCAAGCCCTCAGCATAAGCCCTGGTACATAACAGGCATTCAAGAAACAGAAGCTGATGGGAAGATCAACTGATGAAAGAAGATGCAGCACGGAGATAACTTCAAGTGTGTTGCCTGAGATTCCAAAAAGCCTAAAAGTGGGTAAAGATTTATATTACGTGTCCACGTACCTGTGACTCTTACAGAATAGTATTACTCTGTATCAGAAAGAGTTGTAAAAACAACTCCTTAGCCATATTTCTTACAACACTGGGGAATCAATATAAAGAATTATAAATTAATTTGTGTGCATCTGCAGTCTGCATCCCACTCTCCAATGATGACAATTGAATGCTTAAACTCTAGTGGCACTGTGTGAATTCATTCTCAAATTAATTCATGTTCATATTCTCATTCATATTCTCTCTCTCTCTCTCTCTCTCTCTCTCTCTCTCTCTCTCTCTCTCTCTCTCTCTCTCTCTCTCTCTCTCTCTCTCTCTCTCTCTCTCTCTCTCTCTCTCTCTCCTCTCTCTCTCTCTCTCTCTCTCTCTCTCTCTCTCTCTCTCTCTCTCTCTCTCTCTCTCTCTCTTTCTCCCTCCCTCCCTCCCTCCCTCCCTCCCTCCCTCTCCCCCTTTCTTGGCAAACAGCTCTACAAACAAAAATAGAAACTCTAAGACAAGAAACTTGTGAAATATAATTCTTCAGGCAATAAGGACTTTTATTGTCAATCTAAAAACAGCTGACACTGCCTGAAAGTGGGACCATAAAAATAAAATACAGCACACATTCTCCATTTGCCTACACTTGAAGGAAATGAGTTCTCACAATTGCTATGGCAGCTAATGTTACTACATTTGGTAGTTTTCAACAAAGGAGAAGAGGTGGTGATGGTGGAGCGGGGGAGGGAGATCTCCTGGGCTTTAGGGATACCTCCTTGCTTTTCAAATTGAAACAATTTAAGAAGCTATACATTAAAAATGCATCTTCATGATGAAAATGTAGTTTCTCTTCTTCACAGTTCTTATTTGGCAATCATTTTCTGCTAACTACAGGAACAGAGAAGCAATTCTTGCACTAGGATTGTTGGAGTCATTTCCTTTTCTACTTTCAAACAAAATTTTCAGATCCAAAACTTTGATTCTTTCTCCTACTGGTCTCCCCAAATATTCTAAACTCTCACTGTTCTTCCTGGGAGTTCAACTCTTCCTACCTGGAGAAATCTTTCTTCCTACTTTTTTTTGGGGGAAAATACAGTCAACCAGGCATTAAACGGCTCAATGACCTGCTTAAAAATCTATCTGTTATTTCAGATCTTCCCAGATTAGCTATACTTTACCGCATCTCCTCCTTACCAACTGTGATACATCAACTCTTCTCTTCCTACCCAAACCTTTCCTTCTCAATGGAATTTTTTCTTCAGAATGCAATTCTGCTCAAATCTTTCTATGATAATACACAACTTTTATACCAGATGTCCTTCTCTCTACTCTGTGGCTATTGTTCTATTTGTTCATCCCTCCTGAGTTATCACCTTAGAGATGTATGCTGTGTGTTCCTTTTCACTGCCTCAGCTCCAACATGGCTCTACCCATTCTAACATAGCCTCTGATTCCATTAACCATAAAGCCATTCTTGGGAAGATCAGCAACAAATCCAACATTTTCAAAATCTATATTCCTCATGTGAAAAATCCAAGACAATTTATGAGAATTACCTGGGTTCCCCCTCCCCAACTAAAGATTTTTGGGTTTGCCCTCTCTGTTTTACTTACCTTCCTTCTAAAGAGGGTTTTCTCTGGCCAAATTAGCTCTTTGGCATTTTATGATAGAAGGTCAATGAAAATTAAGTTCCTATTGAAGTCGGGTTCTATTTCTATATTCTGAAACAGAACCTTATGATATTAAAGCTGAAAATTTCTTAGAGATCATTTGGTCAAATGTTTCATTTTTGTGAGGATAACTTGATCTCTTTGTGAAATTAGTGAAACCCAGAGTCCCTTCCTCAAGAGAGTGAACATGAGTACACATACATTTTACATAAATTTTATTTCATTTCATCAGGAATTTATTTTCTTCACATAGGCAGAATGATTTTGAAGAAAAGCACACACACACTTTAACCCTGGCTGGTGTTGCTCAGTTGGTTGGAGCATCATCCCTTACACTAAAAGGTTGTGGGTTTGATTCCCAGTCAGGGCACATATTTAGGATGTGAATTCCATCCTCATTCAGGGCACATACAGCAGGCAATAGATCTATGTTTCTCACATATCCTCAGGTGATGATTTAAACACACACACACACACACACACACACACACACACACTATAAATAAATAATTCTTTCTCACTTTAATTTTTCAGGGGGAAAATTAAAAGTCAAATTCTGAAATAAGAAAACTAATCTGGCTCTATAGTGAATTCCAATAAGAAGCTTGATAAGAAATTTTGGTTTAACATAACAGTTTCTTAGATATATTTAATACATTTGTGACTTTGTTGTAGATAAGGGACAAGCGGTAGTAGAAAAAACCTGGTGATGCCAGCTTACACAGAATCGGGAAGGCCATTCCTCTCTTTGCCAGCCAAGAATAGGATTGTGTGAAGAAACAGAGCATTCTCCAAGACCCTTCAGGAGGAATTCTAGTCACGTCGTTTCCTCCAGTCAATAAGGGCACCTTTGGCAAGCACTGCATCACTGATCCTGTCTATTTCAGCAAGAAAAGAAAATCAATCCATATTTCAATGTTAAGGTCATCAGAGCAGGGGTAACTTTCAAAACAGTTTTTCAGTACTTTGATATATCCAAAGATTTCTGCCAGTGGATAAAAAGACAAGACTGTCCCTCTCCACTGCAGGCTCCGGAGGCCCTTCGCCGTGAGCTGGACACTTTGTGTATTTGCCGGCTCCCGTCCTCTCACAGAATGAAAGCCTGGCCAAAGGAGCTCCTTCCTTCTTTTCAGCTGCATTCACAGGCAATGGACGGGCCTTAAATCAGATTTGCATTACTCACTGGGCCAAAATATCTGCCAAGCGAGCCAATCTATCAATACACTTCGCCCTATCAAGCTTTTCTGGGATCAGGCTTTCCAATGCTCTCACAAGGAGTAAAAGTTTGCTTTACTTCAAAAGTCAAATACTTGCAAAGGCATCAAACTTCTTAGCACTCAAAAACTTTGTTATGTCATCAACGTGCATGCATTTGAGAACACTTCTTGACAAGACAGTGATTTAAAAACCCGACTGACTCTGAGGAAATTGGTATCTTTTCATAACAGTAAACAAGACTCTTTTCAAGACTGCTGCCTGGGTCTTTGACACCAGCGCATCCTCATGTCAAAAGCAATGAGAAGTCGTAATGATGCGACTTCTCCCAAGCAGGATATCCGGATAGATAGCCAAGCCTGATTATGCTTCACTGGGGCACAATAACCTAAGTTGTTTTTCCCTCCTACCCAAAGGCTTTCTTAGGGAAGACAATTCTCATCATTTTGAAAGTATCTATGACCACTGACATTTCTAAAGCTAACTCAAAAATTAGAACATTTTTGATAGCTTTAGTGAGCACATAAATCAAGAACAAAAAATAAGAGTAGTGCCATCTAGTTGCATAATGAAAGAAAAATGACACAGCTGTGAATTCCTCCTCTTTCAGGCTATTAGAAGAAATGTCAGCATGTCTGATGTGTGCGGTGTCATTTGTTAAATACATCGTTTCACTTTTATTCTGTGCCTTCAACCACAAACTAGTTCAGTAAGTTCCAGAGAATAAGACAGGGTCTCCAATTTTATGTGGCTTCTTGTGCGTTGTAAAGTCCTAAGTGAAATCTCGTCTATAGAAAACTATGACAAGCCACAAATGTCATCCCGATGTCAAAGAATCGTCAGGAAAGAATTATCAGGAAACAGCATATGCCCATTAGCAACCTCTTCTCAACTACCATTCAGTATTGGCCATTTTTCCCTCTCCGGCTTAGACTTCTGCAGTGACCAGTGATAGCACGAGTGTTGCTTATGCCTATTCAAGTCATTCTGCCATTGCCCACACTGTGTGTGATGTCTGCCAATGTGTGCCAAGGCAGCTTCTTCCAATCTCAAGGGAAGTGATATCTGTACCAACTGGGTTTTTCTGCTGCCGCTGCCACTACCAAACCTCTGGAGCACCTACTCCCAGCATCTTTGCAGAAGTTCTTGTCATGGCCAGCACGCACTCAAAGCACTCAGAGCAGATCTGTGTTTTCTGGGGCAGTGAAGAAACTCCTTACATCCTTGCTCTAAGTTACACATGTGCTCACAATATTCACCAGTATTGAGTATATACAGTCTTTGAGCTTTACCTGAACCACTAGAACTCAGATATGAATATTTGAAGTTTGGAATTACAGAACTCTCAGTAATACAGTATAACATAAAAAAAAAAAAGTTTGAACACATGTATATGCCTTACTCTCTACATATCTGTTCCCCTCCTTATAATCTCTTGATATACTTGTCCAATCCTATGGGTGATACAGTTTAGACTCAAGCAAGATGTCATGCTATGTTGTTAAAATGGTTTAGGGTTTATTTCCTAGAAGATTCTTTCCACTCACTACTTTCAGATTAACCTGGTTAGGAAAATGTTCTATCAGCACCTAGACTTTACTGAACTTTAGACAAGTGCTTAAGCTATCTCCATAAACTGATATTAAATAATAAGAAATTAGAAAACTGTGCCTGCCATTGAATCACACACCCATGCACACACTTGCACATGCACACATGCATACAAACACACAATTACAAAAGTATTTGTCCTCATACATCTACAATTGAATAACTCCATATCATTTTTAATTTTTTTTCTTATTGACTTTTAGAGAGAGGAAGTGGGAGGGGAGGAAGGAGAAGAAGAGGAAGGATGGGGAGAAAGGAAAAGAAGTGTAAGAGAGAAACATTGATCCATTGCTCCAACTTGAGATCAACCAGGAATGACCCTGGGGATGGAACCCACAACCTGGGTATGTGTTCTGATTAGGACTAGAACTCACCACCTTGTGGTGTATGGGATGATGCTCCAGCCACCTGAGTCACACTGGCTAAGGTGAACAATTACAGACTTTTCAGTCACCTTAATCACAATCATTAGAGAGACCTGTTCTACTTCCTCAGGCATTCTTTCAAGTAATGGCCACCATTGATTCAGTCAGGAAATTAAAACCCTAGGAGCCATCTTATATTTCCCCACCTCTCTCATTTTTCATACCCAACATATTATTTCAACTCTTTATTTGATTTTTCTCTCAGATCTATTCTCTTCAGTCTTTTATGGTCTATCCCTACCTTCATCACTGTTTGCCTGGATGGTGCAGTGAGCAGAAGGTCTCCCTGCATCTCTCATTCTCTCTCTCTCTTTCCCACATCCCCCCCCCCCCATAGTCCACATTGTTGTCACACATTTTCTAAAACTGGTAACTAGTTGTTGTTTTTTTAATTTATTTATTATCTTTATCCTTATAATCTTGAAAAGCACCACATATATTGTAGCAACACAATTATTATCTCATAAATAAATAAATTCTTCAAAAGGAAATGCTCAGCCAATTCAGACACTTTCATGAATACAGTCTGAATTCATTAGTCTTGTTTAGTAAACATCCCATTCTCCACTCCTCTAAACTTTCTGATTTTATTTCCAGAATGAGCCATAACTGCTCTTTTCCCTGTGAACTGGAAATACTTGTAATGCAACCACAAGTTTACAATTTCCAAATCTATATGTAAAGGAACATTTAGGTATAGGGACTGAGCTGGGAGCTCTGCTCAGCTCTAATAACATGAAGGCAGCTGCTGAATAGGGACTGTGATTCACAAAAGATAGAAACTAACTCAGAAAAAAGAATCCTTATTTAAAAAAAAAAGAGAGAGAGACATACATTTCAAAACAACCTACTTTCTCCTGGCTCAATGCATTTTAAAAATGATAGCAACTTCAGAGTACATGATCCTCAAAATATGGGAACTAGCTGTCATCTAGAATAAAGATGGAGCTCTAAGGCAGCAGGGTCCTTTCATGCATCAGCAGTTGACTTTTCTGACAAAGTAGAAGTCGACTTTTCTGACAAAGCATGGCAGCCCCATAGAAGAGCCTTTGAGTAAGATGAGATAGGATCTTATTCTAATCATTATGTACTTTGTTATCATGATTCCTATCAAGCATGGAAATACAGGAACCCTATGTTCTCTCTGGCTCTGTTGTTAGGGCATTACATTCTCTCCAGCAAGGACTAATTAGAGTTATTTTATCTTGGCCCATATATTAAACTTTGCTTTAGGTATATACTGCTAAATCAAACTTGGAAAATATTTTGTAATAGGGCATTTTTTATCCAGTTGAGCTAGAGCTGACTAGCTAGAAAGTAGAAGCTATACAAACAGCTAGAAGCTACCTGTGCTCCCAGTTGCTAGTATCCATTGACAAGCATACATTTTTGTTTATTTTATAAATGGAAAAGGATGGAAGGACTTTGTAATCAGGGCATTAGGAGAACAGAGGAAGAGGAGAGAGATTATAACATGGCATATTCCGCCAGCTTGCTCTGAGACTATTTCAGAACTTTTATGCACAGAGAGATCGAGGCAGAATTTGACAAGATCTTCAAGTTCTGGCACAATTAAAGCTGCTTTGGACCCAGGTGATAGATAGGACATAGAGAAAGGAAGAAAAACAAACAAACACATTCTCATATGTATTAGTCAGGATTCTAATCTCTTCAAGAACAACAGAAATAATGTGAGATACAGATGCAGAACTATATAATAAAATTTTGTAGAAGTAATTCAAAGATTTATCATACAGATTTTTATTTATAGAGGCTGAGAAGTCCTAAGTTCTGCCATCTGCAAGCTGGAGAGCAGGAAGGCTGATGGTGTCACTCCAAGGCCTGAAAACCTGGAGCACCAAGGGCAAGAGCAGACCACTGTCCCAGCTCAAATAGCCAGATACTCAGAGGCCTTTCTGTTCTATTCAAGCCCTCAATGGATTGAATGATGCTCACCTACACTGAGGGTGACAATCTGCTTCATTCTGAATCCACCAATTCACATGCTAATCTCTTCCAGACACACTCAGAAATAATGTTTAACTGGATATCTGAGCATCTCATGACCCAAACTAACACATAAACATTAACCATTACATCATACTTAATATAGAATCATAAATTGCTCAGGTTTCCTGAGGATTGTAGAAGTTTGGAATCAACTGAAACAATAACTTGGGTCTTTACATCAATACCCTGGTGTGCTTATGGTGGGTATTGACAACAGTGAAACCTCTAGCAGCAGCTCTGTAGAAAGCAAAATGGTAAAGTGAAAACTGAAGTAGAAGAAAATCAGAGAAAAAGAAAGGCACCACATCATGATGCATTGATCTGATGGTTTGTGGCCCATAGGAGACTGCCTCTGTGGGAGTCTCAACAACAAACTGGAGCCCTGGCTGGGTGGGTCAGTCAGAGGGAGCATTGTCACATGCAACATTAGGTTTTGGGTTTGATTACTGTCAGAGCACATACCTAGATTGTGGGTTCGATCTTCGGTTGGGATGAGTACAGGAAACAACTGATCTAAAAACATATATTGGGTAAGGATTAAAAACAAACAAACCACAAACAGGAGTCATTCTGAGGATGTTATTTGCAGGCAGTTAATACAATGGAAATGCAGCCCATTACACACTGGGTATAAAAAAAGAAAGAGCCGAAACCGCTTTGGCTCAGTGGATAGAGCATCGGCCTGGGGACTGAAAAGTCCCAAGTTCGATTCTGGTCAAGGGCATGTACCTTGGTTGTGGGCACATCCCCAGTAGTGGGTGTGCAGGAGGCAGCTAATCGATGTTTATCATCAATGTTTCTAACTCTCTATCCCTCTCTCTTCCTCTCTGTAAAAAATCAATAAAATATATTTTAAAAAAAGAAAGAGCTATCTATCCTTGTAGTCATAATCTCCAAGGCCTAGAATATTTTGATTATTTATATGGGACATTATAAATTCTGAATTTAGAATTGAGAAAGATAAGAATCAGAGAACCCTGAACATAAACAAAATTGGACTGATTTATAGAACAAGTAGGATACTATAGCCAAGCTTTTTACTCAAAAACAATCTAACTTTTAAATTTTTTACATAAAGGCAAGAATGATAATATAAATGCATCATGAGTCAATGATAATGAGTAATGTAATTTATTGTACCCTGTAGTTAAAATAGAGAAAAATAATCAAAAGATGACTTGAAGTCCATTAGTACAATTGGGGGAATCATTTTTTACCTACATATTGTAGAGTTATTCCTTCACAAACAGACATACTGTCTTCATAATAGGCATGAATTTCACACAGACATAACAGATAAGATTTATAATTATTTTAAGAATTCATGGTAAAAATACTGGACTTAAACATGAAAATAATGCACATGTTCAAAAGTATTGAAAACAGATTTTTAGCACCATTTATTCCATTTCCCTCTAATATTTTCTAAATATTATCATCAAAATGTGTTGTTTTCCCAAGTAATTTTTCAGTTACTTTTCCTCTTGAGCAGTATTAGCATAAGTTTGTTTATGATTTTGTTAACTGTGTAATAGGTTTCAGCACACAAAGATATTAAGAAATCAACATGTAAAGACTGAGGCTCATGGATATAGATTCTATGTACTAGGTGTCAGCAAAGTCAGATAATTTCTCAGTGATTCTAATCAAATTACATGATTCTCCCATATCTTATAAAGCCCCTGCCTACACACATACATACCACCATTGCCTCCGCGTTGTTAAGTGGCACGAGATCTTTTGTGCAGGAGAAAGCCACTCAAGTGCTCATAAAGACACTATAGGACTCCGTGTACCTCATGGGTCACTTCAGGAAAACATTCTGGATAAGGCCCAATAACCTACCATGGCCCTTGGAGCAGCAGCAAGTAGTTTTCGAGAGCTTGTACTTCCTGCCAGTGACTTGAGTCGAGTTTGGAACACATCCCAAGGGCTTTAGAAACCTCTAAGAAAAACCTCCTTGGCATTTGCCGGCTTTGCTTACAATGCATTAATATGCACCTGGGTGTTAATTCACTGTGAATTTGAAGAATACATGTGTATTTTCCATCTTGCTGATTATTAAGTGTGCCTTCATTTTAATTATTAAAGTTCATTGTTTTCCAAGTTATAAACCCGAATAAATTATTGATTTTATCAACCTATTATTAGAACAAATATTTACTAGTATATCTGTATGTATTAGTCAGGGTTCTCACACTTGTACACACTGATACTTTTCTAAGATCTAAGGATTAAAATTCACATCCGTCCAGAATAAAGTTACACGGTACTTCATACTATTTTATAACATGATGACATGAGGCAGGAAGAACACGCAAGAGTTTGCATAACTTATTCCATAGTTTTGCATTAGATCTAATACTATCAAAAATGGTGAGAGCCCATTTTTTCAAAAAATGTCAATTTCTCTATCTTCATTTTACTTTTTTATAAAACTTAAAAATATTAAATTTACAGAAAAGTTGCAAGTGTTGCCACATGTTCTTCACCCAGAAACCCCACTCAAGTCTCATCAGTTGTCCCAATAATATCCTCTGTGAAATGATCCTATACTGTACCAAACATTGCACCTAGATGCCCTGTCTCTCCAGCATCCTTCAGTCCACAGTGGAGGTTGTGGACTGCTCCCTAATCAGTCACCTTCCTCAGGAGGGTTTCAACTCCTGTCATGTCCGTGCCCTTCAATCACATTCTTCTGCACCAAGGCTGCACTGGGGCCATTTCCTTATTCAATCCCTGACCCCTCTTTCTGCGGCTACTTTTCTCCCTCTAACCTGCCTTGTGAGCTTGCACGGAATTATTTGCATTATATTGTCTCATTTTGAGGGTGTTGATTTCTGCTCTGGCTGGCAGTTAAACTCCTGGTAGGTCTTCTTGATCCTATGGGGTTTGTTTCATGCAAGAGGGTCTATTTCAGCTTTGTCCTTAGACCTGGGATGTAGACCTTACTTTATGTTCTAGTAGTTATTCCTAACACATAGCCTTCTTTATTCCTAAGAAAATGGCTGAGGTGTGCATCAAGGCCTCTCTGCCCTGCCCGGCTCTGACTGTAAACATGCCCAGCACTACATGACCTCTGGTACCTCCCGTTAGCTATCAGCCCTGCAGCAGGTGCTCTCTGCAGGCTTCACAGTCTTTCCCTGCACAGAGGCAGGCAGCAGCCCTGTGAGACCCCCATGCAGACTCTTGGAGCTTCTCTCAATAAAGCTCCCATTTCCCTAACAAACTCCAGCCACTTAACATTGTGGGCATGAGCGTCTGTAGACAAGCGATGGGCCTTCCCCACATGTGAATTTTATTGACTCCCTATCAATATATGTTACAAAATGGATATTACTCTGCCTCCTTATTTGGATATTGAAAAAATAAAGATAAATTGAAAGCTATATATGACACAAAACTTTATATTTAAATAGGTCTGTAAATATTTTTTAAAAATTTTATTGATTCAGAGAGAGGAAGGGAAAGGGAGAGACAAAAACATCAATTATGAGAGAGAATCATTGATCAGATGCCTTCTGCATGCCCCTTAGTGGGGATTGAGCCAGCAACCTAGCATGTGCCCTGACCAGGAATCAAACCTTGACCTCCTGGTTCATGAGTCAGCGTTCAACCACTGAAACACACCGGCAAGGCTGTAAATTAATAATAACAGTAAAAACAGAAGAGTACTAAGTATTAATACTTTAATTAAAAGAATACTATAGGTTTTAAAAATTATAGAAGTAGATTTGCTATAAACCACTTAAACAAGATAAGCCTTAGAGAATCTTTCAGAATGTAGATGTACTCATGTTGAACAAAATAAAATCTTAGACATGTGGACTGCAATAATGGTGGAATGAACACTATATTTGTGAGGGCAACATCACTATCACAGAAACTAAAAACTCCATGATACAAAAGATTAATGAGATTGCTCTGAAGAGAGCATGCCCAAAATGTTAAATAGACCAGAATCTTCAGAGAAAGCTCCTCCATGCTATAGCAACTTTTTTCTGGAAAGGATTCCTACAGGTAAAGGAGAAATGCTAGTTTCTTAGTTTATGGAAGTCTATAACTAGCAATTCAAGTGGACCAATAACTTCAGATCCTATATTATGTATCACAGATACTGGATTATGTGGTAACTAATTTCTCTTAACTTCACTGAATTAAAAAAAAATACATAAAACACTATTTATCCAAGGTCTTTCTCGGGGGTAGGGGGGTGGGGGAGAGAGGTGGTTTAAGATATTAACTAGCCTGGCAATAAATTTTAAGAAATAAAAATAAAAAATATAACAATTTGTGACATGGTGGCAAAAGTCTATTCTCTAAGAGTATCATCTAGCAACATAAAACCACTGTCACATTTCTAGTAGTTATTCCTAACACATAGGAAGGGTTTTTAAATAAAAAAATATGAAAATTTTATAGAAAATCATTCATACCCATTTAAAAATAACATTAAATCTGGGCATCCAGTACATACTATCTGAACACATCCAGAGAAATTTAGATGTGACAGGTGGCTAAATATAATGGTCTATTCTGGAGGTTGGGAGAAGAGATGAAAAAGGTGAAGGCATTAAATAAAGTACAAATTGCCAGTTATAAAACCAGTCGTGGGTATGTAAAGTAGAACATAGGAAATATAGTAAAAAAATATTGTAATAACTGCCGAAACCGGTTTGGCTCAGTGGATAGAGCATTGGTCTGCGGACTGAAGGGTCCCAGGTTCGATTCTGGTCAAGGGCATGTACATTGGTTGCGGGCACATTCCCAGTAGGGGTGTGCAGGAGGCAGCTGGTCAATGTTTCTCTCTCATTGACATTTCTAGCTCTCTATCCCTCTCCCTTCCTCTCTGTGGAAAATCAATAAAATATATTTTTTAAAAAATATTGTAATAACTATGTATGGTGCCAGATGGGTACTAGACTTATCAGAGTAATCACTTTGTAAGTTACATGGATGTTTAATCACTATGTTGTACCCCTGAAACTAATAAAATACTGTATATGAACGGTAATTGGAAAAAAATTTAAATAGTGTACCCTGTCTTATTTTGTTAAATTTATATTTCAAGGGAGTCTGTGGTGAGGATTAGGGATTTGTTAATCCCATATTCAATAATCCTTGATTTATTAACCCCATGTTAAAAGCTATGTTATATGTATTGCCGAAACCAGTTTGGCTCAGTGAATAGAGGGTCGGTCTACAGACTGAAGTGTCCTGAGTTCAATTCTGGTCAAGGGCATGTACATTGGTTGCAGGCATATCCCCGATAGGGAATGTGCAGGAGGCAGCTGGTCGATGCTTCTCTCTCATCAACATTTCTAGCTATCTATCCCTCTCCCTTCCTTTCTGTGAAAAATCAATAAAAATATATTTTTCTAAAAAATCTATGTTATATGTATAGATGGGAGATGAAAACTGTTTCCGAAGAGTGATAACAATGAGTATCAACTTAATATTTATTTCAATAGAAAATCTCATTTTGATAGCAAAATCCTGGAAAAGCTCATGATTTTAAAGTTCCAAATATCTCAGAAAATCTGAGTGACAAGTGAGGCTAAAAGCAAGAGATTTAGTAGATAACTTGCTTTAAAAGTTCAAAGCTATATCCTTTCCATCTTTCTAAGACTGCTTTTCCCTCAAATTGAAGGAATAAATCAGGTTCACTACTAGAGAATTTAGACAACAGTTATGAACCTAAGTACAAGGGGTAAAATTACATGCCCAAGTATGGCCATACTCAAAACAAAGGAATTATGAAATCCTGAGTTCTGAAAAGAGACCCCATCCTGGAGTCCCAGTCTACTGGCACCCAGACAAACCCCCAGAACAGAAAATGGAGGCATTGCCTAAAAAAAAAATCAATTCAAAAGAAAAGACATATAGATACTAATAGAGTCCCCAGTGAGACAGACTACTGAACCAATAACCCTACAGTGCAGCCACTTGATGACAAGTCTCAGCCATACACCTAATTTTCCAACAGGTTTCTGATGCCTCACTCAAAAATTAAAACGATCAGCTTAGCATCATTGGATATTCAAGGAAAACATCTAACATGAAAAACAGACCAAAACAAACACAAGGCAAATAGAACTTTAAGGAAGAAATAAACCTCAATATATGCATAACACATAGACACAGACAATAGGGTGGTGAAGGCCTAGGGCGGGGGGCATGGGCAGGTTGAAAGGGGACAATAGAGAAAAATGGGGGGATATATGTAATACTTTCAACAATAAAGTTTTTTTAAAAATGTAATGTAAGAACTGAAAGATAAAGTTAAGAAATGAAAAAGACAAACAAATAGAAAATAAGAAAAAAGTATAAGAAAATCAGAGGATCAATTCAGGAGATCCAATCTTCCTCTCATGGGAGTTTCACAAAGAGAGAACAGATACAACAAAAGTGACACTGATTTTCAAAGAACCAATACAAGAAAGTGGTTTAGAACTGAAAAAAAGTGCATTTTTCTGTTAAAATAGGTTTAAATGAAAACAATGAAAAAAGAGCATAAAGCACAATGTTATAAAATTTTAAAATTAAAAGGATATAGAGAAGATACTAAAAGCTAGTAGAGATAACAAGGTCATATATAAGGACTCCGACTTCAGAATAAAATCACTTTCAGCATCAACAATATGAAAAATCAAAGACATTGTCTTCAAAATTCTAAGGCAAAATTATTTCCAACCTGTAATTTGTTACCTAATCAAACTATCACATCAAACAAGAAGTCAAATTGTCATGTTTATTCATGTAAGATGTAAAAACAGCTCTGTTTCTACATCTACCTATCTGTTTTGTTATTTATTTTGCCCTTTCTGGGCAGCTCAATGCATTTGGCTGCACAAAATTTGTCTAGTATATTTCCACCTTCTCAGAAGCATACAAACTCCAATGCTCAACTGGCTTTATGGAATGCAATGGAGAGAGAGAGAGAGAGAGAGAGAGAGAGAGAGAGGAAAGAAAGAAAGAAAGAAAGAAGAAAGAAAGAAAGAAAGAAAGAAAGAAAGAAAGAAAGAAAGAAAGAAAGAAAGAAAGAAAGAAAGAAAGAAAGAAAAAGAAAGAAAAGAAAGAAAGAAGAAAGGAAGGAAAGAAGGAAGAAGGAGAAGGAGAAGAAGGAAGGAAGGAAGGAAATGAATTACCGGCGCAGATAAGACTAGTACTAGGAGGACGCGGAGTCCGGAGGAGGCGTCAGGGAGTTATGTCTTGCTTTCTATGTTCGGCATTCCTTTCTTCACTTTTTCGTTTCAGGAATTAGCCAAAGAGAATTCCATGTATGATGTAAATAAAAACCCTAGAATAACAATGATACAGAAAGCCCAAAAGCAACAGTCCAACTTGGCACAAGTAGTCACAAGGCTCCAGAAAGTATTTCTCAAAAAAGAGGAAAGCAAGCCAGTTGATATATTTAATAGAGTAAAATAAGTATTATTTATTCCATTGGCAAGTCTGGGACTGAATGTATGCTACAAAATTAAAGAAAATAATAAAACAAAGAGATCCTTTTTATGGCAGACTTTAAGGTGGCCACCATGATTCATGCAGCCTGGTATTCATACTTTTCTGTAATTCCCTCCCCTTGAGTTTGGGTGGGACCTATATGTAACCTGCTTTTCACTAACGGAATAGGCAACAATGTTAGGATGTCACTCCTGCCATTACTTACATTTTATTTCACAATATTGTGTTTTGCTATCAGACTTGCTCTTCCTTGCCTATTCTCCTTGTAGAAGCAACAGAAAACATGGAATTAAAAAATAGTAATAGGAAAATGTTAATTCTAGAAGAAAAGAAGTTGTACAAGAAAATAGTGTATGTGTAATATACTGTGATTCTTAGCCATCAATAATATTTGTGGTCATAATAATGTACATTCTGAATATTGACTCTACAAAAATTCTGAACTGAAAATGAGAGTGAAAGTATGTATTTTGTAAAAGGGAGGTTTATAATAAAAGTAATTCCTTATTTTCATAGTAGTAGTAGTAATAACAAAATCAATTATATAAACTGTGCCATATTCAAACACAAAGATACACTATTTCATACATTGATCAGCAGCTTGCTTCACTTGTCAGCCTTCTGAACAGTTCTTCCTCTTGCCCTCTTCCCTGACTTCCCACCCATCATCTGTGACAGTCTCAGGCATTGCAGTCCTTTTTTTTTTTTTTTTTTTTTTTTTTTTTTTTTTTTTACTCCTAAGCTCCTGCAACACCTGGACCCTTACCATCTTCCTTTACTAAAAAGGCTGTGCATGGACATGCTGACATGCTGAGTGAAGCCCTCTGAAGAGAACGCATCCTCCCCCACCCCCACCCCCACCTCCGGGGAGAAGGAAAGGAGTTAGACCACAATTAGCATCCCCCTGAGTTATCTAAAAGAGCAATCAAAACTGCTGCTATTTAAAACTACTGGATAAAGCAGTAGGCTTTTCCTGAGATGGAGATTTGCAAAATTCAATTCAGAGAAGCTCAACAAGTTATTGAAATACTCTCACAAATTCCAGCCACTTCAGAGTAACTCTGAGCACATCATTGGAGGGGGACAGGAAGAGAGAGCTGAAATCAAAGAAAGTCATAGGAATGTAGTTAACAGATACATTTTATAAAATATTGTAAATTTTTTTATTTAAAGTATTTTACTCACTGATTAATTTTATTTGTAAAAGCTTGAACATTTTTTATCAATTTAGTTTTTCAAAAATGTGCTCAGAATTCATGGAATAAAATATTATGTAAAATAAACATTGAAATGTCAGTATTGTCATTTTGCTTAAATAGTACAATCAATACATGGCAGGAAGCAATAGGTACCATCTAAAATTTTATAAAAAAGAAACAACTATAGAAACACTTTTGTATAGAGACGAATACCAGAAGCACATGAAAGTTACCTCTTTATTCTACAGGATATTGATGTCACATTTCTATATCATATGGACTTATCATTTCCTCAATATGCATTCTGAAGTTTGATAATTAGGCTGGTGGATGTTGGTCAGTAAACTTGTGCCACTACAGAAGAAGTACAAATATTTTCACAAATGAAGTTTGTGATAAAGCGGACTTTCCAAGTATCTAGGAAAGACATTGTTAAATGATTGGCACCTGAGTAGGTCATGTTGCGCACAGATCATCATAGGGCTCATCTGCAAAGCTAAGATACCCTCAGTGTAGAAAATAAAATCACATATTTTTAGTAAATAATTAATATTATTCTGATGATCTGCAAATTTGCCATTACATTTTTTTTTTTTTTAGTGATGAAAGCCTACTGATAGCACTAACAAAGACTCACTTATCCCTCACAAAGTATAGTCTCCTTTCTCAAAAAGAAAAAGAAAACTTCTCTTAACCTCTTCTAGCAGTTGGGCTTTGAGTCAGAGGTCAGAGGTAAAGTCCCATTTCTGCACTCTAACTTTGAGTAAACAATATAACCTCTGAGCCTCTGTTTCTCTGTTTTAAAAGATGGGGAGAATAAGTTCAAATAAAAGCAAACTACCTCATAGCAACTTCAGGTAGACCTGCTTTGAAAACAACCAGGCACCTAAAATGAGTCATCGATATTAGAATGGTTATTGCTTATTATTATTATTATTATTTTTTTTTTTTTTTTACCAAGAGGAAGGGAAAATGATAGAGAGTTAGAAACATTGATGAGAGAGAAACATTGATCAGCTGCCTCCTGCACATCTCCTACTGAGGATGTGCCTGCAACCAAGGTATATGCCCTTGACCAGAATTGAACCTGGGACCTTTCAGTCCACAGGCTGACGCTCTATCCACTGAGCGAAACCGGTTAGGGCAGAATGGTTAGTTCTTAAAAGGACAAACCCACATAGAACTTCTAGAAATATAATATTTCCAGGATTTAGTATATTCATAGTAAAGGTTAATGTTCCTGATTAAAGTACGTTACACTTTACATATAGTTCTTTTTTACAAATAACACATTCCAAGAAAAATTATTGCTAAGACGTACTTGAACTCAATAAAAAAATGAAAAATCCAATTTAAAAATATGCAAATATCTGAGCAGACACTTCATCAAAGAAGATATACAGATGGTAAATAAGCATATGAAAAGATACTCAACATCATATGTTATTTGAGAATTTCAAATTAAAATAACTATGAGATAACCTCTTGGAACGGGCAAAATCCAAAATACAACATCAAATGCTAAAGAGCTGTGGATTAACAGGAACTCTCATTCACTGCTGGTGGGAATGCAAAAGGGTATAGCCACTTTAGAAAACTAATCTGTAGTTACTTACAAAGACTAAACATACTCTTACCAGATGATTCAGCAATTGAGCACATTGGTATTAACCCCAAAAAGTTGAAATTAAAAATTTGTGTCCACACAAACACCTGCATACAAATGTTGATAACATTCCAAAACTGGTTTGGCTCAGTGGATAGAGAGTCGGCCTGTGGACTGAAAGGTCCCGGGTTCGATTCCCATCAAGGGCATGTACCTTGGTTGCGGGATGTGCAGGAGGCAGCTGATTGATGTCTCTCTCTCATCGATGTTTCTAACTCTCTACCCCTCTACCTTCCTCTCTGTAAAACATCAATAAAATATATTTTTAAAAATGTTGATAACAGCTCTATTCTTCATTGCCAAATTTGGAAACAATCAAGATGCCCTTCAGTAGGTCAGTGGTAAATAAATTGTGGTACATCCAGTGGATAAATAAATTGTGGTACATCCAGACAATATTATTCAGCATGAAAAAGAAATTGACCATCAAGCCTTAGAGATACATGGATGAAACTTAAATGCACGTAAGTAAAAACATCTAACTGAAAGGCTGTAGACTGTATGATTCCAACTATATGGCATTCTGAAAAAGGCAAAAACATGGAGGCAGTAAAGGAATAAGTAGCTGCCATGGATTAGGGGAGAAGGAGGATTGAATAGGCAGAACAAATAGGATTTTTAGGGCAATGAATAGACTCTGTATGATATTAAATGATGAACACATGTCATTATACATTGATCCAAACCTATCGACCAGGTATCAGCAACCTGCGGCTCCAGAGCCGCACGCGGCTCTCTTGAAGCTTTACCGCGGCTCCGACAACGTGCAAGCCCGTGTGAAAATGAAGGTGACATCTTACAGCCCTGATGTGCCGACACTGTGCACTGAGGTTCAGGAGCAAAAATCCCATTAACCAGGTAAATTAAATATTTTAATTAGCTATTAATTTGCAAAAATATATTTTACATTGTTAAGTGAAAAAGTCCTTTTTTTCTTCAGATTGACAGCTAACTGCACGATCCGGTATATAGCATTAAGGTAAGAAACAATATATGCAGTGTTATATTTGTTTTAAATGTCGCAATGGTTTTGCGGCTCCCAGTTTTTTTTTTCTTTCGGAAACGGGTCAAAGTGGCTCTTTATTTCTTAAAGGTTGCAGGCCCCTGCTATAGACTATACAAGACGAAGAGTGAACCCTAATGTAAACTAATGTAAACTATGATCTTTGCATGATACTGATATGTTAGTGTAGGTTTGTCATTTGTAGCAAATGTACCAACTTGGGAATGGACTGTTAGTGGGAGAGGCTGGGAACATATAATGATGTATGGGAAATCTCAATTTTGCTATCAATCTAAAACTGCTCTAAATTATAAACTCTATTATAAAAGTGCCACATATAAAAAAATATATATGCATACACATGGTTTCAAAAGTACATTTAAGTAATAAAAATTTAAATTGAGGTGCAACATAGTGTAGACAATTTGGATATTTAGGGTAATTTTTTTTTTTACAATAACACTATATTCAAAATCATAAACATATATGGTTTTTAATTTATCCTTTTAATTTTAAAACAAATCCTTAAAGGAGTTTTTGAGACCACAAAAATCATTAAAATCGAGATAATTAATTTCATGTATTTAGATAAGTTTATTTCTAAAACTTTCATAATAAAGACCTTAAAGGAGCCAAAGTTGGAACATTACTATCCATTTAAATTAATTTCTGAAAAGCATAGACCTTAAATTTAAGCCAACCAGTTCACTTAAGAGGTTTTCAACTAAATGCCAAAAACTTGAAAAGTTGGAGAAACTTAGGCATATTTCATATCAGGGTGAAAAAAAATATTTGAAACAGTATGTTAGTTGGGATACTTTCTATTTCAAATGACAGGACACAAAATCAAATTAGTCTAAGGAAAATAAAAGGGATCAGGAGACTTTTACTATTTCCTGCAAAGAACTAGAGTAAATCCAGATACTGAATTGCATCTCCCTATTCTTCCTTCCTGTGTCCCTCACCTTAATGACTTCTTTTTCTCTCTCTTTCTCTCTTTTGTTTGATCTCCTCATCTTTGCTCATCTAGTATTTTTTCCCATTAAAGATTTGATCCTTCCAAGTAGTGGGAGATGGCTATGTCCTACAGTTGACCCAACTCACAAATTCTGCATTAGCCATACCCAAGAAAAAGTTTGTATTCATTTCCAATAATCCAATCTAATAAAAGAGTAACATGCAAATTAACTGTCACTTCTAGATAAAATGGCCACACCCACAGCCAATAAGGAGGGAATATGCAAATTAATGGGCCAAAATAGCAGTGCTGGCTGGAGACATGGAGCCTGCAGAGAGTGGGGGAAAAGCTTGGTGTCCTGGGTTGCCCTAGCAATCCAGGATGCCAAGCCTGACAGGAAAGCAGAGCAGAAGATGGGCTGGAAGGCTTGGCATCCTGGATCACCCCAGTGACCAGGAGAGTGGGGGGAAGGCTTGGCATCGCGGATTGCCCCAGCGATCCAGGACCCCAAGCCTGATGGGGGAGCTGAATGGGAGATGGGCGGGAAGGCTTGGAATCCTGGGACATGAGGGAGGGCAGATAGGAGGACCAGACCTGCAGGGGAAGGCAGTTTGGGAGGACCAGGCTGGCAAGGGAGGACAGTTGGGGGCAACTAGGCCTGTAGGGGAGTGCAGTTAGGGGAAACTGGGCCATAAGGAGAACAGTTAGGTGTTGATCCAGCTGACAGGGGAGTGTTTAGGGGGTGATCAGGCTAGCAAGCAGAAGCAGTGAGAGGCAATCAGGCAGGCAGGTAGGCAGGCAGGCATGGGTGGTTGGGAGCCAGCAATCCTGGATTGTGAGAGGGATGTCCTACTGCCTATTTAGGCCCAATCCCACCAGGATCAGCCTAAATGGGCAGTTGGACATCTCTTAAGGGGTCCAAGATTAGAGAGGGAGCAGGCTGGGCTGATGGACATACCCCCACTCCCTGTGCATGAATTTTGTGCACAAGGCCTCTAGTTTCTACATAAAATCACTCAAAATTAATAAGATTGACTTTACTAGCAACTGGTATCCATTTCTAGGCTGCATAACTGGGGCCTCTATTATAACCTCATTTTTTTAGAAGGGAAAGTGACCCCAGATGAAGAGAGCAAAGATAGGGAAAAAAAATAGGGAGTAAAATTGAGAAGACAACAGTTTAACTAATATATTTAATTTATCTAATTTTGATTAATATATGTAATAGAAATTAATGTTGTTTTAAAAACAAATTCCCAGCACTAAAATGACATGTATACTGAGGAATCTAGAAGTTATTTCTAAAATCTGATAGTGAAAATGTAGAGTAGGTTAGCCAATCAAATGACACAGAGTACGTTAGGAAGCATTTTCTTGAAAACTAAATATGGCTGGCATTTTCCTTTATTATTAACTATACTCTCCTGTCAAGAAAAGGTACATTCTGCACTGGCCTGCATTCTTTCACTTTGAGGCTATAATCAATCTGTAGAGTTCTGAATGATTGGTTTATATGACAAGTGACCATGAGTTAGAATTCAAAGTATTAACAGTAAATTGTATTGTAAAAGGTCTTCATGTGAACAAGACAAAATGGTTTTATCTTATGTTGAGATGAAACCTAAAATTAAATATAAATAGTGACCACCCATCCATTCCTTAGATAATTTAGGTTTCTATTTTTTTATTTAAAAAAAATTTTTTTTTTCTCATTGATTTCAGAGTGGAAGGGAGAAAAAGAGATGGAAACATCATTGATGACAAAGAATTATTGCTTGGCTGTCTCTTGCACGCCCCCTATTGGGGATCAAGCTGGCAATCCAGGCATGTGTCCTAACAGGGAATGGAACTATGAACTCCTGATTTCTAGGCCAACACTCAACCACTGAGCCACACCAGCAGGGCTAATTTAGGTTTTTAATTCCCCCCCCCCATCCCCCTACAATTGGATGTATTGGTTTGCTCATTATTCTTCACCTGGGTTGACATTTAAAAACTCAATATTATGGAAAATATTTAGATTTAACAAAACCTCAAATTCTTTAGAGTAGCCCTTTCAGATTGAGTTATCTGGAGTATTTTCTTTCATAAAAATGTTGACTGCAACAGGCTTCTTCTGTTAGTGTCTGCTCTATTCAATTACTAATAGATATCAGTGAATAAGAGAAGTTGTAAAGTAAAATTCAACTCAAATTCAATGATTTCCCAAAGATTTGAAGAACAGTGCCATCCTAAATGTCTCCTAAATCCTAATTCATAATTCAAGAAAACAAACTTGACCTTGTTCAGTTTCATTCCCAAATACTAACTCAGTGTAAGTGTGAACTCAGACGGCTCAGTGGCATCTTGGTTCTAACTATGCTACCCCTAGCCCAGTTCACAAATTTCTACCAATCTCTTTCCCGCCTGATGCTCCTGCAATGCATTAACTATTCAGTTATTTACACTGTAATTAGTTTTGACCAACAGTTTGGTGAGGGAAAATTGCAGTTTTTAGAAGGCTAATGCCCTTTATTATATACAGTTTTTAGGCATTCTTAATCACAATGGAATAAGAGAAATAAGACCAACTGCAATCTACTGGAAGCACACACTGAGAGACTGACCTGACCATCCATATACTGATTTGAATTCAACAGCTCTTGGGTCTGGGATTATAAATAACATCTGAAGCAGTTTTTGTTTTGTTTTTTCCAATATGGAGGAATACATATATTTTTTTTTTCTATAAGACCTTGACCTTGTTCTCCAAGGCCCCCAAAGATTTGTTTAATTTCTGGATACCTAATTGCCACTCTAAATACATTCTGCTCTCATCTGTCCCCAGTTCAACTATTTTTTTTATTATTATTGATTTTGAAATAAAGAAAGAAGAAGGCAGAGATAAAGGAAGAGAGGGATAAAGAGAGAACTTCACTATTGTTCCACTTTTTAAAATATTTACTAGAAGTCTGGTGCATGAAATTCATGCATGGAGGGAGGGGATGTCCCTCAGTCTGGCCTGCACCATCTCTAATCTTGGACCCCCTCAGGGAATAGCCAGCAGTCAGACATCCCTCACACAATTCCAGGCTGCTGATTCCTTACTGCTCACCTGCCTGCCTGCCTAATTTCCCCTAACCAATTCTGCCTGCCAGCCTGATGGCCCCCTAACTGCTCCCCTGTGGGCCTGATTCATACCTAACTACTCCCCTGCCAGCTTGATGACCCCAACTGCCCTCCCCTGCTGTGATCCACCTTCTCTGCCAGGACCGGCCTCCTCCACACCACATAAAACTTCAGGATCCCTAGGCCTCACCTCAAGGAGCAGCTGCTGGGCCCTCCTCTGCTGTGCACATGGCCATCTTGTGGAGACCATCTTATGGTGGCCATCTTGTGATGATGTCGCACTCGAGGACATGATGCCAGCTAGGCTTTTATTAGTATAGATTAGTTGTTTCTTGTATGTACCCTCATTAGAAATCAAACCTGCAACTTTGGTGTATCAGGACTCTGTTCCAACCGAGCTGCCTAGCCAGGGATACTCAACTCCTTTGGTTATCTGGATGCAACTCCTAGATTTTAGCTTGTGTCTGCATTTCTATAATTTGACTCACTCTCCTTTTGACTGGCTTTCAACCTGAAAATTTTTCTCATATGTGTGTTTATAACAACTTTCATTAAGTACATTTGGGTTTCTAGCTTTTGTTCCCAGACATATTCCTGCTCCGGTGGCCTCTTGACTAAAATATTTCTCATACACTTCTGTCAAGGTGGCTCAGTAGATTGGAACATCATCCCATACACCAAAAGGTTGTGGTTTCAATTCCTAGTCAGGATACAAACCTTAGGTTGTAGATTTGACCCATGGTCGGAGACTGTACAGGAGGCAACCAATAGAAGTTTCTCTCTCATTTCAATGTTTCTCTCTTTTCTCTCTCCATTTCTCTCTAAAATCAATTTCTCTCTAAAAACACACACACCACATATCCTCAGCTAAGGATTTAAAAAAATGAAATATATATTGGATTGTGAGAGGGATGTCTGACTGCGGGCTATATATTTGTATATATATCATACAACTAATGACATCAGGAAGAATACAGGGAAGAAGGCATTCTTCAATTTAACATTCTCTTTCTGTAGAATCTACAAATGAAAAAAAAAACATAGCTAGATGATCAAGGTTGGTGAATATAGAGGGGTTGATTAATGATACCTAATTATTCAGTTTTTTTAATTATCTAAGACATTTCCATTTCTTCTGTGTTTTTTACACTACATACCTCTCACCATTTCACTAAATCAAAATATTAACGTTTCTTAAATAAGTGTCTAAGTAAGAGTTTTGTGAATATAAGTAATTTGTGCATTATTGTCCAATTAAGAGTCAACACTCTCTGAAATTGTTCCAAAATATTTTTCATGCTAATACTGAGGTTTTAAAGGGTGTAGCAAGGAGAAAACATATTGTCAACATTTTTTGAAGAGTAGGGGGGCAGAGGACAATTTATTGACACCAGTAGCTAAAACATTTCTTTTGGATAATTTGTACATTATATTATCCAGTCACCCATCTTTATCCATTACATGTGTTGTTTCTGTGACTATCGAAAATTCAGTATAATAATCAAAAAACAATTTCAGCCCTAGCTGGTTTGGCTCAGTGGATAGAATGTCAGCTCATAAACTGAAAGGTCCCAAGTTCAATTCCAGTCAAGTGCACATGCCTGGGTTGTGGCCTCAATCCCCAGTGGGGGACTTATAGGAGGTAGCCGATCCATGATTTTCTCTCATCACAAGTGTTTCTATCTCTCCCTCTTCTTTCCTCTCTGAAATCAATAAAAATATATTTTAAAAACAACACAATTTCAGCATTTTAGCATTTCACTGCACTGACAAGAACATACAGCACTGCAAAAAAGCCAAAAACAAAGAGGATATCACTTATTGCCTATGTTAAGTCTTCTATCTTAAATCCATTCTTGTATCTTGAATCAGTTCTTTATTACAGTTTAAGCTGCTTTGTTAGGAAGCAGTTTTTCCAAGCTTCCTCTTTCAGTTGCTTTCCAAAGGTGCAAAAATAATCCTGTCACAACAGAGAAGAAGAGCTTATAAAGATGCTTTAAAAACCTTATCACCGGGAAACAGTGCACAGGGTATTGTATAATGCAGTGTCTTAAAATACTTCTGCTTACCTCCTCATTGATGCTGCTACAATATTTACATAACACTGCTAACTAATTCTTCATTATGTAGGTTATTTATCCTTTCTCTTGGAGACTGTCTTCCCAGCACATTTAATAGTATCAAGTTGACGCAGTGTTTTTATTTCTACTTACTGTTTAGCTGCAGTGTATATCTTCTCAGTTCTGGGGTTGCATTGGTGGGTCAGAATTCATGTTTACTGCTCCTTGGGGTAGGAAATGAAAGAGTAAGAGGAGATCTGTGGCAGGACAGAGTCTTGGCTAGCCATCAAAGAAAGTTGTTTATGTCTTCGGGAAGGGTTATTTCAGAACCAAAAAATAAAAAAGAGGGGAAAAGTAAAATAAAGGACCTGTTTTGGTTCTGAGGGATAGTTGCCCTGGGAGCAAAAAAGCAAAAGTAGAAACTAATATTTCAGAAATTACTTCAGTAGAAAGACATTTTTAGTGCAAGGTATCTCAGAAGCTAGAGAAAATTATTTGAAGCTTTAAATATTTTCAAGACTGTTAAATACATTTTAAGACCCTAGGATGGACCTTTTTGTTAACATTTCATGTGGGAGAGTTGATTCAAATCAGAAAAAAACAACAACAACCGCCATATTTCCATGAGACCAAGGAACACCCCCAGGCAAACAGCATGCAGCACACTTGGCTCTACCTAGTATCAATCTGAAGGTCAATCCAGATGGACAAGGTCCTTGAGTTCCCTCTTCGACACTTCAACACTTGGTTAAGCCTGTTTTTCCAATAATCTTGCACATGTGTCTGCCATTATAGCAGTGCCTCGGGCCGAGATCACCTGGCTTCCAACACAGTTGTTGGTCCCATTCCACAAATCAGTCACTTCAGCAAGCAGCAAACAACAATGTCTTGGCTCATACCCTCACCCTAATCTCCTGGAGCTTAAACAAGCTGCTTCTCAAATACATTCCTCTTCTAGCAGCTAAGAAAATAAAACCTAGAGGTCACTTCTAAGCTAGAGTTTTCCATATAATTTCTACCAATTCCCCCCAAGCAACCTAAAAAGGTAGATATTTACAGTTATTGGGTTGCTGAACTGCCTTAGATTTGCTACAAAGAAAAAAAAATCCCAGCTTAACATTTTTTCTCCTCAGCTGAAATGATAAGCATCTAAAGTTTCTGAGGTTCTATAAACCTGTAGATTTTTCTTTTAAGTACTAAATCTGGCTGTGGATATGCACAATAGCTATATACCATTTCTCCCACCAAGTAAAGTAATAAAATCACTGTCATTCTGTCAAATAAATGCAGTTCTCCCGAAACTAAATCATAACATTGCGTAATGTGCAAATTACATTGAAATGGATCTAAATAGCTAAATATTAAAGTTGTGTGATAACTTAGAATATATGCTAAGTAAAGAATAAAACCCTCCATTTCTTCTAAAAATACAAATATATATTTATTGACTATTCAGTAAAGTTTTTCTCAATGATGCTATGAGTTGCATTTTTTAAGTATTTTTATTGATTTTTAGAGAGAGAAGGAAAGAGAGAGGAAAAGATAGATAAAAACATCAATTATGAGAGAAAGTCATTGAACAGGTGCTCCATACCCCCTACTTGGGTTCAAGGCCCCAACCAAGCTTTGTGCCCTTAACAGGAATCAAAACCAGGACCTTTCAGTCTGCAGGCCAACACTCTCTCCACTGAGCCAAACCAGCTAGGGCTGTGAGTTGAATTTTATCACCCTCTTAGACTGAGGAGAAAAACCGCCTGAAACAGTCCAAGTGACTTCCCAAGGTTATCGAATCCATGACTGAGCTCCTATTCAAGTCTCCTTAACTGGCCCTGTGTTATTTCCATCCCAAGGTGCTGCAGCTCTTCACCTGAAAATTTAATCATAAAGACTACTACATCATTAAACTACAAACATGTTTTCATTCTACTCTATAAAGCTTGCTAGTGCAAACTACTGTCATCTGTTAAACTGTGTAACCTTGGGCAGTGGTAGGATAAGTTTTGATCTATTAAAGTAAATCTGATTCAAAACCTAAATCAAAATATAGGACTAAAGATTTGAAAAGCAAAAGTACATTTTCAAGTTCATTGTAAGTTCTGTTTTCAACAAGAATGTTTTTAGATGATTTATAATGGAATTTTAAAAAATTACTATAATAAAATACTTGATTATACTTAGTAACTGTACATAAGCATATTTAAACTACTTTGAGTGGATGAACATGATTTAAAGCACTTTATGCCAATTTCTGCCTAATCTTGAAGACTTGTAACAGATGAATTAAGGAGATTTAATGAAATTCACAAGGACAAAATTTACAACAGAGCACTTTCTTTAATGCTAAATTTTTACTCTCAGATAATACTAGTTTGAAGAGTACATTAATGAGCTTTATAACCTAAGTAGATTGAATATGTTTGGAGCTTTATGTTTTTGTCTATCCATAATGTAGAAGAGTGTGTGATCCCATATGACATTTTGTTGAACTATATATGTCATTTTTATGAACCTGTAAATAGCAGTTCTATTACACTATGTTTAACAGATGTTAAATAGTAATTTTGATTTACTTTCACAATTTACATGTAATACATACATGTGATACTAAGTTTAACTTCTGGACCAAAGAATGGTATATCAAAAGTACTATTTGAGTGGAACATAATTGAATAATAACTATTCTCTTTAAAATAAAATTAATGTCAGCTAATATTTCAGAAGTGCGGCTTTTCCAAGTATAGCATATTCATCTCAGAAACTTTAAATTCTTATGTGATTTAAGTCATAATGTAAATAAAATACATTCTATCTTTTCTCTATTATTCTCCATGTGCATTTGCTAGTATTATCTCTATCTTAAGCAATTTACTATTGTTTACAAAAAGATCAAAGTAGGATAAAAGGAGAAAGAGGGAAAAGGCAAACTACCTGTAGATTTTTTTTAAACATAGGGTTATTCATTTTCCATATCTATCAATTACTCTAATTAGTGGTACATTACTTAATCCTGGCCCCCCTCCATTTTATTTTATTTTACTTATTGATATTTTCATAACTTTCATTTTGATTGCCTGAGCCAATCTAAGTTTTAGACCCTCTGAAACTTATTTTAAACTTATTTTTAGTTTAAAAATCCTCTTTGGCATTTTTGTATACTAGCAACTTGGTTCAGACAGAGCCTAAATTCCCTGCATGATCCAATAAAAATAGCTTATGTGTGTTTAAAGTGCTTTATATATCTTAATATTCTTACCAATACCTTTGATCCTCTAAGTCAAGGAAATATTTGGAAAGTTTATGTGTCTTACACAAGTGCCATTCCCTTCACTGCAGCCTGACTCTAGAACTCTGTATCGTCTAATAGGAAGAACCTGGTAGAAAAATAAGTAGTGATATCTATGTGTAGACTAAATCCTTGGGAAGACAAAAAGAAACAAATGTGAAAATGGCTTGGAATTAAAAAGTTCCTAAGGCTGGCTGCTGACTTTCAGAAACAAATTCCTAGAGTTTAAAGACTGTCTGACTTCATGGAAAAATCAGTCTCTAAATTTCTTGAGCCTTTACTTCTTAACTATATAATGGAAATAATAGCTGATATATCTAAATACTCTTCAGTGTGCCTCCATTTTGCTTAGGCTTCCAGGCTTTCTTAAGCTATATTACATCCTATGTAGTTATTCAATTTCATGGCTATCACCACATAAGTATTACTTCGTCAGCATTTAGAATTTCCTAATTCCATTTCGATGGATACTGAACCAAATCCAGTTGTACTTTAAACTGTAATCGAACTCTGCACTGTTGAAAAATTACATAAAATATGAAAAAAACGTGTTTATTTTTAAGGTGCCAAAAGACATCTGATGTTACTTCCATATAAAATGATTTTTTAATGAAGAAAGCTAAGGATGAAGACAAATATTCAGAAATATATTGAAATTACACATTTGATAACAAAGATCTCGCTCTGTCTTTGTCTCTTATTTTCCAATAATAACCCAGAAGCACAGAATTGATGACTATAATTCACATTTTATGACCACAATAATCATTGGACTGTGAAAGGGACAAATGGTAGTTGAATTAATCTATAAAAAAGAACATGTACAAAAGAGAGGAGAAAGGGGTCTAACCAACAACAAATATTTAGGAGTGGCTAAAAAGTATGAGTGATTTTTTAAAGACCAATAACCATATCATAGTGAGGTTTATAAAAAAAATGCTAAAGACATGAAATATAGAGTTTTGAAGATACATTGAGAGAAAATGAACATGTTGCTTCAGAGTAACATTTTTATAATACATGACAAAGAAAAAGCTATACCACTCAACTTTATTATATTTCCATTTTCTCTGTCAAGGATAGCAAAAATAATATTGGTAAGAGGAAATTGAAGCTCAAGAAATGTGAGATTGTAAAAAAGCAATTCTCTCCCTAAATGACTTTACATGTTTTGTCCCAGATGAATTATATCCCAAGTTATAAAAGGAACTTTCAAATAAAATTTCTATATCATTGAACTACTTCTTGAGGCATTGTGAATAATCAGAAAGAAAACCAAAGTACTAGAGAAAGGAATAAATGTTATAATTTCTTTTAAAATTAAAAAATCAGAGGATTCTATAGATTCTGACTTTGAGAGTTTAATGCAATTCCAAGTTCTGTTCAGTGGGAAATAAAAATATTATAAGTATAATTTCCTCAGAAGTGAAGCGCATCGGTAGATCCAAATGGGAAAGACAAAAGCTAGGCAAATGAGAAATATTTCAACATCGTTGAAACTGTTAACCTAAAAGTAATTCATGTCTCTCCCAAAGGACACCAATTTATAAGTAAAATGGGATCGTGGAAACAACATAAAAAGCTAGATACTGCTTTTAAAGAACACACACACACACCACTGAATTAAAGAGACAAAACTTCCTTTCTTCTATTAGAAAAATCTCCTTTCCCTTCTTCTCCTGCACTAATATAGTAGATAGCTCCTTCTATTGCAGGCTGCCCTTCTGATGCAGGTTAATGGCTATAGAGTTTTTTTATATTCTTTTTTTTTTTTTTTACCAACTTGGTAGAGTTTGATTTTACATTTTTTTTGTGTGTGTCTTCAGGAAAGATCAAAAGGTGCTTTATTTTTTCCTTCACAGATATCTCTAGTGGGCTTAACTGGCCAGCTCTCTCTAGTGGGCTTAACCTGCCTTTATGTATAAACATAATGAGAGAGAATTCAAAGAAGCATTGCTCAGGAGACATTTGAACATATTAGTTGGAATTCAGAAGACATTATGCTTATTATTATAAATTTAAGAATCATCTGTATCAATAACTGAAGAATTAGAAGATATACATTTAATGAGTGAACAACCAAAAGGCCAAGACTGAATCTTAGAAAATTCCAATGCAGCCTGAGTTTGGGGACGTATTTGAGCCTTTCTAATGCTCAGCTCTTAGACCTTTCCGAAGGTATCCACTAGCTCCCTGTTTTCATTTCCTTCTCTCTTCACAGAAGCTACTACAGATTCAGCCTTTCCACCTGGTAGTTTCCACCACCATCGCAGCAATTAAGATTCTGTTCATGTCAACTGTAGAGTACTTTCCAGAACTTTCCTTACTTATTTTGAACATAAGTTTATAGGCTCTTTCTCCTTTCTCCTCAGGATCTGGTAATCACTATAGTAAACCACAAACTACACAGAAATACACACAACTGTCCATGAGCAGGTATACATATATGAGAACAACAAAAAATAAAAATAAATACCAACTATTAAATGTAATTTTTAATCTCTAATTCAACAGATAGGAGCAAATGGATGCCTGATTATCTTCATTTAGCTCTATACTTTCGTTTTTCCTGTAGATAAGAGCCCATTATCCTTTCTTCTTGCCTCATCCATTATCTTAATCTCTTTTTAGGAGGTACATTTGAGAAGTCCTCTTATACTTAGCACAATATATTTCAAACTCTTTTATCCACAACTCACAGTAAGAACTACATTTTACACCATTGCCTAGCAAACACATAGCGGAATATGTGTATATATGGTTGAAATAATTCCTATCTATGCTGCAACAAATATTTTCTATTCTTTTTTTTTCCCCCTGTTGTTTTCTACCTACCAAACTAACCTCATGGCTATCTGTAGAATCTAGAGTAGACCCATGGTTTGAAATATTCTGAGCCAAAGACTGCAATCATGCTTGGAAATAAAATACATGGAGAATGAAAGGCATTCTTTTTGTCTCAGGGGGGTCATCTGCATTTCCCTGGGGCTCCTGGCAGGCCTCATCCACAAGTCTTCTGCTCTGCTGAGCATTTCCCCACATTTACTCATACTTTCAGCATTTCCCCATATTTACTCATATGAAGTCTATGGGGAAAGGGTTGAATCTCTGGCAAGACTTATTCCTAATTACAAGGCTTCAGATGAAGCCACAGCGTAATAATATTTCCTGCATATCTTTTCTCAATGCCACTTTTCTCCATGAGGTCTTCTGTGGCCAACTCATGTAAAACCCAAACCGCTATAATCTTATTCCTCGTTGATACTTGTTTTTCCTTAGCAACTGACACTAATATCCTATACATTTAAGATTAACTATTTATTATCTCTCTCTCTCTCCACTGTAATGTTACCATGAGAGAGAGAGAGAGGAGGGGGGAAAGGGAGAGAGAGAGAGATAAAGAGAGAGAGAGAGATAAAGAGAGAGAAAGAGAGAGAGAGAGAGAGAGAGAGAGAGAGAGAGAGAGAGAGAGAGAGAGAGAGATGGAGAGACAAAGAAGAAGAAGAGTGTGTTTTGGAGAAAACTTACCAGAAGAGGAACAGCAGGGCAAACAATTTTCTGAGCTCTTATTATCCCAGAAAGAAGTGTAGTTAGGCCAAGTATGGCTGCACTTCATGCCCTTTCTCTTAAGGAGACAATTAATCCTTCCTATGAGGAGTAATAAAAGATTTCCAGGGAAGATTTTAAGGGAAAAGACATGACCAGACTTGCCTTTTAGAAAGTATACTTTATTACTGTGTGGAGAAGTTGGTCAGACAAGCTAATATTAGCAGTTCCTCTTGTCACTCTCTCTATCTTCTGAGAAATTGGCTTAGGCCTTCTCTAGGTTAAAAAATTAGGCTGGTCAATACCTGCATAAATCTTAGGCAGATCAGGGAAACACTTGGCTCCATTACTGTAAGAAATGAGTGCTTGAGTGTTGCTTGATGCAGTTATTCTGTGCAAGGCAGAAAGAACGGAAATTATGATTTTTTTCTACTTCATTCCAATTTTTAAAATAGTAGTAGACAAATCAAGAAAAAAAAAACACAAAAAAACTCCCGTTCAACTTGTAATTCTAAGGGGCCTAATTGAAAATATTTGCTAGTTGGTATGATTTGACGCTTATAAGATAGCAATAAAATACAATTACTTTCTATAAGGATTCTAAAGAATGAAAACACAGTATAACATTTTCCTTTTTTATATGGATTAGGAATTATTAGAACCTTGAATTTCTTTAATCTTTTTATTTCTAGATCAGCACTATTCAATAGAGATATAATGTGAGACACAAGTATATATGTAATTAAAATATTTCATATAGTACGTAAAAATAAACATGAAACAGGTGAAACAAATCAATACTATATTTTATGCACCCTAATATATCTAAAATGGTGCAATTTCAACATGTAATCATTATAATTATTCATTGAGATAGTTTACATCCTTTTTCTTATAATAGTCTTCAAAATGTGTATTTTATACTTATAGCACACCTCAGTTAAGAGTAGCCACATCTCAAGTGCTTAGCCTCATGTTAGTAGTTATCACATTAGAAAGCACAGTTCTAGATCATTTTTGAGATAAAACAATGAGAAAATTAAGGCAGAAAAGAATATTTACTGCTTAACTACTGGCAGCCCAACTGTACCAGTAATTTTACATTGATTTAAAATTTAATGCTCAGAAAAACATGTGAGGGCCCTGACTGGTGTTATTAGTGGTTAGAGCATTAATCCATGGACTAAAGGGTTGTGAATTTGATTCCTGGTCAAAGCATGTACCTTGATTGCAGGTTCCCCAGCCCAGGTAGGGACACATGCAGGAGGCAACCAATCAATGTGTCTCCCTTCTCTCTCTCTCTCTCTCTCTCTCTCTCTCTCTCTCTCTCTCTCTCTCTCTCTCTCTGTTTCCCCCCCTTCCCACTTACCCTCTCTTCCTTCCCCCTTCCTTCCCTTCCACTCTAGAAATCAATGGGGAAAATATGTTTGAGTGAGGACAAAAACAACAAAACAAAAAAAACATTTGAGAGAGCTCTTAATATCCTATATTTCAGAAGGAAAAAAAAAATGCCACCCAGAGGTTTAACAAACTTGTCAAAAGTCATCTAGCTAATAAGTCTATCTGGCTCAAGGTATTCTTTTTTTTTTTTTAATATATATATTTTATTGATTTTTTACAGAGAGGAAGAGAGAAGAATAGAGTTAGAAACATCGATGAGAGAGAATCATCAATCAGCTGCCTTTTGCACACCCCCTACTGGGGATGTGCCCGCAACCAAGGTACATGCCCCAGAATCGAAACCAGCACCTTTCAGTCCCCAGGCCGACGCTCTGTCCACTGAGCCAAACCGGTTTTGGCGCTCAAGATATTCTTTCTCCATCCTTCTTTTCTCCTCAAGGCAGATGTCTTTACTAACTTTTTCATTATTTTTTAAATATACATTTATTGATTTTAGAGGGCAAGTGAGAAGGAGAGCAATACAGAATCATCAATAATGAGAGAGAATCATTGATCAGCTGCCTCCTGCACACCCCCTACTGAGGACTGAGCCAGCAACCCAGACATATGCCCTTGACCAGAATTGAATCTGGGACTCTTCAGTCTGCAGGCTGACTGACTCTCTGTCCACTGAGCCAAACAGGCTAAGGCCTTACTTTTTCATTATTAATAGATGCTTAAGCTATAGTAAATATCACTAAATACTTTAATTATTTATTAAAGGCATTAAAGTATGGAAAGAGAAATGTATAAGTTCCTTTATTATTTCAAGGAAGATGCACACACTACCTTTCTTCCACTAAAAATGTAATTTTGGACCCAGTGATTTGTATATTTCAAGACATGTTTTTCACATCGATCATAAATTTGGAATCTCTAAAATGATATCTAAAGCTGGTGCTTGGCAGCTTCTGTCATTTGTCAAATCCGTCTTTTTACAAACTGTGAATTTCTCAGTCTTGGTTGTGAAGGGCATGTGAATATGACAGTGTCAAGGTCTGACTTGACTGAAGAAAATATGCTTGTTCTGATTTTCTTTGCATGAAAAATATTAATCCCCACAACATGCAGACCTATATTTACAAGCCGTTGCAAATTGATGCTCTACATAGTTTGGTCACAGCTAATCCTGACATAGTTGAATGTGAAATTGGCCGTGAAGTATTAGAAAGATTAAAAATAATAATTGTACTTATTTTGTTGTTTAAATTTGATACATACTACTAGTTGTATAACTGTTTTATTTTGATAACCTGCTACTGATTTAAAAGTTTTAAAGGGTTTATAAACAGTTTTTATGCTCTGAGTGAAACATAAAATTTTATTTCAAAAGGATAAGTTCAGATACTATTGTTATAAAAGAATATATTATAGAAACAAAGTTATTTTTGAAGTAGAGATTGATTTAGTCCTACAAAAAAATAATGACATATGCATCATTATAGACAGGTAAAGATAATTTCATAAAAATATTCTATCAATATTATTAAAAAATTTATAAAGATTTACTAAAATACAGGACATATTTTAATTAAGAAAATTAAAACAAACTGCAAAAAGAAAGATCTGTACTTTTGATAACTTAGTAAACCACTGACTAAAGAATAATTCATACACTGATGCATATTGATGGGCAGAAGTTCACGTTTTCTTAAAAACACTTCTGATTTTCCTTACTTTGTTTTCTTTTTCAAATTTTGATTTAAATATTTTGACGTATTGATATGAAGTTATCTGTCAACACTGTTGTTCATTTATAAGAATCCAGGATTTGATCGGAAGACCTGTAGCTGAGATGGTTTTCGTTTGTATACCAGTTTTGTCATGAAATAAGACACCACAGAACTGGACATAAATATGAATGTTAGTTTTGTATAAACCCTGTGATTTTTCAAATCAAATCTTAACTAAACTCCAGAGTAGAAAAGAATTAAGAAACAATAGTGTTAACTTTAGTATAGACATACTTTGTAAATTTAAATTTAAAATAGATAATATAAATATTAAACCTCAACATTTAATTAATTTCTAAATATTGCTTTACATTTACTGAACATCCTGATTCGCATAGAAAATTCACTTCTAAATGTAATAGGTTTGAATAACATGACTTGCAATGGCATGCTACCCATGATCATGATTCACAAAGATGAAAAAGGATTCATGGGAAATAATTCTAAAGTTGAATATTACAAGTTAAAGTATAACAGTGGCTGAGAAAGTGACATTTAAAGGCCTAAAGACCTAGAGCTAGAGTTCTTCCTCTCCCATTTAATTATTGTTTGACCTTGATCTCTTTAAATCTCCTCCTTCAGATATAAATTAAAAATACTAATCATACCTACCTCGTAGGATATTAAGTGAGATAATATTTACAAATGAATTACCTTGAAGTATAACATATAATTAGAGCTTTGTTGATTCTGAAAGAGCCTGGATAAATGGGCTCTTAAACAAATTTAAATCTTCATAAGGAAATATTATGTTGTAACCTTCTTAAGAATTTAGATAACATACTCATTTTGTTAAATTTTCCTTTAAAATCTCAAATTTCATCTTTTTATGTCAAATGATTTTCAAAGTAATAAATGTCCTTATGCCCACGTGCATTACAAAAACAAGCAAATGGGAAACTCTAAAGTATGTTTTTGACTGTCCAGTTGAATTGTAAAGATGTTAGCTTGGAAACTAATTAGTCAAGTAACTGGTATGCACATTCTCATATTCTCCTTTTAGCTTTATTTTGAGACAATATACTAATTGCATTTTCCTAGCTGCCTGATAATCTAATTGTTGCAACATAATAGAATGTCATTTAATAAGCACATTTTCAGTATCAGAATCAAATTGTGTTTGCATACATTTTTGATAACATTAAGCTGTTTCACTTATCCTACATTTGAATGCCTTATTTTTATGCTCACTTTATTTCAAATGAGTTTGTAACTTGGCAGCGATTGTAGAACACTTCAACATTTCACCGTATAAACACACTGAGGATTTCAGGATTTCTTATCACCATGAAAATAATCTCCAATAAAAATAACTGCCCTTTAACTTTTCTTATTATTTTCTTCTCTATAAATTCTAGTGATTTTGTAGAAGAATTTCTGGCATAATGTTGTATTTTTCTATTTGTTAATGTAGATGACGTTTGAATCATCTTATTAATATATACATGTTATTTCATCTTAAACCAAATCAATCTCATCACTGCATTATTTCCAATTTTTTTTTAATTTTTTTTTTTACTTTTTACCAACAATTTTATTTTTAAGAGTAATTTTAATATATTTGAAAAAAAATAAGGGTTATAAATGTAAAAGTTATGCAAGAATAAATTCAAAATTTAAAATAAGTGCTAAAACTACTGTAATACTATGTGTATTAGTCATAGTTCTCAAGAAATATAGAACCAGCCGAAACCGGTTTGGCTCAATGGATAGAGCGTCGGCTTGGGGACTGAAAGGTCCCGGGTTCGATTCCGGTCAAGGGCATGTACCTTGGTTGCGGACATATCCCCAATAGGGGGTGTGCAAGAGGCAGCTGATCGATGACTCTCTCTCATTGATGTTTCTAACTCTCTATCTCTCTCCCTTCCTCACTGTACAAAATCAATAAAATATATTTTTTTTTAAAAAGAAATATGGAACCAATAAAATAGTTTGATAGATAGATATAGAGATAGAGATATAGAGATAGAGACATAGAGATATAGATATAGATAGATATAGAGATAGATGATAGCTAGATAAGATAGAGATAGATACATGATAGATAGATAGATAGATAGATAGATAGATAGATATGAGAGATAGAGACTGATAATAAAGAATTGGCTCACATGATTATGGAAAATTGCAAGTCCCACTAACTATGGGGTGAATTAGCAAGCTTGAGACCCAAGAGAACCAATATTATAGCTTTAGTCTGAGGGACAAATAGCCTATAGACACAGGAAGAGCTATTGTTTCAGTTTGAGTCAGGCCTCCAACTAATTGAATGAAACCCACTCACATTTTTGAGGGCAATATGTTTTACTCACTCTGCCCACCTATACTAATAAAAGGGTAATATGCTAATTAGACCGGGTCAACCAGCCATCTTCTGGATGTCCTACTTCCTTCTGGACAAAGCCATGGTGATGGGGGCCAAGGCAGAGGCAGTTAGGGGCGATCAGGCTGGCAGGGAAGAGCAGTTAGGGGCAAGAGCAGGCCAGCAGGAGAAGGCAGTTGGAGGCAACCAGGATGGTAGGGGAGGGCAGTTGGGGGCATTAGGCTAATATGCTAAGTGTCCCTCCATCTGTCCAAATGGCTGCTTGGATGTGCACTGGCCACCAGGGAAAGACACTCAACATAGGAGCTGCCAAGTTGTAGTGACTTGGCAGTGGAGGTTCTCAGGTTATGAACCTTGAAACCAGAGAGGAGGGAGCTCGATTCCTCGCAGGGCCTCGCAATTTCACCTTTGGCTATGATTATGTTGATGCTGGGGCACTGTGAGCCCCAAATATGGTTTACTGCACACTTGCATTTGCGTTCCACACCCTGTAGGACAGCAACTTTGCAGAGTGCACTCTTGCACTTAGGGATCCTTCAGGGGATGTTGGAGAGCTAGTTTCACTGATTCCTGCAGGCCAGGCCAAGGAACCCCACCTGCCTGTGGAGGGATCCAGCTCACTCTGCAGACTCTTGGGAGAGACTGTGGGAGGTTGGCTCCAGGGCATCTGCCCTGCCAGCCACCTTCTAATTAATTTCCTTTCAATGTCGACAAATCTGTACACCTGGTTACTAATTTAAATATAATCTCATCCAAAAACAGCCTCACAAAAAACCCAGGATGATTTTTGATCAAGTATCTGTGTACCCTGCAGCCCAGTTAAATTGACATAGATTAATAATTATACCATGTTACATACAAAATTTGTTATATCATTATTTTCCAGTCCACAACAAAATACTACCCTATTGTTTGAGCCTGCATGGGTAGATTTGACTGAACCTCCCTGGCATTAAATTGAGTGCAAAAAATATATACACATGCTATAGTCTCCCTTTCACAATTTATACAACTCTTGGTATGCAGGAATCTGAATCTTTTGTAACAGTGCAACATTAGGTTATATTGCAATGATTCAAATGAAAAGTTTTAAATATATGTGCAGATGACAGAACAAGCTTTATCTGATATAGGCCAACAGAAGCATGGAACAGACTGTTGAATCTAGAAGGGAAGATGGGGGTGGGTGGGTGGGTGGGTGGGAAGAGATCAACCAAAGAACTTGTATGCATGTATGCATAACCCCATTCACAGACAATAGGGTGGTGGAGGTCTGGGGTGGGGGGCTGAGGAAGGTGTGAAGGATATGGGGGGTAGATGAGGTCAATGGGAGGAAAAAGGGGACATATGTAATACTTTCAACAATGAGTTTTTTGTTTGTTTGTTTTTTAATGAATTAACTTGGCAAAAGTTAATTAATGGTTGCTGGTGTTTTGTGCTGCTTTATTTCATTCTTACTGTTATTTTATACTAAATCTTTACTATTGCAGAATCTGAGTTCTCTTTGCCCTAATCCCTAGCAACATCAGTTTGCTCATTTTTATGGGTCACAGATCATTACAACATTAATTCTCAACATTAATTCTTTTACATTCACTGTAAAATATACATGAAACCATCTGGAATAGAAGTTTTTCATATAATAAAAATGAATAAAATAAATAAAAAACAAAAGGGAATAAGCATATTCTAGATTCTGGAAGGACGTTCAACAATCCTCCATTGATCGCTCAGCATTAAAAATCAATGTCTGTCTGGAATCTTCTCCTTTATATGTACTTCCTGTTTTCCTCCAGTAACAGGGTGTCTCAGTGTATTTGGTAAAATCACTGTGCCAATTCAGCTGTCATGCAAGAGCCCTCTCTGCCCACACCCTATCCTGCCAAGCAAACTGCCTCAGGACATGGGTGCCTTTTACAGTTTTAGTGTCCTTCAAAAGCACATCAACAAAAGCATTTTTTTGGTCTCAGACTCTTTTAGAAACCTTAAAACACAAATCGTATTCTTGTCTGCCTATCATATTGTTGGCCTTCTATTCCTAAACTGAGAAAATTCAATGAAACTTCCAACCTAGACAGACTTACTGCATTTTTACTTAGAAACAAATCAGTTTGAGTTTGACATCTAAACTCAGAGCAAGAGCTCTTAATCCCTGGGCACCTGATATGCGTATGTAAAATTTTATATATATGTGGATATTTACATATTTTCCTGGGTAGAGAATCTGTATGTGCCATTCATGGAGTCTTTTTTTTTTTTGAGTCTTAATTATATAGTATTCCTCATCCTCAAAAGGTAAAGTAATTAAATCATTAGAAAAAAACAAATTTAACCAATTTCCTTCTGTATTAAGGTTCTCCAGAGAAATAGAATACACACCACACCTAGTGAGGGAGAGATTTTAAGATTGACTCATGTACATGTATGTGCAGGAGTTAATAAGTTTGAAATTCGCAGGACAGGCTGTAGGCTTCAAATTCTAGCAAAAGCTGGTTTTATAATCTTGAGTCCAAGGATAGTCAGAAATCAGAAGCACTTTTTCTTTGAGGGAGCTCAGTCTTTTTTCTTAAGGTCTTCAACTGATTCGATTAGGCCCACCCCCATCAGGAAGAATGATCTTCTTCACTTGAAGTCTATTAATTTAAATGTTAATCACATCTAAAGTAATACCTTCACAATAACATGGATACAGGTATTTGATAAAAAAAAAAAAAATTGGGGGTACCATGGCCTATCCAAGATAACATAAAATTAACTATCAGACCTCCTCTGTCTAAGGACACTTTTATGGTCACTCTTTTGATAGTAGTACCCTGACTCACAATAAACATTCAATAAATGTTAGCTTTGCATTTATACATTTCAGCCTGCTCCTTGACTTTAGATCTGAGAGGGGCCACCTACCACACCTTGGTGAAAAGTACAATGGATTGCAATCTCTTTATCCTATCCTCAAAAAATTTGCACAAATCTCTATATCTCAAGAAGGATATCATGTATACCCTATTACCAGTGTCCCAGCATTCAGAGGTAATGTTAATAAGACCAACATATCAAGTTAAAGCAGAAGTGAACAGGAAAAAACAAAAATCCAGAACAATGCCTAATGAAAAAACTGCAGTATGAAGAGAAAACAAAGAGAGTTTAGAGGAAAATCTTTGTCTTTGCCCTCCAACTTAATAATTTGCTCCCTGAAATAAGATAAAGTTAAAGACAGGTTTTCCAAAATTTTATACTGCCTAAATTTAAACTGCCTATTCACTGCTGTTTAGCAATTCTGTCTTTAATGTATTGTTCATTCCCTATAAAAATAATTCTTATAATCAGAAGGGAGATTAGAAAAAGGAGGGAGATAACAGTTACAACCATTTTTCCTTGATGAAAATAAACTGTCTTTGGAGGTCCTGCACTCAGCTATAGGAAATATTTCACACCTTTTCTATGCTTTCCAATCTTCTCTTGGCCACTTTCCTTTCCCTTTCCTCAAGTTCTGAAGGATCACCTTACACGCTGCAAATTAAAACTAACTTCATTCTACTTTATTTGGCTCTTTCTTGACACTCATTTTTTTAAATCTTCTCTTACCCCTCATGAAAAAGGTCACAAGTTTCCTTTTCAAAGATAAACCCAACGAATGACCTTTTTTCCCCCTCTCCTTTCCCCACCTAAGACCTGAGTTCTTAAACATCAGCATCTCAAATATCTTTGACTTACTTAAAGTTCTCTCTTCTGGTCTCCACCTTGATATTACTGAATCAGAATTTCTGGCATGAGGCCTAGAATCTGAATTTTTAACCAAATTCTCTGGTATGCATATCATTTGAAACACTATCCTTTATCATCTCCATTAATAATTGCCTCTTTCACCAGCAGATTCAGGAATGTTCCCTTAACTTGCTCAAAAAATGGCTCTCATTCCCAAGTATCATCTACAATTTTCACTCAGAGGTTATAATTCCCTAGATAGGCACTAAACTGGACTTTTCTCTGCCCCTGTTCTTCCTGACCTCTCTCTGCAGCATAATAGAATAGTCACATTAAAATGCATTAATTTCTGAAATTTAATTTTATGAACACTTAGCCAAAGAGAAATAAAAGAAAATAATAACATAAGTAGGTTGTTTATGTGCTATTCCAGTCAATGAACCTCTGGTCCAAAACAGGCATTGGATGGGATACTTGAACCCACCATCATCTCAGTAAGTTTCCATTATATAAGATATTTTCCCACTGAGTATGAGTCCAGTATTAAAAATTCTGTCTTTTACATTTAACATAGTTTCTAAGTGAAATTAAATAGCACCTTAGGGTGCTGGAAAAGGAAGAAGAAAGGGAGGTAGAATAAGATGGAAGGAGAGGGGAAGAGTAGAATGCAGGGAGGGACTACTCCAAATTGGGAAAGAAAGAAAAAAAACTTGTGTTGAATTTTTATAGAAAAACTGTGTGTTGATATCTCATATAGCATCTTATGATGGATTTTTGTAAAATAGTTTTGACTTTACACCATTTTTCAACTTATGTCATGCATAAAGAATCTAATCCATGAATAAGATGAAAATTCATTGTATACTCTTTCAAATCACTTCCTTCCTTAGTTTGAACAATGTGTTCTCATCTAATTTTCCTCTTATATCTTACTGTTCCTTCTTGGATTTCCCTAACTGGCTTCTTTCCATAAAATTGAAGGCATTTTTAGCCCCTTTCTTTTTCCTAATGCCTTCACTTTCTCTGACTTTTTACACTAATTAGTCCCAGTTGTAGGACAGGAACATTGTTCAGTTTCTGAATTAAGTCCAGCCAAGAGCAAAAGTCTTCCAGTTGAACAAGTCCTATGATTTATTAGATTTGAAATCAAATCCTAGTTCCTAGTCATGGAACCTAGTGGCCCAGGCACAAAGGTCAAGATCCAAAATCTGCTAAATTTCTTTGTTCCTTTTCAGATCCATCATTTTGGTACTTGGAGACAAATTGCCAGTGCCTGAGTCACTTGGAAGTCACAGGAAGTCGCTATCCCCTCCTATCCCAACTCTGTACACATGGTTAAGTTTCTGCCTTGACTTCCTATTCAGCAGGCTGATTTGTTGGTCTATGCCAGTGGTTGGCAAACTCATTAGTCAATGGAGCCAAATATCAACAGTACAACAATTGAAATTTCTTTCGAGAGCCAAATTTTTTAAAGTTAAACTTCTTCTAAACACCACTTCTTCAAAATAGACTCATCCAGGTTGTGGTATTTTGTGGAAGAGCACCCAAGGAGCCAAAGTGTCGCATGTGGCTTGCGAGCCGTGGTTTGCTGACTACGTGTCTACGCTCATAGCTTTCCTAATTTTCAGTTCTATCAAATAATGAAGCTGAAGAACTGACAAGTGGCTGATGAGGTAAACCAAAACCTAGAGATAGTAAGTGTTCCAGTGAATCTAGGTGTGGAGACTATGGAGCTGAAAGTAAAAGAAATTGAGAGACAGGGAAATTCTTATCTTGCAGGAGTTTAGCCTTTCGGGCACTTTCAATTCATAACTACCACCCAATATTAGACTGAGCTTTAGTGGTAACTTTTATAATTTATGATATGCTCTGACTTTTATTCCAAAAAGCACACACATTTCTATGTTTGAAAATGTCAAGGAACCACTATGAAACTAGTTCTAATCAGATCCTTGCCATTAGTGAAGTGTAAATTTAGCAGCATTCAAAGGATATGGCTTTAGGAACATGAAACTTAATCTATCATGCTAAAAGAACATTGAAAACACTATTTTATAAGCCAAGTTTATGGCAGCTATATTAACTAAAATATATTTGCAAAGGAAATTTTTAAGAAGTATGTCTTTATTCTTATTAGATGAAAGTGTGTGCAAGTCTCTACTCAGACATAAGCAGGTAAAGTTACAGAATATTTCACAGTTGGAAAGGGCTTAATTATGAAGTTCAGCACTTAAATTTTATAGATGAAGGTACCATGCAAAGGCAGACTAAATAACAATCTGGTTATTGGTATTACCAACTGTAAAGCTCTTCTCCAGTGCTATTTCATTTATGCAACAGCTACTCACTGAGGACCTACACTGTGTACTGGAGCAATGAAATATAAACAGAATGATGCTATTCCCAAAAAGCTCACTGTAGGAAGGGAAAACCACACATGCAAATAATGTAATCCAAATCTTAACTACTTCAGCCTTAAGTTACCTCGCTTCCCTTAATATTTAAATGAATTCACTTAAGCTCCTAACATGTATATACTGGGAACTATACCCTTCTTTCACACCTATTGACTTTTCTGGAGGTTCATGTTTCTCCTAACTAACCTTTTGCTCCAATTTCTGCTTTTGATGAATTTCACTTGTATTGCATTGTTTGCGACCAAATTACCCTCATAGGGGAATATAGATAATTTATCTCTAATTTTCAAAAGCCCACATAAATGCAATATCTTCATGTTTATTGTAGTTTTCTAAAAAGTTAGGTATAGTGAGGCATTAAATCAGAACTTTAGCTTTTGAGATCTTTTAATTGGAATCAGAAAAGTACCCAAACTGTCCTAAACTGTGCATTTATTACATATATATGTATAAAACCCTAATATGCAAATAGAACGAATGGAGGAACAACCAAACCACACAACCAGTTGCTATGAAGTGCACTGACCACCAAGGGGTGTGCATGGAACATGGTGAGCATCAGCAGCAAGTGGCAGAACATGGAATATGGCAGGTGTCAGTCATGGCAGGATGGTGGAGCAGGTGAATGGGGTGCCAGACAAAGGCAGGGCACAAGTTGCTGTCATTAGGGTGAGCCTCTGGTCGTTACTGAAAATTCCTTGCCCCCATGTACCGCAGTCCTGCCTGATGCTTGCACCTGCTGCTGTGCCAGCTCCAATCTTCCCTCAGGGATTCTCCACCTCCCCCTGCTCCTGAAGGGCGATCAGAGCAGCAGCCTCAGCTCACACCCGCCGACGGTGCTGGCTCCATTCACACCCACTGCTGGTGCCAGCCTCAATTGCTCAATGCTGTCAGTGGGAGCAAGCGAGGTCCAGTGCTGCCAGAACATGGGAGCAACAGCCATGGGAGTGGGGCTGTGGGCAGAGAAGGGACCTGGGATCACAGCAGGAGGGGCTGGTCATAGGGGCTGGGCGGGGATATGGAAGATGGGCAGAGACCCAATCCTGTGCCCACTGCAGCCTTGCATCCCACAGTTTCTTTCAAAATGCATGAATTTCTGCACTGGGGCCCTAGTAAACAGTTATTTGTCCAAGCATTGGTGAATTACCAAACAAAAAGTCAAAAATCCCTGATCTCAGGAAGATACATTTTTCTTGAGGGAGACATATAATAAGTAAGTAAATAAATTTGTATGTGCAGTGATCATACTAGAGTGAAGATTATGGCAAAGAAGGGCACAAGGTATAGATCATCTTTTAGACAGAGGAAGCAACAAAAAAGCTCATTGAAAATGTATCATTCAAAGAGAAATCTGAAGGAATTGAGAAAGTGAGGCATGTGGACATCTGAAAGAAGGGAGTTCTAGGCAGAGGGAACAGCAAATGCAGAGATGCTGAACAAGGCATGTTTGAAGCAAAGCAAGGGGCTAGTGTGTTGGGCAGAGTGACATGGCAGAAAAGAAGTGCATATGAGGTCTACATGATAACTGGGGTCCATATCTTAGAGAGCTTTTTGGGCCAATGTAGAAACTTGAGTCTTTATTCATAGTGAACATTTATGACACTAGCATGGTCTGACATTTTTACAGAAAATCAGTGTTTACAGAATAAAGAGGTTGGCAAGAGTAGAACTGAGGCATTTGGAAGGCTATAATTATAATCCAGGAAAGAGTTGATATAGTTTAGATCAGGGTGGAAGTAATGGAAATAATAAGAAGTGGTGAGAATATGGACATAGTTTAATGGAAAAACTGACAAGATTTGTTAATTAATTAGATGGAAGTTATAAGAGAAAGAACAACTGGGGAGGTATAGGTGTTATTTAATGAAATTAGTAAGACTACAGGAGGCATCTGCTTAGAAAAGAGTGGTGGTGATTCAAGAACTTGGTTTTATACAATTAATGAGATTTAATGGGACATCTAACTAGAAAGACTTGAAGTTTGGCAGGCTTCAAGATCAGCTTATAAGTCATTTGATCTTAGTGACTCAATCAAGTCATCAAAGACTCCTTTTTTCTTTCCATTTTCCCATCACTATTACGCATAATCAGTCTTTCCAATGATGGCTCCCTATATGGTCAGAAATTGAAGGTATATACCTTCACATGCAATAAGACAATCAGGATAACTCTCACAACCACAGACAAAAATGTCTTAAAAGTCTTGAATCTGCTGAAAAAAATATTTCCTAAGACAACCATTGTGCCTCAGAACATGTCAAGAAAAACATTAAGTGGATTAAGCCAAGATTACTTTCAAACCAATCACTGTCTAAAATGGTATTGTGGAATTACCTGAGTGGTCAGCCCAATTTGCTGTTACAGGAAGAGAAAGGTTATTCCAACCTAAACCAAATGGTTGCTACATAATCAGAGAAGAGTGAAAGGTGTTATAAAGACAGGCACAATGCCCACTATAAATGCATAGGAGACCAAAATGACATAAAATTAAATATGAGATGCAACTATTTTTTACAAACCCTTTGAGAATTCCTATCCTGGGGAAATTTCACTAGTGTTTCTATTGAGGTTTCCCAACAAAAAAAGGGTTTCATGTTGCACAAACCCCTTTCCCTAAAATATTTCTTATTATCTCCTCTTCATACCCTGTTCCCCGAAAATAAGACAGTGTCTTATTTTAATTTTTTCTCCCAAAGTTGCGCTAGGTCTTATTTTCAGGGGATGTCTTATCTTTCCATATGCTAGGTCTTATTTTCGAAGGATGTCTTATTTTCAGGGAAACATGGTATTACTTCTCAGGTTCCCTAAATGCTTTTACCCAGTGTTTTCACCAGAATTTTCAAAATTCACTTCACTTGTCAGTTCATTATGCAGAGAAATTAGTTGCAAGCCAATTTTGTATATATAAAAATCATTGGCCTGTAAAAGGAAGAGATGTTCACTCCAGATATCAAGATACCTTAGTAGAACAGAACTTACAGACGTTTTGAAATTTTGTTTCTTTTCTTTAAATACATATAATTTTTATTCTTTCCCTATCAAGCTTTGTAAGTGAAGGGGAAGTAATATGGATCTTTTTAAAGAGATACAAATTACCATTAGAAAACTGAAGCAGCAAGACAGTTTGGATTACATGTTTTTCTGATATTTTTGTTGTTGTTTATTGTTTTAAAAAGATGTTTTTCTATCTTTTACAATAATTATCCAGTGAATCAGTAACTATAAATAAGCTATGTACGAAGTGCTTTAATAATAGATAGGTATTATTAAATCTAATTCTGCCCAGATAGTGATAAGAACAGGTATTGAGAATTCTATAAACAATACTGAAGTTACAGAGAGTTACTAAGAGACAAATTGTATTTAAAAAGATAACTCTAACCGATATGGAGAAGCATTTAGGAGGAGGAGGAGTAAAGCGAGATGCTATGCAGAAAGCCAGGAAGCTACAATAGCCTAGTAAAGACAGGATAAGGGACTGGCCCAAAGCAGTGACAGACAGGTTGGAAAGAGGCCCCAGTTCACAGATAGTTATGAAGTTGAAGTATTATGTTGCCTCTCTAATATTTCATACAAAAATCACTGGAGCAATATGTGGGTGATAGCATAAAGACTGAAGAACTGGTTAATTTTGCTACATTCTTTTGGGATTTTGTTATTTTGCCAACATCTTTTTGTTCTTCCATTACCAACACCTGAAATGTGCCTCCCATTAAATACAATCTGGTTAAATCAATCAAGATGATTTGTTTTCCTCCATTTTCTTCTATTTAGAGCACATGTGTCAAACACAAGGCCCGCGGGTCAAATCTGTCCCGCCAGGCCTTGCAATGTGGCCCGCACCGCGCTGTCATCACTGCACTCCGCTGCGTTTCCATCACAATGACAGTTTATGACTGTTCAGTAAACCATTCGGCCCGCGATTTAGGCTGGATTTTAGATTTTGGCCCCTTCTCTGATTGAGTTCGACACCCCTAATTTAGAGTCTAAATTTTAGACCAATGAGATAGATCTTCTCTGGAATTTGAGATGGGGCTGGGATAGTATCTATTGACCTGATGAGACTATTCTTCTCTTTTAGATTTTTCAGATTTCCTTTTAATTAAGCTAACCTTATATCTCCCTAAACTCTCCCTAGAAATTATTCTCTCCCTCTATTAGCTAGGGTAACCTTCTATTCCTTAAAAGGAAATTAAGTAATATACAAATAAGGTAAAAACAAATGAGTCAAGACATTGAAGGGTTAAGATACAAACCCAGGTCTCTTAATATTCAGTCTAGTGGCTTTTCTATCATGTCCTATTCCCGACAAACACTGAACAAGAGAAAATGTTTTTCAAACATAAGAAATATATACTGTCTAATAGAAATGTGTTCTTCAACACTAGGATAAAATAAATTAAAATGTAAGAAGGATATAATAAGGCTTAGATCCCACGGGACAATGGCAAAGAACAAACTGGATATTATGAATCCTAGGACGTTATGATAATTTTATACAACTACCTTAGCCATGACTGCCGATTCTATGAAAATACTGAGAAAATCTCATTTAGTCCTGAGGGTCTAGCAGTGATGGACCACATGCCAAGTTCATGGACCGTATCATCAAAATAATCTTGGAATTTCCGAAGGATCACTGCTGCTGCTGCGAAATTTCATTTTGTGGTTTGTGAGTGAATTAAAAAAAAACTTCCATTAAGACTTTAAATTGGTGCTTTTGCAAATAATAAAAAGTCTAGTTGGGTAAATTTAAAATCATCTTCTAGGTTCACTAAATATGTAATCATAAAATTTAATGGAACCAGCTCTCTCTTTTCTGCTCAGTTTGCCCCCAAGTTTAGGTGATGGCCAGGCTTCGGTGACTGTACCTCAGTCTTTCTGGATTATGGGGATGAAGAAACTGTCTAATTTATCCACTAAGAAATCAAGCTGAAATTTACAACACATGAACTGGGTTGGGGTTGGGGAGGAGCAGATTTTATGAGAAACAAACCACCATATTGAAAAATCCTGGAAGTTGACACATATCAGTGCTGAAAACCTTGGAAGATCGCCAGATAGTATTTTTGGCAGAAGATAGTCAATTTTAGAAGAGCTAACTTTAGAATGAGGAAAGACAGTTAACTGGAGAAAAAGAAAAATCAAAGGTGAATGAGGAAGGTGGGGGGCTTAAAGGAATAATCAGATTTTAATTCAAGAGAAGACATCGACAATCCCTTTTTTTAAAGAATAAAAAAGAACACCCTCCCCCCAAAAAAGTAAAAGTTTCCTTTTCTACTTACTGAAGAATTACTGAAAATGAAAATCCATTGTAAGGAAGCACAACACTGACCACTTATCTAATTTAGTATGTAATCTAATCAACAGGACAAAGGAAGAATTTTGGGAAATAAGTGCATTTTCCTTGACCCTGACCAAATATATCTGAAAACTATCGGCCATATGTTCTCCGAGACCCCTTGATGAAGGTGGCTTTCTCCCCTCAACCCCCTCATAAAGGCATTTTATTTAGATTCCAAATAATCTAAAGCAGAGAAAGGAGGTAACAAAGTTATTCCATCCTCTCACAAGCTGGGACCCCAAGTCTCTGGCTCCAGCCAGAGAAGCAGGGGAGCAGGCCAGGGTCCCGGTACCTCAGGACACCATGCAACCCCTTCCCACCGATGGCCCTCCTCCCTGATGCACAGGAAAACCCAGACCTGATGATACAGGAAAAGAAAGCGAGACACATCAAGAAACAATCCAAGGAGACAGGCAGCACAAACCTTGGGTGAGATAGCTTCTGGTGGGGAGGTGCCCCATGGGCGCACACAGTCCGGCCTGGCGAGGCAAAACTTGCAAATCTATGCGTCCGGGGCCTTGGTGTCAGGCCTCCCTGTGGCCACAGTTTTCCTCTGAGTCCCCGAAGCAGTTGTCGGCCTGGGCCCCAGGGTGCACTTCATGGTTCTCATCTCAATGGACACAGAAAAGGTCGGAGAGCCCAAGCGTGGCCTGCAGGCAGGGCCGCCAGCAGGCTCTGCGCCCACCGGCCCGAACCTGCTTCTGAGGAGGCCTGAGAGCTCCCGCCCAAGCCTTTGCTCTCTTTCCACTTTCCTGTGCATCAGGAAGGCAGGTGAGAAGGTGCTGGGTTCTTTCCGGAGGAAGCGCAGGAGGATAGTCCTGAGGTTCCAGGTGGAGCTCCTGATCTGCGTGCAGCTCCGGGCTCTGGGATGGAAGTGGGGCATGGCGACGGGGTGTGGGGTGGAGATGCACAGGTGCCCGGAACCAAGCCTTCGGTGGGAACTGCTGGCGTGCCTTGAAGTAGCCACCATCCCAGTAGGTGTCAGGGGACTGAGGATGGCCACCTCCCCATTGTACAGGTGTCCTCTGTCCACCGGAATAACCTAGAAACTCTCTGCCCATTCCTCCTGCAGCCCCGGGAGCTGGAGCAGCTGCGCCTGCTGCAAGCTGGGCGCTCGCAGCCTGAGCGGGAAACTGCTTATCTTCACGATGCAGATGGCAGGAGAGCACAACCATATTTCTAGATGGGTTCTTTAAGTATACAGTTAATTTATTTGAGACTCTGTTTATTAATTGAGTCACAGAATAAATAATAAAAGAGGAGGTTGCGAATTAATTGTGAAAAGTGCTTCACAGAAGATAGCATTTAAATATAATGGAGAAACTTAAAGGTGTAAAAAGCAGAAGATAAAGGAACTTCCTTGATAACCAACTGGAAAGTAATTTCAGTTCCTATATATTGAGTTTATTTCCCTCCTCTAAAAGATTATTTTGTTTGTGTTTTTGCTTATCTGGATGACAATCCATGGCAGAGGTGTAATGATATGTTATAAATATGGCTTCACAGTCTTTGCCTTTCATTTTTAAGAAAACAACATTATTATTTTTATGTGCTATGGAAAGTTACTTTAATAATTAAACAGGGTAAATGTACTATATTATCTAGCTTGTATTATAGGTGCATTCAGAGTACAAGTAAAAGTTTTAATTATCAAAATTGGAGATTAAAAGTAACTTCTACACCAGAGATGTTTTAAAAAGCTGTTATTTTACAAACCCAAATGGACATGTTCCTTTCTTTAGATCTTTTTTTAAATTAAATTTGTTGGGGTGACACTTTTCGACATGACCATATAGGTTCCAGGTGTGGGTTTCTGTGTTACATGATCTGTCTATTGCACTGTGAGCCCACCACTCTTGTCACCATATTTTAGGACCCCTTCCCTCTGGCAATCACCACACTGCTGTTTGAGTTCACAAGTTTCTGTTTTATATCCCACATGTAAGTGAAATCATGGTTCTTAGCTTCTTCTGACTGACTTATTTCACTTAGCATAATAACCTCAAGCTCCGTCCATGTAGCTGTTACAAATGGCGGTATTTCATCCTTTCTTATGGCTGCGTAGTATTCCATTCTTCTTTATCCAGTCCTCTATCCCAGTACACTTTGGCTGTCTCCATGTCTTGGCCTCCATGAATACTGCTGCAATGAACATAGGGGTGCATATATCTTTGTGAATACATGATTTTGAGTTTTTCTCCATGTGCCCAGGAGATGGATGACTGGGTCGTATTTTTAATTTTTTGAGGAATTGCCATATTACTTTCCATAGAGATTGTGGAACCCACCAGCAGTGAATGTAGGGTTCCCTTTCCCCACAGCCTCTCCAGCACTTGTAATTGCTTGTCTCTAAGAGGTGCAAAGTGGTATCTCATTGTAGTTTTGATTTGCATTTTCCTAATGCAAATTAGAGAAATTTGATTTACTAGTGAGATTGAACATCTTTGCATATATCTGTTGATTGTTCATAAGTCTTCTCAGGAGAAGTGAATTTTCAGGTCCCCTGCCCACTTTTTGATTGGGTTTTTTGTTTGGTGTTGAGTTTAATGAGTTCTGTATATATTTTGGAAATTAAACCTTTTTTGGAGCTACTGTTTGCAAATATCATCTCCTTCTGGTTGGCTACCTCTTTGTTTTGTTGTCAGTTTCTTTTGCTGTGCAGAAGCTTTTTAGTTTTATATAGTTCTTTACTTCCCTTGCCTTTGGGTCAAGTTTATAAAATGTTCTCTCTGCCAAGGTCCATAAGTTTGGCGTTTATATTTTCTACTATGGAACTTATTGTTTCAGGTCTTATATTTAGGTGTTTGATCCATTTTGAATTAATTTTTGTACATGAGCACAAACTGTGATCCAGTTTCACTCGTTTACATGTGGCTTTCCAGTTTTCTCAGCACCATTTATTGAAGAGAATATTTTCACTCCATTGTGTGTTTCTGACCCCTTTGTTGAAAATTATCTTTGTTGAGAATAAAACATGTGGTTTTATTTCTGGACTCTCTATTCTGTTCCATTGATCTCTGTGTCCGTTTCTCTCCCAATACCATGCTATTATAATTATTGTAGCTTTGTAGTATAATTTGAAGTCAGGTAGCATGATACCTCCTGCTTCATTCTTTTTTTCCTCAGGATTGTTTTGCCTATACGGGGTCTTTTATGATTCCATATAAATATGTTGGTTTCTCACTCTATTTCTTTTAAAAATGACATTGGGCCAAATGTCATTAAACATTTAGAAGCCTTATGAACTATTGTTAAATTTATTTAAGCTTTGCTTCAACAGTAAATGTTTTGAAATATTAATCTTTCTAAAGCATTCCTCTATTCTCAAATAATCTCTAATACTGCTGTATTGTATACTAGTATATGAATCTCAACACAATTTTTAATAATTGCCATCATCTGTGTAAGCAGATGTCAACTATTAGAAAAATGGTGCAACTGTAATTTACTATCCCTACCAACTATATTTTCTACAAGATATTGATGACCAATGCATTTGGTCTATTTGCATTGTATAAAAGGTTCAAATTGGTTAGTTCTTCTGCAATTTTTATGTTTTTCATTGTTTGGAGAGTGACATCTATTTAATATAGCATTGTTCTAACAGTTAAACCAATTTCTATCCTGAATGAAAAACATAAAAAAATGGAATACACGTTCCTAGACTTAATTGAGCCTTTCCTATTATAAAATATTATAATGATTAATTTATTTCAATGACTCAAAACTAAATAAAGATGTTTATTATAAAATATTTAAATAAATGTCAACACCTGGATATAAGGTACCTATAAGCTAAATTATAACTTAGCTCAACCATGAATTTATTTGTGAGGATACTTGTGTTAGGGATTACTTTTGGTCTATTATCATTCCAATCATTGAATTTAAAAAGTAAAAACCTTTCTCTAACTATAGGCCCTTAACAGAAAAAAACCTTTTGCTTTTTTCTCAATTCTTCTAATGAGCCCTATAATAACTCAATTGAATGACAGTTTTCTACAAGCTAAACAGAATATAGCATTTTTACAAAATATGTTTTTTAATTTATTTTTAAGAGAGAAGAAGTGAGAGGGAGCAAGAAAAAGAAGCACTGATGTGAGAGTAAAACTCAACTGGCTGCCTTCTGCATACCCCCACCAGGGATCCAGCCCAAAACCCAGGGCCCAGGAATCAAATAGGCAACCTGATGGTGCATGGGACAGTGCTCAACCAACTGAGGCACATTGGGGCAGGGCAGGCTTCAATCCCTTAAACTCCTTCGATTTCTAATTATTTAATGGCTAACTTACATTGAGAAGATCTTCTTTTCTAAAATCTGTGGTTATACAACCTGATTATCTTAAAAGTCCTTAACTGAGGCTCCTAACTACTTTATCCCATCATGACATTAGAATTATTCAGGTTAGGAAGGTTAATTCGTAATAAAGATATACAGATAAATACTCCAATAATTTGGGGTATCAATAGCTGAGCAATTCTGTTTGGGAAAGGTTTCTAATTTTTAACAACTCTATGCAATTCATTTACCACCTCTTGTTTTTACTTTCCTTCTTAATACAAAAATTGAGGAAGATAGTCCTTTGGTTTATTTTAAGCTGTTATATTTCATTCTATTCTCTAGAGTAAAATTCTTGAATTCATGAAGGTACAGCTTTCCTAACTTTGCACTGATTAAAAACCTATTATGTGGCAGACTTCATGATAGACTCTCTTTTTCAAAGTAGAATTTATTTTTTTAGGATAGTTTTAGATTTACAGAAAAAAAAATAGATGATAATACAGAGTTCATTTATGCCCTGCATTGAAATACCTTCTCTGATTATGTCTGACATTAGTATGAATCATGAACTAACTTAAGTCCATCCTTTATTCAAGTTTCCTTACATAGCTGACCTTTGAAAAAAACAGGTTTGAACTTCATGGGTGCACTTATATATGTATTTTTCAATAATTACATGTAGTTCTGTAAATGTATTTTCTCTTTGTTATTATGTTCTTTATTAATATTCACTTTTCTCTAGTCTCCTTTATTTAAAAAATACAGTATATAATCAATGTAACATAAAATATGTGTTAATTGACTGTTGATGTTATCATTAAAGCTTCCAGTCAACAGTAAACTATCAGAAGTTAAGCTTTGGGAGAAGAAAAAGTTATAAGTGGATTTTTGAATGGTGGGGACCCCTATTCCCACTGTTACAGAAAACCAGAGAAGAAACAAGCAATACTTTGAGAGATGGGGTTACATTTATTACGCACAGGTCCATAGGAAAATGTCTCTCAAATTCTGGGCCCCAACCAGGGAGGAACTTTTCCTATTTATATGTTTTTACCTTTTTTGTCTCCCAAATATGAGGTGTTTCTGGCCCCCTTTGCAAGTTCTTAAAGAGCCCATATGTACTTGGGCCTTGAGACCTTGAACAAAGGCTTGTCCTGATGCCAGAACTGATAATTTCATTCTGGAAAGGTTTAATGGCCTCTCTCTCATTTTCTCCAATGGCAGAAAGAGAGAGAGAGAGAGAGAGAGAGAGAGAGAGAGAGAGAGAGAGAGAGAGCGCTTCCTCTCTTGCCTCTTCTTAGAAATACAGTAATCCACCCACATGACCTAATACCTCTCAAAGGCCACAATTCCAAATATTATCACACTGAGGATTAGATTTCAATATATAAATTTAGGCGGTAGGTATAAAGTTTAATCCATAACATTTTCTTACTTTCTAGCACCACATAATGATCCAGACCCATCTTACATAATTCCTGACCCAGTCCTATTTATCCAAGAAGCCCTGGTTCCTTTTGTTGGATAAGGGGATTAGAAACCAAAATCTGGGTGCTAGACATACCTGTTATTACTGGGTTGTCATTGAATCTATGATTTCTCAGTTGACAGGAAGAACTATATTTGGCTATACTTCCCTGTGTATAATATATTTCTATATGTAAACCATCTATTTCTAAATTAAGCTAAACAAGAATTCATAAAAATGTCTCCAGCTCTAATTCTTTACCATAGAGATCACTGTAGCTCTTCCCCTTGCTTATCCCTAAGCTCTACACTTTATTTAGTTGTTCAGTTCAAACACACACACATTTTAGTTGTTCAGTTGTTCAATTCATCCCCCCCAACACACACACACACACACACACACACACACACACACACACATATATACACTGTTTTTTTTTGTTTGTTTTTTTTTTTAGTTTTTATTGTTCATATTATTACAAATGTTCCTCCCCCCCCACCACCATTGCTCTCCTCCACCAGGTTCCCACCCCACCCTCTGCCCTTTTCCCTCTCCCCATTGTCCTCATCCATAGGTGCACAGTTTATGTTCAGTCTCTTCCCACGCCCCCCTCTCCCCTTTTCCCCAAGAACAAACAGTTCACTCCCCTTCCATACCTCTGATTCTATTATATTCAACAGTTAATAGTGTTCATCAGATTTTTTAAATTTCCTTGGTTTTTAGATTCACTTGTTGATAGTTACATATTTGTTGTTCATAATTTTTATCTTTGTTTACTTTCTCTTCTGAAAGAACCCCCTTCAGCAATTCATATAATTCTGGTTTGGCGGTGATGAACTCCTTTAGCTTTTTTTTATTAGTGAAGCTCTTTATCTGGCCTTCGATCCTGAGTGATAGCTTTGCTGGGTAGATTATTTTTGGCTGTAGGTTTTTGCTATTCATCACCCCGAATATTTCTTGCCATTCCCTTCTGGCCTGCATGGTTTCTGTTGAGAAGTCAGCTGACAATCGTATAGGTGCTCCTTTGTAGGTTACTACCTTCTTTGCTCTTGCTTCTTTTAATATTCTCTCTTTGTCTTTTGCTCTTGGAATTTTAATAATGATGTGTCTCGGTGTGGTCCTCTTTGGATTCCTTTTGTTTGGAGTTCTGTGTGCTTCCTGGACTTGCAAGTCTAATTCTTTCACCAGGTGGGGGAAGTTTTCTGTCACTATTTCCTTCAGTATGTTTTCGATATCTTGCTCTCTCTCATCTTCTGGGACCCCCATAATTCTGATGTTGGTTCGCTTGAAGTTGTCCCAGAGGTTTCTTACATTATCTTCAATTTTCTGGATTCTCTTGCCTTCTAGCTTCTGTGGAGGAGTGTCTTCTGGCTCTATATGTTCCAAATCTTTGACTTGATTCTTGCGATCTTCCCTTCTGTTTTTAGGACTCTGTAAAATATTTTTTATTTCAGACAATGTATTCTTTATTTCTTGTTGATCCCTTATCATTTCTTGTTGACTCCTTATTAATTCTAGTTGATCTCTTTTCATATCCTCATAGGCCTTGTCCATCTTTTCTAGGAAATTCTTGAAAAACCTTATAAGCGTAGATTTGAACTCTATATCCAGACGCTTTTTGTCCTCCATTTCTTTTGTTTGTGATCTATTTTGTTGTTGCATTTCGCAGTTACAGATGGGACGGGATTTCAGGGTGGAGCCTGCAGCTTTGGCTTCCGTCAGCCCCGCCCTATGCAGGTCCTTCAGTGCTCGCTGCCGGCGCCTCTGAGAGAAAGGTGCCCTTGATTTTCGCCTGCTGCCAAACAGTCTATGCTCTCCCCCAATGAGCCCGGTATTGGGGTTCAGTTCAATTGGAAGTGGAGTTGGAGGTGGCGTTCAGAGCAGTCTGGAGCCCCAGTCTCCTTCCCGTCAGGGCAATCTCGCGGCACAGCCTACTGTCCCTTCTCTGCACGCAGTGTGCGCGCCTCCGGGACTTCCTTTCGCCACTTCCCCGGGGTTCCGCCTTACAGCCCAGCTCCCTATGGCTGAGCCTGAGTCCCCGGGGTCTGGCCTGGAACTGGGGTTCAGAGCAGTCAGGGGCCCAGCACAGTCGGAGTTTTATCTCCTTTCCGCTAGGGAATGCCCGCCAGGCACTCGGCCTCCCTCCTCTCCGGCTCCATCCTCTCCGCGCGCCGCGTGTCTCCGTACCTTGGGCTTTTCCAGCTCCTCCGCGCCTCCTTCTGGTTTTCTCCTTGCTTCTCGCTGTAGAATTTCCAGTCAGTCAACCTTCCTGTAGTTCTGGGCAATGTCCGTTTTATATTTTAGTTGTAATTTATTGAAATTGTTGTGTGCGGCTGCGGCTAGGTGTTCACCTGGGCGCAGCCATCTTGGATCTCCCATATATACACTGTTAACTCTTACCCCTAGAGGGAACAGCTTTGTCAACTAAAGTATAGTGTTCAGTTCTTTTTGCCTTAAGCATCATAGGCTCCACTGTTTTCCAAAATTTATTTGTATAAGCACCTTGTTTCTCTAATTTCTTCATTGAGGATTTTTTCATACAGTTGTAATACTGACAGATTCTTTTATCACAATTTGGAGTCTCCAATATGCTAGATATATTTTTTTAATGTTTGCAAACATTGTTTACTCTTTGTGCTAAAAAGTTTATAGGTTTTTTTTATAAATACACATTATTTATTTATTATTACAATATCACACAGGACTGTATCAACCCCTCAAATAAATTATTTTTATCTTGTGAGAGCCTTCTCCTCTCTTCCTGAACTCCTAGTCATCACTAGACTTTTTTACTGTCTCTAATAGTTTTAGCTTTCCCAGAAGGTCATATAATTTGAATTATATAACCTTTCCAGTCTGTCTTCTTCACTTAGAAGTATGCATTTAAGGATGTTTCTTGTGGGGTGATAGTTCATTTATTTTACCACCGAATGACGAATGTACCACAATTTGTTTATCCATTCACTGATGAAGAATGTCTTTGTTGTTTCTAGTTTGGTAAGATGTCCAGTCCTTTGCTCATTTTAAATGGGTTATTTGTCTTTTTATTGTTGAGTTTTAAGAATCATTGGTATATTTTGGATACCAGTCTTTCACCTGATGTTTAGGGCAAGAGAGACTGAGTGGTGCAGTTCATAGGGATAAGACTCAAAGAAAAGAAGACCAGAGGATGGGTCTGAGTTGGGGATATTGCTGGCAAACAAAGCTCCAAAAGAGTGAACAACTATCATGGATTGTTTTCATGCCAGTGCAGATGATTTCTTTTCAAATTTCAAAGCAATAAAGCTAACAGAATAAAAAGGTTAAAATTTAATCTTAAGCACTAATTCTACTATTTTGCTATTTTTTTCCTAAATTCAAATTTATCCTATAGGCACCAAAATTAACATGGAATATATAAACTTAGAAACTGACATAATGTAAACATTACCTAAATCTATAAACTCTATTTCAAAATCAATTTACATAATATGTAAACAAATAGGCTTTCAGTCAAAGTTTAATCAAGTTATTAAATATTAATATAAAACTGACAAGTCTTCTAATTTGTGTAACTGCTACTGATAAAAAAAAAAAAACACCTTTAATTACTTTGTGATTTCAAATCTCATTTGTCTTCTTTAAGTAACTGGAAAATATTCTATAGATAAGAATTATAAAAGTCAATTTATGAAATGTACACTTACTTTTAAGCTTATCTTAAATTGAGAAAATACATTTTCAATTAATTATCTCTAAAGTAATTTAAACTCTTTAAAATTTTATGTTAATCTTATTTAAGATTTCAAATACATTTAAAGATACTTCAATATTATTTGGCAAAAAATACTAGTATTTAAAATATTTAAACATTTCTAATAATATTTTCTGATATAAGAATATCATGGTTTTGTCTTAAGATAAAGTAACCATATAATTTGTCATCCAAAGAAGTATAGTTTTAAAAATAAAAAGGGACAATAATAAAAATCATAATGATAATATAATGAGATAATATACATAAACCTAGACCAAGGGTTAAAGGTAACCTTAATTTTAAAAATGAGTAAAGGATTACCAAAATTACTCAAAAGTTTTCTAAATACCTAATGTCAACTAGCACAAATATAAAAATTATCATTTATAGAGTAGATATTTAATAAGCAATTTATTTACCAGACTGCTGATACTCATTTGATCTTATTAATAAAGGGTAAAAAACTAAATATAAGAGAATTTTTTGTTTTATAAAATGATTAAAAAATATATTAAAAATCTTTTAAATGTTTTCCTGGACCAAAATGATCACCTGACAAGTTCCCTACAAAGCTGTAGTTTAACATTAATTGCTTTTATTTAAGGCCACATTTTCCACAGTCTGTTCAAAGCATGTCAGATTGTCAAATACTACTGGTTATGTCACAGTTTTAGGAAAATGTCCTACTTGGGGACTAAGACCTTCTGATAGAGATATTTAATGATTGTTTTTCCTTTTTTGGAAAGTCCATGAGATTAATAGGCCTTACCTCTTGCCTGTTGTTTATAAGCAGGGGTAAGCCAAAGTGCCTCTTTCCAAAGATAAGATTTGTATCTGCAAGAAGGAAGGAGAAAGAGAGTAATGTCTAAAAGATTGCCCCTTAAAACTCCTGTATGTAGAAATCATGTCAGTTTGATTTTTATAAAAGCATGGAGATATTTTATTTTTTTATATCAAATAAGAAAAAGCAATACTGAATTTCACCACAGATGCACAACAATTTGGGGCTATCAAGATGGGGAAAATAGCCTTGGCCAGTTTGGCTCAATAGTTAAGTGTTGGTCCACAGACTGAAGAGTCCTGTGTTTGATTCCAGTCAAGGGCATGTACCTCAGTTGCAAGCTTGATCCCTGGCCCTGGTTGGGGCCCAAGTGAGAGGCAACTAATTGACATGTCTCTCTCACATTGATGTCTCTGTCTCTCTGTCTCTACCCCTCCATTCCACTTTCTTTAAAAATCAATGGGAAAATATCCTCAGGTGTAGAATAACAAACAAACCAAAAATGGGGAAAATAATACTAGTTAATAGTAACCAGGGAAAGTTGCTACTGAAGATATTGTCAGACAGGCATGACCCTCAAAAGGGGAGCACAATTGTTATCTAGCATGGACATAATGGGTAAATATTTTGGTAAACCAATGCTGAATAACACAGCACCCCAAAACTTAGTGGTTTAAAACAACCATTTTACTATTGTTCGTTTTCCCATAGTTTGAGTTCACTGGGTTGTTCTTCAGATCCACATGGTTTCAGGAAGGATAATAGTTATTTGGAAGTTCAATTAGGCTGTAAGGTCCAAGATGGCTCATTCACATAGTTTCCAATTGGTACTATCTGTTGACATGAGACTCAGTAAGGTTGCTCAACCACAGTGTTCTTTCTCCATATGGCCTTTTTCCATAGATTTGTCTTTTCCCAGCATTGCTACTTGGATTCTGAAGGGCAGCAGGAGGTAGAACTTACTTGTTGGATTCTCCAAAAGATCTGAGAAGTTTGTGGTACAAGTTGTTTATTAGGAATGAACACCTAAGGGGAAAGAAAGGTAAAAATAAACAAACAAACAAACAAATAAATAAATAAATAAAATGTAAGATTGGGTAAAGGAAAGGCAAAAATCAAATTGTAATGGGGTTGACTTAATTGCAGACATCACACATCAGGCCAAAATGGCCAGATCTTTATAATCTTCCTTTATTTAATCCTCAGGAAGGGCATGACCTCAGATAAACCACGTCTCTACAAATGAGGGAGATGCTGAAGGATCCAACACCTGACATCTGTCTGCTGTGCTGTCTTCATTACTCACTGTTGAATAGCAAGTTCTTCCTGAAGTCTGATCCCAGCAGCTCATTTTATATCTATCACATTACCAATCACCTTAAAGCCTGGGTATGTGAGTGCCAAAACAGCAATCTCGCCAATTCCATGGCCATTTGACTGATCAGAGTTAGTAACAAAAGCAGGTCATATTTAAAGAATATTTTCAACTCATATTTTATATTAGGAGTTGCGTACATATACATCTAGAGAAGGAATTTGGAAAGGCACTCCGGATTCTGCCCTCAGTCTGTAACAATAAACTCACAAAGTACACTCACCATCTCCCAAGACCCCCCCACATTTCCATCCCATTAAGGTATCAGCTCATATCCAAGGCTCTTGTCTATATTAGAGCAAGATGTAGGTGGCGTGGATTTCTGAAGCTCCTCAGGAGTACCTGTGAACGAAAAAATAACTCACACCAAAGAAACCATCATCTGTCCCACAAACACCCAACATACAATAATGATGAAAGGGCATGGCAGCCACAATAGAATCTTCCAATATAAAAGGGTAAAACAGAAGACTCATTGCAATTCTGAAATCTAGCAGGAAGGTTATCATTATCACTATCTCCAGGGAAAGAATTTTTCCTGATTAGGGACAACTTATGCTCCCAGAGAATGGTTGCCATGGCTCGGCCTCCTGTTTCATCCTTACTTTTCCATAAAAAGTGGAATATGTTTGAAGCTAAGTAGTTTTCTCAGCTTGTATCCTGCTCAATAGAGGTTAAGAACACAGAGGTCTTTTTCATTTAGAAGTATCTCTGTCTCTTTTAGTTCAAACTGTTAAAATTTCTGTTAAAAATTCTGGCCTTCCTATGTATCTGTACTATATTTTTAAGACGGATTTTTTTAACACCCACTTCTCTCTACTTTGGCCTTAGAAACAGTGATGTGGGGACAATATTATTAAAATTCCTGAAATCCCTCTTTTCTAGCCAAAAGGGCCCAAAAGGTACTTTCTTAAGATTCTTAGAAACTCTATTGTGTAGTTGAGGTCAACAAGGCAAGCTCTTAAGATTCTTAAAACCCCTATTGTCTAGCTGAGAGGGTCTATATGACAAATCCTAATCAGCTGAACAAGTCTTTCCACCCCACACATGAACAGATCTTCATGCCATGGCTGTTTTTTTAGGCAGCACTCTGGATTTGCTCTTTACCTCAAGACTTTAATTTACTCTGAAAACTTTTTGTGTGCTGAAAGCGTTAAATATGAGAACTATTTATGTTTCAACCAGGAAATCCTTATTTGAAATATTTCTTCTAGATCAGAGGTTGGTCAACTATGACCCAAAAGACAAATCCACATTGACACCTGCTCTTGTCATTTTTTTTTTATATGGAGCACAGCCACATTTATTCACTTACATATTTTCTATGCTTGCTTTAGTGCTACAACTGCAGAGTTTCTATAGACACCATAGAGCCTGTAATTAATAAAATATTTATTATATGGCTTAATATAGAAAATGTTTGCTGACTTTTACTCTAGATACTGCTTGCAAATTGAATGGTTCCTTCTTTAATTCCTTTCACCCTACTATGACCATGTACACTGAAATAAACCAGTTGACACATAAACATTCTGCCTAGAAACTTCCTTAGCCAAATACACAAGTTCATCATATATATTATCTATCTTTTATATTGCCACAAGTTACTGCATTTTCCGAACATTCTCCCTCTACATAATTGGACAAAAACTCACCTCTTCTCAAGGCTCAACAATTTTCTCACTGTCTTACCAGCCTCCATTGACTGTCTCTTTGAGGTTCTCGTGGTCTGCACCCACTACCTGGTTCCAAAGCCAGTGCTACATGTTTTAGGGTTTTGTTACAGTAGCACCTCACTTTTGGGTAACACATTTCTGTTTTGTTTATCTATTGCTGCAAAACAAGCCATTACAAAATGTAAAGTTTAAAAATGATCATTATTTTATTACCTTTAGTGATTTTATACGTTAATTTGGGTTAGATGGCTTCTTCTGCTCTTCTTGTCAGCTGGGGCTATCATCATCTGGTGGCTCAACTGAATTTAAATGGCTCAGATGTATGCATTAGTTATGTATTGCTGTATAAAATATTATTTCAAAACCTAGTAGGTTAAAACAATAAAAATGTGTTACCTCACAGCTTTTGTAGGTTAAGAATCTGGGAGCAGCTTCACTGATTGGTTTTGGCTCAGGGGGTCTCCTGAGGTTGCAGTCAAGCTGTCTACTAAATTGAATTCACAGAAGTCTAGTAAGTCCACATCATGTGTTTTTAGGCAGGCCTCAGTTCCTCACCACACAGGCCCCTCCATTGGCCACCTGATTGTCCTTGGGACACGGCAGCTGGCTTCCTGAATGAGTGACCTGAGAAAGGGCCACCAAGATGAAAGACACTGCAATTTATGATCTCAGAAAGGACCTATCATCATTTCCGTGCTATTCAGTTGGTCATACAAACCAGCACTAGTGCTGTCTGTGAGGGGACTTCACTAAGATATGAATAACAGAAAACTACCTTTATTGGGTGTCATGTTGGAGACTTGCTGGCTACCATGAAACTCACTCATGTGGCTGTAGGTTAGTACTTGATGTAGCGAGTGCCTCTGCTTTCACATTTGTGATTCTTCCTTCTATCTGGGATTCTCCCTGCATAGAGGCTCCTTTCCAAGAGGCAGCAAGTAGATGCTTCCAGCTCTCTTTGGCCTGGGCTTAGAAATCCCAGAATGGCTTTCCGCTACATTCTATTTGTCAAAGCTAATCAAAGGCCATCCCAAAATCCAAGGAAAGCAGAAGTAAGCTCCACCCTGTGATGTGAAATGTGACATGTATTAACAGGAATTGGTGGGGGACACTGGTGAAGACTAGCTAACATAGGAAATGAATAACCAATATTATTTCCCTTCTGTCTTCTACCCTATTGCAGGAGATTCCTATTGGTCTATCCATCCAGAAGTCAGAGGGCAAGGATGTCCATTGAACCAGTCCCTAGATGTCAGCCTTATGGGCCACAGAGAGGATTGTGAAGGAGTGAAAATAAAACTAGAAGGGCAAAGAGAAAATAGCCATCACAATTCTGAAACATAGGTAGTCCCAGAGAACTTTCATCTTTCAATAATTATATAATTAAATAAAAATTTCTAAATATCTATTAAAGGAGCTTAGTGAACAGGATGGTTTCTGTAACCACTTTTTTCCTTTATGGCCTGGCAAAATAAAGTTTTAGAATCCTTCACTTTGAAAATGTAGCTATGTGCGCTACAAAATTTGGGACTCACCTAGCAGACTATTGATATTAGCATTCTATTGTAGCTAAGAAGAGTTTTGAATAGAAATATAATGCTCTTAGTATGAGCCCATAGACATTTATGTTAACACAGCTAGAACAGTCACATTTTATGTCCTTTATGATTAGTAGCTTACTTGGGGTTCAGATTTACATTCCTTATTAGCAAACCCTAATCTGTGTTCCAGTCTGCCACGTCCTAATCTACAATTTCTCTCAGAATGTCCCTAATAACTATATGTCTGCCTTTGACTGGGGTCCAGTTTGAACACAGAGGAATTCCCATGACATGAATGTGGCCATTGTCTAGTACTACTACTAGAGTGCTTCCCCCCATCAGGTCATATCCCATAGATAATGTTGTGATCTCAGATCCCACCTGATACTTTCAGATTGCCTCAGACATTACATCTGTGCTCACCCACATTGGAGTCAGCCCTTTAGCTCCTGTTTCATCCAGACCTGCCTTAATCTCCTCTCTTTAATGTTCTGCCTTTGAAGAAAGCACTGTAGTAGACCTTGTGCACTTCAATAAATGGAAAACTGGTATTTTATTATAGCTGTGCTTTTGGCAGTGACAATATTTTTTATGACCATTTGAAAAACGAATGTTATATGGATGGTTACCTGTCATCTTCAAAGTTAACACCAGAGTTAGCAACATGGCATTTTGACATTCAGTGCTAACTTCCTAAGTAAGAAGTTTGTATTTTTATACTCTGTTCAAAACACTTTACCTATGTGTTTGTATGCCCCTGACAGATTTTTTTCATAATGCAAAAAGCACTATTAAAGTGTTTTCACAGTTTGAACTTGCAGCTTTCAAAAGACTATATGTTTTCTATCACTTTTTTATCTCCCCCATTAAGCTAAGTGTTTCATATCATTGCTATAAACAAGCCAGTGATGATCCAGATTGCCAATATTCCCCTACTCATTCAACTTTCATTAGTCAGAAGCTAAGATGTGTTTTCAGTGGAAATGCTATATTTTAATACAGGATATGGTATTTCAGGTATTAGGTGTTTTGAAAACATTTATCTTCAAACAAACTGGTATTATCACTGTCATTCCATAAACATAAAAATGAAAAAGAGCTAATAAGTAAATCGCCCAACATTTTGCTAACATAAAAGTAGAATTAGAATATCATCAATTTCATATCCATCTGTGTCACTGGACAATAAAATCAGACTTTTCTTAAGGAGTTATATAGGCTACTTATCAAAATATGGTTCAACCTATATTATGGGCTGTTGTATGACAGAATTATTATTGATGGCTTTAAAAATAGGTTAGCCTATGAAATATAGAATACACACAGAAGAGTATATAAAATATATGAGGATTGGTTATAGTAAAATAATAACATGAATCCCATATATCCATCACCCAAGTTAAGAAATAGAACATTACAATTTAAAAGCCCTCTATCATATTTCCTTGAGTACATTTCTCTTTGTCTTCTCCTACCCAGAGAAAAGCAGTCTTAAATTTTGTATTAATAATTTCCTGTTTTCTCTTTATAATTTTACAACCTATGCATAAACTCTCATACAATATACAACTTTCATGAAGTCTTCTCACTTTGCACTTAACATAAATGGAAACTTAACTATACCTACTCTTACTTCTTATACTGAACGATATACTTTGAGGTTTATCAATGTTGATATATCTGGTTATGTTTCATTAATTTCCTCTGCTTTATAGGATTTCACTATAAATATACTGCAGTTTATTTATTCTTTTATATTTGATAGATTTATTTTTTTTTTTTGTTACTACCCTAATGTTCTTGCAAAGCATTTGTGTAAATGGCTTCTTTGTGCACAGAGTCAATAGGGCAAATGCTAACTAATGGAATTGCTGGCTAATAAATCCAGGCATGTTCAATTTAGTAATACTGTAGCAATCATAATGTGCTAGAACCACTTCCAAAATCTTAGTGTTTAAAACACCAAAGGTTTGTTTCTTGCTTGTGCTATGTTTTCATCTTAGAGAGGGGTTGGATAGGGAGAGTCTCTCCCACATTCTTCTTCGGGGAATGTTACCAGTTACCATGGAAGAGGGGAAAACTTGGTTAATCATTCACACCTCTTAAATCTTCCCCTTTGGAAATGATAAAGGTCATGTAGCCACACAATTTCAAGGGGTAGTGCAATTATAACACTGAGAAGAAAAATCTCGGAGAAGCCTGAATGTCTATTAATGATGACTGCAAACTATTCTCAAAGTGATTGCTTCAATTTACACATCTATAAGAGAGGATGAGAGTTTCATTTCTTCATATCCTGCCCAATCTGGTACTGTTAGCTATTACAATTTTTTAAATCTGATGAATATGACCCATCTCACTGAGATTTTAATTTGCATATTCCTGATTAATAATGAGACTAAGTATCTTCTCATAACTATATAAGTGTTTTGTATTCATACGAAATTCTTTTGTAAAATTTCTCTTGTTATTTTATCATTTTTCATTTGAGTAGTTCCCATTTTTTAAAATAATGATTTGGAGGAACATTTATATATTCTGGTTTAATTCTGTGGCTTGTTTTTTCACACTATTTAAGATGTGCTTTGATGAACAGATATTTTTCAATGTAGTAAAATTATTAATCCTTTATTGTTTTTATATTTTATTTGTTTAGTTTCTTGTTAATACTTACCTAAGGATATTTTTCCCATTGTCTTTCAAAGGTAGTAGAAGGGAGAGAGAGAGAGAGAAAGAGAGAGAGAAACATCGATGTGAGAAAGACACATGATCTGGTTGCCTCCCGCAAGTACCCCAGCAGAGGGCAGGGAAAAAACCCACAACCCAGCTTTGTGCCCTTGACCAGAAATTGAATCTGCAACTCTTTGCTCTAACCACTTAGAACACTAGCCAGGGCTTGTTTTTATTTTTTATGTCTTATTTAGAAAATATTTTCCTACCTAAAGAAATATACTCTCTATATCATTTTCTAAATGTTCTATAGTTTGACTCTCATGTCGATATCTATGGCTAATGTAACATAGAGCTCCATTTTTGCTTTTTTTTTTTCCCCCTTTTCTTCATATGTATAGCTCTATACCAGTCAGGTAGATTATTGATGGCTGCCAGCCAGGGGAGCACATTTTGATACCTAGAGGACATTTGGAAATGCCTAGAGGCACTTACCATATTTTTCGGACCATAAGATGCACCGGACCATAAGACGCACCAGTTTTTAGAGAAGGGAAATGAAGAAAAAAAGATTCTGAAACAAATAGTGTCCTAAAATATTTTATGTGCATTAAAACCCAACATCACAGTCATAAACACATGTAATCAACCCTGTAAAGTAAACAGCAGCATTTAGAACCATTTAGAACCATTATTAACAAATACAGTCAGCAAAAGACAAAATGTACTGTAAAACACAATAACGAGAGACTTCAGTAATAAATTAGAATAAAGTTGAAGATTTATGGTAAAGGTTCTGCTTGTTTTATGAGAACCCCAAGAACTCCTCATCGCTAAAGTCAGAATCTAGAAAGCTCAGATCCTCACAATCACTAACAGGACTTTCGTCACTACTGGTGCTGGTACCAGTATTTTCATATAACATATCATCTTCAGTCCCATCTAAGGCATTGCTGATACCACATTTTTTGAAGGAATGTACAATGATCTCATCCTTAACTGAGTCCCATGAGGTTTTCACCCACTCACAAACTTGGGTAATAGTGGGCCTTTTCATTCTTCCAGTACCGGTAGGTGTAAGATCATGATTACCAGCAGCCATCCATTTGTTCCACTCTTCCCTCATAAACACTTTAAATGGTTTGTTGATGGACACGTCCAGAGGTTGCAGCTGGCTGGTAAGACCACCGGGAATTACAGCTAAATGAGTTTTGACTTCTCTAAAGTTCTTTTTTGTAGTGTCGGTGATATGTGCTCTGAACTGGTCAAGCACTAACAAGGATGGTTTTTTTAAAAGCCCGCCTGGACGTTTGGACCACACTTTTTCAATCCAGAGCCTCATTCCCTTTTCGTCCATCCATCCTTTGTCATGGACATGCACCACGACTCCCCGAGGAATCGCTTCTTTTGGAAAAGTTTTCCTTTTGAAGATGAGCATTGGTGGCAATTTAGTACCATCTGCACAGCAGGACAACACAAGCGTGTAATGGGTTTTCTCATACCCTGAAGTTTTAACGGTTATAGTTTTTGCTCCTTTGTGGTCTACTGTTCTATTGGATGGCACATCAAAAGTAAGCGGGACTTCATCCATAAATCCAATCTGGCTTAGTTCAAATTGATTCTTCTTTCTGGCATCAATGACGAATTTGTGAAAAGACAAGATCTTTTCTTCGTATTCGTTGGGCATTTTTTGAGCAATTTTTGTTTTGGTGCGCATAGCAAGGCCAGATCGCTTCATGAATCTGTAGCACCATGATGGTGAGCCAGTGAAATTTTGAATTCCTTTTTCCACAGCAATGAGTTTTGCTTTATTTATGATCATTTTTGTGGAGACCAAGAAGCCATTTTCACGATGATGTGTGATCCACTCCTTTATGTCCACCTCCAACTCTGGCCACTTTGCAGCATGCCCACGTAAAGTGTGCTTACTACTTTTCTCCAACTTTTGCAGCTGATCCTCCTGTTTCCTCCACTCTCTTATCATCTTTTCAGAGGGAGGTGGTCCAAAGTGTCTCTCTGCTGCCATGTTGCCATGCTCCTTTGCATATTTTATAACTTCCAGTTTGAAACCAACTTTATATGTGCATCTCTTCTGCTTGGACATCTTAGTGAGGGGGCGGTATGGTACTGTATTTCTGCAAAACCGTAATTAAAGAACTGTAGAAAATACAAATACGGTATGTCTTTTTAATCCTTCCCCCCATATTCCATCAGGTGCTCTCATATCTCTCCCTCCCCCCTCCACACATTTTATTGCAGTCAGGCCCCTTTCACACTTAGTATGCGTTTTTTGTCCGTTTTCAGTGCGTTAACAGACACAATAAAAAAATGGACAGTTACCGCATAAAAAACGCAGCAAAACTGCGTAGGTATATGCGTTTATTTCGCGTTTGTTTTGCAGCAGTTTTAAAGATGCGGCATGCTGCATCTTTTGTGCGTTCACGTCACCATACATCATACTAGTCAATGGGAAAAAAACACACCGCACAAAAAACGCACAGAAAATGCATAGAAAACGCGTACTACATGCAGCAGAGATTTTAACGCAACAACACAGCTGCATATGTGTGAAAGGGCCCTCAGGCCTAAACACTGTATGTTACTAGTATAGTGGGGGCAAGCTGTAGTAGTTTTCAGAATATTGCCTGTATACCGTATGCAGAGACTTTCTGTGATTTAGCAATAACATTTACGGTACTGTGTAAAACACTTTCCAGCTTCTCACAAGGCTAAAAGCTGTCAGCAAAGTTCAGTGTTACCACTACAATGTGTAAACCCATAAATCATGCAGAGACTTTCTATGTTTTCTTTGCATAGTTTATGGGTATCTACACATTGTAGTGGTGAGAGAAGAGGCTGGAGAGTGTTTTACATTATGGTAAATGTTATTGGTTTGGTATCACAGAAAGTCTCTGCATACAATATACCGGTATGAAGTTTGTTGCAGTACAAACATTTTGACAGTTACCGGTATAACAGTATGAAGAGAAATTCTGACGTAGCGGTGTTATCAATCAGGGCATCCAGCGGAGGGCGGAGTTTACTGGTGGGCGGAGATCTACAGTACGCCTACCCAGAGTCAAGCACAGCAACAGAGGGCGGAGAGGAATGATTGGGGGAATAGACGCGGCATTCTTCCAGGCACGGAGTACGGGCCAGCAAGGGGTACAGGCGATGATTACGGTTTGGATTACGCAGTTATGGTACACCGCACCTGGGCTGACATGGAGATATGGCTGCAGCGAGGGCATGGAGGCTGACTACCATACATGGGAACTCCTCTACCACTCGGGGTTTACAGAGCGGGGCAGACACTCTGGGCACGGAGGAATGGACAGTGGCTGCAGCAAGCACACAGAGCCAGGCAAGCACACAGAGACCACACAGAGCCGGGCAAGTAAAAAAACTTTTTTTTAAAGTATATGTGTAGGCTATATTTGGACCATAAGACGCAGGGACTTTTTCCCCCCACTTCTGGGAGAAAAAAAGTGCGTCTTATGGTCCGAAAAATACGGTATATTTGTCACAAAGGGAAACGGGGTGCTTCTGGCATCAAGTGGGTAGAGGCCAGAGATGCTGATAAAACATCCTGCAATTCACAGACACATCCCAACCCACACACACATCAAAAGAATATCCATCTCATTATCAACAGTGCTGAGGTTGAGAAAATCTGGATTAGATTGACCCATGGTAGCAAACCCCAAGTCTTTTGACAATAAAGGTTATCTCTCCCTTATCCTCAAGTTAATTGAGGACTGACTGACACACTACTCCCCTGCATAGATCATTGCCAGTCTCACAGCAGAGGCCACCGGGAAATGCAATTGTAGCACGTTTGCAATGGCTCCACCAGAGGCATCATACATCTCTTACTCTCAGATTTTTTTGGCCAAAATCAATTATCTAAGTTTCCACTTTAAGGAGCTGGGAAATAAAACAGGTTAAACCCAAACTAAATACAAGAAAGGAGATAATAAAAACAAGAATGAAATCAATGAAATAGAAAAATGTCAGATACTCAGTGTCTGTGTGGCTTGTGATTACTATATGGGACAGCCCAGATGGAACATTTCCGCCTTCACAGATAGTGTTATTGAAGAGTACTGTTACTAGACAATCTGTTGGGATATAGAAAATCTGAGTGATGATTTTAATCTTATTTTCTTAATTGCATTAAAAACACTACATCTAAGAACTGCAGAAAGCTTTTTTTTTTTTTTTTTTTTTTTAATGTACATGAAATGTTCTCCAATACTATATGCTGGTTCACTAAACAAGACTCAATAGGCTTCAAAACTATTGAAATCTTACAAATATCTCTACTCATAACATTAGTAAATTAGAAATCAATCAAAAATCTAAAAATTAAGAAACACAGTCTAATTAAATATATAAATAAAAAATTAAAAGCACATATTTAAAGAACCCAAAGGTCAAAGAAAAAAATCTCATAGGAATTTACTTTCAACTGAGTGGTAGTTAAAATACAACATATCAAAATAAAGGTAATAAAGTGCAGGTAATGAAGTGCTCGCAGTAAAATTGGTAATTTTAAATATTTGTTTTAGCAAAATGAAAGGTCTAAAAATCAATAGTTTGAATTTGTACTTTAGAAGCTAGGAAATAAAGCAAACTAAATATAATAAAACAAAGGATAATATAAGAATGAAACTAGATGAAACATAAAAATAGTTCAACAATAGAAAAGGTAAATTAAATCAAAAACTATAATTTTAAAGATCAATAAAATTGGTTAATTTGTAAATAGACAAGTAAGAAAGACACAAATTATCAATATCAACAATGAAAGAAAGACCTCCATAAATCCTAAAGGCATTAATAGCATTAACAGTAAGCACATATTATAAACAATTTCATGTCAATAAATTTAACAACATAAACACATAGGCAAACCCCTTGAAAGATTCAATTCCAAATATAACATTAAATTTTCAAAGTGAATAGCTGTAGATTTCCCAAAAAATAATTAATAATCTTTCTACAAAGAAACCTCCAGGCTTAAATAGGTTTACAGATGAATTCTGTCAACCATTTATGAAAGAAAGAATACCAATCATACACAGACTCAGAACATAGAAAAAGTAAGCAATACTTGCTAACACATTTAAAAGGCCAGTTTCATTCTAATACTAAATCCAAAGACATTACAAAAACTGAAAAGTAAGGACAAATAAAATTTATGAATGTAAACACAAACATCTCTACTATTAGCAAATCGTATCCATATAAATTACTCATACACACACATACACACACACATATACACATATATATTAACATCTCTATGTATTAAGTCTAATAATCACTTCCTTCTTTTCTAGTCATACTTAGCTCACATATAGTTGTGACTAAGATGAAGTTAGTAGAGACTTTGAGGCACTCAATTGTTATTTGTGCCTCTGTGGGTATCTGGCAAATGGGGTGAAAAGGGAGGCATTGGAGGAAGGAGGTAAAAAGACATAATAAGGTGAATATAGTAAATAGGGAGGAGAAGGACCCAAGTAGCACAAAGAGAAAAGCAAGGAACATTTTATTGATCATTTTATATGCAAAAAAGAAATAATCAAGTCACCTTTTCCTCACAGATGAAGTGAAAACTGGGACTATTTAGGGTCAAGATTTGACTCTAAAGTCCTAGGAGTTGTGAACTTGTGTTTTAGCCAATTATTTTCTAGGGGAATACTAATGAGTAGGACCGTCCAGTGGCTTTATAGTCCTTTTTTAAAAGGCTCTTGTTGTGATACACTTTAATTAATTATGGTATATAACTACTAATACATGGTTTACTGACTAGAAAATCTGACTCCTGAGTAGTTTTCATTACAGGAATGTAAAAAATATATATGCAAATAATATACATGCTAATATATTGATATTTCTGAGATTGCATATATATTGACAGTACCTGCTATTTGAAATGTAAATTGTGTACAAAGTACATATTTTTAAAAACACTTCTTTTATTTTAAATCTTTATTGTTGAAAGTATCACATAGGTCCTTCTTCTTCCCCAATTAACCTCTTCCAGCCAGCTTCTGTCCCTCACCACTCCATTATCTGTGTCCATGGGTTATGCATATATCATACAAGTTCATTGGTTGTCCTCTTCCCATCACTATCCCCTGCCTGCCCTCTGAGGTTCAACAATCTGTTTATGCTTCCATGTCTGTTTTTGATCATCAATTTATTTGGTTCATTAGATTCCACATATGAGTGCGATCATGTGGTACTAATCTTTCTCTAAGTGGCTTATTTCACTCAGCATAATACTCTCCATGTCTATCCATGTTGTTGCAAGTGACAAGAGTTCTTTCTGTTTTATTGCTGCATAGTTTTCCATTAAATACAAAACCAAACAAACAAACAAACAAACAACAACAACAAAAACTGTGGTACATTTACACAGTAAAAACACTTTTAAAACCTCATGCTGTTTTAACTACAAGATTAGTGGTGTCTGTGAATAGAGTTTCTCATTCTATGTGGAGTATAGAATAACATAGCAATTAACACTAAATATATCAGTTCAGCAAATGTGAAGTGTTGTGTAGATTTAGCCTTCAGACATTAAAAAGTAATAATTTAAAAACAAAGATGACATTATAATGTAGCTGGCTTAAATGTAGCATAAATCTTGCAACTTGGACTCTTCTTGACTAGTTTGTTTGCGTCTGTCTTCATTAAAGTGAATGTAATGCCCAAACCTCTAAGTTTTCATGTACTATGGATAAAATTTTAGGTAATTAAAATAATATCAGTGATTAATTTTAAATATTTATCAGACACATATTTTGATCATATATTTTCCTGAGAAAATGAAAGTGCAATGCTAACTTAGCCAGACATAAGTCCTGGTACCTTAGATTTCATGATTTCAAGATGCCATAGTGAAGTGATTTTCATATTTGCACTTCTGGTTGAGAACATCTTAAGATGTCTCATTGTCCCCTGCATAACCACCAAATTCCCAAAGCAGAATACAAAAACAAACAATGAAACCCATAAAAACTATTATGCCAATGGCTTATTCTGGAGCCTGGGAAATATGTGTTATAATATCAAACAAAAGGTATTTTGCAACTTTGGGACAATGCAAATCACAAATCCTTAAGAATTCTACCTTTATTTCCTTACTAGTGGCCCGGTGCATGAAATTCATGCATGGGGAATGTCCCTCAGCTCAGCCTGCACCCTCTCCAATCTGGGACTCCTCGAGGAATGTCCAACAGCCTATTTAGGCCAGATCCCAGTAGGATCGGCCTTAAATGGGCAGTCAGACATCCCTCCCACAATCCAGGAGTACTGGCTCGCAATTGCTCACCTGCTTGCCTTCCTGATTTCCCCTAATTGCTCTGCCTGTCATCCTAATAACCCCCTAATCACTCCTCTGCCAGCCTGATTGTTGCCTAACTGCTTCCCTACAAGCCTGTTTGCCCTTAACTGCCATCCCCTTCAGGCCTGGTTACCCCTAACTGGCCTCCCCTGCAGGCCTGGTCCCTCCCTAACTTTTCTCCCCAGCAGGCCTTGGTCTCCCCCAAACTTTCCTTCCTTGCAGGTCTGGTCGCCCCCAACTTCCCTTATCTGCCAGCCTAGTTACCCCCTAACTGCCCTCCCCTGCAGGCTTGATTACCCCCAACTGCCTTCCTCTACCAGCCTGGTCCCTCCAACTGCCCTCCCCTGCTGGCCATCTAGTGGTGGCCATCTTGTGTTCACATGGGGGCAGCAATCTTTGACCACATGGAAGCAGCCATCTTGTGTGTTGGAGTGATCGTCAATTTGCATATTACTCTTTTATTAGATAGGATAACTAAACATCCATGGGTATAACACATTGTTTCTTATTCTGCCATCCATCTCAGACTTCCTAGTGGAAAGTAAGATGCAGGCATCAAAATAATTCTCTGCTTCAATCAATTCCAGTTTTCTCTCTCAGAATTATTATAATAATTTTAAGAAAATAAAATGGAAAAGAAAACCAATTACTACTTTTAAAGTAAAATTTTACTAACCCATTAAGCATTTCCATCTTGTGCTAATTGGTTATTGAACAATATTTTGTAAACTGTGTCTCCTAGTATTTTACACAAAAGTTGGTGTTCTGAATACATTTGACTTGAATTTTTGAGCTTTTAAATATTTTTACCGTTTCAAAGCCATGTTAAGTAAATATAATCATTCACCAAATTTTAATACACTGATGACCAGCATTGCTTGCATTTGTATTGTCATGTTAAGTTGTTTAGGTTTTTCTTTAGTAATAATTTTTGCTGGGATTTCTGAATTATAAAATTATAAACATCCTATGTAATAAAAGGCTAATATGCAAATCACCTAAGTGGCAGAAAGACCGGTAGCTATGATGCTCACTGACCACCAGGGGTCAGATGCTCACACAGTGGGAGCACCGCTCAGCCAGAATCCGGGCTCACAGCTGGCAAGCACAGTGGCAGTGGCAGAAGCCTCTACTGCCTCCACAACAGTGCTAAGGATGTCCAACTGCCAGCTAGGGTGCAGGCCTAAGTCAGTAGGACATCCCTCGAGGGTTCCCGGACTGCACGAGGATGCTGGCTGGGCTGAGGGACCCTCCCTCCAGTACACAAATTTTGTGCACTGTGCCTCTAGTAAATTTATAAAATTATAAATTTCACATTATAAAGATAATTATAAAAATGGCAAAAAATGTGTATTTTTAAAAAAATCTATTGTTATCAGTTGGAATTTGTCTTTGTAAATCAGAATTTTCTTAATTCTGGAAAAAGAAACCAAGATGGCAGCATAGGGTAGACACCCGAATGCAGCCTACCACAACAAATTTGAATTTAGAACTGAAAAACAGGGGAGGCATTGCCCTGAAGCGCCAGAAGGCTAGCTGAGAGGAGGCTCTGCCATCTGGGAAGGAGAGAGAAGGCACGCTGAACCTCAGGAACTGTGAAGGTACGAAGAACTGTGGGCGCGAAAAGGCGCTGGCTTAATCCCGGTGCAGAGAGGAAGGGCCAGACTGAGATTGCTGCTGGCTTACTCCCTGCACACAGAGAGGGCGGGCCTGGCTGAGTACGCTACTGGCTTACTCCTGGCGCAGAGAGGGCGAACAGCTAACGCGGCTGGCTTTCTTGTTCTAGAGGAAAACAGAATCACCCTATTGCTCTGATAGACGGCCCCAGACAGGGAGAGGCCAGACTGTCAGGCAGTGGGCAGAGATCTCTTGGAGGTGTGTGAAGCCAGAGGCCATTACTGTGGGACTTGGGGAGGAGCCGAAGGGAAAACAAAGTTTGTCTGCACCAACCCGAGACTCCACCCTACCTGTGGCTGAGCACAGAAGCTCTCCCAGAGGCTGGCTTTCTCTAAGGAGGGACTTGCAGGAATCCAAAGCTTGTCTGCGCCTTTACCAAAGAGGTGCGCGCCCCTGCAACCAATCTTCCAAAACTCTCCACGAACAGGACTTTTCTAAGGCAAGACTGACAGGGAACCAAAGATTGCCTGCGCCACCCCAAGACCCCGCCCTATTTAAGCAGAGTACAGAAACCCTTCTAGCTGAGACACTGCTGATCCTCACAGCCAATTGGCTTGGAGATCAAAGCTTCCCAGTGATACCAACAATAAGCAAGGCTTAACAACAAGACTGCACACACAGCCCACAAAGGGCTACACCAAGACTGTCCACTGCAGGTAACTGGGAAGGCTGTGCTACTGGGCTCTACCAGAACACCTAGCACACAAAGCTATTCCATCAAATCAGGGAAACAACTAAAATGCAGACAAGAAGAAGGACACAAAGGAAGGAGATAAAGGAAAAGAAAAGATTGGACATTGAGTTCAAAACTACAGTTATAAGGTTATTCAACAATATCCTAAAAAAGGCCGATAAAATAAATGAGACCTATGAGGATATGAAAAGGGAGCAACTAGAAATAATAAGGGATCAACAAGAAATGAAGAAAACATTGTCTGAAATAAAAAATATTATACAAAGTCCTAAAAACAGACTGGAAGATCGCAAGAATCAAGACAAAGATTTAGAACACAAAGAGCCAGAGGACATTCCTCTGCAGAAGGGAGAAGATAAGAGAATCCAGAAAGTTGAAGATAGTGTAAGAAACCTCTGGGACAATTTCAAGCGAACCAACATCAGAATTATGGGGATTCCAGAAGAGAGAGAGCAAGATACCGAAAGAGTACTAGAAGAAATAGTGACAGAAAACTTCCCCCACCTGGGGAAAGAAATAGACTTACAAGTCCAGGAAGCCCGCAGAACCCCAAACAAAAGGAATCCAAGGAGGACCATACCAAGACATATAATTAAAATTCCAAGAGCAAAAGACAAAGAGAGAATATTAAAAGCAGCAAGAGAAAAGCAGGTAGTAACCTATAAAGGAGCACCCATAAGATTGTCAGCTGATTTCTCAACAGAAACCATGCAGGCCAGATGGGAATGGCAAGAAATATTCAAGGTGATGAATAGCAAGAACCTACAGCCAAAAATAATCTACCCAGCAAAGCTATCACTCAGAATCAAAGGACAGATAAAGAGCTTCACAAATAAAAAAAAGCTAAAAGAGTTCATCACCACCAAACCAGAATTATATGAATTGCTAAAGGAGGTTATTTAGGAAGAGGAAGAAGATAAAGATAAAAATTATGATCAACAAATACATAGCTATCAACAAGTGAATCTAAAATCCAAGGGAATTAAAAAATCTGATGAACAATATTAACTGGTGAATATAATAGAATCAGAGGTATGGAAGGGGAGTGGACTGACGATTCTCAGGGAAAAGGGGAGTGGGGGTGCGGGAAGAGACTGAACAAAAACTGTGCACCTATGGATGAGGACAATGGGGGATGGGGAAAGGACAGAGGGTGGGGTGGGAACCTGGTGAAGGGGAGCAATTGAGGGGGGGAAGAGGATCACATTTGCAATAATCTGAACAATAAAGATTTACTTAAAAAAAAAGAATTTTCTTAATTCTATGCCATCAAAATAATGAAATAAATAAAGCTGATATTTATAACTTTTAAATTCAAGTCTTAATATCATAAAATGATTTAATTCTTCACCATCATTTTTAAAAATTTAACTTTATTGTTGAAAATTCACCATAATTAATTTTAACATAAATGTTGCAAGTTTAATTCATATAGTAAATTTATATTAATATTTATTTTATTTTATTTTATTTTAAATATATTTATCTATTTATTCCTCACCTGAGGATATGTTTATTGATTTTAGAGAGAGAAAAAAAGAGAGCAAGAGAGTGAGAAAGAGAAACATCATAATGAGAGAAACATTGATTGGTTGCCTCCTGACACTCCCTGACCTCGGATAGAACCAGTAACCTAGCTACATCCCTTGAATGGGAGTGAAACAGGCAACCTTTTGGTGTATGGGACTATGCTCCAATCACTGAGAAAACAGGTCAGGGCAAAATATTTTTCATTTTTATCAGAAAAAAAGAATTCCACTGAAAATCACAACCTAAATTACATATGTGTATCTACCTTAGCTTTTGCTTTCAGTGTTCAGATGTCTGAACTGCTTTTCTTGTGTCAGGATGGATTTTATGCAGAACAATAACTGCTATTTAATGGTACTTAGAAGGTCATAATGAAGATAATATTTACTTAATTGGTATTCAAACTCAAAAATTATAAAACTTTTTTTTTTGTATTTTTCTGTGATGAGTACATAACTCAATGTTTATCTTTGGACAGTATGCCAGTCAAAGACTGCCTGGCATTCAGTCACTTCAGAAAAAAACGTTGTTTTCATTCAATATTAGTAGTCTGAACAAATAATTGTAAACACATTGGCTGACATCCCAGGCAAGTAACAAAACGGGTGAAGTGCTCCAGAATAAGTATGAGTTATGGAAACCATGGCAAAGCCCTCAGCCCATGCTCTGCCTAAAAGAGCAACTGCTATTTAGCTTTGGTTAATTATTGCTACACATGAATGTGAGATCAGATTTACCATTTTATGTGATTTTTTTTCTAAAGGTCACTAGAAAACCTTAAAAAAAAAAATAGAAAACAAACATAAAATCTATCTATTTTTAAATGTTGGCCCCCAAAATGGGATTACAGTACTGTCAAAATAAAATAAGGTAGTCAGTTTGTAATCTCTCAACAATATAATTCAAGTTAAATTGTTTTAAAAAGTTTCATTTTGGATGGATCACAAGGACATTCTATATAATAATCCTATCTAATAAAAGAGTGATATGCAAATTGACTGTCACTCTAACACACAAGATGGCCTTCCCCAATGTGGTCAAAGATGGTTGCCCCCATGTGGACACAAGATGGCCTGCAGGGAAGGGCAATTGTGGGTGATCATACCAGCAGGGGAGGCCAATTGGGGGTGACCAGGCCTGAAAGGGAGGACATTTGGGGGGAGGACCTAGGCCTGCAGGGGTGGGCAGTTTGGGGCACCAAGCTTTTAGGGGAGGACAGTTGGGGGGGGACCACACCTGCAGGGGAGGGAAGTTGAGGGGAACCAGACCTGCAGGGGAGGGCAGTTGGGGGGAACCAGGCCAGCAGGGGAGGACAGTTAGGGGTGACTGGGCCAACAGGGGAGGGCAGTTAGGGGCAATCAGGCCGGCAGGGTAGCAGTTAGGTGTTAATCAGACTGTCAGCAGAGTGGTTAGGGGTTGGTCAGGCTGGCAGGCAGAAGTGGTTAGGGGCAATCAGGCAGGAAGTAAGGCGAGCGATTGGGACCCAGCAGAACTGGATTGTGAGAGGGATGTCCGACTGCCCATTTAGGTCTGATCCAGTCAGACATCACTCAAGAGGTCCCAGATTGGAGAGGGTGCAGGCTGGGCTGAAGGACACACACCCTTGTGCATGAATTTCATGCACCGGGCCTCTAGACCTATATAATAAATGGCTAATATGCAAATCATACAGCTGAATGACTGATTGCTATGACACACACTGATCAGCAGGGGACAGATGCTCAACTCAGGAGCTCCCCATGTTGGCCAGTGCACCCACCCCCAGAGGGAGCACCACTCAGCCAGAAGCCAAGGCTCGTGGCTGGCGAGTACAGTGGCGGTGGTGGGAGTCTCTCCTGCATCCTCAGCAGTGTTAAGGATGTCTGACTGTCAACTTAGCCCCACTCCCCTTAAGAAGGGTGCCTAAGCCATTAGTCAGACATCCCTCAAGGGTTCCCAGACTGTGAGAGGGCACAGGCTGGGCTGAAGGATACTCCCTCCCCACAGTGCACAAATTTCAGGTACTGGACCTCTAGTATCTATAATAATAATAAAAGTGCAGTATGCTGATTAGACCAGACAGCTGAATGACCTTCAGGACATCCTTCCAATGGTCTTCCAGACAAAGCCAGGGCTGTGAGGTCCAAGGCAAGCAGCGCAGCTGTGAGGGCCAAGCCCCTTTCATGAATTTCATGAATCGGACCTCTAGTACATTATAAAAGAATTAGAGGCCCGGTACACAAAATTTGTGCACTGAAGTGGGGGTCCCCCAACTCGACCTGCACCCTCTTGCAGTCCGGGAGCCCTTGGAGAATGTTCAACTGATGGCTAAGGCCTGCTCGAAGCTAGCAGTCAGTTATCCTTAGCACTTCAGCAGAGGCAGGAGAGGCTCCCGCCACTGCCACTGCACTCACCAGCTATGAGCCTGCTACTACATTGAGCATCTGCCTGCTGGTGGTCAGTGTGTGTTATAGTGACAGGTCATTCTGTGGTTCAGTTAATTTGCATACTAGCCTTTTATTATAAAGGATACATTCACATTTAAAACTAAGTAAAGAATTCAGGCTCACACATAGTATATAAAATTACTTATGCATTTATATATTTGAAAATATTGATTGCAGCATATTATATTCTTCTTTGGCTATTAATAACGTATTAAAAATCTGTAACAGAATATTCTAAAAAAAATAGATTTAAGCTTAACTATTTCACTCTTTAGAAATAATTTTAAAAAGTCATTTTTTTGATTCCTTAACCATATCTTATAGTCTTTTCATATTACCCAGAAATCCAGAACTATAAGGTTTCTTGAAAATATCTAATAAAATCCTTTATGTTATGAATGAATAAAGTCCAGAAAGTAAAAGTGCTTATCTAATATCACAGAGGTAGTTAACAGCAGAGACTCCAAATAGCATAAAGTTAAGAATTTACATTTAATATTCCAATACGAGATTATGAAGACTGAGGAGCAAAAAGAACATACATAGTAAATTAAAATATAAATTATACAATTTGCCAAAACAGGTTTGGCTCAGTGGATAGAGTGTTGGACTGCAGACTGAAAGGTCCCAGGTTCAGTTCTGGTCAAAGGCATGTACCTTGGTTGTGGGCACATCCCAGTGGGCAGTGGGGGATGTGCAGGAGGCAGCTGGTCGATGTTTCTCTCTCATCAATGTTTCTAGCTCTCTATTCCTCTCCCTTCCTCTCTGTAAAAAAAAAAAAAAAAAAAAAAAAAAAAAAAAAATCAATAAAAATATATATATTTTAAAAATGACTAAGATGTCAATTAAAAACTTTTTAAAAAATAAATAAATAAATTATACAATTGATATAGATGCAGACAAATCTGAGTCAATTTACTAACTAAATACTTTATTTTTATTTTTAATGGACATTCACTAATATATTTGCAGTTGGTAAACAGTTTTCAAGTTGTTACCTTAGAGTGAAAGAATCCTTATGTGTACCATTTATATCTGGGGGAATTTCAGAAGCAGTGTCAGTGGACAGAGCTGGTGTTCTGAGCATCAATAATAATTAAGCTCAGTATTTGTCATTCAACTTTACTTTGCAAATAAGCTGAGAATTTAGAGATTTTTTTTATTATTACACAAAATAGGAATTTAGTGGGCAGTTCAATAGGGAATAGGGAATGGAGTTTAGAAACTAACTGTAAAAGATGAGAACTTTGCTGCTCACCGTCAGAAGAGCTGCCGATTCAGACAGGTTCCAACAGGGAATGGTGGCATTTTCTATCAGAACCACAGAGCAGCTTGAGAAACCAGGACTGGATATTAATGGAGTCAGTATAATTGCTCCATATTCTAAACATCATGCTTTATATATTCTAAAACAAAGCAAATCATATTCAATATCTTCACTCTCCAGACTTATAAAAATTATATTTTTTTGTATTTCTTAGAGGGGCTATTTTCCTCTCCAGAAATATCCAAGGATCTGGAGGAAGTGTAATTGCTACCTGTTGGGAAGTGTGCTGGTCTTTACTTTATGGCAATTACTATTTCCTTATGTCCCATGATGCTATTGTGGTTCATCTCCTGTGATATGTTGGGCACTGATCCACTGACAGGTTCAATTAGCCTAACATGGTGATGTCACTTAATAAGTGTACAAAAATCTATATAGCGCCGCCTTAAAGACCAGAATGCTAAGTGCTTCGTCTTTAACAGCATCACTCAGCTATTCCCCATTTAAGGAGCTACATGCAATGGACTCCCATTTGTAACTCTCCCAGATTCTCAGGTAGTGTTACTTTCTTATTCCCAACTCTCACTACATCTCTCTTCTTCTTTGGACAAACCTCTCTGGCTTCAAAAACTCTTGGGTAGAGCTTTTCCTGTAGTTACCTAGTAGTTGTCTTGGGGGCCTGAAACACTGAAAACTTTAATGTCCCCACATAAGGCAGAAACTTCAGATTCAGAATACTAAGCCTTGGTACCCTTTGAGTGGAAAAAAGCTCATTTTTAGAGTATTATTTATGTTGAAGTGATGAAAAGCATATAATAGCTCAATAAACTCCTAACACACAAATTCTGGCAAAGGGACTCAGTTCCACTTAAGGTAGAATTAACTTCACATCTAATGAGTAAAAATGATTAAGACAAAGAACTAGTCAAACAGATGAATGATAAAGACACATGATCATGGGGCCAGAGTGCGGTGGAAGGTTGTGTTAATGAAATAAGCAAATGCAATCTTAGAATTAATAAAGGGGATATGGGAGCATGGCTTGGTTCACAGGGTTAGTATAAAGAATAAAAGTGACATAGTTTTGGACTGGAGTGGGGACAGAGAACTGGGAATAAACCTGAAGAGGAAATTGAGACCTTAATTTTTAAAAGGAAATGTAACACACTTTTTCTTTCATGATCTTTTTGACAGGAATTAAAAGCTAAACAATTGCATAATGTGGTGTGTGTAGTATATATGTGTGTGTGTAATATTTATGTTCCTATCATTGTAGAACAGCCAGATAAAATACAATTATGACTGTACCACATTTTGTAATCCCTTCATTAGTTGATGAAAGTTTTGGTTGCTTCCACTTTTTAGCTATTGTGACTAATGCTACTCTTAGCATTCATGTAAAAGTGTTTGCTCAAAATCGTGTTCAGTTCTTTTGGGCAAGCACCCAATTCTTAGGAGTGAAATTTTTGGGTCACATGGAATTAATTCTATCTTTAGCTTTTTGAGGAACCACCAGGTAGGGTAGCTAAAATTCTCAGAGTGGCATAGTACTGAGAGAAAAAAGCCCCACAGCAAAAGACCTTTGGAAATCTGAAAGGGTCCTCTTGGGACTTTAGTTGAGTACTAAGCAGCACATGCATGGGGGAAACTGCCTAAGGATTAGAGGTAATAGTGACTGGTACTCAGAAAGACAGAGCTGGGAATAGTTCCCATTCCTTCTATCCAGAGTGGAAAATTTCCTAATTCATTCTGAATCAGCTTGAGTACAAAGAGGGTTTTGCCTCAATTGTGGGGTAAGATTAGCACTAAATTAAACAGTGATCTGGCCCAACCTTATAAAGCTTAAAAGCAAGACCCCCAAATTTCAAACTATTTACATTAACTACATTCAAGAAAAAAGTTCTAAGAACGTTTATAGAAACTTACATACAAGTAAAATTAATAATACCCGACATCCCCAAAAAATACAAGTCTTGCAAAAAGCAATATGATTCATATTAAAGAGAAAAAGTAAACAATTAAAACCATATCAGAAATGACATATTGTCAATAAACAAAGATATGATATTAAAATAATTGTAACTGCCTTCTATATGTTTAAGAACCTACATAATTTATTTAGTATGTGAATTCTTGGAATATATTAAAAAAGACAACTTCTAAAGATGAAAACTAAAGGCCCAGTGCATGAAATTTGTGCATGGGGGCAGGGGGCGGGGGTTGTCCCTCAGCCCCGCCTACACCCTTTCCAATCTGGGACTCCTTGAGAGATATCCAACCACTGGTTTAGGTCCAATCCCATTGAGATGGAGCCTAAACAGGCAGTTGGACATCCCTCTCACACTCCAGGACTGCTGGCTACCAACTGCTCACCTGCCTCTGCCTGATTTTCCCTAACCACTTCTGCCTGCCAGACTGATCACCCCTTAACCACTCCCCTGCCAGCCTGATTGACACCTAATTGCTCCCAGGCCAGCAGGCAGATTGCCCCTAACTGCCCTCCCCTGCCAGCCTGGTCACCCTTAATTGCCCTCCCCTGCTGGCCTGATCAACTCTAACTGCCTTTCCCTGCAAACACCCCTCCCCCAACTACCCTCCCATGCAGGCCTGGTCCCCCCTCAACTGCCCTCCTTGGCAGGCCTGGTCCTCCCCCCTCCAACTGCCCTCTCCTGCAGGCCTGGTCTGCCCAAACTCCCCTCCTCTGCTGGCCTGGTCACTCCTAACTGCCCACAACTGCCCTTCCCCTGCAGGCCATCTTTTGTCCACATGGGGGCAGCCATCTTTGTCCACATTGTATCTTTGAGTGACAGTCAATTTTCATATTACTCTTTTATTAGATAGGATTGTTACTTGATCTGTGTAAGTAGAAAATTCTAAGTGCCCAGAAGTCTGATTTGAATCACCAAAATAAAGGCTCATGGTCCCTCAATCAAATTCTGGTCCTGAGTCAATTTATAAATCCAAGAAGACTTTGAGAAAGGGCCCTGGCATATTATGAATTCTATAGCTCATGCTCAGAGAATTTAAGGTCTTATGTCCTCCATCATTCTGAAGCAGCTGGTTAGATTGGACTGTAGGTTTTCCTTCTGAAACCTCAGTTGTGGTGCCAGCTAGATCAAAATAACTTGAGAAATTGGGGCAATGTCCTCAAGGAGGTAGCCTATGCTCTAAATCAGCCTTTCACGTAAGGTGCTATTTTTCACATAACCAGGATTTACTGATTCTTAAATCATAAATCCAAAGGCTGGAAACAGAAGTGTCTCCACTCACTATTGCTCCTAATAATCTTGTTTTATTTTTCAAGTACAGTTTACATACAATATTATTTTGTATTACTTTCAGCATAGTGATCAGACAGTCATATACTCTACAATGTGTCCCCTCCCAGAAGTCTAGCACCCACTGGGCACTGTGCACAGCTATTACAATATTATTGACTATTTTCCCTATGCTGTATTAACATTCCCCTGACTGTTTTGTAGTTATCTATTTGTATTTCTTAATCCCTTCACCCTTTTCACCCAGTTTCCCAAAGTCCCTCTTCTCTATCAATAATCTGTTCTCTGTATCTAGGAGTTTGTTTCTCTTTTGTGTGTTCATTTATTTTGTTTTTTAGATTCCACATATAAGTGAAATCATATGGTATTTTTCTTTCTCTGTCTTATTTCATTTTGCATATTATCATCCAGAAATCAGAAACTTTAATTCAAAAATATATATGCATCCCTCTGTCACCAAAGCATCATTTACAATAGCCAAGATATAGAAGCAACCTAAGTGTTCCTAGTAATCTTGATCAGCAAAAAGTTTTTCCCCCCATCTTCATGATTTTAAACTATTTGGGTCTAGAGATCTTAGTTCCAAAGCAAGAAATGCATCCACCAGGGGACACCATAAAGATTCCCCTGAACTGAAATGTGAGGCTGCCATTTGGCTACTCTGGCCTCTGGAGCCTCTGAATCAACAGAAAAGAAAGGGGCAACTATGCCAGCTGCAGTGGTTGACCCTATCAAGAAAAAAATAGGTGCTATTACACAATGGGGGTCAAGAGGATTATGTCTGAAATACAAGAGATCCCTTGGGGCTTCTCTTTGTATTCCCATGTCCTTTGATTAAAGTCAATGGGAAGCTAAAACGCAATTCAGGTAGGATTACTAATAGCTAAAATCCTTCAGCAATTAAGTTTTGCATAATTCTACTTGACTAAGAACCACAACCAGCTGAAGTGCTTGCTGAAGACAAAGGAAATATGTAAAAGGTAGTGGAGGAAGGAAATGAAAGAGGGTAATGGAAGAGTGGAAGAAGTACCAGCTAGGATGATGCAACCACTGCAGAAATGAAGACTGTAATCATTATGTGTGCTTCTTTATTATTTTGATGTGACTTTCTATATGCACTATTTTTTTCATTATCCATCTCACCCTCTTATTGTGTAACATAAAGCATGTTAATAACCGTTAATTTTATATTTCAGTATTTAATTAACAGGCTATCACAGGATTTTATGTCCTCCCCTCCGGGAAGGGTTATCATGTTTTCAGTTTTAGATGGGATAGCTCATTCTGTTCTGTTGTTATGGTAGAAGTATAATTTTGCTGCTATCTTTATCTGGTGATTATGCTTTAAGGAGATGTGTATGGTGTCAGTTGACAAAGAGTGGCTGTGATGACATTCAGAGTTCCTTATTTAGTGCGTTTCTTGTTAGAGTGGTCTGCAAGGGATAGTGGCTTGTGAGAGTTGGAGGACAGAAGGGAGACAGCAGCCATTTTGAATCATGCACACAACTTCTATTTATTCAAACAATAGCGTAGATCCCACAGTCTAGGGATTTATGAGATGTAATTAAAGTTCCAATTGTGAATTCAAAAGGGAGATTATCCTGGGTGGGCCTGAGTTAACCAGGGAGTAGTCATCAAAGCAAACATGTCTCCCTGAAAATTGGAGACTCTAAACACAGTTGGTCTGCAATTGCTCTCCCTTCCCCCTATGTCTTTTCCTCCTGACTGCCCATCAGTAAATGTTGGGCTTGCTTAGCCAGAACATATAATTATGTAAGCTAATTCCCTTAACATTACTATCTAACTTATATCTACATGTGTGTAAATATATATGTATATATACATTTTTAAAATATATAACTTATTGGTCTGCTTCTCTGATTGAAACCTAATTGATAGACATTAAAGGATATTTAAGAAATATATCAACCAGTTGCAATGTATTTATTTGGGTAGAGGTTTAAACAAAATGTGAAAAAACAAAAACGTTATAAGACCATTGGGGAAATTTAAACTCAGATTGGATAATGACAGTATTTAGGAGTTTTTGTTAATTATTTTCAATATAATAAGGGCATTTTGGGTAGTTTTTTAAAGGCTGTAATATTTTCAGAATAAAAATATTATCATAGAATTTGATTTCAAAATTGTCCTTAGGGTGAGACTATAAATGAAACAAGATTATTCAGGAGTTTATTGTTTTGAAGGTAGGATTCATTATATTATTTTATCTCCTTTTGAATACATTTGAAAATTTTCAATAATGAGAAAGTAAAATAATTTTTAAAAGCCCACAAATACCGTATTTTTCGGACCATAAGACGCACTTTTTTCCCCCCAGAAGTGGGGGGAAAAGTCCCTGCGTCTTATGGTCCAAATATAGCCTACACATATACTTTAAAAAAAAAAGTTTTTTTACTTGCCTGGCTCTGTGTGGTCTCTGTGTGCTTGCCCAGCTCTAAAATGGTTCTAAATGCTGCTGTTTACTTTACAGGGTTGATTACATGTGTTTATGACTGTGATGTTGGGTTTTAATGCACATAAAATATTTTAGGACACTATTTGTTTCAGAATCTTTTTTTCTTCATTTCCCTTCTCTAAAAACTGGTGTGTCTTATGGTCCGAAAAATACGGTACTTAACCTTAAGAAGAAAAGGTTAAATAAAAGCAAATTATATATTTATTAATTTTTCTACCCCCACTACAGACACTATGAAGAGCTGCTATACCACGCTTCTCCTTGTCACCTTCTTTTTATCACACACATGCAGACATACAAACCCCTTTTCTACTCATATGCACATAAATATCCATATGTAAAATGTAGGTAAGTTCTTATAACATCTCAATTATATGAAATAACAGATGAATAACTTACATGATGGAAATTAGACACTTCTGACCAATTGTAGAAATGTTTCCACATAGTGAAACCAAAAGATTAAATAAAATCTAGATGTGTTTGGTAATACAATTATTTTAATATATAGGGATGTCAATTTCTTCTTGCACTTATAAACACAAGTAACGTTATATAAGACAAACAGAACTTGTTATTTGACCTATAATAAACAATGGAAACAGCAAACTACATTAGAAAGAAACTTTAAAAGCTTGTCTAAAAGTCATAAGAAGTACTATGGTTTACTTGAACAGCAGGAAGTAAACACATAAGAAATCTCAATAATCCAAAAATGTAAGCAATTCCTTGTTGCTATCTGTGGATCCAATTTTTTGAAAAAATATATTTTATTGATTTTGGAAAGAGAGGGAGAGGGAGATAGAAACATCAATAAAAGAAAAACATTAATTAGGTACCTCCTGTATGCCCCCTACTGGGGATTGAGCCAAAAACTTGGACATTTGCCCTAATATGGAATCCAACAGGTGACTTTTTGGTGACCTAATGGGACAATGCTCAATCCACTGAACCATACCAGCTGGGCTCCAATGGTTTGTTATTTGAAATTGTATTACATTACATTTATAATGTCTCATTTATTATTTCTTCAATTCACTTCATCTTAATATGTATAATACTTCCTAAACAAGAGTCATCCTATCAAAACGGTCATTTCCATGTTAAAATGTGAAATGATACATTTTAAAATTCTAGTCTACTACTTTCTACCTTCTTCTTGATCTCTGGTCTTAGCGCTAGCCAAGATAAGCAGAGATAGGGAATAAAACATCATAAAGAGTAGAGGATGGGGATGTTTTAATTTATTATACCATAGTGTAATATAAGATTGAACTTTGCCGAAATTGGTTTGGCTCAGCGGTAGAGTGTCTGTCTGCAGACTGAAAGGTCCCAGGTTCGATTCTGGTCAAGGGCACATACATTGGTTGCAGGCACATCCCCAGTAAGGGGTGTGTAAGAGGCAGCTGGTTGATGTTTCTCTCTCATCGACGTTTCTAGCTCTCTAACTCTCTCCCTTCCTCTCTGTAAGAAAAATCAATAAAATATATATTTTTTAAAAAGATTGAACTCTGATAAACATTTCTACTATTACACATGGGGAAATTACCATATAAAATATATTTTATGTTTTATAATTTTCAGGCTAAAAGAAAAAGTTAAAGCTTTTGAGTATTAGTAAGGTGACCAATATAATTTATTGTACAATTTGGGACAGTTTTGAGGGTATTTATAATTGCTCTGGGACATCAGCATAAGCCAGGACCGTCTTAGGCAAATGGAGATTCAAGGTCACACTAAGCGTTATCAGAATAAAGCATGTGCAGTTAAAAGTATTTTATGAAAGCAATAGTAAGTAACTTAAGCTTAGTCCATATAATATGAATACTATTCAGTTATTGCCTAAATGGCATGGCTCAGTGGTTGCGGCTCAACCTATGAATCAGGACATTTTAATTCGATTCCTGTCAGGGCACATGCCTGGGTTGTGGGCTCCATCTCTAGTACGAGTCATGCAGGAGGCAGCCAATTAATTATTCTCTTGCATCATTAATGTTTCTCTCTCCCTTCCTCTCTGATATCAATAAAAATATATTTTAGAAAAACACCACTCAATTATTGCTTCTTTAGTTTACTTCCATAGTTTTCCTTTTTGTTTTATCTTAACATGTTTATCATTTACTGTACTTACGTCAGCAATTTGCCATATCAAAATGGTTTAAAAGATGAAACTGTCACATTTTAAATTGTGGTCCCCAGAATATTTTCAACTGAAGATTTTAATGAATCATTTTAAAATGCAAAATGATAGAGAATATAGTAAATGTATTATTTACAATATCAAAATTGTTTTCCTTGGTATATTTTTTTCATTGTGCCTGAATACATACACCTTTAAAATGTGTATTTTTAACTGATTTAAAATTCGTATACAAGTCGTACTTTTATTTTTGACACTTTTCTTTGTAAGATTCTATGAATTATAGTAAACTGACTAAAAAAGATAGTTTTTAGAGAAGTACAGAGCATCCATCAACTCTCCCATATTATGGATGAGGAAAATGAAACAGCAGGTAAATGACTTACTGTAGGTCACAAAGTAGATAGGCCAGAACTAGATCATTAAACTTTTAATTTTGAAACTAGAGTCCCAGTGCACGAAATTCATGTGCGGGGGTGGAGGGGTGGGAGTGGGGATGGGTGGGGATATCCCTCAGCCTGACCTGCACCCTCTCACAATCTGGGACCCTTTAGGGGATGTCCAACTGCTGATTTAGGCCCAATCCCACACTGGCAGTTGGACATCCTCTCGCAATCTGGGACTTCTGGTTCCTAACTGCTCACCTGCCAGCCTGCCTAATTGCCCCTAACCCCTTTGCCTTCCTTCCTGATAGCCCCTAATTTCTCTACCTCAGCCCGCACTGCCACAGCTTCACCTGGTAGGGTATCCAGAATGATGTCTGGAATGTCATTTAGCTGTCTGGTCGAATTAGCATATTACTCTTTTATCATTATAGATAAGGCTAGGCTTAAAAAAAGAGTTACAAAGACAAAAGTTCCCCTTTACCTCCAACTTCCCCTAATATTAGTTTTTTACATAACCATGTACCAAATTGTCACGAAGTTCTTTTTATTGCCCTATGGGATGTGTTAATTTAGTTTTATTATCTTTACGGCAAAGGACAACACATGCATTTCATAATATTTAGAAAAATGCCAGAAAAAATGATCTATTAGAAATCAAGAAAATATATTTGATGCCAAAGAATTAGGATTCTCTTTATGAGGATGATGTATTTGCAATTAAGGTATGGACATTTTTTTTAAATAATGCTAATAACACATTTATGTCTCTACATAAATTAGTGTGAGCTTTCATAGACTGTTTCATAAACATAGACACCATCAGTGAATTTATATTATTTAATACAGAAAAATAAAAGATATTTGAATATCTGAGAAGATAAAAGTTTGGAAAATCATTTTTCTGTAAGCAGTGAAATCTTAGAAAAGTATTTCTAATCCATAAAACTACTTATAGAACTTGTTATATAAGACCTAGGATATAAGATTAGGTGGTATACTCTTTTGGTACATATTTGCTTCTATTTTCTTTGCGCTACATTGAATAAAAAAGCAACCAGAATATTTACATTGATTTTTCATGTTTTGCATGTTAAGAAACTAAAAATGTGTTTAAAAAAAACACACAAATAATTTAGGCTTTTTACAATCAATGCTTGGTTACAATATTTAGATTGTGATAATTATAAAACCTTAGGTTATTTTTGTTTGTGTTGTTAGTCTTAAAGCTTTTCATATTCTTTCATATGTATTTGATCTTTCCAATACTTTGCAGGAAGACTGATTTTCCTTTTTCCCTAAATTCATGTTGATACTTACAACAAACTGCTGGCACCCCACCCATTACTCCTTGACCTTCCTTCTCTGAGCACAGGGCTTTCCACGTGAAGGGGATGTTCCACGTGGGTGTGTTAGTTCCCAGCATTTCTAGCCTGTGGAAGAGCAGAACAGACTCCAGTCCCCAAAGTCCTCACAAAAAGAAGCTGTGCTGGGCTGGAAGACTTGCCAGCGTGCCTTGAATGAATGTACCTAGGAACAGATCCCCACCAATGACCGAAGAGTTGGTGTCTATATACCCATTTTTTCCACACATTATTCTGAGGCTACTGTTTTAAATGGTTTTCCAGGAAACTTGCTTGGTAATTCACCCTTCATTGCCTTTCTTTCATCCCCTGTCTCACTTCCCAAGATCCCTACTGTGTTTCCTGAAAACACTTCTAAAACAAACTACTTGCACTTGAGTCCTTAACTCGGGTTCTAATTATGATAGAACACAAACTCAGAAAATATTTTCCCAAAGCATAGGCTGAGGTAATGCTGAAATAGTGGGAGTATTGATGTTCTTTAGTAACAGGGCTGTTTGTAGGAAAGCAGGAGCATGGAGACAAAGAAATGGGTTTAGGGATATTTGTGGGTACCGACTTTTTGTGCCTTCTCTAGAAAGCTGGTAATTATTTTATTTATTTATTTATTTATTTATTTATTTATTTATTTATTTATGTAATATATTTTATTGATTTTTTACAGAGAGGAAGAGAGAGGGATAAAGAGTAAGAAACATCGATGAGAGAGTCACCTATCAGCTGCCTCTTGCACACCCCCTACTGGAGATGTGCCCGCAACCAAGGTACATGCCCTTGACCAGAATCGAACCTGGGACCTTTCAGTCTGCAGACCAATGCTCTACCACTGAGCCAAACCAGTCTCGGCAGAAGCTGATAATTATTACTGAAAATAGATTATCTTCCATCCAGGTTATTCAGACCAAAACTCAGAAAGAAAAAGAACCCCTACTGAAAGCTGATAAAGAAAATTATTATTTTCTATCACAGTTGCTTATAATTCATCAACTAATTAGCAAGAAAAAGCACACAAGTTCTCTTGTGCCTTAATTTGTTAGAAAATATTCAATTCGCAGTGCTACAGCCCTTGCTGGGTTACTCAGTTGGGTGAAGGGTTGCCCTATGCACCAAATGGTGGAGGGTTTGATTCCTGTCAGGGCACTATCATCTCTCTTTCATTACTGAAAAGCACCAGAAATCCCAAGGACTCCCAGATGCTCCTTCCAATAAAGAACGCTAGGTTGCAGGTTGGGGAAGCGCATGGGAGGCAGCTAATTGATGTTTCTCTCTCACATCAACGTTTCTCTGTCTCTCTTTCCCTTCCCCTCTCTCTAAAAATCAATAGAAAAAGCATATCCTCAGGTGAGGATTAAGAGAGAGATGCAGTGCTGCTTTCTTGGGTAATTAAAAAATAAAACATGTCTTTTCAGAAAAATTAAAAGGTCAAACGCTTCTATTTTTTTTTAAAGTTTATTTGTAGCTTAAGGAATATAGTATAATAATTATTAATGAGCTGGGAACTGCTTTTTTATTTCTTCGGTTTTATTGCTGGTAGGAAAATGCAGAAAACAATGGATAAAATGCCGATGTCTATATAACTAGAATGATAGAGGTATAAGTGTAAAATGGAGAAGTAGAATTTAAAAAACACACACAACAAAACACGCTAGAGAATGGAGGTGTAATTAGAATATAATCTCTTCATTGACCAAATCAGCTCATAGGTGACTGATCCTTAGTGTCCAGGTATTAAGATTGTCTCTGTAATTGCTGGCATGTCATAGCTAGGTTACTATTAAGCCCACTATGCACACCAAAAATCACATCTTCTGCTTCTGGGCACCAAGGAGTGTGGGTAGTATATAAATATTAAGTCTGAAAAAGTGAATAAAAGAAGGGTGAAATGAATACCATAACTTTCAGCAAGCTTATGTCTATAAGGCAATTTAACTTACACATGGCAATAACAAATATTTTCTGAACTATTTTAGAAATATTTTATTTTTAGAAACTTATTAACAGTAGATTTTTGAATTCTAAGTCAGTCTTTCTCCAAAACTACATTTTGCTGAATATTTTGCCCAAGCTTTAATGTAATATAGCTTTGAAATTTATCTTTATCTCCCTCCCCCTTCTTTTACTGCATTGAAACAATCTAGTACTAAATCCCAGCCTTAATTTTTTGTTAAAAAACATGCTTACATATTTTTCTACATTTCACAAAACACTTTGATTGCACAATGTCTGGCATCAGCCTGTTTCTATCTTGACTACCACATACTTATTCCAAACCCTGCTTTTATTCTCACCACAACTCCGTTTTCTTATACCCAGTTCTGTGTATAAACCCTCCTTATTTTTGGTCAGGAAAGCTATGGTGAAGTTCCCTATTACATCATATTCAAAATTCTGGACTTTGGTTCACAGATGTTTACCAATATCCACGAACTTACCTGCTTTCCCTTTCTTTCAGCTCTTGGCATTTCTTCTGCCCTGACTTGAGGCAAACGTGTTTTTTCCCACACCAGATGAACTTTTATTCTCAAACTAAATGTCATTCTCTTCCGTGTTCAGCAGACTATCATCTATCTTTCAACAGAAAAGCACCAGAAATCCCAGTGACTCCTTCCAATAAAGAATGCAAGGAATGGAGTTAGTAGTATTCATTTCCATTCCCTTCTTTATCTAGCAGGAATTATATTTTACTCCATTCGCTTTGATTATTGCTTCAGATATGCAGGCATGTGGGGTTAGAATGCCACAGCATGATAGCGAAAGTCCTTTCCTATGCCTGCTTAATACTACAGCCATCTTTCAGGTTTGAAGCGCCATGGTGGAAAATATAGAGGATCTTTGTTCTAGAAATCTAGTGAGTGCTTATAGCTTTTTACATATTTTAATTCATTGCTATGTACATTGTTTCATTTGACTGGTAAGCATTGCGAGAGCTAGGCGTGCAGCCCCTGTTTGAAGTGGGAGGGAACATGACGCTTTAGTGTACTGCGATACGCAAGGGGACAGACACACTTTGGAATCGGGAAGAACTGAGTTTGAATTATTATTACAGTGTTTATACCTGTGTGCCTTTGGGTAAATTATTAATACCTGTAAACCTAAAAATCCTCACAAAAAGAGAACAATAATAACTACAGGATACATTACCTGTAAAGAGCATCACATGTAAAGTGGATTACTTGGCACCTGGCAAGTACTTGTAAGTAGAACCATGTTATCGGATTTGCCCAAGACACACTTTTTAGAACATGCCTGCAAGGAACTGAAACCAAGATTTTGGACTCCAGACCTCCTGCCTTGTCACTACCCCTGCTTCCTAACACACTGATTTAATTAAACTACTAACCTGATAGATGACCTTGGGCACAATACTTCATTGAGTCCGTTGACTCATCTGTAAACTGAGTCTTTTCCAGACTTTCAGGGTCTATTCCAGACAAATTCATGTCTCCCCTCCCTGCCCCCCCGCCCCCCTCCCCCCTCCCCCGTAGGTTGAAGTTCAAGTGCGTAATATATCCAAGATCTGTAAAACCCATAGCAGTGCACACTGCAATGAATTTTATTCCTATATGCATATTGCGATCAATAGTTCATTTTCTGGACACGCTCAGCTGTTGCCTGTCTTTAGTCTGGGTCCCTGCGACTCGCGGAGGAGGGAAGACCCATGCTTAGCTGCATTTATTTATTTACACCCCGGCTTGTTCCCGAAAGGATTTAAGGCGGGAGTGAGAAGACTCTGCGTTCCCCAAGGATGTCATCCAGTGCGAGTCAGAAACCTACTCTCTTGACTCATCATCACCCGGGAGGAAACCTCCGATGAGTGAGATGTTCACGAGTGTCTCTCACCTCACTCTGAACCACAAAACCGAACGCACTCAGCTAGAAGTTCCGGGAGCCCACCGCTCAGGCCCTAACCTCAGCCTTGACCCCGTCCCCACATTGGCACCCGGTCCCTCCAACGCCCTTCGCCAACTCGCCCCGACCCGCGCCGCGCCGGCCCGGCCCCGGCCCCGGCCCCGCAGGACGGGGGCCCCCCCCGCCCCTCCACCCGCTCTCACCCCCCACGCCTCCTGATTGGAGAGGGGCCTGCGGAGCCCGGCTCACGCCCCCCGCTATTGGCTGGCGCCGCTGTCAGTAACCCCGGCTTCCCGCCTTCCCGCCCAGCGCGTTGCTCGGACCCCTCGGTTTGGGCGACGAGCCGCTAACGTTTGCCTGAACCGTGTTTCCCGGGAGGGGCGGGGGGGGGGGGCCCTGTTCCTCCCCCTATTTCCCCCCCCCCCCCCCCCCCGGCCACCTTTCACCCCCATCCTTCCCACGGGAGCGCCCCCGCCCCCGGAGCGCGCCCCCGCGCCGCCGCTCCGCGCGCGCGCCCGGGACCCGGCCCCTCCACCCCCGCGGGCCGCGCTCCGGCGCGGGGAGGCGGCGAGGACCCGGCGCGAAGTGTGTGGGAGTCTCCGAACTCACCCCCTCATCCCCTCCCCGCGCAGCCACCCCCTCCCTCCCGCCCGCCCGCCGCCCCTCCTCCCCCCAACAAGCGGGAGAAATAATGAGCGAGACCGGGCAGCGGCGGCAGCGGCAGCGCCGAGCAGCCCCGGCGGCGGCAGACCCGCTCCGGCAGCGGCGGCGGCGGCAGCACCAGCGGCGGGAGCGAGCGCAGCGCTAGCGGCGCGGGGACCGCCGCTCCGGCCCGGCCCCTGCCTCCTCCGCCGCCCGGAGGCTCCGCTCCTCCGCTCCTCGCTCCGCTCCCACCGCCTCCCCTCCTCCTGCCCATTCACTCTTTCCCCCGCTCCCTCCCCTCCTCCGCGGCTTCCCCGCGCCCGCCCGCCAGCCCCGCGCTCCCGCTCCCCGGCCCGTCCTCCCGCTCCCTCCTCCCGCTCATTCACTCGCCCCTCTCCCTGCTCCGCTCGCGCTCCCCCTCGCTCCTTTCTTCTCCTTCTCTCTCCCTCCGTCCCTCACTCCCCCTCCATTCCCCGTCTCCTTCCTTCCGACGCTGCACTGCAGCTGCTGCGCGCCCTGCCCCCTCCCCAGTGAGAACAAGCCAGCCACACAGCTTTTTTTTTTTCTGAGAGATTTCTATTGATCCGACTTAAAAAAAAAAAAAAGCCACCTTAAGAAACTCCAAACGCAAAAAAAAAAAAAAAAAAAAAAAAAAAAAAAGAAAAAAAAAGCCAACACAAAAGGGAGAACCTTCTCCGCGTAGCAGCGGCAGGAACTGCAAACATGATGGCGGCAGCTCCCATCCAGCAGAACGGGACCCACACGGGGGTGCCCATAGACCTGGACCCGCCGGACTCGCGGAAAAGGCCGCTGGAAGCCCCCCCGGAAGCCGGCAGCACCAAGAGGACCAATACGGGCGGTGGGTATCGCTTCCACCTCCCCGCCGGCCCCATCCCCCGCGCCGCCCGCCCGCCCGCCCGCCCGGTCTCCCTCCCTCCCTCCCTCCCTCCCGCTCCTTCCCTCCCGCCGCCCGGGCACCTCCGGCCCGGACCCGGCTCCCGCGCCCGGCCCGCGCCCCCTCCCCTGCACCTGCCCCGCACCTCGCCGTCCGGACACCTTTCCATCTCTCCTGTGTTTTATCATTCATCAAAATGGCGACCGATTTTTTCGGAATTAGACCCATCTTTCCATGCAATCGGTCGAAAAGCTGACCCTTGACACATCCCAGACCCGGGCCGAGGGGTCCGGGAGGGAGGAGGAGCAGGAGGGTGGCCCCCCGCGCGAGGCGGCGGCGGCGGCCGCCCGAAGATGCGCGCCGCGCCTCCCGGTGTGTGTGAGGAAATAAATAAATAAGTGGCACTTGGGCAGCGGCGGCGGCGAGCCGGCCGGCGATCGGGGCACCTGAGAGTTTTTTCCCCCCTCTCCGTCCCCATCCCCTCCTCGCTGTGGGGCCACAAGTAGTAAGGAGAAACCTGGGCGAGCGGGCGCACGCTCTGCCCGCGCTCCGAGTGCCGGCGCGCATCGCTCATTGATCTGCCTTCCGCGGGCGCACGGGAGGGTGGGGGTGCCGGGACTGGGACTTGGGAGTTAACAGCCTGCGCTGCCGGGGAAGATGAGTTATAACGGGACCGGGACCGCTTCTTCACTGGCACTGGAGTCGTCTTAACAATGCACCCGATGCATCGAGGCAGAGGTGAATTTATCCACGGCATGCACACGGAGAGGCGGACGGGGGTCTTGCGAATGGCATGCCCGAAACATTTTTTTTGGAACATTCATTCAACATAAGGAAGCTGGCTTTTTTTTTTTTTCTTTTTTTTTTTCTTTTTTTCCTCCCTGGGTGTTTCCTCTTTAAGACATGATCAGTTTTGCGGAAATTAAAGTTTATGGAGTTGGCTCTGATTTTGGAAGCATTTCATTTCATTTCACTTTCTGGGTTCTTCTCTTACCCCCTTTCCGTTTTTGTTGTTTTGTTTTGTTTTGTTTTTTTAAATATGGTAGTTATTTTGGAGAAGGGGCATTATCGGCTCGGTCATTTTTAAGTGTGTTCGATATCAATGACTCCTAAGCTTTTTAGCACTGGCAGAAATTCTTAAAGGTCTTTTAATTAATGAGCTTAAAGGAGATCACGGTAGGCTAAGAAGTGCTAAAGAAATACCCGAGGATTAGTTTGATTTGCCAGTTCAAATCACTTTGAGTTATTTCCTGGCAGTTATTGAAGGCTTGGAACACACCCTAAGGTTTGGGTGGATTATTTGGTAGGAGAACGGTTGTTTTGCATACTTTAAGTAGGATATTTGCAATGGCTAATTGTAGTCCTTAAGTGTTTGCTAATGTCAAACATAGTTCATCACCATTTATGGTCCTTTTATTTGTTTTGCGGTATGTTACGAGAGAGAAGGTTTGTCATCTTATAAATCTCTTGAAGTTTAGTTCAAGGGTCCGTTCATTTTGTTTTACCATAGTAACCAGATAGAATTGGAAGACTTCCATGTTTGGAATAACAACTGGAATTTAATCATCAGTCTCTACAGTGCTGCAAAATAATAGAACATGTTTAGATTTTAAACTCGAGTTTGAAAATATAAATCTTGCAAAACGGGAAACATTTGTACATACTTAGTTTTCAGTATAACTGTTTCGTTTGTGTTCTTTAAAAAAATTTAACCCCATATTTCCTTCACCTATATGCCTAACACTTCTAATTGCTGGTTTTCTCTCTTGAGGGTGGAGAGGGGATACAAAGTTTAAATTATCATGTTAACAAAGTATATTTCTCTGCCTTTTTCAGAAGACGGCCAGTATTTTCTAAAGGTTCTCATACCTAGCTATGCTGCTGGATCTATAATTGGGAAGGGAGGACAGACAATTGTTCAGTTGCAAAAAGAAACTGGAGCCACCATCAAGCTGTCTAAGTCCAAAGATTTTTACCCAGGTAGGTGCAATGGTGAAGAGATTTCTTGATAAGTCCCCAAGGAAAGAAGGAGATGGTCTTTGTGTGCTGTATGCTGTTTTGAAAGAAATTCTTAATAGTGTAGGCTTGATTTTATGTATGTATTGACTGTATTAGAATGCTTGTGGAAATTCTTAAGGACTATTTCCATTGTCGGTTATGTCTTTTATTCTATAATAGATACACTGTGTCTGTGATGTAGGCCAATTGCGAGATGAATCTCCTAGGTATTTCTAAATACTTTCTTCCTGGGGGAAAAGAAAACACAGCAAACTCTGAAATTTAAAGATAGAGGCATTGACAGCTGGCATCAGGAAATAGGGTTCTTCTGAAGTTTTCAGACATCATTGTAATGACAATTAGTCCAGAGTGAATTCAGAAGAAGAGGGGGTAGGAAGCCTTTTTTAAAGAATGGACCATTTACTTCTAAATCCATTATGTACCTCTTTCTGCTTCATTGCTTTGTTTGTTGGCCCTGGAGTGAAGTAAAGAGGACAAGTGCTGCCTCTTTGGGTTTTTAAAATATTGTGTTTTTAATGTAAATTGTGACGAGAAAATATATTATGTAAGACGTAAAATAATGCTTCAAAATTTTGTTACTTAAGAGCTGTGTTTGATTAAAATATGTCAACAGTTCGTTTGGCACTTTAACCATTAGAATATGGCAAGTTTACTAGGTGGTATAATTTTTTCAGTGTGCTTTTAAAATTTCAGGTGTTATACAGTTATGCATGTTCATCTTTTTAAAAATCATTTTGCTTCTCAATATATGGATTTTAAGTTTAATCGGAAAAACTCCATAATTAACTAGTGTGTCTCCTAGATAAAACATTCATGGATTTGCTTTTACTTGGATGTAACTTATGCCATTTTGGGGGCTATTCCATCTTTATGATTAAAAAATTTTTATTCAGTGCTGAGGGGAACCGATACTGCTAATTTTTTTTTTTTTTCCGGGTGGCAAAGAAAAGCTGATTTTCTTTCAGTGATCTAATTCAGTAAGAGTTCTTTAATACAGCAAAGACATCTGTAACGAATGTAAGCAGAACATTTGGAGGATTTGTTTTTCATAGCTAATCACTTGCTGGTAGAAAATGGACCATTATGCTGGTTAAGAAGGTTTTAGAATGGTTGAAACTGTCATTTGTTATATAGGTTAAGTGTAGTTATATTTAGTGAACATTAAATTTATTAAACTAAAATGTAATCTGTGAGATATGATGTCCTTCGAAAGTTTGTTTCCCGTGAGTGTAGTTTTGTAGGTGGCTTTCCGTGCCTCTGAAACTTTCCCTATGCATTAAGAAAGTTTGCTCATACATTTACATTTGTATACTTAAAAGATATATCACGATGGAAAAATTCAGTTTGGAGCTGTGAAAAACCTAAATATAAATAAAAGCACCCAAAAGAGCTTGATTGCAGAATTAATAACGTGATAGTTCTAGGAAAAGACTGCAATGGTAAATTAAATTCACTTGCAGTAGGTGAAAATGAAATAGCTTTTTTGCATTATACATGAGGCGGTATCAGATGTTCAGGGATGTTTTAGGAAATTGGTGTTTATCAAGGATATTCCAAATAGTAAATTAAATGCCTTTTCATTTGAATGCAGTTTATTTTCAGTGGTTTAGAAAGGGTACACCAAGAATTATATCTTTTGTTCTTAGTCCACTTAGCGGTGCGTCTTTTTTCTTATTACATTGAAATTGGTTATTTTATTTATAGTTCAGGGTCATGTTTTTCCTATAGAAAAAGGATATTTGTTTTGGCAAAGGAAAGAAAACTAAAATGTGTTGAGCAAAATTTCGTGCGTACAGTGACGTAATCTGATCAAATGTGAGTTGAGATGTCTGGATACAAGAAGGCTTATACTCTGACTGTAACAGGTGGAAACCAATCATACACCATAGAATCGATTTTAAGGATAAAACAAAGCCTTGTAATTTATAAAAAGTTTTTATTCTGAACACTTTGTGCTTTAATAAAAATTTAACTAGGTTATTACATATGTATTTCTCTTCTTTTGATAGACTTTAATTGTAATAGCTTTCCTGTTCACACTTGACCACAAGCCTGTGGAATTAAAGTCCTGGTGTTCTTTACAATATCAGCCTCTCAGTGCCTTTCGACTTCTTTTACTTCGATAGACAGATATACTTAAGGCATACTTATGTGGCTCATCTCGGATGAACTAAATTTTAAAGCTTTTCTTTATAGTGGGAAGTTATAAAGACTTTCTTGTAGGATTATGCAATAATTCAGAAGTACATTTTTGTGTGTTTTATATATGTTTGACTCTTTATTCTATTGGAATGAATATGCCTGATGTTTAATCCACGAACATTTTCCTGTGTCTCATTTGGTAAGATAGTGTAATAGTGAAAGTGTACTTTAGTTGTAACCTAATGGGTTTTCTCAAATTACCTAAGTTTTGAAATAGAATGTAACTGTGTTTAAAAGGTTTAGATAAAATACTACTACATTTGACAAAAAACTTTCTTCAGGATATGTATGCAAAAAACAGACACACTTCGGGGATGTTTTAATAAATTTCAATGCAAATGATATGTGCATTTTTTTTAGTATAGCCAATATAATCTCATATTTATCATATTTTTCTTATTTTTGCTCAGGTTATATCTTGAAAATGTCTTAAGCAACCTTGCCTTTCTGAGTAATAATTTATATTTATGGCTGAAATAAAGAAGACATTTTTACATATTAATTAACATGAATTTAGAATTTGTAGTACTGTATGTTGCATTGTGTATTTCATCATGTCATATATTACATACAGTAATTTGGGGAATTGTATGATGAATATTGTAAAGTCCATTTTTCAACTACTGTAATCAGAAAAAAAAATGACCTACAAATAGATTTACTTTTTGTTGTGCAGTGTAATTCATTTATTTTTAAAAATCTAAATTTTACAGAGTACTAACATTACTGGTGGTTTATGGATATATCTTTTTTCTTGATTAAAGCAACCTAATATGATGCGTTTATTGATCAGTTTTCATAATTAGGTTATTTAAAGGTGTTGCCATGTAGTGAATACCAGCTTTCTCATTTGGGGGGCTATGTGGCTGTCTCTGTTTTCAGAATGGTAGGAGTGTTTAGTTTTGCTAATACACAGATTGATTTTATCTGTTGAAAATATTTAATGAATGGTTCGGGTAGGTAATTGGAAAAACTTACTAGTTTAGAGAAGTAGAGGATGTATTAAATAAATATATTCATATGACTTAGATTTTAGAAGACTTCATTGTGTACCTATTTTTTATTCCATTGTATGACACTGGAGCTATTCATTATATCAATCAAACAGGAATCCTTTCACTATAATCTTGGCATACATTTTTACGTAATTTATACAGTTTTCATATTTGCACTTAAAAATTGAATCACACTTAATTACTATTATTGTTTTCTTTTATGGTCCTTATGTCAAAATTTGAACATATTATATCTACCTTTATTATATTTTAATTGTATCACTGTCCAACTTAGGTGATGCTTTTTTAAAAAACCACAAATCATTTGTATGTTACATTTAAAAAAATAATCATGGAAAAGCTGGATGTAAATGAATTTTTCTTTTAGTAAAGGAAATATCCCAGACTGCCTTAATTTTGACATGGGGAAAATCCAGTGGCCAATTTAACCTTTAGAATTGGAATGATCTTTTTTTTTAATGGAAATCAGAGACGTTAAAGCAGTTTAAAATAGATCACTTCTTTTGTTTACCTTGTTGAAAGAAGGGTATCATTATATTAGCAGTACAGAATGAATACTTTTGTAATGGCATTTAAAAGGTATAGTTTATACTTTGATTCAGAGCATCTTAGAAATTTATTGGTATATATTTTAAGCCAAAATTAGTAGATAAATAGAATTCTATCAAGTAGGAAATCAAGTAATATAACTTCTAATATTGTTACAGTTTAATAGGATAGTTACCTTTACACTGTTCTATACCTTTAATTTTAGTATGATGAAGAGTTGCTGATAGATAACATGTTTTTTTTTTAATCTTAAAGTTGTAATATTTATATTTGTCATACTACTTATTGTTGTGGGTTACTTTATATTTTATCCCTCTATCCTCAGTTGAAGAAGGAACCATAACCTCTCACTTAGATATGAATACATCTCTGAAAATTTGCTGCAGTTTTAATTCTTTCTCACTTTAAGCTATAGGAGACCTTAACATCTGAAGGAATTTTACTGGCATAGCACAAACTATGTTAAACTTGCTTCCAAAAGATAATACTGAACTCATATAAACAAATGTTTTATGGCATGGAATTTTTAGTAAGTTTGAATTAACCTTAAAAACCTTAGCTGTTCATTTTATTTCATTCTGATGTTATATCTTCTATCATCCATTTAGTAAGCTATGGAACATTATTTATAGTGTCAGTGTTTTTATGAATAATATAGCAAAATGTTCTTTAAAATTTGGTGTTTGAATGAAGCCTCCTGGATTTTGGAAAAATAGCTAATTTAGAATCTGTGACATTGTAAGGAAATACAGTACATCTAACAACATTGTCTTTCAAATGTCATCCCCAAAGGATTTCAGGAACAGTTAAATATAGTGAACACAATTGGTGAAAACTCAATATTTATGTATTGAAGATGTCTTGTTTAATATACAAAGAGGAATAATTATCTGTGTCTTGGGAACTATAAGAAGTACTATAAGAAGTTTTTAGTGGTGTCACTAAAAACTCGATCAAACAAACCACCAATTAAAACTTGCCTATGTTATACTTTTGCTTTCCCCCCTCTGGTTTAAGGGAATTAAGATTTTTAAGCTCTTACATGACACAAATGACATGTATTGAACACAGTTATGCCACTTGTTGACTAAAATTCAGTGCTTAGCCTAACATATTTTACTATAGAGTTCAGCCTTAGTTGTTTCCAGTTTAGTGGAGCTATATTTTAGAGCACAAGTTTTATGAGCAAGTGCAGCTTTTCAAAATAAAATCGGGGGAATGAGGGCGGGAGATGTGTGCTTGATTGCCATCTCATTTCCATCTTTGGATACAGCTCTAGCATAAAGTTAAACAACATCTGCAGAGATCTGCCTGACAAACATCTCTCTGGGACTCTTCATTGCAGCCTGCAGCAGGTGCATTCAGCTTTGCAGTCTTTTCCAAAAAAGAGGTTAGTTTGTTCTAACGTTTATCAGCAGACCAGTGGGAGCCAGTGACTAGAGAGAAGAGGTTGGTTGTCACTTGTCCAGTGCTGGAATACCGCAGGTAATTGGACTGGACGGGTGGTCTCCGCAGCCGTGTGCGTCTCACGTTGCACTGCAGCTGCCATGGAGCTTAATTAACCTGACCCTCAGAGACATGAGTGTCATAAGCATACGATGCAACATGCAGGAGATGAAGCAGTACTTTTCAACAAGTCTTTTCTGATGCTTGGGTTGCTGAAAGTTCCATCTTCATCCTGTTCTTTAAAGATGTGTCATCAGTTGTTTTCGTTTATCAATATGCAAACATTAGACACTAAACGGATTTTCATAAATCTGATAGAATCCCCATAAAAAGAAGATGGAGGGGAGGCTTTAGGTATGGAAGCAAACGTAAAATAAAAGGTTAGTGCAGAAAAATTTAAATTTTCCAATTCCAACATATTTGAAAGCATATTTTCAAATCAAGAGGGAGCAGAAAAAGTGGAAGTACATTGTGTCCTTTTTTGCTTTCTTATCTTGGATTAACATTTGCTCATTTATTTTCATTGGACAAATGACCCATGTAAAATAAAGTATCTTTTCAGCATGTGAGGAGCTTTGGCATGCAAACTTTGCTGAGTGTTTTGAAGTTTTCCAACAAATAAGACAAGGATAGCATGTTAAAAATATTTTTAGAATGTTGCACTGTAATATACAGGTGCTGTTGAAATGGTTCTTTACCACATTTTATTACAAATAAATTAAAATTTGACTAAATAAAAACTCTAAAAACATCAGTCTGTTATTTATTTGTATTTTAAGTTTCTTAATGGGTTGGAAATACTGATGTACAGTATACTATCGATACCATGACATATAGAGAAGTTTCTTGTGTGTTCTAATAGTATCCCCAATTAATATAGGTATCCCATCACTGTCCTGTTTATTAACTGGCTCTTGAATGGAAATAGTTCCCGAGGTAAAAATGTCAATTAAATCTTCCAAGGTACTATAGACTTTTAAAAATAATTGAAAATTTAAAAATCATTTGGAGTCTGTGAAACAGCTTTATAGGTTTGACTTACTCTTAGTTTTACTAATTTGAACTTTTTATCTATTGAATGTTACTTGTCAGTTACCTAGTTAAGTTTTAGTTTGTACAGAGTTTTTTTTGGTAACATACTTTTCTTGAGGAATTTTTACCAGTATTGCCAATAACTGATTCTGAAGCTACCGTTTGTAAGAAAAGTCTATTAAATTTTATTTTGCTTAAAATTTTCATAGTTCGTAATTTATTGGTAATTATGGTAAATACGTGAAATAAGATTAAAATAATTATCTCTAGACATCAAGAGCATCATTCCCACATGTTTAATGTTTCAATCAAGATTTTTTTTCTTTATGACATTGTGGACTATCATTTTCATATCAATTCTCATCAATATAAAAATGATTCTTTAAAATTTCACATATATACTTCACTGTCATTTTTAAATTTTTGATTAAAAATATAAGAATAAACATTTTAAGACTACAACGTATAAAAATGAATGTTATGTACACTGACAGACCTTTCGAGATACTTTCAGTATTTGCTAAGTTTCAAGCCGTTATATGGAAATCCTTTTCCATAAAAAAAGCTGACCATGAAAACACAGTATCTGCGCTCCATCATTGATCTTTTGCTGCTTCCTGCAGGGCCTGTCACAGCATCGTTGACAGGACCAGATGAAAAATGAAATCAGTATCTTGAGTTTTTTAACAACAAAATGACTCAGGTAAGATTATTGGTGTGGAAAATAAAACATTTTTACCATTATTAAACTAATTTTATTTAATAATTGACACAAAAATTAATTTAAAAAGTTTTAAGACCTCTTTGTGTCTTACTGATGTTCAGCATATTTGCAATTTCCAATCAATTTTTTCTGAACTCAGTAATTTTTAAATTTTAGACTGTCATGTTTCTTATTTTCCTTGTGAAGCTGAGCAAACTTTTTTGAAGTTTTGAGAAATAACTTTTCTTTCTGTTTTAAAGACTAGTTATACATTGAAAACTAGATATATATTTTGGAATAGTTATACATTGAAGGCCCCATAATTCGTTTGCAGGATCAATTTTCACAGAATGAACTTATTAATAATTAAGACTTCAAATTCTGTATTCCCTCTAGGATATAATAAATGCTGACTTACAGTTGATTCAGTTTTTAAAAATCATTCTTATCCTAAAAAGGAAAGTTTTGTCTTCATTTAAATTTTAATAATTTGCTGCTCTATGAATTAGACTGGGCAGTGATTCTATTTTAAGGTCTAATAATTTTGGGGAAGGGTAGAATAGAATGAATGGGGTAATACATTTCATTAACAAAAAATAGGGAATTGTAGTACATGTTTTTGTCTCATGTTATTAAATATTTTAGAAAAACTAGCATTTTAATTTGTGTTATATCTATTTTTGAAATACTTGTTTTTGAAGAAGTTAGTGTTGAAGGCAAGTGAGCTCTTAGAGACTTGATTCACAGTCTTCATCTTTGTAGAACTCATTTTAATTTTTCTAAAACGAATTTATGCTTTTTATAAAGTCATAAAAGTACTTTAAAACATTAACCTAGTTTTACTTTTTAGTTTGAAATGTGCCTAGAATCTTTTGTTGATTATTATATGTATTTATCAGATGCTTCTAGGATCTCAGATGTAGGCAGCTCTTTGGTCAGTATGACTTAGAATTAGTACAAAACATCTTTTCTTTGTAAAGGAGTATGGGCATGTTTTGCTTTATCATAAAAGGCTGTGCTGTTGTTGTTATTGTCCCCTGGAGTTTTGTCTTAAAATGTTCATAGTAGATGGCACCTCTGTGGAAGCCTTAATGAGGATACTCAGGAGTGGTGAAGAGGGATTGGAAAATCCTGTAAAACCAGTTGAGAGGAATGGAGCTTAGATATGACCTCTTCCAGAATATTCATTTAACAGTTTGAGGACACCAAGATAGCAAGAGAACATGTGATGTGTGCCAATAATTTTCTTGTAACTTTTAATTGTGTTTTCTAACACGGATCAGAGTTTGTGATATTATTATAGTAGGTATTTCAGTCTCTCTTGGTTTTGCTCGATATCCGCCCCCCTCCTTTTTTTTTTTTTGGATATGACTCAGAAAATATATCTTCACTACTTATCTCTTTTCTTTCCAAAATGAATATGTCCACCCCCTTTTCTAAAAACTAAGTTGAAAGCCAGTAGTTATTTTACAGTAATTTGTTGTTGTTGATTTGCCACACTGGAATCTACAGACAGGTTTCTTGCTGAAGCCGGTTTTGCTCAGTGAATAGAGCTTTGGCTTGCAGACTGAAAGGTCCCAGGTTCGATTCAGGTCAAAGGCATGTACCTTGGCAAGGGCATGTACCTTGGTTGTGGGCACATCCCCAGTAAGGGGTGTGTAGGAGGCAGCTGATCGATGTTTCTCTCATTGATGTTTCTAACTCTCTATCCCTCTCCCTTCCTCTCTGTAAAAAATCAATAAAATATATTTAAAAACAATTTAAAGACAGTTTTTTAAAAATTATTACCACGCATTTAAAAATGATATGATAATGATAAATTATATTTCCTGGAATATTGCCTGGTCATTTTCTGTTTACCCATAATTGTATTGTTTAAAAATGAAAATGGCAATATTTTCAGAGTGATTTGATTTCTGTAGCTTTGCAGCTTTTCTTCATTTGCAAAGTTTTTGGGTTCTTGGTGTTTTTGGCTTCCTTCCATTGTTTTGTAGCTCAGTATTTTCAATTCTTTATTTTTGGTTAGAGTATTGACTTTAATTTTTTTTAAAAGTATAGACTTTCTAAGTCAAATTTTGTTTCTTAGAATTTTTATGACTTTATAAAAATGACCCTAAGTATTGCATATTTAACTAGGTATTCAAAACAGTTGTTTTTAAAAGAAAATACTGTGATTTAAAAATAAGCATGAGGCTAATTGTAAGGCAATCTAAATAAAAATGAAGATAAATAATAAACATTCATTTAAATACATCTTTTTTTTTTTTTAATCCATGCTTTTCATTAAATGAGTCCACTTTTCAGTAAATTGTGATGTTGATGTCATTGGATTATTAGACCACTTTCTAATATAATTAAGAAAGTACTTAATGTGATTTTGAAGATGCTTTTCATTCGCAGTTTTAAATTAAAACAAAAACTTTTTTTGTAATAGTCTTTACTTCTATGAGTTGAAAAATTGAGCTAACCTCCATTGGTGTGAAGGGATTTATGTCATCCTTCAGGCTTGCTGCTTTATCGTTAATATCCAGTCCAGAGCTTTAAACATAGATAGAACTTAAAATCTAAATGAATGTCTGTATGAATGAATGAATGACTAATTTGAGGCCTCTTTGAAGGGCTCATGAAATATCATTACAATGGATGTAGACGGCAATCCATCTTATTTTTTCATTATATTTCTAGCTTTTTTGTGATGGTGTGTGTGTGTGTGTGTGTGTGTGTGTGTGTGTGTGTAAAATCTGTATTTTGGGTTAAGTGAACTAACAAATTAAAAATGCGAACAAATAAGAGGTGGCCATAGAAACATTAGGACAAGTATGGGAAGGAATCAAGGAAGAAGAGGAGTGTGTTATGGGAATTTTGCCTTTTATTCAGATGTCCCGTGTGAAGGAAACCAGTGTTAGGGAGAGTGAAGACCGCTTTAAAAAGGTCTGTCTTGCTCGGCCATGGTGGCTCAGTGGTTGAGCATCGACCTAACAGGAGGTCACAGTTCTGCTCCCAGTCAGGGCTTATACCCAGGCTCCTGCTTGATCCCCAGTGTCGGGTGCGCAGGAGGCACCTGATACATAACTCTCATCATTGATGTTTCCAGCTCTCTCTTCTTCTCCCTTCATCTCTGAAATCAATAAAATATATATTTTGATAGCTGTTCTGTCTTAAGAAAATGAGCTTAATTAATATTTATTAATGAAATAATGAAATACTTTCATTTCAAAACTTAATAATATATCAAATTATAGTTTACTTGCTGCCACATGGATACTTGTGCAGTAAGGAACAGAGCTTACTGTTGACTTTTATTGAGATATCTTGAAAATCAAAATTACTAATCACAAAGTCAAAGTTACATGTTTAATATTTTCTTCCTCACCTATAGTGGGGAAATGAACATGTATAATAAGTACAATATGACTTTTAGAAAGGGAACAAGTTAATTTTCTTATTACTAGGCAAAAAGTATACCAGCTCTCAAGTAGAGTGGGATTTATTTGCTTAGAATTTGACTAACTTGAATATCATTGTGTTAATATGTGTTTATTTGATCTTAAAAATTGAGATTAAAGGTTACTGAATTTGGGCTACCTCAGTCTTTTTAATACTTAAAAAAAAAATTAAAACTTAGGGAAATGCATGAAACGCTAGTGTTTTTCTTATATTAATAAACACATTGTTTAGGTTTTACTTTAATAAAGCAGTGAACTCCACCTCCGTACCACTCCTGTAGGTGTCCAAGTTCTGATAGAGGAACAAGAATGAATGAACGAATCAGTCAATATTTTAAAAAAATATAAAGCAGTGAACCACCCAATATTTAATAGATAAATCTATTTGGTCTCATGCTTAGTCCCCTACATCTTAATAAGTTCTAACTTATTTTTTTTAAAGCTGGTTGAGAATAGTGGGTTAAAATAACTTAGTGTTTCCTTACCTGGCTGGTTCCCCTGACCTTCCTTACCACCGTGGCCAGATTTTAACATCTTTATGGGCGATTATGTGCTCCCTTTGTGCATAGATTTAGGTGTAAAGTGCTCTGAAGATATTTCTCTCAAACAAGGGAGTGATAAGAAATAAGAAAGATGAATACTGGTTATAAAATTTGATACTTGTATAATAATACAGTTATGTCTAGAATTTGAAACTACCTCTTTCAATGGCAGGATCTTGAGAGAAGAGTGTAGACTTCAAAGAAGACTTCAAAGAAAGCTGACAGGGTTTGGGGGTTGAAATTTAGTATGCTGCCTGGACAAGAGTAGAAGGTCATTTAAAGCAAGGAGATAAAATGTATAGTCATGGAAATATGAAAAGTACATTCAGGGGTCCAAAATTAGTTCGGTATTACTGGGATAAAAAGTGGATATTGCTATAGTGGGGAGAGTGGGGAAAGGGAGATACTTGTGCAAGTAAAAAGAGAATGTACTACATATGGAAAAGGAAAAAAGTTTGAAAAATACTCCCCTAGAGATATTCATTAGCAAGAATTATCTTAAAGAAAAAGTACATCTGTGTATCTATATAATGACTGATAGTGGTACTGTAATTGAAATGTGTGCATCATTCATATAAATATAAATAGTGCCACTTGCACTTTGGAGGAAGGATTGACCTAGTTATCTAAAAAGAGTTGTGTTGTAGGTTGAGGAGTCTGGCTTTTCGCTTAGGGAATATAAGTAGAATTAAAGAGAAGACTAATTTGCTTAGAGAGGAAAAGATTAAGGGCAATCAGGGAAGATCTGTAGATAAAAATCTGTTTTTGAAATTTGTTCACTTTTATATATCTTGTCTATGCAGGGGCTTTTAAAGTTAGTGGTCATGCTTTTTTTTTTTTAACTAGTTTTAGTTTGCTTTTGATTCATAGATGTTTAGAATCATATGTCTGATAACATTTTTCTCATTTCTTAAATTATATGAACATGTAGGCCTTTCTAGCTCTCTTGGCGTCTGGACAAATATGTTTTTCAGTTTTATGAAAATTTATGATTTGCACAACACATATGTTTCTTTGTTAAATTTGAAGCCATTCAAACACTAAAGTTTTGTTAATGATAGAGATATTGGTATGTGTTATGCTAATGAAAATGATAATTGAGACTTATTGGTGGACTCTCTGTTATGTAGGTATTTGGTTTGGTGTTTTCATTGATTTTTGAGATTCAGCATTATTGATAAATATTTTGTATAAGAATCACTCTTAATACTTTATCAAATTCAGATGAATTTTGTAATACTTTGAAAAATATGGCACTATTTTTATACTTAGAAAATGAGATTAAAATTTATCTGGCATTTTATATTGATTTATGAAATTATTAGTTAGTTGTATAGGGACACATTAAAAAATTGACAGCCAACTGACATTAAGTACCAGATGGGAATTTGAAATAAAAATATTCATTGTGTAATCTTTATTGAAGTACTCATAATTTAATAATACCAGTTCTGTAACTCAAAGGAAACATAAGCCAAGTTTCATTGTCATTATTGATAATCACATTATGGGTACGATATCATGACTGTTCTCTTTTTACATTTTTCAATTACAGTTTACATTCCGTGTTATTTTGTATTAGTTTCAGATGTATAGCGTTCCGGTTAGAATCATATACTTTACAAAGTGGTCCCCTGATATTTTCCGTACCTACCTGGCACCATACATAGTTATCATAATGTTACTGACTATATTCCCTCTGCTCTATTTTACATCCCTGTGACAGGTCTGTAACTACAATTTGTACTTCTTAACCCCTCCACCTCTTTCACACAGCCCCCCAACCTCCCTCCCTTCTGGCAACCTCCAGTCAGCTCTCTGTATCTATGAGGATGTTTCAGTTTTATTTGTTCACTTATTTTATTCTTTGATTCCACTTATAAGTGAACATGACTTGATCTCAAATGAGATGAATAATATAGGTAAGACAACTGCATACACTTTTTGCAGAGCCAATACAATACAATTCTATTTTAAAGAAATTTGGGTTTTTGTGAAGTTTTTCAAAGTAACATTTTTTTAAATTCAACAACTTTTATGAATTCTGCCTTAAAAATGCTACTTTATTTTTTATTTATACCTTCTCTTTTGAAAATTTCCAGCCATGTTTCCTTTAAGGTAATAATTTTATTTTTCTGAAGTGTTTATCTATTCTGTTTAGGAAAGGTATGTTCCTCTCAAAGCTTTATCACATTTTGACTTACACTGATGTGTTTAACATCTTGTTTAAAAGAAGAATGGCTCTGGATATGGAAATGCAAACTGTGATAATAAGCTGGCTATGCCGTATGTGGCAATTTAGGCTGGCATATATCTCAAATGGCATGTTTAATGTACTGTATTACTAGTATTAGTAATTTTGCAGTGGAAAGCTGCTACTTTTATTATATGGTCTCATGCTGGTGGGCTTAGAATACTGACAAACCTTTTACTTTATAAATTCCTCTTTTTACCTCTTATTTTTTGTTGTTGTTGAAATTATCTACCGATGGTCTGTCTTAGTAACTGGCTTATTAGTCTTCCAAGTTTGTGAAAATAAGAACCTTACAAATAGATAATATGTAATTAGATGATTATGAATGTGAATAGTAACCATATATATTGTTTTTTTAATGCTAATATATTTGATGTGGCCAAAATGGTTTAGTAAAACAAATAACTAAGAATAGAAATCAATATTTTTATTTTTAGTAAATGTACATGTATTGTTAGGAAAAGCTTTGAGGTTCTATGGTTGTTGCAATAAAACCATTTAAAGAAAACTAAAAACTACAATAAATATTGCCCTTTTATGATAGAATACTCAACTTTGAAATCATATTCCATCTTTCTTGGGCATAATTTTTCCCCTTCAAATAATTCAGCAGGTTGCATTAAAAATCATTAGAAATTGCAATGTTACAGAGATAATTCAAGTAATTTAAAGGGATAAATAACATAGGTAAAGACTGTGTACATTTTAAAGAACTTACAATATAATAAATATGATTCTGTTTGAGGAAAATTTTGGGTTGGGAGGTTAACAATTATCTAAATCCAATATCTTTTAAAGAGCCAGGCTCTGAATTTCTCTTTGTGCGTATTTAAACTATTTCTATTACTCTTAATGGAAAAAGTTATGGTCTTCTTAAAAGTCTAACACTATTTAAGTTATTTAGTATTAATCACAGCTTAGTTAGATCTTACATTCCTTACTTTTATTTTAATTCCTAAATATTAATGTAGGTAGGACTTTTTATTTCATTCTTATAGTTGAGGAAAATGAGACAGTGATAATTAAAATGACTTGTGTTATAGCAAGTTTGTGATGAACCTGTTTATTTACTGTTATTCTATAACTCTTTGCATCAGACTACTTATATATTTGAATTCAGAAATAAAGTATTCAAAATTTAGTTGAGATTCACTAAACTGTCACATTGGTCCACCACTAGGAAATAATTAAGTATTTTTGATGGGTTGGTAATTTTTCCCTATTTGTATGGAAAAGCTACAAATTTATTAATGCCAAGGAAAGCAAAACTGTAATAATTAAGCAAAATGGAGTAATCAAAACAAGTTTTTTGTCTTGACCTACCCCCTATAAATGTAGAACCTTAACATTGTCTATGTGTTTTTGTGTCTTCATATTTACATTAGACTTCTAAGATAGTTTGAAAATTTGTTTAATTTATTAGATTAATTTTTTACATGAAATTATTCAGTGTTCTTCTGTTAGCACTGTAAGATTTTGTCTTTCACTTAAATCATATATAGCTATCCTGTTTCCCCGAAAATAAGACAGTGTCTTATATTAATTTTTTCTCCCAAAGTTACGCTAGGTCTTATTTTCAGGGGATGTCTTATATTTCCATGCGTTACGTCTTATTTTCGGAGGATGTCTTATTTTCGGGGAAATATGGTACTACTCTAGAAATTTGTTAAATTATTTACTCGGGGTTAGAAAGGTCTGGTGAAATCACTATGGTAGTACTTAATATAACACAAATTTTTATGAGGAAAATATGCTTTGGATATTACACAGTGAGATTTATTAAGAAGTTATCAAATGGCTCAATGCTCTGTAATGCCTTCTGGAGATGCGAGATGAAATACAAGATTCTTTTTTTTAAAAGTTTTAATTTTTGTTTAAAGTATTATAAATAGTAATACATATGTCTCCTCTTTTTCCCCATTGGCCTCCCCCTTGACCTTCCCTACCCCTTGGCACATGCCTTAAACCCATTGTCATGGACATTGGTTATGCTTATATGCATGTGCACAAGTCCTTAGGTTGATCTCTTACCTCTTCTCCGCCCCCCTCAACCCATCCCTGCCTTCCTGATGTAGTTTGACAAGATTCTCAGATAATGTTGTGTCACACAGAGGAGTTTAAATCAGAACTCTGTCACTTACTAGCTGTCAAATAATGTAATCTTCTTGGACCTCTAACTTTTTCATCTGTGGAATGGGGATATTAGTACCTCATGCATAGTTATAAGTTGTTGGTCTAGGTACCATAATGTAAAATAAATTACATTAATGTGGCCCTGAAAGGAAAACATTGCCATAGGGTTCTTTTAAATTTTTTTCCTCACAATTGATTGTTATAAAAATGCAGGCTATGCAGAGAAAGTTAAGGCTAACCTCTCCTCATCCTATTCCTTTAAGATAAGTAATATAAATAATCTGGTATATATTCTTTTTAGACTTTACAAATGCCTTTTTATATAGATTCGTATTTTTAGGATATAAGTACAAGTGATATTAGTTGTTATGAATAGGAATGAGTTTTCAGCAAGTCACCTCTCTTGTTTAATGGGTTTATAGAGATTCTAAGGTGTTCTTCCAATCACAGCTGTGTAAATATTTTTACTTGTATAGCCAAAAAATGTGTTCTATGATACCCTTGAAGATAGGCAAAGCTTTGTTTGTTTATTTTTTACTCATATAGTGCAGGTGAAAACTAGGGACATGAATTTGTAATATTGAAGTATACTATAATCTCATATAAGCATATAGGCTTATTTGTATTAAGATTCAAGACACAAAGACTTCTGAAAATCCTTTCCATATTCATGTATTAAATGCTGAGGGTAGATGTTTAATAATATAGGTGATGATTCACAGAGCTTAATTTTTTTTTAAATTGCTCTGTGAGGGTCTTTGACATTTTAATTAATGTTCCTGGAACTACCATGAAAGACGCCAAGAAAACTTCATGGTGTAGTTTTACTAAGAGTAGCTGTTTTTTTAAAGAATTGTTTATTGATTTTTAGAGAGAGAGGAAAGGAAAGGGGAGAGAGAGAAGATCCATGTAAGAGCACATCAGTCAGCTGCCTCCTGCACCCCCTTACCAGGCATCAGAGCCTGCAACTTAGGCCTGTGCCCTTGAACTCCCGGCCAGTGCATGGGACAACGCCCAATCAACTGAGCAACACTGGCCAGGGCACTAAGAGTATCCTTTAGTGGTCATGGTTTATGTCCCCGTTCCTTAGTAAGAATTCATATTTCCCAAGAGTCATTGCTAAATTTTTGATTGCCATTATAGTAATTGTTTTTATGATATGTCTATTTTTTGTTATAATCAATGTATAAATTTAATGCTGTATTTATATGTCTTAGATATTAAATATTTATATATTACATATTTAATATTATTCTAATACAGCATGAAAAACTATATATATGATTTTGTTTTGTATGAATGTCCCTGTTCCTTAATAACTATTCATATAAGGATAATAAATGTAATTAAGATCATAGTGATTTTGGGGCTGCTTTGTGGAAAATAGAAAATCTGAGTGAAATATCTGTCTTAGTATAAAGTAAATTCAGTTTTATGTTTAGAATGTTGTACTTTTGAATATATAATAATACTAGGTGCCATAGGAAAAAAAATAAAGTGAGAAACTTTGCTAATGATCATTTAATTCCATGTAATATTTAGAGTAATGGATTTATTCTTGGAGACTTAGAACTTGTGGAGATTAGAGTGTTTTAAGTCTTACTGGAATGACAGTGATACTGAAAGTTGGTAATTTATAGAAGAAGAACCTATGATAGACTATGGTAGAGATGACTCAGGTTTATTTTCGTTTATAGTAGTGTATGGTTTTGGGAAGTAGTGAAATTTGAAAAAGGCTATGAATGCTGAAAATAACCTTAACTTTCTTCTCACTTGTAGCATTTTCTATTTTCTTTGGAACTAAGGCAGTAGGCTACACAATATATAGTTAAAATACTAATTCCAAAACAGAGTCCGCTATTATTCTGTATGATTATTTTATGTTCCATTTCACTGAGAAAATAAGATTAAAGGAAATTTCAAAGGCTCCCACTACCAGATTTAGTAACCTACCTATTATCATACCTGTCCAGTATATGTATATTTTCTCTTATTATTTTAATAAACTGTCCCTGCTCCTAGCAAAGGCCAATCCTCTGCTTTTATTTTATATTTTATTCCCTCTTAGTTGCTTAGATATGTTTGGGAATATTTTCTTCTCTCTTTTTCTTAACATTATCAATTTTGCCCACTCTATTTTATTTTATTCTGCAAATGTACTGTTATTTCTCTGATCTTAAAAACAAACATTTTTCTCCTTGTTGCATTTTCTGTTTCAATTACCATACCAATAAAAGGAAAATGCTTCAAAATAGTTGTCTATACTTATGCTGTCCGTAGTTCCTCCCCTCTGATTTTTATTTTAAAGCCATTCCAGTTAGGGTTTTGACTCCACCCTTCCAGTAAAACTGCTCTTGTCAGGAGTGGTTAGGGGGTGATTAAGCTGGCAGGTAGGCAAGTGGTTGGGAGCCAGCAATCCTGGATTGTGAGAGGGATGTCTGACTGCCAGATCAGGCCTAAACTGGCAGTTGGACATCCTCCAAAGGATCCCAGATTGGAAAGGGTGCAGGCTGGGCTGAGGGACACCCTCCTCCCCAGTGCACGAATTTTGTGCACCGGGCCTCTAGTCCTTAACTATGTTATCAGAGTGGTCTGTGTGGCTCATGATTGAGCATCGGCCCACCGACCAGGAGGTCTTAGTTCCCTTCCCAATCAGGGCACATGCCCAGATTGTGGGCTTGATCCCTCTCCCTTCTTCTCTGAAATCAATAGAAATACATTTTTAAAAAATGTAATGGTTTTGATGTTTTGAATTTTGAGATAATTACTTCAAATTTAATAGAATTGAGAAAATGGAAAGGTAATGAAGCTGAAGAGTGAAACTAAAATAGGTATAGAATAACCATATACAAATAGAAGATATCTTAACAGTTTTTAAAATGGTGTTACTCTAACCACTATGAAACTACAGTATTTAAATCAAGCAATATATGAAAATATAGGATAATGCAGACAAGAGTAATTATAGCCCAGCTGGTGTGGCTTAGTGATTGAGTGTCAACCAATGAACCAGGAAGTCACTGTTCAATTCCCAGTCAGGATACATGCCCAGGTTGTGGGCTCTATCCTCATTGTGGGGCATGCAAAAGGCAGCTGATCAATAATTCTCTCTCATTATTGATGTTTCTCCCCCTCTCCTTTCCTCTGAAATCAATAAAATATATTTTAAAAGGAGTAATTATAAATATATTTTTATGAAGGAATTTTTCATGTATTACATTTAAAATTGATTATACTGTATACTATTTGTATTAATTTTTAAACCAGAAGTATATAGACCTTAATGAATTGGTTCTTAGATTGCAACTTGGCACGTTTTTATGAATTTTATTGAAAAAGAGATGACTTGAAGACAAGTGTTTTATAGGAAATAAAATGAATCATTTTCCCCATTTTTCAGGTATTTTTTAAGCTAATCCTATGTTAGATGTTCTTCTAAGTATTGTTGAAGATATTTCTCCAGGTTCTAATTTTAGGAGATGGTAAAGAAAAATAGAATGTTTTGTCTAAGGATTGTTCTCTTCGAGAAGATTGTAAAAAGTAGCATTTAGCCCTGAACACTGGTTAAAACATCAGCCTGTGCACAGAAGGGTTGCAGTTTGATTCCTGGTCAAGGGCACATACCTGATTACAGGTATGATCCCAGGCTTTGGCCGGGAACCTAGGGGGAGACAACCAATCGATGTGTGTCTCTCACATCAATGTTTCTGTCTCTGTCTTTCCTTCTCTTCCTTCCTCCCTCCCTCTTCTCTCTTTCCCTTTTATTCTCTTTAAAAATCAATGGGAAAAATATCCTCAGGTGAGGATTAACAACAACAAAAGCATCATTTAAAAGATTTACTGTTTTTGCTTTGCTCTGCTATGGTTTTCTTACCATGATGACCTCTGTTTTTCTGTAATTATTATTAATGACAGAAATTACCATTATCAATAAGAAATACCAAGTAAGAAGGAAGAAAATGGTAGGTCCTGTTTCTCAGTATCTGTTATTTTACTTTAATTAATACAATTTTTGCGCTGTAGCCTTGATTATATTATGGGATTAAATTTCCTTATTGACTAATAGGTGATGTCACAGTTGTTAAAGGAGACAGTATAGCAAAATAATAACAGCAAATAACATTTAATGAGCATTTACTATTTACAATGCACTTTTCAACACACTTCTGTTTGTGTTATCTACCCAATAACTTGATGAATTAGGACCTATTCTTAGAAAATGGAAGCATAAAAATGTTAAATCTCTTTCCCTAGAAACTTAGTTGTGACCATTGGAGCCACACTAGACTAGAAAATTAACTCTGCATATAGTTAATTTTAATGGTAACTTTTATTTTAAACCAATGAATTAGACTTGGATTTTGAAACTATTGATAATTTGAATAATTCTGTTATCAGCCTTCAAAATTCTGTTATTAACTATAAAATATGATACTTTCTTAGAATTACGTAGCATGTATTTAAATAACCTTAAACACTGCCTGAATTACTTAATTATTAACCTATTTAAAATTTTGTGAAGCTGTTTTGTCTTGTACTCATGTAATTAATGTACTTTTATTATCCAAATTATATTTTCATTTCTACTTTACCATTCAGCATATTTCTACCTATTCCTCAATTGTATTATGTTTTAGTTCCTCCTGCTCACTTATAAATGCCCTTCAAACTATCACTTTCTAAGTTACATTTTTCTCTATATGAATGCCCGTTCTGTAATGTCTTTCCTTAATTTTCGAACTCTGTCTTCAGTTTGCATGCTCACGCTCCTCTTTCCTTCTGTTAAAACATTGGCACCAATCAAGGATTAAACAAGATTAAAAAGAAAACTAGCAAAAGTTATTTAATCTAATTTGTTGGTGGTTTGCTTGTATTATGTAATTGGTTCAGTTCCACACAATCTCACTTGGTCCTTACTGCGGAACAGTGCTCAGTGCTAGATTACAACAATGCGCGAGCCTTTTATGTAATGATCTACCTTTCTTTTTTGTGTGTGTGTCTATGCAACTTCTTGTTATTTCTTGGCTTTATGTCACAATGAATTTTTGGAAGCCAAGAAGTAATAGGAGTAGATAGACAAAGAGGAAAAAAAAGTGAAGAAAGGGAAAGAAGTGGTGGACTGTGGAAGCAAGTGTGTAAGCACCGTTGCTCTAGGATCACAGCAGATATAATCACCCAGAACAAAGTCAGTGGAGAGAGCAAAGAAATGTCTTTGTAATCTCAGTGGGTGAAAAGGATACTTAACTGTAAAACAGAAAAAAATAAAATAAAACACATCAGTAGATGGATAGCTCCACATTGGGGATAACATTTTATGTTTAAGAAAGTACAACAGTCTAGTTACAGAGATTATGGATGGAGAGCAGTGTCAAACAGCTATTGTAGTATTTTTGAAACAGAGAAAGACCAACAACTGTCAATTTTCTCAGCATGGACTTCTTTAACAAAGTTACAGGATGTAAATTGTATAATAGCTCTTAAGTTTTCTCTCTAAATACTAGCCACACACTGGAATTACTGATGCTAACAGTTTTGATGACCCTGATTCCTCAATAAATGTTTAAATTGTGTCTATTACATTTTAAGAAATTAGGTATATGTGTGATACATTTTAGAAAAATTTTCACAAATGTATTTAAAATTCAGGTACAATAATCAAAGGTTTACTATTTTTATCTCACAGAAACAGTTAACAAGACATACTTGCCAAATCCAGTTTGGCTCAGTGGATAGAGCTTCAGTTTGTGGACTGAAAGGTCCCAGGTTCGATTCCGGTCAAGGGCTTGTATATTGGTTGCAGGCACATCCCAGGTGGGGGGTGTGCAGGAGGCAGCTGGTAGATGTTTCTCTCTCATTGACATTTGTAGCTCTCTATCCCTCTCCCTTCCTCTCTGTGGAAAATCAATAAAAAATATATTTAAAAAAACAAAAAACAAATAAAAAAAACCCACCCAAGATATACTTGTTAGACATACTTTTTTTGTTATTGTTAATCCTCAGTGGAAATTTTTTTTTCATTAATTTTCAGAGAGAGTAGAAGGGAAAAAGAGGGAGAGTGGGGGAGAGAGAGAAAAAAAAAAGAGGGAGAGAGAGAGAGAGAGAGAGAGAGAGAGAGAGAGAGAGAGAGAGAAGGAGACATCAATGAGAGAGAGAGAGACCAATTGGTTGCTTCCCCACATGCCCTGACAAGGTCTGGGATCAAACATGTAACCAGGTATGTGCCCTTGAATAGGAATCAAACCTGAAACCCAACTTTCTAACCATTTAGCAACACTAGCCAGAGCTTTTAGATAAAATTTTATGACTAAAATAATTTTTAATCATATTATTTATATCTTATATAATGATAGTGTTAGTAACTGTCAATTTTGTTGTAATTTTCACTTATTTTACTATCATACTCTACTAATATGTGAAAGAAAAAGGCTTTGAAGTAAGGCAGAACTGAATTTGAATGTACAATATATCTTATTATTTGCCAACTATATGATTTTTGGAGCAAAATGCTTGGTTTCTCTGTTTTACAATTCCCAGTATAAAACTGTCTATTTTAGTATCTATCATAAGGAGCAGTGATGAGTGATGGTGTATGTAAAAACTTTATCCTATATCAAAATACAGACTAAGAGCTCAGTTAATGCTGTTGTTTCAGTATAGAGCCTTGTGTGGTTATGAAATTATATAAGAAATTGGTTCTTGATTTTTACCTTGTTTAGCAGTGTTTGAGGTTCTATTTACCAAAGAAGAATGACTTGGATACACAGCGAAATTATTCATAAAGGTACTTGTAATTAAAACCATTTAACATTTTTTCCTTAAGTGTTCTTAATTAAGTTTCTCTTGCAAACAGTTTCTTCAGGCATAAATTTGAAATTGTCTTTGTAGTGAAAGTGTTGGAACTTTTTTTTTTTTAGAAAATAATTATTCCACATCACATGTATGTCAACCCTCTGCTTAAACATCTTTCATCAAAACGGAAAGCGCATTGAGGATTTATATCCCAAGAGATTACAAGAGGAGGAGTGAGAAGCAGCTGAACAGGGAATTGAAGAATGAATGCTGACTAATTGTCCCATTTATGCTTCATACTCACTGGCAACCGAGAATCTCTCCTTTTAATTTTACTCTTTATTCTTATATAAGCAAAGAACCAATAGGTTCTTCTTTACAGAAAGTGTTGTAGCTGAAAGCAGTTGCAGTTTCAGAGAAGAAAAATCATTAGGAGTTATGGAGTCTTGGAGAAAGCGATGCATTATGTGTAGTGATGTGGCCATACAGTGTAATATTTGAGTTTAGTCTCTGGAACTTGGCTTCCTGCAGAAGTTGGAATCATAACTCTTCTAATCAGTAGCTGCATGAACTCCAGTAATTTACTTAAATGGTGTTTCAGTTTTCTCATGTGTAAAATAGGGTTAGTAAAAGTATCCACCTCACAGAATTGTTGTGAGGATTAAATTAGCAAATATGTATAAAGCAATTGGAATAGTACCTGACACAGGTACTATTAACTGTTATGGACTGTGTAATGGTTAGTTACCATATTTCATCAAATCTGAAGTACCAGTGATTATGAAATATACAATTACTTTATGTACCAAAGAAGAAAAATACTGTAAAAAGAATATGTGCCTCAAAATCAATGTAATATAATAGTATGTTATTGAATAGGTAAATTTAGTAAGCTTTTCATGTTGTGGTTCTTTTCAAGATGATGATTATCTTGTTCCTCTGTGTTATTCTGTAATATTATTTATATTTAATTGACTTTATAAATTGCTATATATACTACTAGTACAATTTGTAGGAAAAAAAGAAAACAAATGGCTAACCATATATGGATTTAGTTAAATGAGACATAATTTTGTTGATTTATAAATTTTTTGTGGGAGAAATTTTTATTTCAAATTTATAAGATGAATATCTTTTGGCATCAGGTATTCTATTAATTTTAATCACACTTCCATATAACTCTCATATATCACTAATAATGTAGTTATGTATTTAGACCCTGCAAGATTATAAAGTGTTTTCCAAATAATCTATAATAATAAAAGCATAATATGCTAATTAGACCGGACAGCCGAACGGCCTTCTGGATGTCCTTCCTGGATGAAGTTGGGGCTGCAAAGGCCAAGGCAAGCCACCATGACTGCAAGGGCCTAGGCCCCTTCATGGATTTCTAAGATAATATGTTGGGCCTCTAGTCTAATATAATATGTTGAATTCAATGGATTTTTTTAAAAATATATATAGTTTTATTGATTTCTGAGAGGAAGGAAGGAGAGAGAGAGAAGCATCAATGATAAGAGAGAATTATTGATCAGCGGCCTCCTATCTGCCCCACACTGGGGATTGAGCCCACAATCCCATTATGTGCCCTGACCTGGAATTGAACCACAACTTTCTTGTTCATAGGTCGATGCTCAACCACTGAGCCTCGCAGGCCAGGCTCAATATATTTAGAATGCAAAGCAGAAAATAGCAGTAAATATCACAGTTTCTGTAATCAAATTGCCTTGGTTCAGATCTCAATTCAGTCACTTGCTAGCTCGTCAAGTCACTTTGCCTTTTAGTGCCTTCATTTTCTTATCTGTAAAATGGGAAAAATAATAGTTCTTACCTTGTGGAGTTGAAATTTATATGAAAGTGTTCAGGACAGTGGCACATTGTAAGCAAGCATACTGTGGTTGCTGTTTTCCTGTGTTAATTTCAGTATTGCATTTTAAATACTTGTTAAGGTTCTAAAGAGTTTTATTAACTTGAATTTGTGGCAAATGGGATCTTTCTAAGTTTTTTTCTTTTAAAATTATAAAGACAAAATACCAAGAGGAAGGGAATAACAAACAGTGAATCATTCAAAAAATACTTAAAAATCTTTTTAACAATTGGTGAAAAAAGTAAAGTTTTGTCTCTAAAGGTATAAACTTCATTTCTAGAATTGCTTTTGTGTGTGTGAAGCCATGCTGGTAATGGATAACTGAGATATTACTAAGTTAAGATTTAGAAATAGATATTAATCATGTATTATTTCACAATGTAAGTTGGAAATTTACCTAATAAACTCAATCTAATCAAATTGATTAAAAATGATATGTGCCCAGACTTTAAAAGTAAAATAGTATTAAAAAATTCAAAACCAAATAAAGGACTGCCTTTTACTGCACACTGTCTTCCATAGCCCTACTTTCCCCAGTCAGGGACTGTGCACTTTTGAAGCTATTTTTTCATGGCATTTTCATAGTTTTAAATAATACTTTTAAATTGCTCTTTATTGATTTATCATTTTTTTTCTATTAATTTAGTTTTCATTTTATTAGTTGGGGATTTACTATCCTTTCATGTATATCTCCTAATTTTCTCAGCATACTTATATAGTAATCACTCAATTTTCTCAACATATCCAATAATTATGCATTAAATTAACTATTAAATATTGTTCTTCAGCTAAAAAGTGTATTTTTATTTTCTTCATTCTCCGACCACCCCCCTTCCCCAGAATTAGTAATGTTCTCCCTTTTATTTTCTTATATTTTATACACCTACTGTTTTTTTTTTCTTATAAGTTTCAACAGATCTGTTATATCCATATGAATAACTTTTTGAATGTGGTTTTAAACACTGTATCAATTGTCCTTTTTGTGTGGAGACCTTTTCATATGGCTGTTCTATAAGCTACATTGGTTGCTTTCTATGCTTAGTGCATTGTCAGTCATCTTGGGACATCCCCAGGCTGTTCTCCAGTGCTAGATTCTTTCTTAATTTATTATTTTGAGAGGGAGAGGGGGAGAAAAGGGAGAGAAAACAGAGAAAACATCAATTTGCTGATCCACTTATTTATGCATTTATATTTTCTTTTATGCATTTATTGTTTCTTTTACGCGCCCAGAGATGGAACTTGTAACCCTGAGGTATTGGGACAATGCTCTAACCCAGTGGTTGGCAAACTCATGAGTCTACAGAGCCAAATATCAACAGTACAATAATGGAAAATTACTTTGAGAGCCAAATATTTTAAACTTAAACTTCTAATGCCACATCTTCAAAATAGACTTGCCCAGGCCGTGGTATTTTGTGGAAGAGCCACACTCAAGGGGCCAGAGAGGCGCATGTGGCTCGTGAGCCGCAGTTTGCTGACCACAGCTCTAACCAATTGAGCAACCCAGCGAGGGCTACAGAGCTAAGTTATTTGTTTCCTGAATCTCATGCTCCTCTACCCCCTTGTTCTTTGTTCTTGAAGTATACTTTCCAGCTGCTTTCTGATAAAGGAGTCATAGAATTTTGCTTACTTGAAAATATCTTCATTCCATCCTTGCACCTAATTGAATATTAGCTTATGTATGTAACTGTGAGTTATAAAATAATCTATTTTAAAAATCTCATTCAAGAATCAATTAATCGAATGCATGAATAAGTGGAGCAACAAATCAATATTATTCTCTTTCTTCCCCCCCATCCCACCCTCTTCCCCTTTCTCTCTCTGTAAAATCGATTTTAAAAAAAATTATGAAGGTATTGCTCCCTTCACTTGTAATTTTCTGTTCTCAATATCTGGTCAGAAAGGGTATGTTTTGCTTTGTTCGTCCTCATTCTTGTCTTTTCTCTCCTTTTTTCATTTCTTTATACATTATTTACTAGGAGATTTTCTCGATGTTTTTTTTTTTCATTGAATATTTATTTCAGCTATTTAAAAAATTTCTCTGAAAGTTACTGTTCCTCTGTTCTGTTTTTTGACATAATACATTATTCTTATTTTGCGTCTGTAGTTATGTCTTTTGTCTGTGATAATGGTAAATATTTTTTTGTTTCTTTGTATGATACTTCCTTTGAGTACATTTTTCTGTTTGTTTATTTTGATTTTAGTCTTTCATGTTGGGGACTTTTCTGAAAATCTTGACTTAATGAAGTGATACAGATTTGGTTTGATTCTGTGTATTTGGGAGCGGGAATTGTTGCCTAGATGACTTTATTAGGGTCATCAAGCAAAGAGCCAAGAATTTCTCTTGTGAGATTCCAGAGTGTGGTTGTTAGGTTGATGCTGAGAGGAACCAGGCCAAATGAAATTAAAAGCTAAATTTATTGCTACATCTGCGAACAGAAAGGCTGAGACCACAATGGCAAGAGTGAGGGGAGCAGGATATTTATGTCTCCAGTGAAGGTCAGAGTAACTGTCAGACCAGGTGCACGTGGATGGAGAGGCCAGGTGTAGGCGCTCCACTGGAAACTTGGTGAGGTGATTTGCCAGAAACTGGAAGTCAGTAATTGTGTCTTGCAAACCTGTAATGGGAATAATAGGAAAACCACTGGGAGGGCTAGAGCCCTAAGTGGGGTGTGATGGGGTGTGGAGAAAGATAGAGAATATGCCTGACAGTGGTCTCTACATATCTGTTTTCTGGAGTCTTCAATGTTCCCCAGTGAGTTTTCAGATATTCTTTCTGGGAGGTTTACATCTGCCTGACAGCTTTTAAGAACCATTTGAGCTCCAACTAAGTTTTGCCTTTCCTTGGGTTCTACCTTTGTTGTGCTTGTAGTTCTGAGTCAGGAACCTCTTGGTTCAAGATATTCAACTCTGATTTTCTAGGGATAAAAGGAAAAAGGGCATGTGGAATGGCATTGTTCATTTTCTAAAACCTTCTCCTTGTCCTTTGGTTTTGTACCTTTTTGTGAACTTTGGAAAAGAGTATGCTCAGTCTTTCATACTTAACCACAATAACAATAATATTAATAATAGTAACAATAATAAGAAATAGCATTTTTGAGGTCCTTTTCTATGTGTTAGCCTTGTTCTAAATGTTTTAATATTTATATTTCCACCTCAACATTAAACAAATCCAATTAAAAAGACACGATTGTCCTCATTTTGCAGGCCAGGAAACAAAATGATAAGTAATTTGTCTAATATCACCTGACTAGTAAATGGTAGAAAGACTTGAATCTGAGAACTTACTTCTAGAATGAGAGGTTGGTACTTTATCTTTGCAGACCAGAAGTCTACAAAACTTCATTATGCTGAGTTAATTAAATGAGCATATATCTTAAAAATGACTTTAAATAAGGCAAGTCACTAGATTTTCATAGAACTGAATGAAAAGAAAATCTGATAGCTTAGAAATATGCTGTAGTACACACACACACAACTTATTTAGAGAAGAATAATTTTTCTAATATAAAATTTTAATACAAACTATTAATTACCACTTATCACCATTCCTCTAAGCAATTTATTTTTAAATGGCATCCCCTGTCTGAAATAGGACACAATGTTCTAAACTCTAGGGATAATTAAAAGCGGAGGACTAATGAGTTGATCCTATTCAAATGTTTTGTTTCATATCTTTTAATTCTTGTTTGTAAGATTTAAAGTTATAAATAAACAAAACTTTATTTTTTAAAAATGTTATAGTCAAGCAGTTGAAATTTAAAGTAAACTCAACTATCAGTTAAGAATAATTTTTGTTTACTACATTTAATTTTTCTTTTATGCTAATATAACAGCAGCAGTGGTAATAATAACAATAACTAGTAGTTGATGCACCTTACTCTGAGTCAGGGACAATTATAACTGTGAGTTCCACATAGTAACTGAATTAGTTCACACAGTAATCCCGCGAGTAATATGGCATAGGAGATTAAGTGATTTGCCAAAAACAAGTATGTATGTGTGATATGTATATATATGCATGTCAGTGTACATATTTGTGAATTTATACACATATTAATGGTATATACTTATAGATATATTCTACCTCCTATCTAATAAAGAGGAAATATGCTAATTGACCCTCACACTGTCCCAAAAAATGCACACTCACAGCCAATAAGGATGGAATATGCTAATTAAATCCCCCCCCTTCAAAGATAGTGGTGCCCACAGCTAATAAAGAGGCAATACACTAACTTATAATTTCTATACAATTAGAGGCACATATGGGATTTGCTCAAAGTCTGACCCCAAAGTCTGTCTTCATAACTTCCATGTTATAAACTAATAGAATCTTTTAGTATAAGCAACTACTAGGAGTTACCAAATATTAAAAATTAGAAAGATCTCAAAATTATATAATTTTATCCTTTAATCTAATTTTTCTGAGTAGGGAAGACTGATGTTACCTTATTTTTATCTCCGAAAAGCCTCAGAAAGTTATAGAACACAGTTTTGTTTCATAACCTCTGCCCTGTGTGTCTCTACCTGGCATAGACATCAAATTTATTTTTCCTTAAGCAATAAATTGTTTATATTACTAAGTTATCACAATAAATAATTTCAGTGTCATTTCTATTAATTGTGTTCAAGACATTATAACATCTTTTATTTTATTAAATTATTTAAGAATATGTATTATTAAATATGATAAATTATATTATAGACACATAAGGAGTTCTGAGAAATTCATGTACATTTTTTGGTATCCTTAAAGTAGGAAGATAGTCTGGTAAAGTGTATACTTATTTTTAGTGTCATTACAAAATTAAATTTGATATGTAATTTCTTTTGACTATCATTCATGGATATTTAGGTTAGAAAATGTCAACAGTAGTTGATACTAAGAGACTCTCCAATATAAACCTGGCCACATCATATAAAAATGACATTTAAATTTACAATTGTCTAGACTAGGGGTGTCGAACTCAATCAGAGAAGGGGCCAAAATCTAAAATCCAGCCTAAATCGTGGGCCTAATGGTTTACTGAACAGTCATAAACTGTCATTGTGATGGAAATGCAGTGGAGTGCAGTGATGACAGCGCGGTGCGGGCCACATTGCAAGGCCTGGCGGGACGGATTTGGCCCGAGGGCCTTGTGTTTGACACATGTGGTCTAGACATTGAATATTCTTCCCAGACTTATAGTAGAAAATAGAGAGTATTTGATATATGATGAGGGCAAAAATAAATTCTACATTGTTGGATTCCAAATCAAAGTTTATCTGATTAATTATGTTCCTTAACATAACTACCAGGATATATTATATTTTTTAAAATTGGGTTTTTTTTTAAGAAAAGATGTATTAGCATCATTAACATTACTGAGATTACTGAGGAATACTAGAAAATAAATTGGAGTATGACTAGATCTACATACTGTAGAAAAATAATTTTTTTAACTTCAAAGGGTAGAAAACTCATTCTCTCTGGTGAAAACTCATTTTATAGTTAATTTCAAATTCCCTTGTCTTTTTAAATTTTCTATTCCATCTAAGTAAGAGACTTAATATTTAAGCAGGGAGAGAAAACTTACCCTTGAGTTATTTTAGTCAAAACTTTTATATTGCAATATGGTGATCAATATTACCTAGTTTCATTCTAATATCAGGTAGGCTAGGGAATTTTAGACTAGTTAAAGTAAGTATAGCATGAATATTTAAAAAAAAATATAATCTCAAACTCTTGATACTGTTATATTTTTTGCATTTATCTGGGTTTCTGAAATTAAAATAGCACATTGTTAAACTAAAATGTCTTGGCCTATTTAAACCGTTTGCCAGTTATAACTTTTCTATATATAGATTACAATTTTATTGAGTATTAGAGCATGAATTGCTTTTATAAATATATAGCTTAATGTGAACTATAATCCTAGAAACTGGAAATGTTACTTGTGTGTGATGAAAGCAAGTTTTGGTGGCTATATGTTTAGATTTGCGTCTTATTTTTGAATATATAAAATGCTTATTATGCTTCTTCACTGTGTTCCATTTCACTGCAAGTAGTCTGGAAAAGAAGCCTCAAATTGGAAAAAAAAAAAAATGGGTAAGACTGTATAAAACAATAGTTTTGCAAAATAATATCAATGGAAAGACAAGGAACACAAAAACTTCTACCTTGATAAACTCATTTCCATATCAGCCGATGTGACTGTGTACCATCATTTCTCTAACTGCATTGTACTCAAGTAACCATAATTTAAATCATATATAATATATCTTTTCCATAATTTACAGTCATGACTATTGCTGAAAAATTGTATGTTCAGCATTTGTATTTAAATTTTGAGAGCCTATTTTTATTTTCATGTAATTACCCTAAACCTTTTATTTCTTGTCATTCTTAATACAAAAAATAACAGGCTTTAATTTTTAGAGCTGTTTTAGTCTTACAGAAAAATTTAGTAGAAAGTCTAGGAAGTTGCCATAGACCCTTATTTGCCCCTTTTCTGCCTCCCACCACACAGCTTCTCCTACTGTTAACATTTTGTGTTGGTGTGATACAGTTGCTGCAGTTGATGAGCCAATATTGACATGTTGTTATTAACTGAAGTCCATAGTTTACATTATTATAGAATTCACTCTTTTTATTTTTACAAATATATAATGACAGACCAGTTTTACTGCCTCAAATACCCAACCTTTTCCCACCTATTCATTCCTCCTACCTCCTTATGAATCTCTGGCCACCACTGATATTTTTACTTTTCCTATAGTTTTGCCTTTTCCAGAATGTCATGTACTTGCAGTATGAAGCCTTTTCAGACTGACATTTTCATTTTGCAATATGCATTTAAGGTTCCTTTAAGTCTTTTTATGGCATGATAGCACATATATTTTTATCACTGAATAATATTCCATAATGTCAACATAACATAGTCTGTTTATTAGTTCGCCTGTTGATGGACACCTAGGATGCTTCCAATTTTTGGCAATTATGAATAAAACTGCTATAAACATTGTGTATAAGCTTTTGTTTGGACAAAAGTTTTCAGCTCATTTGGGTAAATACCAAGGAATGTGGTTGCGGAATCACATGGTAAGAGTATGTTTACTTTGAAAGAAACTGCCACTTGTTTCCCAAAGGGGCTGCACCCATTTTTGCATTCCCACTAACAATAAATGAGAGTTCCAGTTGCTGCACATCTTATCTGTATTTGGGGTTGTCAGTGTTTTTAATTTTGGCCATTCTAATAGTTGCATAATTATATCTCGTTCTTTAAATGTGCAGTTAAATAGATTGAATTATGTCAGTTTCATATGTTGAAATCCTAATTCCCAGTACCTCAGTTTGTGACTTTATTTGGAGATAGAGTCCTTACAGAGTTAATCAATTTAAGATGGGATCATTACAGTGGGTCCTAATCCAATGTGACTGGTGTCTTTATAAAAAGGGAAATTTGGACACAGAGAAATGCATACAGGGAGAATGCCTGGGAATGTGAAGATTGCCAAGAATTGAGGCCTGGAATCTGATCCTTCCCTCAGAGTCCTCAGAAGGAACCAAACCTGCCAACACCTTGATTTCAGATTTTTAGCCTCCAAAACTGTGAGATAATTTCTGTTGTTTATTCCATCCAATTTATGGTTCTTTGTTGTTGCCTGCCCTAAAAAGCACACACAAAACTAATACACTTTTCATGTGACTTCAGCATCTTTTCATATGCTTAGATGTCAAAAGTTGCATTTTTTGGTGTCTGATCAGATCTTTGACCCATTTTTTAAACTGTATTGTTTGTTTTCTAATTGTTGAATTTTAAGAGTTCTTTGTATATTTGGGTTACTAACCCTTTATCAGATATGTGTTTTGCAAATGTTTTCCTCCCCATCATGGTTTGTTTTTTCATTCTCTTAACAATGTTATTTGTAGAGCAGAAGTTTTTAATTTTATTGAAATCTAGTGATCATTTTTTTTCTTACATGAATTATGCTTTTAATGTTATACCTAAAAAGTCATTGTCAATCCCAATGTTACCTAGATTTTTTTTTTTATTTTTTTATTCTCGGAGTCTTATACTTTTCTTTGTCTTTAATCTCTTTGAGCTAATTCTTATGAATGGTTTATTGTCTGCATCTAGATTTATTTTTTATTTTATTGCATGTGGATGTCCAGTTGTGCCAGCACCATTTGTTGAAAAGGCTGTTCTTCGATATTGAATTTTATTTGTTGTGTGTCAGAGATCAGTTGATTATATTTGTGTGTTTTTATTTTTGTACTATTCTCTTCCTACTTTGATTACTGTAACTTTATAATAAATGTTGAAGTCAGATGGGTTAGTCCTCCAACTTGGAGCTTGCCCTTCAATATTGTGTTGACAATTTGGCTAACATTATTTACTAACAGTGAACATGTATATTTGTATTACTTGAGTCCGTATGATTTTTCATACACTTAATAATTTATAACTAATATTCTTATATCGTATGAAAAAGTGGACCAGAAAAACTATAAATATAGAAACTGGTTTTATAATTTTGACTTCCTTTACTTTCTCTTTATTATGTTGTATCTCTGAGGACTGACTGATAAAGTATATGTTTAATATACATGGCATTATTTAGAATGATGAGTGATTATAAAGTGTAGAGGAACATTACATAAAGAATTATAACAAAAGTATAGGATGCTGTATTACCTAAAAATATGACAATTTAGCCTACAAAAGGAGTTTATTGTTTGTTCACAAACACAAAACGAGACACAAAAATGAAAAAAAACCATATTTTCACATGCATGGATCAATACCTGTGCGCACTGGTATGTTTGCAATCATGAGTTAAATAAAAAGACTGGCATAAAAAATATAACATTTTAACAGAGATAAGATTATGTACAACTTGGTCAGATAAAATACAGATACCTTAATTTATTTAAAAAAATATACTTGGTGCCAGCCAGCATGGTTCAGCGGTCGAGCCTATGAACTAGGAGTTCATGGTTTGATTCCGGTCAAGGCGTATGCCCAGGTTGCGGGCTCCATCCCCGGTAGGGAGTGTGCAGGAGGCAGCCGATCAATGATTTTTTTCTTCCTCTTCATTGATATTTCTCTCTCTCTTTCTCTCCCCCTTCCTCTCTGAAATAAATAATAAATAAATAAGCAAACAAGCAAATAAATAAATAATTTGTTTTAGAGAAGTCCCATCAAATATTAATTTAAATATCAAATTACTGGAAAGAGCATGATTCAGTTTAGGGACAAGTCCCAAGTTATTAACCTATGAATCCGAGCAGAGTTGTCTCTAAAATTGTTTTTAGATTATTCCAATATGAATATTGAAAGTGTTCTTTAAAACAAACCTGCTTTTTTTCCTTTTCTTTTTTTTTTTCTTTTTCTGCATTTTCCTTCCTTGGAGCCTATTGTGCATCAAGCTTCTAGTTTGGTATTTTATTTAGGGGATTTTATTTTTAACAACGTAGTGTTCTTCACAAATGTATAAAATTAATTATATTTGTTAGTATTTGTAATAAGACCTATTATTTGTAAATGTTCAGAATATTTTAGTAACTTTTATGCCAGGATAAGAATATAAGGAATTTCTTGTAACACAATCATTAGTTATCTAATTACCAGTTTTTAAAAATAAGAAATAACAATAGGATAATGCAGGCATTCAGCTAGATATTTGTAGAATGTTTTAGAGAAAGTCAAAAGCAACCATGGGATGGTTTTCTTTTTCTCCAATCTGACCTTTGCTAATCAAATCAATTTCTTTGTTTCTTTGCTCACCACAAGAAAACATTATACCTCCTTGGGCAGTTCAGAAGATACGTTCAATCTTACTTTAATCTCGTAAAGTCAGTTGAATCTGACTAGTTTGAATTTTATCCTCAGAGCCTAATTTAAAACTTAACTTTTCTGCTTCTCCTTGTGCGTGCCCTCCTAGGGCCTTGAAGTGTGGAAAGGAGTGGATCTAGTCATTCACTCTGCTAACTCCAGTGAACTAAGAGTGATCTGCTCTTTCATTTATATTTCAGTTTTCATCCTGGGTGTTGATGCCTAGAAGAGAAATGGAAAGGGGAAAAAGGCTCTCTTAAGTGACACTTTTGTTTGCTTTTTTCCTTCTGCTTTTCTATCTAAGACTGACTAGACCTCATGCCTTCGGTGGGGAAAGAAAGATAAATGCTAGATCTCTGATGCAACATATGTACAAACATTTTGCGGAGATAAGATATTTTTGAAAGGTTACACTTTTCTGTTCTGGCTTGTTTTTTCTACTCTTCCTCCGTTTTTACCTCTGTAGTATACCCATCACCTCTGGCTTTTGGGTCCCCATTGCCTGGAGGCTCAGGTCCAGCAGCTTTCATTCTCTCTGCCCCCTTTTCCAACTCCAAGTTATCTTTCCTTTTCCCTCAAATGGGCATGGGGAGGGGGAGTGAGCATGGGACAGTAAGCAAGTCTCAACACAAGCTGAGGTCCAGCTGAGAGATCAGATACCAGTCTTTCCTTCTTGATATTTTGGACCCATTCTTGCTTGATATAAACTCTTGGCAACAGCATTGTCCACCTACATTAAGTCAGTGCAGCAAACTCACATGATTGCCTCATTCACCTTGAAATAAAATTGGTCAATGTGGGGTAAAGAGGAACTGAGAAAGGTAAAAAGATGTTTAAGTTACTGAGTAGTTGGCTATCACTTGTTTAGGCTGTCTTCTGAATTAGTAATCTTGGTTGATTATAATTTGTTCTTAGTGATGGGTTCTAATTACCAATCCCTGGACAATGGGGAAAGTCCTGTTCAATATTCTTTTATGTAAATTTTACCATAGTCGTGCTAATACTTCCATTCTTGGTGTCTACCATCAATTTCACCATAATGGCTGATATCATACTTTTAAAAGATTAAATAAGTTATATCCACTCCCTCAGTTAAAATTCTGCAGTTTCTTTCTCTAAATCCCCTCCCCCCAAAAAAGACAAAACACCCCAAAGTCCTTATTATGGTCTGCAAAGCCCATTGTAATCTGACCCCATGTTAAAATTTTGATCACTTGTTTCTGATTCAGAGCTTTGCTCTTTCTATTCCACCTGTCTGCATTATTCTTACTCCAGGTAGCCTGTGGACTCATTCCACATTATTTGGAAATTATTTCATTCAAATAATGCAGTTTCCTTAGTTTTTCTCTGATTTCTTTGTTAAAATGGTATGTTTGTCACTATGATCCTATAACTGGGATGTTTTTTTTTTTATTTAGGTGTGAATCATTTTCATATATTATATTATACTAGAGGCCTGGTGCACTGTGGGGAGGGGTTGCCTGTCAGCCCAGCCTGTACCCTCTCCAATCTGGGACCTCTTGAGGAATGTCCAATTCCCAGTTTCAAGCCTAAACTGGCAGTCTGACATCCCTCTCACAATCCAGGACTGCTGGCTCCCAACTGCTCGCCTGCCTGCCTTTCTGATTGCCACTAACCTATTCTGCCTGCCAGCCTGATCACCCCCTAACCACTCTCCTCCCAGCCTGATTGATGCCTAACTGCTCCCCTGCCAGCCTGTTTGCCCTTAACTGCCCTTCCCTGCAGGCCTACTCACCCCTAACTGCCCTCCCATGCAGGCTTGGTCTCTCCCAACTGCCCTCCTCTGCCAGCCTGGTCACCCCCAACTGCCCACAACTGCCCTTCCCTGCCAGCCATCTTGTGGTGGTCATCTTGTGTCCTCATGGGGGCATCTATCTTTGACTACATGGGGGCAGCCATCTTGTGGGTTGGAGTGACCATCTATTTGCATATTACTCTTTTATTAGATAGGGCTAGAGGCCTACTGCATGAAATTCGTGCATGGATAGGGTCCCTAGCAGCTGCCTGCTGCCAGCTGGAGTCTCCCTTTCCCCGGCTGCAGGCTGGGGGCCTCCCTTCACACCAGCCTTGGCCTGGTGCCGCCCACTCACCTGTTCCATCATCCCATGATGGTCCTGCTCTCATCGGGGTCCATTGGGGCTGGTAGTGCCTCCACTGCCTATGGCTGCCAGCCCTGCATCACAGACACACCTGCCATGTTCTGTGCTGTCCCCTGGTGGTCAGCACACGTCCAACCCCAGTTCATCAAAATTCCACCTGTAGGGACAATTTGCATATTAGCCTTTTATTATATAGGAAATTTAGTAATTTACTTATCTGTCTTTTTCATTAGCTTCCAAAAGGTAAGTCATTGGCATATTTGTTCAGTCCTTTTTGCTCAGTGCCTAAAATGGGACCTGACCTAGTGGAGAAAATTGAGTAAATAAATGGACGAATGAATGAATGCTAGCTTCTGTACTCAGATTTTAGAAATAGCGTTGACTTATCCCACAATTTTTATTCTTTTAGTGTTTTATATAGTGTATATCTTTATTTCATTTTAATAAATATTTTATTATATTTAATTATATATTTCCATTGCTTTCATCCCAGTTGAACCACATCTCTAGTTCATTTTCCATGTTGCTGCTAAAGTGATTTTTGTAAAATGCTTATCAAAATGCCATCCTTTGAAATAAAATTTTCCTTCCCATAATTGGGCCTGTGTCTGCTGTCTTCCTCATTACCCCTGCATATACTCTATGTTCTACTAATATCCTTTTTATTGCAGTTATTCTGAATGCTTAATATGCTTCTCTTTTCTGTTCCTTCACTTAAAGCTTATTTCCTTTGTTCTTTACTGAAGTATATTTTAGTAATATGTGAATACATACAGTGTAACTGCTATCATGAGAAGACTACAAAAGATTCTTTACACTTGAAATGATTGGGAATTAACTATGTAGTTGCATTATATGATATTTCATGCATATTAGCAAATCTTCTATCTCTTCTCTGAGTATCGTTAATACTTGGTAATATTTCATTGGCCATTTTTTGAGGAGAATTTACAGGTCACCCCAACCTTGAAGAACACCTTATACTGTTTTATAATCCTGTTTATAATATTGTGTGTTCATCTTAGAGGCAAGGCTAGTCTATATGTTTTAATTCAAGGATTCTTTTTTAAACGATGTTATCTATGAATGTTTTTGTGTCTTTTACCTTCAGAAAACTAACCTGAAAAGTAGGGAACATGATTTATAAAAGTAAAAGTGTTACTTGTATAGCCTTTTCAGAAAATGTGATGCATTGATAGATGCTTCAAATTTAGTTTTGTTTGTTTGTGTGAATGAAAGGAGAGACAGGTAAAGGAAATTAAATTATTTTATATAAACAATTGAAGCAAGTGAAACAAATGCTTTATTTACCTGTACCTGTTCTGAGTAAGTGCAGCATCATACAAGGGATCAGTGGGCTTTTTGAGACATGTAGACTCTAGGAGTATGAAGCAATATTCTAAAATGTGTATTTAACATTTTGATATGTAAATAATGCAGAAATATATAGCTTATAAGACTGGTCTTTTTGAGAAGACACACTAAATAAATGTAGAAGATACAACTAAATAAAAGTAATATGAAGTTATGTAGCAGTAAACATAGATGGTACTCTATAAGGAAGTTTTGGTTGGTTGAGGTAGCTCTTTTGAACATTTATTAATATTACTGATAATAGGTTAATTATTGTACCATATAAGTTATTTCATTTAGTTGTTGGAGCATCCTTTTGTCTGTTACTCATTTTACATAAGAAGAAACACCCACTCAGAGTTAAATACTATAAGTGATTTCTGCTACTTATTCAATTGGGTGTCTTCATGTCACTTACCAGTAGCCTTTTGAGAATATGACAAAAACTTATGGCCCATTTTCTATAAAAATGTACTATGAACCTGATCAATATGTCTATATTTTTATATGCAATTTTGCAGAATTCCTGGGTTCCCTAAATTTCATTCATGGGCCCCACATTGGGAATCTATGATGTATGTCTTCTTTTAAAAAAGAGTCTAGGGCACTCTGTACTTTCTTTTACCATCTCTTGTTACTTAAATGAAATATTTATTTATTTTATTCCTTATTCTAGAAAGAATTCAAAGGAAGCTGAAATTGTCAGCTATCTTTGACTCCATTAAGTATGTGCCAAAATAAAATAAAGTTGTTATGGCAAGTGAGATTGAGAAAAGTTTGACATATAGGACACTTTTTAGTGGTCCAGTCTATTGGACTTTGCTTAGAGCACCCTCAATCTGTCAGGAACCTAAATGTGTTATTTTGAAGTAAGTAAACAGCTACCTCTTCAAAGTAGTATGAACATGGTGGCTGTGACCCTGAGAGAGAAGATTTGAAAGAAAGATAGTTTAGTGATTCAGAGATTTATTTTCAGAGAATAATTGGTGAATTTTACCTTCTGATTACATCAAAGATAAGTAGAAATGGCATTGTTGTTATAGTAAAAGTAAAATGTAATTATTTTCTGTATTAATGAACTAACTTTATCATAGACTAGGTTAACTCATTGTTTGGAAGGATGAAGACTGTATCTGGATTCTAATCCATTGTGATTTTTGAGAAGAGAAGTTGTCATTTTATAATGGGATTACTATAAAGCTTCATTATATGAAAAATAACCATTTCTAGTTTTTAGGATTAGTTATTTCATTGTGTGTTTTTCACATAAAGTAATTTAGAATTTCAGAATGTTTTTTCTTTTTTATATATTTAATGTTGCATATGCTGCAATTCTGATATAAAATAAGCTGAACAGGTTAAAGTATCTTATGTATACACTTACCAGATTTTAGGTAAATAATGATATAAATTTATATACAATGTTTAGGCTTAATTTCTCTGCACAGATGTTTTAACATTGACTTATAGTTATGTTATGAATTGAATAACTGTATTTCTATTTTTCCCCCCTTCAATCATTCTTAACATTCAACGTCTAAATGAGTGGTAGCCCATCTGTGTAGGGCTGTTGTGATTGGATGATGTATTGTTTTGCAGTGGCACAGTTTTCAGACAGCCACTTTTGTTGTTAAATATTTTCATTTTCTATAGTACTTTTCATCCCTGTATATACGTACAGGAATCACTTCACCCACCACCGAATTGCAGCCACTTCTGAGGTGGAACGCAGCAACTGTTTAACAGCGCACTTTCCCCTAGGTGCTGACAGCTGCAGAAGAAATTGTACATGGCCCCGTACAGAAGGTATTTCTCCACTGTGCCATCTGCAGAGTGACACTGACTAGGAGTACTACATAGACTGTAAGTTTTTTGTGTACCCACTCCAGACTGGAAAACCCAATAAGAGAGAATAGCAAATAACTGGGAAGCATCATTTGAAAATGTATTGAGGTCAGTTAAACTTAGTGCTGCTCTCCTGGCTCTAAAGTTTATGCTGAGGTCATTTAATTTGTGATTGGAACTGAACTAAATAATAAACAAATGGATGCACTCCTTGGATATTGTTTTATTCTAGAAGCAAATGAAACTCAAAAATGTTTTTCTAAGTATTACACCTCTGTTGAAACTTAGAAGAATCCGTTTGTTTTTTAAATATTTTCAAAAAACCAAACCCATATTATATGAGGTTAGAGCTGTGTTCTTAAAGTAGCAAATCAATGTATAATTCAACAGGAACATCCTAATTAACTTTGCTTGCTGTGTTTTATGTCTTAGTTTTTTAATACTTTTAGTCTTTGGTGAAATTTTTGCTACAAAAATTTGAACCCAGTTTTTCTTTTCATTCTTTGTTTTAGAAACCTCAATTTTGAATTTATTTTTTTTTTAACATATTGAAACAAAGTTTGGGAGAGAAGAAATAGTAAATATTTGAACTTCCTCTTACTGTATTTCAGTTTCTTCTATTCAAGTATTTAATGATTTCCTTTTTTCCTTTGTAAAAGCAACTTTATAATAGTGCTATCTTTAGTAATAGTGTGGCGTGTTCATGCCCTAAAGGATAGGAAAGTAACATTAGAAAGTGCTGTCTCTTGTTAAATAATATGATATGGATTGTTATATTCTTTTGCCTTGTTTAGTCAATAGTATAATGTACTAGTTATTGTTTTTTTAAATTAATATTTGTGTATCCACAGACATTTCTATGACAAGAAATCAGGGTCTTAGTATTTACAGTCTTAGTCATATGAAATAGTATAATTTGTTTTAGCTGATTTAAATTATATGTCGTAAGTTAAATGATATTTGTATATATTTCTATACCTATAGATTCCCAATGAAAGCAGATAAAAACCTCTCTGGGCCACAGTTTACGTACTTGTAAAATGAGGTGGGTGGAAGAAATTATTTTCTAGAGACCCTTTCTTTAAGTGTTTTCTGTTCAATTCAGGGGTATAATTCTATGTGTGTTTGGAATTGTACTTTACATTATGTAACCAAGATATTTTGGTTTAAGTGCTTCTGTTGAGTTAGAATATTATTTGCATTGATTAAATGATAAGTGATAGATTTTTGGAGTCAAAAGAAGAGATCTGACTTTCTACAAAGATTTTCCACTATTTCTAATTTTGTGGTGGCGTCCCCACTCTTTTGATTATTTTTTTTAGATTAAATAAAGTACAGTTCTCAATATGTTGTTTATCATAGAAGCATCAGATAAATTAGAAAAACTAGCCTCTATTTATACTCAGAGTAGAATGTACTTAAATAATACCAAAAAATATTAATGAGTTTTCTCCCTTGCAAAGACTTAATACTTCATTCAATAGTAAAAACACTAAACAAGTAAACTTAGTATTTGAAAGAATGTAATTTAGATATAATATAGTGTACCTATGTATCTTGAGCAAGAGGACATTTTATGAATCAAATATAAAATATTTAATTTTCTATAATCGGTTCCTTTGCATTTTCTGCAGAGCAATTTTAATATTGCTAAATTCCATTCATCTTATTAACCAAAGTAATCACACTTATCAGAATATACCATTGTTTTTTAATATTTTTGCTGAAAAGATACAAACTCTGCCTATTGTACATATCTGAGTATATATTTTTCAATTATTCAAGGTATTTAATTATTATACATTAGACCTCCTGTGGATGATGTAAATTTCGCAACTAATTAGATTCCATTTTTAACCATATGAATCTTCCACTTTTATATACTTCCAGTGTATATTATTCAGAAAAGGGAGTTAGATGGAAATTTTTATTTTAATGGAATATACTGGTATATTATTTGAATTTAATATACATGTACTATTTGTTTACGCCAAAATAAAGGGGGAAATGTTGGTTTTTATTTAAATTGTATGTTTGGAACATTTACATATTTTATTTAGAAATTATCTCCATTGTATAAAATATAGAAACCTAATACCTTCATTAGATTATTTTTTAAGGGAAGGCTCTTCATCTTATTCTGAAGGATCATAATCAGGCTTATAATAAACTTATTTTACTTATAATTTTGGAATTCAGAAATAAATATAAATTGAAGAGTAATTAAATCTTAATTAAATGGAAAAAATAAGCAAATGCATACATGGTTATATAAATTTTAAATATTTAATGATCTGTACTTTGATCTCTATATAATGTTTTGACAATTTCTAACTTCCAGTTATAGGCTTTAAAAAGAATTATTTGGAAATTATAGTGGATGTGATGAGAAAATAAAAATACATAATGATATATTTTGAGTATAGATTTTATATAATTTACACTAATTTTAAAGAACATACATTTTTAAATGGATATTCTTAAATTCTCAGATATTCTCAGTTTTACAAAATATATAATCTGTTTTTTTAAATTAGGGGCATATTTTTATATTTATCCCAATAATATTTTTAAAATTGTCTCATCAAATTTGTGTGAATAAATTCTTATGATTTTATAAGGATATGAAAATTTTCAGGTGTTTTATTGTGAATAATAGGCAGATGATTTTGCAGTTTAACACTAGATGGACAGTTCTTTTTATACTAAATTGTTTATATTTGAGTAACCTTTCTTAAATTTAGGATTCAGGCATTATTTTTTATAATTCAAAATATAAACTAATTCCATAGAACTATATGTGCAGTTTGAATTTATATATTTTAGAAATAAATGTGAAAAGGTTTTTGCCTTCCAGATAACGTCAGGCAGATATATGGAGGTAAAATACTCATATAATAAGTTCAATTTTTGCTAATTTTATCTTTTATAGCAGTTAATTCCTGCCTGTATTTATGCATTCTGCAGTTATTTATCAATATAAATTGAATTAGTTGAAAATTGTAAATGTATGTTTGCATCAAGAACTTTTGATGCTACAAATCTTTTTTATCTTTAATTCTGAATTAATAAGCATTATTACTTTAAAATTTACCTTTAATGCTGAAATTTCTCTGTGTTATGGGTAAAGTAAGTATGTGTGTGCATTTGTGTGTATGTCATCTTCCTAATGTATTTTCTGGTTTAGAATCCTGGCTGCCTCTCTGTAGCTGTTTAATTAAGTGTAAATATTTCACAACTTTAAGGGTTTTTCTTATCTGTTAATTGTGAATTATTGCACCTACCTCACAGGGTTGTTGTGAGGAAAAAAAAAACAAAAAACAAAACAATGTGAAAGAATACTTAGTTGATACCAGTATGCTAATATATGAAAAATTAGTACTATCCTTGTGATAAAAATCCGAATTTCCTGTTTTGACAAGTAATCTAGCTCCTCCGTATGTCCTCATCTTCATTTCATTTCTTTCCTTGCAAACCTGCATTGGTTGAAACTAAACTTGTTGCAGTTTCCAGAATATGTTATGCTTTCTTTGGGCCTTTGTCTTCCTTCAGCTCTTACACACCCTGGGGTGCTGTCGTCTGTATAACTCAACCTCTTCCCTCAGGTTTCACTTTAGATTTCTTCTTAATTAAAGATTTCCTATGCCTTCTTCTCCATTATCCTTTTGTTAGATTGCCCTTCTGTTTAATCCTGTTGTGTTTGCTTACTCCTATTCTAGTAGCTAGCACATGCAGTGTAACTGCCTTTGCCTGTGTCTGTAAATTTGTTGAGGGTAGAGTCTGCCTTTAACTTCTTTTCCCCAGAACTTACCAGAGTTCACACAACTCAGAAAATGAATTAATATTTTATAAAGAGATGTAGGTTCCCCCTAAATGAACTGAAGACATATAATTATATAATTAGTACTCTTTTTAAAATAACTTTAATTCTCCTATATTTATAGAATAGATTTCAAACTCAATAATCATAGCAAAATTATGGCTTTGTAATCAGACTGCTTTGCCCACCAGTTACTACTCTTATTGGATTTGTTAAACAAGATGAGCTCACTAGTATGCAAGCAGAAATTCACTTTATTATTTCCTGTCACTTGTACCTGAAATACCAATCTAAATATTATTTTCTGCTCTTTGATAAAAGCTATTCAAGTGTCTTTATCTTTTCTGGATTCCTTGTCTTACTTGTCTGGGTTTATCAAAGACTCCCACTGTTTGGGGATAACCCACTTGTAATTCCTTGATGTAGTGGTTACTAGGTCTTCTTTTGATTATCCTCCTTAGTCTCTAACTCTCTGGTCTACCTCCAGCCTCTTTCTTCTGGGGTTATCTTGTTCCTTTTGTTGTCCTCTGAGTAGAGTTCTCTTTAAAATGACTTAGTGCTGTTTCCCCCCTAGGGGTCCTTATCTGTCCCATGAGAAAATAACTCCACAAACTCTAGAGTGGAACTTTTGGCTATTTCTAAGGTGGCAGCCTAGAGTGAGGTCATCTTGCCGCCTTGTCTTTAGATTTTCTTCAGGCTAAATCCAGTTCCTGTTCCATTCCTTTAGTGCCTTGTATTATGAAAAACAAAGGCCAAATTCTGAGTGAATCACTACTCTATTTCTTCCTCACACAAACTATAAGTTTTCTTTCTCCAATATATGCTTACATTTTTTAAATTTTTATTTGAATGATAGACTAAAGCAGTGGTCGGCAAACTCATTAGTCTATAAAGCCAAATATTAACAGTACAATGATTTAAGTTTCTTTTGAGAGCCATATTTTTTAAACTTAAACTTCTTCTAATGCCATTTCTTCAAAATAGACTAGCCCAGGCCATGGTATTTTGTGGAAGAGCCACACTCAAGGAGCCAAAGAGCCGCATGTGGCTTGTGAGCCGAGGTTTGCCGACCACTGGACTAAAGGATGCCTGACCCAGTCTTTCTAAGTTACATATGTGATCTTTCACCTGAATTCTAGTACTTGGATGATTGTTCTCAGCACTGGGTCCTTGTGTAAAACTAAGACAAAGAAAAGTTCCCATTTTAACAATCCCTGTTAATATCCACTGAACACTGAGGCCACCAGGGTCATCTTGCATTTTTTGAATTTCTATGAGTGTTCATCCATTTCTGCTTTCCATGCTGTGTCTTGATGCTGTTCTGGGAATGTGGAATGTCCTTGCTATATTTTCCTTCTAACGAATCCTATCCAATCTTTGGTGCTCAATTTAGGTAAATCCTTTATGGGTTTAGCTGTTAGAATAAATACTTCTTTCTACTGTGTTCTGTGTTCTAATACTGTACTTTTTAGAAGTGTTATTGTATAATCTACAAGTATGTCTGTCTCCCTGACTAGATTGTGAGCATTTTTGAGACAGCCACTGACTTATTTACTGGTGAATCCCCCTTACTGCGAGTCTCTGTTGTGTGTTCAGAGCATTATTTGCTGAATTAATGACTCTTTCCTGAACCCTGAGATTAAAGTTTATAAAATTATTATTGAGTAATTCATTATTCCATTTTTACTTCCATCCTTACTCCAAAGGATCCAAGAAATAGTTTATATGCCTCTGATTTTGTTTGTTTTTAACACAGTGGTATTGATCTTCATCCATTCTTTGGCAAGTTCCTTTTAGACTTTAGTTCTGTTTTGGTACAGTTGATTTGCTTTTATTTCTCTGCATCTCATTATTTTTCTTTTTAGTGTTATTATACTTGATGGAGTTAGCTATGATAAATAGGAAAACCAGGTATACTTAGTAGGTTCTTATTGGAAAAAAAAATAAAATGAACATTTTATTCACAATTTTTTATTATTGGATACTTTCTTTTTTAAAAAAATTCCACATTTTAAATTGCATCACTAAATATGGTCAGAAATGGCTAAAAAGCAAACTGTTGGTCACCAAGAACATTGGTTATAAGCTCCCCACCAGTAACACTAGAAAATTAAATTTTCTAATCTATAGTGTGTTGTAAGTAAAATACTATTTAATCAGACTTAATTCTTGTTATTTCTGTGATTGCTATAAATAAGTTGCCTTAAGTAATTTGAAGTATAGCATTGAATGTTTGCCATTCCTCAACATAATAACTTAATGCAGTCTTTATTAGTGAAATTAAATCAAAGTTAGGATTCTTTAAATATATATATGATCAGGCAAATAAATGATAATTGGAATACCAAGAAATCAAAATAGCATTTTAAGTAGAGATTATTGAAAATTTCCCTTATTTGAAATTTTTTTTCTTGGTAAAGTTCCAAATGATTACAGATATTATATTAAGGTAACGCAGGAAATTTTTTTTTTTTTCAAGTCAGATCATTAAAGTTTGAGAGAAAGTAAATTAGTTTATAATAAAGTATCCCACTGTTTTATTTCCACACTGTTATATGGACTACCTTATGTAAAGGTTTTAAGAAAAAATTTACCTTATTTTCTAACTTTCACCAATGTTACTGGTGACATCTTAATATTTCATTTGTGATGGTTTTATCCATTAACACTTATTGGCTTAGGAAGTTTGATGAATGAAAATGTTAGGTGAAATGCTAAATATGGTAGATCTCAGAATCATTTGCATTTCAAGCAGGGTAGATGCCAGGGATTGTAATGTATACAATTACTTATATTTAGTCATTTCTTACACTAGTGCACTTTTGTTTCTGTGTTTTGATAACAGTGAACAAGCTATAAAATATAATCAAGTGATTCTCAGTTTTAATTATCTAGAAACACTGTTTATTCTTGTTAGTTTACTCACTTTCCAACCATTTCAGTAACTCAGACATTCTATTTGCCTCACTAAATTTGTAAAGTTAATTTCTCGTGTATTTTTTAATTAGTTTAGGTTGAATATTGTTATACGAAGGTAGTTCAGCATTAGAAGAACAAAATTCTGTTTTTCTAAGTTTTTGTGAGCATACTTGGGAACAGTATAATCCAGAGAGCTTTTAAGAAGCATCTGGTATATATTGCTACCAATTATCAGGTAGGAAAAGTAATGCTACATCTGAAATATACTTCATTTTTAAATGTTGTTTTGTATTTTCCCCCTTTTTAAATGACTATTTTTCAATTGTAATACTATATGACTTACTTTAGAAATATTTTTTAATGGAGCAAGTGAAATATTTAAAAAAAATAAATATAACAAACCTTAAAATTAATCAGAAACCTAGTTCTTCAATTTATACTTAATCCCAGAGAGTGCTTATGTACAAAATACCTTACTCATCTTATGGATTCAAGTGAAATAATAAGGAAATTAGCTATTAATAAATTTTTATTATGCCTCTCTCTGGAATTTTAACTTCACATTTTTTCCTGTGCTGCAGGTTAAGCCAGATATAGCATGTCTGAAATCAAACCAAATCTTTAGTCCTCCATTCTCATTCAGCCTCCCAACCACATCATTCTTGTTATGGCTTCACCATGTACCTTGTGATGCAGGGTCAAAATAATATTCCTCCTCTTTGAATTGAATGTCATCCTATTATTTCCACTTCGTCATTTTTTTTTTTTTTTACTTTTTAAATTTTGTTGCTTTTATTTACCTTTTTTTTTCTTTCCATGGAAAATATCCTTACTAATATTCTTACTTAAGTCTCCAACCCGACTTCTATTTCCACTAAGGAAATTTATCCTAGTAAAAGGATACAGAGGCCACCTAAGAGTATCTGTTATATTTTAATGATCCCTGTGCTAGAACTTTATAGATAACCTAATCTCCCCCTTTGCCTCTTATTATTATATAGTTTTTGAAGATGATCACTGGTTTCTGAAAATTTTTATTTTTGAAGGTGCTATCATTTCATATCAAACTGAATTTGAATATGTGCTTATTCTGTTTATTAGAGTATTTTATAAAATTATTTGAATGAATGTTAGTATTATAAAGAAATAAGAAAATCTTTAAATGCGTTCTCTTAAAAATTATTTTCAGTGTGTCATTTGAATATTTGGAATAATGTAATATTTTCTGTCATTCCTCTTTCTTTTAGTGTGTATGTGTGTATATTTTTATATGTCTGTCATCTCTTTATGCCCAGGTAACGTATATACATAGAGCTCTTAATTTTATTAACTTACTTTTTAAAAATCAAAAGTCTTAATTCTTTAAAGATGTAAGTTTTCAAGAGTGTTCAATTTTATTGTGGCTTCTATAAAATAAATTATGAACTCTAAATATGCTTTAACTGTTTTCCAGATTTGTCTATTTTTATATTAGTGTTAGCATACATTACGTTTATACCCTACTATATGATATCTATTCAGAGTTATAAGTTAATATAATTAAAATTCTATTATTTATATAGTATTCTATTATTACTCTTCATTCATTCATTCATTCATTCATTCAATATTAACAGCTAAATGCTAAGTACTGTCCTACATGCTTGGAATACAGAAAGTCTCTGCTCTCATGGAGTTTTATATCTCTGTAAGTGAAGAAAATTACATAAATATATAATACTAAAAATACATACTTTTAGATAGACATAAATATATGAAGTAAATAAGTACACTTGATAACAAGTATTGAGTAGGAGTATACTTTAGCTAGGATAGCAAGACCAAACATCTCAAAGAAGAGAAATCTGAGTTGAGCTCTCAATGATTAGGAGAAAGAAAATCACATTCCAGGCATCAGGAATAGCAGACAAAGACCTGGATCTGAATGAATTTAGCATGTTCGGAAAAAAGAAAAGAAAAGAAGTGCTGTATGTGTTGAGCATTGTTAAAGAGAGTGTGACTTTTTTTTTTTATATAATGTTGGAGTCAGATCAAATGGGCCATAGTAAAGAGTTAAAATTTTGGTATCGTTACACTGTGAAGACATTGGATGCTCGAATGTTAGGGTGGTAAACATTGAGGAAATCATTCTGCTTGCTGTGTGGAAAGGCATGAGGGGATAGAAAAGGTCATTATTAGGCAGTTAATGTGGTGATCACAGAAATTATGATGAGTTAGGGCTTTTTGTTCTAGAAATGATGAGAGGTAGAATATTTTAGAGGAGCACTGTTAAATTTGTGAGTGGATTAGAAATGGTGTAATCAACATTATCAGGTATAATTAAATCTAACTGTTCTTTGAAAATAGAATTTAATGGACATGCACTTTCCCATGGTGAAAATGTACCATTATTTAAATTATACCTCTGTTTTTGATTATTTAGTTGTTGTTTTTCTCATTTTTTTGCTAGCATAAATAATGTTTTGTCAGTTTTTCAACTCACCATCATTGTACATTAATAATGAAAATTAAAAATTAATATACTGGTATTTTAATTTGCTTACCTTTGATTACTAGCTAAGCTGAGATTTCAATGTGTGTATTTATTGACCAACTGTATTTTTTAAGCTGTGAATTGTTTCTTGTTTGATGTTGCTATTTTCCCATTTTTTTGAATGGCCATTTTAACTTTTTATGATGTTTTAAAAGTCCCAACATGATTTGCCCTTGAGATTTTTTTAATTATATCTAATGTCAGTCTCCACCTGCTATACATTATGCTCTAGACACTTTGATCATTTCTCAAACAGGCCAATCTCTTGTCTAGTCTGGAGGCCTTTTACTTCTAATTTTCAATTTTATGGATCCTTCTTCCTCCCATCTCACATGGTTGACTTTGTCTCATCATTCATGTTGCAGCTGAAATGTCACTTCTTAGAGGCACTGTTCCCAAATTCCTAACATACCATCCCTTCTCACCCTTTTCACAGTCTGTCACATTACTGCCTCTTTTGTTTGTTTTCTTCCAGAATCTTTTATGGTCTTCATAGCATTTATCACTGTCTGAAGTTAATCATTACTTCATTACTACCTGTCCTTTCCAGTTAGAGTGAAAGAACTTTGAAGGCAGGTATCTACTCGGATTTGTTGCTCTCTGGAGCTAGAATGTTGTTGGGCATATAGTAGGTAATTAATATACTTTGTGATGTGGATAATATAAGGATATTAATAATTTATCCCATGTAATTTTGATTTTTTTCTTTTGTCCTTTTCATCTTCATTTATGGCACTTTTTTTATATGAAGAATTTTATATTTTCATGGAATCAAATCAATGAAGTTTTTTTCCCCCCTAATATGACTTTTTTTACCCTTTGAAGAAAAAACTCCCAGTTTAAGATTTTTCATTTTCCTGTGGTCAAATTAAACTGTTTCTGAATATAAAAATACTATTTATTTTCATGAATTAGGGAAAGTTTTAAAAAGATTAAAAATAGCTCTTGTGAATGTATTTCTATGCTTTTTTCTAGTTTTATCACACATTTACTTATAAAAACAATACACTGTATATAGAGTTTTTTATCTTTTTATTGCAACATGTGCATATTTAGATTATATTTATTCTTCATTCTTCACAAGCATGATTTTTTAAAATATTACAGACTATTCCAACTTAGGCACTTTTATAATATATTTAATAAAATCTTTATTGTAGACTTATTTCAATCTTTTAAAATGTAAATAAAAGTGCATATTACTGTGTTTAATTTTTTGTGTTCATTGTTCTATTAGGATAAATCATTATGATCTATTAGGATAAATTACTAAACATATAATTGTGTATTTACTGGGTCTTAGGAATACATGCAATATTTTAAAGACATTTGAATATTCATTGCTGAGTTATGCTTTAAAAAATTTAAATCAGTTTACACTCCTAGTAACAGTATGCATATGTCTGTTTCTCATCAAACTTTCCAAAAAAAAAAATTGTATGCTTTTGAAATGTTGGCCCACTTCTCCCCATCTGGGCCCTGCCTTCTAAAAAGAATTTATGTAAAACAATTATGGTGTTTTTCACATACCAATTTAAAAATATTTTTATGGTCAACTCTTGTCATTTTTTTCTTTCATGTCCATGCTTAAAATAACTTTCCTCATTCTGAGGATATATATGTATGTGGTTTGATCTAATTTCTTTATGTTGTATAGCTCTCATTTATATAGAATATTTTCAGATTCAGGAGGAAAAATTCTCACTGTATTTTCTTCAGTTATGCCAGCCGCATCATTTTTGAGGAATTATATACTAATAACATGCTAAATTTGTATGTATTCCAGTGGTTGGGTGGGGCGGGTATTTGTTGTGGTCCATTGTTTTACTTGTTGCTTTTTAGTGTCTTTTTATTTTGAGTGATCTATTAGGGTAGTAGTTTCCTGATTCTATTCTTCTTTATGTATACACTATTCCATTATGTTATTATGTGCCTTTTTGCCTTTGAATTTTAGAATCATTTTGCCAATGCTCTTTGCAAATAAACCATTCCTGCTTTATATTTTAGTAAAATTGTGTTAAAACTATTAACTTATTTGCACAAAATATCCTTATCCTATGTAAGATTTCATATGTGAACTGAGATTATTTTTTTCCTTCCTCAGTTAAGCTTCTTTATTTTATTTAGATCATTCTTAGTTTTAATTTAATATATCTAGTTGCTCTTTAAATATTTTTTAATTAATGTTTTATAGTATGTTAGTTTTCTGTGGTCACAATTATCACAAATTCTGTTTTAAAACAACACACATTTATTCTCTCCCAGTTCTAGAGCCCGAAGTATAAGATCAGTATTACTGGTTCCTTGGAGCCTGTAGGGAGAATCCCTTTCCTTGCCTATTTTTAGTTTATGGAGTTTCTGCTTTCCTCGGCTTAGACCCCTTTCTTGAATCTCTCCAACCTCTTGTTTCTGTCATTAATTTCTATGTCCTCCATTGACATTCTTGCCTCCCTCTTATGAGGACCCTTTGATTATATTAGGGACCCACCTGGACAGTCTAGATTAATCTCTCCATTTGAAGTGTATTTAATCACATCTGCAAGTACCCTTTGCCATATAAGAGGGCATTTACAAGTTTTAGGGATTAGGATGTGGATTTTATCTGAGAGGCCATTATTCAGCCTATGTCATATAGAAATATTATAATTTTCTCTATTTTACTTGTGTCTATTTTATTGAACAGTTATGTTAAGTATGTTCGCATATAGTTCTAGACAGTCATATAAACAGTAAGTAATCAATTTTCTCTATTTTTACATTAGTAATTTTATACATTAGTAATTTTTTACATTAGTAATTTTATTTGTATCTTATTGTTGTCATTAATTTTTGGTGCAAATGTCCAAAATATTTTCTTTTTATTTATCATATTTTCTATTGGTTTAGGATAGGTATTTTTTTTCTAATCATAGGAAAGTAATTTGTTCATTGTTCATTATCTCCCTCCCATCCCTTTGACATGTGGAGATGCTGGGTGACTACAGTTTGAACTATGGGATACCCCATCGCTGAGGAGCCCAAAAATTCTAGTCTGCAGCTAAATGGCTCTTTGGTTTGAAGCTATATCATGAAGGGTGAGGGTTGGGCAAGTGGGTCAGTTAACCTCATAGTTCATCAGAACCTGGGAAGCCATGAGGAACTTCCAGGAGTATTACAAAGTATTCTGCCATAACACAAATTAACTGCATTTGAAGACATTGCTGAGTGGCCTATAAGTATACATGCATGGTTGTCAAGCAACTCCATTCTCTAATCTTTGCATATCCAGATAACAGGTCTCAAAATACTTTATCAGATACTCAGTTATCTTTAGAGAGGCTTACTTCAAATATGATTCCCCATAGGTTGATCATGCTTAATTTGAGGAAAGACCTCAAGTCAGGTTCATCATCTATAACCAAACTAGTTAAACATGTCATTATTCCAAGTGCAGCAGGAAGTGTAGGCAAATCACACATACCGTATTTTCCGTATAAGATAACCCCCCTAATTTTACAGTTAAAACATAGGTTTAGGCCTATATTCGCTGTATAAGAGTACCCCCCACTTCCGAGGCAACACCAGTTCTTTTTTTTAATAGACAGCCTCTCTGACTCTGGCCAGTCTGAGCAGACTTTTTTGTTTCAAAAGTCGTCTTATACGCTGGAAAATACGGTACTCCACCTAGTAGGAAGTCCAGGGCAGTGTGTTTTTTCATTACCACTCAGCCTAGAGAGTTTAGAATAACCAGCTCTAATCTGAAAAACATGCAAATGAGTATGTCTTCCCTTAAGTATCAGAGGGGGACCAGATGGGGAGATGAGATATATATATATATATTATTATCTATCCTATTTAATGAAAGACCAATATGCAAATTGACCATCACTCCAACACACAAGATGGCTGCCACATGTGGTCAAAGGTGGCCACCACAAGATGGCCAGCAGGAGAGGGCAGTTGGGAGGGACCAGGTCTGCAAGGGAGGGCAGTTAGGGGTGACCAGGCCTGCAGGGGAGGGCAGTTAGGGACAATCAGGCTGGCAGGGGAGCAATTAGGCATCAATCAGGCTGGCAGGGGAATGTTTAGGGGGTGATCAGGCTGACAAGCAAAAGTGATTATGGGCAATCAGGAAGGCTGGCAGGTGAGCAGTTGGGAGCCAGCAGTCCTAGATTGTGAGAGGGTTGTCCAGATGCCCATTTAGGATCGGGCCTAAATGCACAGTTGGAAATCCCTCGATGAGTCCCATATTGGAGAGGGTGCAGGCTGGGCTGAGGGACTCCCTGCCCCCTCCCTGTGCACAAATTTCATGCACCAGGCCTCTAGTGTGTGTGTGTGTTGTGTGCGCGCTGACACGCATGCATGTGTACATATAATCAGAACGACTGGTCACTATGATGTGCACTGACCACCAGGGGGCAGACGCTCAATGTATTATAGAAGCTGCCCCCATCCAGCAGACCCCGGTCACCTGATAGGGGTTGGGTCCCCAGGCTGAAACGGAGAACCCTGGGAGGGGGGGGGGGGCACGTGGCAGTGGACACAGCCCCTTTCCCAAGAAGGCTGAGGGCTGATGGCTAACCTCCTGGGACCCTCCCCCCAGTCAGCAGGCCTTGATTGGCCCACCACCTGCCTACCATGGTGGTGGTTGGTTCTTTCCCCTGGCAGGCAGGCCCTGATAGCCTGATTGGGACCTGCCGGCCAACCTCTCAGTCCCTCCCCTAGGCTGGCAGTTTCTGATCACCCAATTGGGGCTGGGCCCTGGGCTGGGATGGAGAATCGGGGGTGGGTGGTGGCAGATGCTGTTTGGTGAGGAATGGAGGAGAGGAGGCAGGGAATGGGATTGGCCCTGATCGCTGGTCAGACCTAGGATCCAAGCTGTGCATGTAATTTTTGCACCAGGCCTCTAGTCTACAATAATAGGATTAGGCTAAAAAAAATCCTAACAATGTTTGTAAGTTCATCTTATTCTGCTGCCTGTTCACTACTGAATCAGTAACTTCTGGGAAGCTCCTGAGAGTTCATAGATTAAAATTCTTTAGTGGTTTATGGTCAAGCTGAAAGTGATGGCTGTAGTTTGGAATATATTGGCCAAATGCTCTGTGGATAAGAGCTGAGAAAAATTAATGTTTCCTTTTTCCACATCTGGCCTGCAGGTGTTCAAGGTGTTCTATCTTCCACAGCAGCTTGTTGCTTTATTTCCACAGCCAGGTAATTTAGTCTCTGCAGCTTGATTAGTCTCTTCAGCAATTCCCGATTATCTGTATGTCTTCCCCACAGCATGTGTTCTGTACTAGATAGCTCACCAGAAAGGTGTCTACTGTAGGTAATGCTCAGCAGTATCTTTAAGGGCATGGAGGGACCTATATATTCTATTGGACAGTGCTAGACAGGTCTGGTACCCCAGCTTTGTGGCTTAGAATTAGTTCCCTTTTTTACTTGACTGTGAACCTGGCTGTCAGGACACATTTGCCAGGCTTCCTTGGCCTCATGTGCTGGAATCATTAGGCTTTGTGATTTGGGCCCTGTCCTGAATTGTATATGGATTACCATGTCCTGTTCAAGAGTGTATTCCATGGGGCTGTGGTTCTTACCTGGGCGGGAGGCACATGTCTAATCAGCTTGTTGATTCTTTTGATAGTCATTCTTAAAGGGCCCTTTCCCATAGGCACCTACACAGGTCATGAACAGGAAGTGTAGGACTTGTCCAATTAGTCGACAAAATGGTAATCTCCACAGAGACTGGGACACGATTATCTAATTGTTCCATTGCCAGGACAGAGTCATTGAGACAGTAATGATCGTATTGTAGGTATGTTTTCCAGGGTAAGCACCACAGCTTATGACTTTACTCAATAGGCATGGTTCCCTTTTCCATGCATGATTGTTAACAAGTTTGTTTGGGGTGCACAGCTATGTTGGCCCAGTACACCCCCTGGATTTTAACATGCCCAGTTCAGCTTTGCACCAGGCCTAGGCATCCTTAGGAACTTCACAAAGGGCTGAAGTCCACCCCCACGTCCCCAGCATGCCCAGGTTATATCCAGACTCCATCTGGAATAGCCACGTTTTGCCAATGACTGGCCACTTTTTTGCGTAACTGATATGTGTCTGATTTTTGTATAATAATATAAAATCTCAGGTCTGTCATGCATTTACAAGAGCACCTTGTATTAAAAGTAGATATGCCCATAAATTATTTTAGATCTTTTGAAGGCAATGGATATTATTGAAAAATAATGACAAGTTGAATTTTTTTATGTTCTCCTAGATTCTAAATTTAGGGCAAGCCTTAAACATACAATTTTCACCATCTAATATTAGAGTTAGTTGCAGATAAAGTGTAGCTGATTATAAGGGGATATAAGAATAACTCCTGTGTGGTTTATTTGCTAATAAATTAGTAAACATGTATATGTTTTCTAATATTAAAAATGTAACAAATTTAAATTAAAATTTTAAAGAATTTTATAAATAGTACTAGAGCTTTTAAATAAACATAGGTGTTTTGGCCTCCTTTTATAGTTATTCTGCCAAGAATTTTTTTTTTTCCTCCTTTGAAATGACATGAAGTGTTTATACAGGATGCTAAGCAACACCAGCTTTGAAAGTTTAAGAAAAATGACTGAATAAGAAAGCACCTGATTCAAATTTGTTATACTTTTGGAATTTAGAAACTGATGAAAAACAGAACCATGTTAGTCATCTCTAAACCCCACCTATTTAGCAGAATTAAAACTGTATTCTCACATTTAACATTATTCAAATTTGAGTTGTTTACTAAGCATATTTAGATTAATTTCTCAATAGTGTCAAAAGCATAATCTCATTTTTTAGCATATTGAGATAATTTCCATGCAGGACATAATAAATTAGCCAGCAAGCAGTTCTTTAAAATTGAACTTTAACTTAAAGAACAAATAATAGGAAAAAGGTATAAATTATATAATATTTTTAATACATAATACAATGTAAAAAACTTCCAGGTGGGAAGAATGTTGTCTTATAATTTAAACTTCTTTAATAACATTTTTGATTTTAGAATCTCAAGTTAAAGAATGTATGTTATTATTCATAACACTACCATATTAAAATAAATCCTGAATCCCAAATCAAATATATTAAAGTTTTTCAAATAAATCTTGAATCCCAAATCAAATATATTACTTATTTCTGCATTTCTGGAGAGCAGAAAAAGAGTGGAGATCACAATGCTGGAGAAACAGTGATGGAGATAGATTTAAGAGATAAGAAGACTGAGAAACTTATAAGAGGAACATAGTATAATGACAGAGAGAGAGAGACAGGGAGGGGGAGAGAGCACTTTTGATTAGACCACTTAAATATAAAGAGATTGTCTAGGGCATATTAATCCAATAATACAAAAAATTAGGTCACTAAAATAGAGGCCCATGGAACTGTATTTTTAAAAGGAAAATCTTCTAATAGTTTTAAATATATATTTCCATTAATGATTTGTGTTGGTGATATCTATGAGATAGATAATTTATGAATTATCATACTTTGATGCCAGGTGATTGGTAATTAGCTGTACATTTATTGACCGATGCATATCATTAAAATAGTGTGAGAAGGATGGAAAAGATATGTACTTCTTATAAGCAGGAATGATACTATGATGAGAGAATGTGATTTCATTTTCTAGTAACTTCACAAATAACTTTCAGACATGTAACTGTTATATGAGGTGTGTCAGAGTGATTTAGCCTAAATGTGATAAGAGAAGAAAAATTTTTTAAAGATCTTTTCAGGTCCTTTCCTGATTTTTTTTTTTTTTTAAAATCTCTCTTCATTGTAAATATAGCAGTACGGCACTAGAATCTTAAAAATAAGTTAGTAAATGCCTAACAAAACTTCCTTTTACATGGGAAATGGAAGAAAAGTTAGCGAAGTTATTTGTTGACTATACAAAACATCTCTTGTAGAAATTGGCCACATCTGTTTTATTGTTTGCATCTGAGACATCCAGTGCAAAATAAATTGGCTGGTAATAAAAGTACAGTAACTGCTAATGTAAAACAGACAGATGTTTTTTTTCATTACATAGCACTGGACAGATATATTATGGTGAAAGGGTTGAAATTTTTAACAAATTTAAGCTGGACTTGGTTTTTAGAATTTGAACATTTTACTTTGAAATAAAATATATGTTAACTAGTGTTACTGTTTTATATTTCCCAAAATATGTATGTGAGATGATATTTTTTTGGTGTTATTTCTGCATTGTGGTTTTAAGTACACATGGGACTAAGTGTAGTTAATTATATTTTGGTTAGTCATATTTCTAATAACAAAATTACTATTAGGGTACTATTCAGGTTGAATACCTTTTAACACTTTTTAAACTACTGATACATTTCTTTCTTTTATAGTTTTTAAAAAAATATTTTCTCTAGCCCAACCAGCATGGCTCAGTAATTGAGCGTTGGCCTATGTTCTAGGAGGTCATAGTTGGATTCCGGTCAGGGCACATGACTGGTTGATGGATTGATCCCCAGTGTGGGTATGTATGAGGCAGACAATCAGTGATTCTCTTTCATCATTGATGTTTCTATCTCTCTCTTCCTCTCCCTTCCTCAATAAAAAAATAACTTTTTTTCTCTAAAAAATTTACCTTTCATGAAAAAATTAACTTGAATTAAGCCCTTGGGTAAGTCTTCTTAGCTCTACCATATATACAAAGCCATATTAAAGAATACATTTCACTTCACTGATTCCCTCTCATTTCACATGGGAAGAAATTTCAAACACACCTTGAAGAACTTTCTGGGTATTCTTGGACATTCTTTTTTATTATTCCAGAAGATGACCTGTGACTGCTAGGAAGATTTGGTAAATTGAAAAAGTTGGTCCTATCCATCTTCCTGTGATTGGATAGATCTAAGATACGTGATGTAATTTTAATATGGAGTGTAATTAATATTAATATTGAGTAAAACATTAATGATAATTCCATTGAATCACTTTTTATGATGGATGTATGTTGGTTCATCTGAACTCACACATCAAAACCCTTTTGATGGCACCAACTCATACAGGTAAATGTTTTTCTTAAGTGGTCAAACATTTTTAAAAGAAATGGCATTTCAAGAAATAAAAATTAAATGAAATTAAAATTTTAATGTTTTCCACAAAAATTTATTAGAACACAGCCATGCTGCATTGGCTGTGGCTGGGTTTGCACCACAATGGCACTTGAGTAGTTGTAACAGGACTCATGTGGCACTCTCATTACTTTAAACCATTTCTCAATGCACTGCAAATCATAGTGATATTGTAATAACTTGGCAGTAGAATATATTGGCATTTTACTTGTTATTACTGATGCATACCCATCATATCAAAATAGGAAAAGGGAATTTTAGTTGTGTTTTTAAGGCACCATGGGATATGGAATATCTATATCTATATCTATATATCTATATCTATATCTATATCTATATCTATATAGATATATATAGATATAGATATAGATAGATAGATAATCTATCTATCTATCTATCTATCTATCTATCTATCTATCTATCTATACATGTATAAAAGTGTGATATATAAATCAACCGGACAGTGGAACTACTGATTGTTATGATACTCACTGACCACCAGGGGGCAGATGCTCAACACATGGGCCAACCTCTCTTCTTTCCACCTCGACCCCCCTCCCCCCTCCCCCTGGCTAGGAGGCTCCAATAGGGGAACCTGGGATGGGTGGTGGCAGACCCTCCATGCCAGGCCAAGGTGGGTGCGAGTGAGCAGGGCCCCAGTCACCCTGCCGGTTGACCCTCAGTAGGTGACCAGTGTTGGCAGCAGGGGCCGGGTCAGCTGCCAGCAGCAGAGGAAGATCGGCCCTGATCACAGGCAGGCCTAGGGACCCTACCTGTGCATGAGTTTTGTGCGCCAGGCCTCTGGTTTTGTTATAAATTAAGTGGAACAATAACACAATAGCGTTGTTAAAATGCTATGGCTGCTATGGCTGTACTAAAAGAATAAATGTCAACATTAACAGATTTATTCACTCATCACAGCATTTCCAATACATAAGAAAGCAGTGGTCAGAAAACTTACTATAAATGGAATATTTTATTCACAAAATTAAAAAAGTGAGGCTGCAACCAAAGTAAGTTTCTGTAACTAACTTACTGGCCATTTTCCATTAGTGAGTAAATTAAAACCTGTCCAGAGAAAATAAACTTTATTCAAGGAGTTAATTCCAGTTGTTTATTCAAGGGATAATGTGATTTATGTATAAATTTCTAATAATAGTCTGTGGAAAACTACAAGTATGAATATTTCCAAAGAAATTGAGAACTCATGAATTTATAACAACTTGAAGTAGAATCTGCTAAGATGAGTTATAACTAATGGTGGTAAAAATATGTGTGGGACAGAAAAAAAAACAGTTGCACAAATTTACAAAGCTTGTGAAGATGTAAGATGTTGTAAACCTAGGGTTATTCATTGTGTTATTAAATTAGCAAATACCTTGTAGAATATATTTGAGTCTACCATTTGTTAGTGAACCATTAATTTCAACAGTAAACTTCACTCACTCTCATAGACTTAATCATTGTCAATTCTGTGAATTTTTGTCAGAACTAAAAGATGAATATCATGATTTGCTCTACCCCACAGCAATTTGACAAGTTAGCAATGATAAAATTCTTTGGAATTTATTGTGTTCATGCCATGGTGGATATTTTTCTGAATGAGAATAATTAACTACTCTGACTCTCGGTCACTCTTACAGACACTGAATCGCTTTGAAAATTAGCTTTTGCTGTAGACTTGATAACATTTGTAATGAATTCAACCCAATATTACAGGACAAAACATTTATGTGCAAAACTTATATTGCAGTAGACTCATTTCCACAACTAAGTTCTTTAATCACAAGTATATATTTCCCTTGCTGTCAAAAATTAAAATAAGTGAGATTTTTATTCTCACACAAATTCTTGGCAGATGCATTTTCTGAGTTCAAACTACAGTTCTTGCAGCATTTTTCATACCTCACTGTAATGCTAAGATTTCCATATTTCAAAATATATTTAACTGTGCTATTGAGCTTCTATCTAATCTTCAATTGGAATGAATAAACTGTAATTTAATGACATGATAAAAGCAAATTTTAAGAGAAGAATCTATTAGAATTCTAAAATGCCTAAGTGATGGATATTCCCCCAAATATTGTACGCTCCTGAATTGATATCAGTGTTTGGCAGTATTTAGCTGTGTGAAAGACATTTCATTTCAAAACTGAAATATTTAAAATCTCATTTTAGATTGACATTAGCAAATGAACATTTGCAATTGATTTGATAGAAACACTGACTCAGAAACCTAATTAAGAAAAGTGTCAATTCCCTTCCTCCCCAAAAAGAATTTTATTATTTTTATTAACATATCTAGGTGTTCTATGTTGTTGCTATAATTAATACACTGAGTAGAGTTTGGACTTTGTCAGTACAAAATTATTAAATCTGTTTTCTCTCTTTCATATAGTACCTACATAATATCTTTAATTTTATCTCTTGGTTTGCAAAGCCTAAAATATTTACTTTCTAACACATTACAGAAAAAGTTGCCAACCTTTATTTTAACATGCATACTTTCACTTATTAGGTTGTTTTAATAAGTACTTCCATGCTATGTCTTTGATTATTTATATTTTAAGAGAGAAAGAGAGAAAGAGTAAATTTTTAAAAACTCAATTTATAAATAATGGAATATTTATGCAAACATTAACTACTTAAAACTAAAGCAAAGACATCTCATTTACATGGAAAATGCCAATGTACTTGTTTTCTCATACCATTTAAAGCAAACAAAACCAAATGCTCAATCCAAAGGAAAGCATTTTTGTGAGAAGTAGTTCATGAGTATGTTTTATTTCTGTTTCGTAATAGCAATTGTTTAAATAATCACAGAAAATCAGAATAAAATATATATTTTTTTACGTTTACATTTATACTTATTGTGCTAAGATTACTTTGAGTTTATGGATAATTTATAATTTTACATGTTTGAATACATGTTCAATAAATTGATGTAAGGCAAACAATATGCAAGCTTGGCAGTTTTGAAGCTAATCCTACTTACTGCTGGAAAATTTAGAAGCCACGTCCCTTTTTCTTTACACATTTTTCAGCTTGTGACCTAAAATACCCAGGTAAAATGGGTATTGATTTTTAAATCTTAGCCTTGGGAAAATTAGTATCCTTGGCTAATTTCATCAGAACTGCTTTTGGACCAAACTTTACTCAGTTTACAAATTGTTGGTATGCATAAAATTTACCAAATCTAATGTTAGACTTTAGGGTTCTGTATCAGAGAGCTCTAACAATAACATTGTCGGAGCATATCTGAAATCTCATTATAGGGAACACTTCATGGTATTAGATTATGTTTGAAAAAGTCAATAAAAATATTTGTGTCTTGCTCCTAGTTATGTATCTATTTAAAGAATGGAAATTAAGTTCAAGGCATACAACTCTCAGTTCATTAATAATTCTCATTAGGCATAGATTCCGTATTGCATATTTGCCCATGTGCTAATATTTATTTGTAAAGTCCATACCAGTATTCACAGGGCTTTCTATAATATATCATTTGGAAACATGTAGAGTGGTGCAAAGTGTGGGTCACCTGGTGTACTGACCCACGGCTTATCTTAAACAAAGGCAGTGCTTTGTCTTTTTCTTTCTGTGCTCATACTTTAAATGAGGACTTTTTGCAGTTCAGTGCCATGCTTTTCTCATTTTTGTCCTTTTTGTTGATGATTTTGCTGTTAAAATGGCTCCCAAGCATAATAGTGCTGAAATACCATGTAAGCCAGCATTGTTCATCCTTTTTCCTCTCAGGGCACATATAAGTTACTAAAATCCTATGGCACACTAAAAAAATATATATATTTTACTGATCTAATAAAAATGTAAGTTATAATTTTGATTCATTCATGTTGGATGGCTGCTGTTGCGTTGGCTATTTATCTTCTTCTTTTTTTTTTTTTTTTTTTTTTTTTTTTTTTTTTAATTTGACAATCTAAGAGGGAAAGGAAGTCAGTGCCCCTGACTAGCAAATAGTCAGGTATTGCATTCTTTTAAAAATTCTATGGCACATTAGTTGAAATTCACTGGTCTAAGCTGTCTAGTGTTCCTAAATGCAAGAAAGCTGCAATGTGCTTTAAAGAGAAAAATACATGCTAGGCAATCTTTAGACAAATGTGACCTAATAGGGTCATTGTTTATAAGGTCAGTGTTAATGAATAAACAATATATATTGAAAAAGCTGTCCCTAAACAGAAACCAAGATAAAGTAGTTGTATATTGAAGATTGATGAAAATGTGAACAGATCCCCACAGGAACCTAAACCTGTATTTTCCCAAGAAGTTCAGATCAGTTTTTTGTAATTCAGCATTTAGGGTGACTATGGGTCATCCCTACAACAAATAATGAGAATTGAGTACATATAAATATCAAGAGAAATTCTACCCATTTGTCAATTCATGCATTATTTACTATAATTTTCATCTTTTCAAGATCATATTAATGAAGATATAAATTAGGAAAAACATTTCCCCTTTTGTACTTATATTTTCTTATGTTATTTCCCAGCTAATTATTGGGTCATTGCAAGGTCATATAACTTTTGTTTATTCTAGTCATAGGATGATTCTCTAAACTAACTCTGGTTTTACCAAAACGTCTTATTATTAACAGGGAATCCAGGGAAGAGATACCGATTTTGCAAGTCCAATACCATTACTGGAAATACAGCTCAAAGTACTAGCAGACAGACACATTGTTAGTTCATCTTTTCAGAAGTTACTTATGACTCTTTATTCTCCTTCAGTTATTTGGCATCATTTATCTAAAAACTGGTACAGCAAATCCCAAATCCCTTGTCTGAATTTCAAAACTCTTCATAAGCTGGCCCTTTTCCACCTACAAATAACGTGTCCTGTAAATTCTCTAATGCACACCATTTGTTACTACTGTGATGATTTTCTCACCATTTATCCTCTCCATGTGCATACTCACATCGACTTTTGCTCATGCTGTCTCCCAGGATCCTTCAGAAGCTAACTTAGAGGTTAGTTTACAAATTATAATATGATTGCTTCATTTGTAGTTTAACCCATTACAAATTTTTATAATTGTTTTAGTATTGAACATACATTATTTCTTTTCATAGACTACCCCATACAACATGTCATAGAATGTTAGATATTTTTAACTAACATGAAAAGTATGTAATCTATCACTCATATTATTCAAATGAGAAATCATAGCAATAGATCCTTTTTCCAAATACAATTAAAATAGGAGATTGAGCCTTTTTTTTTTTTTTACCAATATATTCATTTAAGGCAATAAATCTAGTGAAATTTAAGTTATTAGTCATGTCAAAAGTGATGAGAGATCTGTGTAAAATAAGCTGATACCTACAATCTAATTTATGAAAATAATAGCATTTTTTTTCTGTTAAAATGCTCCTTCTATAATTTTGTAGATATTTACAAGTATCCTTATTTGTCAAAAATTTAGACAACATGGAAAACTATAAAAAGCAAATAAAAAGTCACATAATCTCAATTACATGTAAAGTTTTGTTTCCTTAATCAGAAATTCTTTGCTTCCTTATTCTTTTCTCTGTGAAAAATGATTCTCATAGAAAATTGCCATTTTTAATTCACATATTATAAGCTGCATAATATCCTATCAAACATAATTTGTACCTATTATTAAAAGTTCAAGTTGCTCAAAAGTATTTGTTGGAATGTTTATAAACTCACCCATACTTATTTATGTCTGGTTATTTCATTGTATAAATTTCTAAAAGAAGGATTATTCTGATCACAGGGCCCAGGGATCGATTGTCCTGCAGAGGGGAGCCCCAGAGTACCCAGCGGCAGCTCTGTGGTGGGTGGGTGAGGCCTCCTTCTTAGGGGCAATCAGTGGTAGGGCTCCTGGACTGTGAGAGGGTGCAGGCTTCCCTCCCGAATGCATGAATTGCATGCCCTGGGCACATATATTGTATATATATATGGCTAATAAATAAATAAATATATATATATATATATATATATATATATATATGGCTAATATGCTAAGTATCCGACTGGTCACTATGATGTGCACTGACCAAAAGGGGCAGACACTCAACACTTGAGTGCTGAGCTGCAGTGACTTGGCAGCAGTGAGGAGGGAGGGAGCCTGATTTCTCGCAGGGCCACGCACTTCCACCTTCAGCCATGGGTCATGTTGCTGGGGCACTATCGGCTCCGAATCTGGTTTACTGCACCCTTGTGTTTGTGTCCCACACCCTGTATGGCTGCAACTTTGTAAAGTGCTCTCTCACACTCTGGGGCCCCTCAGGGGATGTTGGAGAGCCAGTTTTGGCCAGATTCCCACAGGCCAGGCCGAGGCACCCTACCTGCCAGAGGGACCCTGCTCCGCAGATACCAGGGAGGGACCCTGGGAAGTTGGCTTCAGGGTGTGTCTGGCCCGACTCACCCAGTCCCACTTTGCCAGCCACCTTCTAACTAATTTCCTTTCAATTGGTACGAATCCATACACCAGGTCACTAGTGGTTTATAAATGTCTAGGAGTTCAAGGGATATCCCTTTTGAAAAGGACAAGTAATGTATATACTACAATATGTATTTCATGATATTTGTGTATATCCTGTTTATACATACATTTTTTCAGATAGGTATTAATTGTGAAATCAGTGTTTCAATTTTATCTGGAAAGTGATGAACAGAAAAATTGATATTTATAATAAGATTAATATAATTGTCTCAATTAGATTCTAAGGTACATATTCCATTTAGTTTTTCCAACTTATAATGAGCTTTATGTTCTTTTAACTGTATTATATAGCATCTTTTCATACCTAACTTATTATAAGCAGGTACTTGAGGTAAAGCAATAAAACAGGATCTATAAAAAACCTCTACTTTCATGAAGCTTATAGCCAAGAAAACGAAGAAACAAATTACTGATACAGTTTCAGAAGGAGAAGGAAGTTTTGTAGACAGACTGTTTATAAAAGACTTCTCTAAGCAGTGATATTTGTAAAGAAAGAATCCAGGTAAAGATGGTGGTTTGGGAGAAAGAACATTTTAGCAAAGAGCAAGGGTATTTCAAGAGGTCAGTGTAGTGCAGCATACAGAGCAAGGGCAGGGTGTTAAGAAATACAGAGAAGTAGACAGCAGCCAGACCTTGCAAGGTATTGTCAGTCCTAGATAGGAGTTTGAATTTTATTCTAAACTAGAGGCCTGGTGCACGAAATTTATGCACAATGAGGTCACTAGACATGGCAGGTTATCAGGGTCGATCAGGGCCAGGTCAGTCAGGGCCCAAAGGCCTCAGCGGGGTCAGGAGAGGGAGTGACGGTCTCGGGGCTGGGTGCAGAAGGAACAGATGCCAGATGCCAACACTGCCCTTGGGGCCCCACCAGCCTACGGTTCTCCACCTCCCTGCCCCGCCTTCCCTCAGTGCTGTGCTGCCACTGGGGGCCTATTGGCCAGGGGAGTGATGGGGAAAAGGGACCCGGGGAGGTTTCCATTCCCAGTGTGGAATATGCAGAAGGCAGCCAATCTATGATTCTCTATCATCATTGATGTTTCTGTCTCTATTTCCTTCTCAGAAATCAACCAAATATATCTTTTTAAAATGCAAGGCTTTTAGAGGAAGAAAGGTAGGGCAAGGGAGCTATTGACAAGGGGGCATTTGAGTTCTTGCTCACATTTCAAATAGGATAACATAAGGTGGTTTTCGGGGTAACAGGTGAGGAGTGGCAGAGGGTGGAGCAGGGTACTACAGGCTGAGGAAAGGGCTGTAATGACTGGGAGTGTCTGTGACAGTGACATGAGCTTGTGTTGGGGCTATCTCTGGGATCATTCGTTCCCAAGAGGTTTTGATTCCAGATGCAAGGAGAAACACAGAGATCAGCAGGCCTTTCTTAGCCTAGAAATGTGGTCTGCAAACATTCTCTGGCCCCTTGAGCGTGGCTCTTCCATAAAATACCACGGCCTGGGCGAGTCTATTTTGAAGAAGTGGCGTTAGAAGAAGTTTAAGTTTAAAATATTTGGCTCTCAAAAGAAATTTCAACCGTTGTACTGTTAATAGTTGGCTCTGTTAACTAATGAGTTTGCTGACCAGTGGCCCAGAAGGTGAGGTAGGCGGCAGGAGGGGGCTGCCCTGCTTCCCTACAAACATAAACACACAGTGTAACTAACTGCACATGGATGTCAGTCAGAGGCCAAATCAATGCCCACCAGCCAGGGTGGCTGTGTCCTGCCACTCCCTGGCTGTGCTGTGGTGCTATTGGCCAGGGAGGCTGAAGCCACGCCTCCAAGCTCATGTAGTATATGAAGGGGCGGGCAGGAAGCCAGAAGCCGGAAGTTGGAGCTGAGGCTGCGCAGTAGTGCTGTGACTGCCATGGAAATGGGTGGGGAGCAGTAGAGCTGTGACTGCCATGGAACTGGGTGGGCCACAGGCTTTGGAGTCACTAGTGAGTCCCCTCGAACCCCTGGCAAACCAGCCGTGCTGGGCAGGGCCTTGGTAGGCTTTTCCTTCCTGGAGTTGTTCTTCCCAGGGTGGTGAAGAACACCAGTTTTTCTTTTTTCTTCTTCAATTTATTATATTTTACTGTAAAGCAAACTTAGGGCTTATGGTTCTGGGGATCCCTAGGACATAGTGTTCACCTCCAGGCCTCACTGTCTACCCCCCCTCCTCCTGAGTTGATCCTTTGGCCCCTGGTGATCAGTGTGCATCACAGCAACTGGTCCGCTGGTCTTTCTGGTCGTTCTGCCATTATGATCACTGGGCTTTTATATAGGATGTGTGAGGACTTTACCTGGGAAAATGATACAGTGTTCACTTTTTTTTAAAACATAATTAAAGACAAACAGCTAGAAGATAACTTACATTGCAAGGTGCCAAGACCCACTGAGAAAGTGTGGTATTGCTGCCAATGAAATAGAAAAAGCTGTTCAATAAAGAGACCAGGTGCAAACCCAAATGTGTACAGTTAGTTCATTTATGAACCTTCTAGTACAGTTGTGAAAATTCAGTATGGTTAACTGAATAACCACTTGGGAAGACATATATTTCTTCGCTCCTACCTAACATCATTGTTAAAAGTCAATCACAGAGAAATTGCAGATATGATGTCAATGATAAGAAAAAGATGTTGGGAAAAAACGAGAATGTCTTTATAACCTTAAAGTAGGCTAATGTTTTTAAAGTGGAACATCACTCTAACCTTAAAGGAAAAGGTGATAAATTGGACCATTAAAATCACCAATAGACACTATTAACAGAGTAACATACAATCCAAAAAATTAGAACATATTTTTGCAAAACATATATGATAAGGATTTGTATTCAGAATATGTATTGAATGCTTTTAAATCAATAAGGAAAAGTTATAACCCAATATATATTGGGCCCAAAAATTGAACAGAAATTCACAAAAGAGAATATCCCAAAGACCAATAAGTTCCCTCATTAATTATCAGGGAAATGCAAATTTAAAAAATAATATGAGCACTTACATTCACTGAGGTGAAAATGATAATACTATGTGTTGCCAAGAATGTGGATTAACTTTAACTGTCATACACTGCTGGAAGAAGTGTAAATTGGTACAAGACATTAGAAGATCATTTGAGAACATCTTATAAAGCTAAACATACACTTATCATACATATGGCCTAGCAATTCTGTTCCTGCAACATACCAACAGAAATATGAACCTCTATTCACCAAAAAATATATGCAGGAAATGTTTATAGCAGTACTATTAGCAATAGCCCTAAACTGAAAAGTACTAAAATGTTCATCAACAGTAAAATATAAAAACATATTGTTACACATAGGGATAATTTTTAATGTTCTAATTCTTTATCTGGGTGATGGTTTCATTGGTGAGTTTTTAAAAATTTAAGATATATACTTACCATTTTTGTATGTTTTTATTACAGATGTAACCTATATAAGTGTTAAAATAGCAAATAATAAAATTTGTAGATCTTTATGAATGTAAGTAGGGAAATGTGTATACTTCATAAAAGGGTTTCAAAAAACAGCCATGATCAGTTTTCTTTACAAATAAAGTATTACAGTAATGGTTATGGAAAAGTAAATAATAATTTAACCCTTAATAGTTATTTTAATAGTTGTTTTTATTTTATTATTTATCAGAGGCCTAATGCACAAAGGTTCATGCAAGAATGGGCCTTCCTTCTTCTGACTGCTGGCACCCCCTTCGCTCTGCTGGAGCCGCCTTTCCTCCTTCCCATGCTTCCCAGAGGCCCAGAGTGGCTGGGGTGGTGCAGAACACCTGCCTTCCCTCCCACCCTGCCTGGCTGCTGGGTGCCTGGATATACAAATTTAGCCCACCATTATTGTTGGCTGGTGGGTGTCATGAAGATATGGTCAATTTGCATATTACTCTCTTATTAGTGTAGATTCTTTATCATACTTTCAAATAGAAAAATGATAAGTGTCCAGGATATCCTATTTTTGTAAAAAAAAAAAAATGTATAATAACCACAGTACAAGTATACATAAGTACATAATAATAAGTCAACTTTATATATATTATTAACATAAAAGTTTGCATGTCAATCTTTGAAACCAATCATTTGTTAGATGACAACTTAGTTGGAGTCTCTGTTTGCATAGTTGATGAGTAAATTATGAAAAATTGAGTGTGTATTTTGTGCCTGACAAATTGACTACTGATGAACAAAAGAAAAAAGTAAAGTTTGTATTGTTTAATTATTATCAACTTTGTGTAATTCACATATAATAAGGAAATACTGTATAACTGAAGTTTCTGAAAATTTTTTTAATATAATCATCATCTGATTTTAGCAATTTAAGACTTTGTCAGTTTTTCTTTAAAGCACATGTGTCAAACACAAGGCCCGCGGGCCAAATCCGTCCCGCCAGGCCTTGCAATGTGGCCTGCACTGCGCTGTCATCACTGCACTCCGCTGCGTTTCCATCACAATGACAGTTTATGACTGTTCAGTAAACCATTCGGCCCGCGATTTAGGCTGGATTTTAGATTTTGGCCCCTTCTCTGATTGAGTTCGACACCCCTACTTTAAAGTAAGTCTAAGCTCAGAGCAACTCTATTTCAGAGTTGCAGAGACCACATCATGGTCTACTGGAACACTAAGCAGAGGCCTTGTGAACTGGCAAATTTTAAAAAAATAATAAACCTAACAACACCATAAGGATTAAAATAATTTCTCTTGAGATTGTTTTCATAGCTTTAAGGTAACAAATATTGTCTTTATATTCTTTATTGGCCATTTTTGGACTACCATTTAAAAGTTTGTAGAGCTATTGCAAAGAAAAATAAGTAGAAGCTGTTAAGATAAAGGGGGAAATTATTAGATGTTAAGTAGAAAGATTAGAAACATAAGTTAAAGTATTAAAAAAGAGTATATTACTATAATTAGGGTAGAATAATAGAAGAAAATGAAAGCAATGTGTCAGGAAGTGGGATTGCTTTTGAAAAATAAATTAACAGGATCGATGTTAATACGAATGGATATCTATCTATCTATCTATCTATATACATATACATATATATAAAAAAAGAGGTAATATGCAAATTAGGCCAGGATGCCATAAAGGGTCACAACCAAACAGGAGGAGGTTGCCTGTGCAGGTGAGGCCCTGAGCAGAGACGGAGACAGAGACATGGGGGCCTACCTAGAGCGGACACAGAGAGGGGAGCTGGGGCCACTGTGAGCCAGGTGAGGGTCCACCCCCCCACCCCCCCCACCCCTGTGCTGCCAGTCTTGCCTGACTCCTGCGGTGGCCTGTGCTGCAGTCTGGCCTGGATCCTGGCCACCAGCCCCAAAGTGACAGGGAAGCAGGGTTTCAGATAAGGGGATGTAGCATTTCACTGCTATCTTGAGTTTGTGGTTTCCAAGGAAACAGCCAGTAGGGACAATAAACCCTCTGCAAATGGCAAATGGCTTTGCTCACCCTATCTAAGCAGGGGCTTCATTTAAATCGAGCCTTTCCTGTAAGGAATGACTCCAGCCCTCCCTGGATCAGGCAGATTCCTGTGGAGAGCAATCTCCACTCCATGTGGGGCCCCAGTTTCCTTCAGGTGATCTCACGCTAGCTTGGGGCAGCGGGGAAGGCAGGGAAATGGCATCAGGACCACAATTGGACACCAGGAGGTGCATGGAGCACCTCTGGGCCTGGACCCTGGCTGCCTCCTTGCAAGGTAGGAGGCGGGGCGCCTCCTCATGCGATTTCAATTGCACACGGGGCCTCTAGTAGTTTATAATATCCTTCTGTCAATTTACACTTATTTTTAATTAATAGAATGCATTTTTTCTATGACAGCTCATTTGAATTACTTGACTTAAACTTGTTAAAAATAGAAAAAAATCAAGGCAATATTTATATAGCAAAGATGTACTAATATAAAAACTTTTAATATATATATTATATTTTATTATGTTTTCATTTGTTATTTTGGGAGAATAAGGCTCGGAAGTTACTACTTATGTTAACTGTCACAAGAATGGTAAAGTTCTGTACTCAGAATGAAAAAAGTCATATAATGTCATATTTTAACTCATTTTTTAAAGTTTATGCATGTTTGTTGGAGAATTATATCCTTTTATTTAATCTAAACATCATGCTGTAATTATATAAAATATTAATCTGTGAGTGTCCATTTCCTATAACTGTTTATACACAAAAAAGTGTATTTAATGGAGTTGATATATGAAGATATTATTTATCTCTTAATACTGAAAAAAATGCAGGTAATGTGAGGGTCAGATCTATATATTGTGTCCTGTACTTAAACTGATGACAAATTTTTAGCCATATGATTTTAGTATAGTATAATTTGGTTGGGTATTTAGTGTTCAACCTAGCCCGATATGAATTTTCAATTGTAAACCTATTTTTCTTAGATTTAAAAAATATATGATATTAATATTAATTTAGTACTATCTTAAACATTTTAATTATCTATTGAGTATTATATTAATAAATTATTAGAATATTTTGGTTAAAAGCAGTAAAACAGTATTATATTAAATCATTTTAGTAATTGGCGTTAGTTCTTCCAAAACAGTTATTATTTGCAAATGCTATCTATCCTGCATATGTTAAGTGTAATTTATGAACAATCATTATATTCATCTTATGAACAATATAATAGTTTTGGTTTTAAGTTATTTAGCACAGGAACTTATGAATTTGTTGTTTCTTTAATAATAGTGTTATTCCCAGTTTCCTAATTAATATTTGATTGAGGATACATTTTATTTATTTTAGTACAAATAATATTAGTATTTTACCTAACTTGTTATTAAGTAAAATTTGCAGAAGTAAATTTGAAAATTTTAAAACATTTTCCATAACATTATACTTCTCTTTCATTGTGGTGTTTTATTTTACAAGTAGCATTTCCTGTACATTCATTGTTCAGAAGTACTGACATTTTCTTTTGGTTTTATTGGCATTTACACTGGCTGTTTCCTTGACAATAGATTTTCTCATGCATGCTTCTAGATGATTTTTAAAAATCATACTCCTCATTATAATATGCTAATTTTTCAAAAATATTGTCAATTGGTTAATCAAGAGGTGTCTTTGTTTCATTTTAAATAATTAAATTTAATGCCAGTTGGAGTATTGACTTTTTTAAATACTATCTTGTCACTACAAAATTACTTTGTGTGATTTTTCTAAATTAAAATTTAGCAATTTGTCTTAAATTTAATCTTTAAATTTAATATCATTCATTAGACTTTGCCAGGAGCAATTTGAACCTATTATGTTTTAAACATGAAAGTAAAATATTTCTCTTACTAGATGCTGAATTACTATTAAAGAGCACTCTAGGATCACTTTCTGTTAATTGTTAAAATATAGAAGGCAAAGTTCAACAAAGCATTATATAAAGTTTCTAATGTCCTCTATTGGTTTTATAGAAAGTTTATTAATAGACCGATCTATAATGTTGAGCCTTTGTGTAGGCTTTTCTAGGTGTTGAAACCAGCAGACATTATTGGCTAGTAGACATTACATTAAATAATAGGCAGTTGACTAGTATCTTTTTATATTTTTGAAAATCAGTTTTAAGTAAAAGTAGCTGAAAAGAAAAAGTACAAATCATTTTATACTTAACATGAGGTAATTATATTTAAATTTTTAATTGGTTATCTTCTATATAGTATGTAAACGGGGAATTGATAGTGTATTTGATGCCTCTTCAAATGAAGTTTATTTATAAAAAGTATGCACAATTCCAGTTTACATTTCATATTATTGTATATTCATTCCAGGTGTACAGCATGGTGGTAAAAAAGGGTTGAGAAATACAGATGGGCAGTTACAAAATTGTCATGGGATGTAAAGTACAGCAACAGGGAATCTAGTCAATAATATTGTAACCACCTGTGGTGCCAGCTGGGTACTGTAAATATAAGGGGAAAGTATATGATTGGTAAAGTACCATATTTTTCGGACCATAAGACGCTCCGGACCATAAGACGCACCAGTTTTTAGAGAAGGGAAATAAAGAAAAAAAGATTCTGAAACAAATAGTGTCCTAAAATATTTTATGTGCATTAAAACCCAACATCACAGTCATAAACACATGTAATCAACCCTGTAAAGTAAACAGCAGCATTTAGAACCATTTTAGAGCCGGGCAAGCACACAGAGACCACACAGAGCCGGGCAAGTAAAAAAACTTTTTAAAAAGTATATGTGTAGGCTATATTTGGACCATAAGACGCAGGGACTTTTTCCCCCCACTTCTGGGGGGAAAAAAGTGCGTCTTATGGTCCGAAAAATACGGTATATGATGGTGAATAAAGGTTTGAGACAGAATCACACTAATTTCTGGTTATTTTAATCAATTATAACATGATAGTAAAATGTTTCTGATTTATTGGTTACAATAGATATTACTATATATTGGTGTGAGTGTAGAACTTCCTTCCCCCGGCTGCTGGCACTGGCTTCCCTCTGGCACTGGGACCCAGGCTTCCCTCCAGCACCCAGGACCTGGGCTTCCCTCCGGCCGCTGGCAGGCTTCTCTCATAGCCCCAGTTTTATCTGAAGGACATCCATTCTAATTATCATATTACACTTTATTATGCTTGTGTCAGAGAGGAAGGGAGAAGGAGAGAGAAATAGAAACATCAATGAAGCCTGAGAATCATTGATTGGTTGCCGCCTGCCTGCCCCTACTGGGAATCCAGCCTGCAACCCAGGTATGTGTCCTTACTGTGTCATGAATCTTTTTTCACCCCTAATCCTTTCATCCTTCTCATTCAGCTCCCAAAACCTTCCTTCTGACAGTTCTCAGTCTTGGTTCTCTGTATCGATGAGTCTGTCTCCATTTTGTTAGTTTATTTTGTTCATTAGATTTCACATATAAGTGAAATCATATGCTACTTGTCTTTGTCTGACTTATTTATATCACTTAGCATAATACTCTACAGGTCCATCCATGCTGTCACAAAATGTAATATTTCCCTCACGTTTACAGTTAAGTAGTATTTCATTGTGAAAACGTACCACAGATTTTCTATCCACTCATCTATTGATGGATACTTGGCCTGTTTCCAGATCTTGGTTACTGTAAATGGCATTGCAATGAACATAGGTGTATATATTACTTAAAATTATTGTTTCAGGTTTCTTTGGCTATATTTTAAGAAATGGGATTACTGGGTCATAAGGCAGTTCCATTTTTATCTTCTTGCTTTTCACAGTGGCTGCACCAATTTGTATTTCCACTAACAGTGCACCAGGTTTCCCTTTTCTCCACATCCTCACTAGCACTTGTATGCTGGTTTATTGTTGACAGCCATTCTGACAGGTGAAGTGATATCTCTTTGTGCTTTTAATATGCATTTCTCTGATGATTCCTGATGTTGAGTATCTTTTCACATGTCTATTGGCCATCTGTATATCCTCTTTGGAGAAGTGTCTATTTAGAACCTTTGCCCATTTTTAAATTGGATTGTTTGTTTTTTTGGTGTTAAGTTTTGTAAGTTTTTTTTTTTTTAATAAATTTTGGATATTAAGCCCTTACCAGATGTATCAGTGAATATATTCTTCCATTTAGTGTATTGTCTTTTCATTTTATTGATGGGTGTAAAATCTTTTTAGCTTAATATAGTCCCATTTGTCTATTTTCTCTTTTGTTTCCCTTGCCTTAGGTGATAAATCAGGGAAAAAAATGTTATAAGAAATGCCTATTATTTTACTGCTATATTTTTTTCCAGGATTTTTATGGTTTTTAGTCTTAACATTTAAATCTTTAATCCATTTTGGGTTTTTTCTTGTGTATGGTGTAAGAAGGTAGTCTAGGCTCATTTCTTTGCATGTACCCATCCAATTTTCCCGGCACCATTTCTTTAATAGACTGTATTTATCCCATTATGTGTTTTTGCCTTCTTTGTCAAATATTAATTGACAATAAAGGCATGGATTTATTTCAGGGCTCACTATTGTGTTCCATTGATCTATATGTCTGTTTCTATGCCAGTACCATGTTGTGTTTATTACTATATCCTTGTAGTATAGTTTGATATTGGGTAGATTATTTCCCCAATTTTGTTTTTCTTTCTCAAGATTGCTGTTGCTATTCAGGGTCTTTTGTAGTTCCATATAAAATTTTGGTATATTTGTTTTAGTTCTGTGAAATATGTCATTGGTATATCAATAGAAATTGTATTTAATCTTCAGATTGTTTTGGGTACTATGGACATTTTAATGATGTTAATTCTTTATACCCCATGAACACAGTATATGCTTCCATTTATTTGTATCTTCTCCACTTTCTTGTTTCAGAGTCATAATTTTCCAAGTACAAGTCTTTAATATCCTTGGTTAAATTTATTCCTTATTCCTATGTATTTTTTGGAGTAGTTATAAATGGGATTATTTTCTTACTTTCCTTTTCCAATAGTTCATTATTGGTTATAAAAATGCAAATGAGTTAAGTATATTTATTTTGTGTTCTGCTACTTTACTGGATTCATTTTTCAGTAGTTTCTTGGTGGTATATTTAGAGTTCTCTATATTATATTATCTGCAAATATTGGCAGTTTTACTTCTTCCTTACCAATTTGAATGACTTTTAAATCTTATTCTTGTCTGATTGCTGTGGCTAGGACTTCCAGTACTATGTTGAATAAGAGTGGTGAAAGTGGAATCCTTATCTTGTTCCCTGTCTTAAGGGAAATGCTTTTAGTTTTGGACCAGTGAGTATGATGCTGGCTTTGGGTTTGTCATATATGGCCCTTATTACATTGAGGTATGCTCCTTTTATTCCCAGTTTGCTGAGAGTTTTTATCATAAAAGGGTGCTGGGTTTTATGGTGTATGCCTTCTAAAAGTGTATTAACATTATATAGATAGCAATATTTCCCAGAATATAGCCTATGGAAGAGTGGTTGGGCAAATTTGAAGAATGCTAGATGTTGCATTTCCTCTGAGATTTCATGAAGTGCATTATTGAATTAAATGGTCAGAAAGCCAATAAACAATTCTGTTTAATGATACCTAGACTTGTATTTTCTATGCTTACTGGACTACTATACTATGAAAATCTCTGTCAGTCTAGCTCTCAGTCCTTCTCTTCCTCCTTCCCTCCCTCTCAATCTCCCACATCTTTCCCCTTCCCTCTTTTATACACATTTTAAAAAGAATGCTCAATATACTAGTACTTCATAAATTATTATCTAATTTAATACCCAATTTATTAACTTGAGTGTTAACATTGAGTTTATCAGCCAGAAAGCCAAAATAGTAAATCTTTCTACAGTTTCCCTCTTTTATTTAATACTAGAGGCCCAGTGCACAGATTCGTGTACCAGTGGGGTCCCTTGGCCTGGCCTGCGTGGATCAGGCTGAAACTAGCTCTTTGACATCTCCTGAGGGGTCCCGGATTGAAAGAGAGTGCAGGCCACGCTGAGGGACTCCACTGGTGCAAGATTGGGGCCAGGGAAGGACTGTAGGAGGGCTCCAGGGTGTGTCCGGCCCATCTCGCCCAGTCCCAATCTACTGGACCCAAGCAGCAAGCTAACCTAATGGTTGGAGCATCTGCCCTTGGTGGTCAGTGCCCATCATAGCAACTGGTCAAACGGTCACACACTTTGCATATTAGGTTTTTATTATATAGGATTCTTGAAACTCCACACTGATCACTAGACTCACCTTTTCCATTTTCTTTTAAATCTTCTATTCTTTCATATTTTCCAAAAACCTAGCTTTAAAACCTATCCTATTCTGTTTGTATTCTATGCTGTTATATACATGAATAAAGGCGTTGAGATACCAGTATTGAAATGATATATTTTTAATCTTCACATCCAAACAATATATCAAATTTTCAGTGAGCACAACTATATTTAATTTCTTCATCTAAGTCCTTCTTCCTTTTTTATGCCTTATTCTATCAATAGCAATACCATATCTCAATCATAAGGATTTAGAACTTTGGAGGTAATTTTTAATTTTCCTTTTCCATTGCTCATCATATCCAGTCATTTGCTAAGTATTAACAATTTTGCCTCTATACTTTTCATTGGTTCAGTCTACTGAAACTATCATTTTATTTACTCTGATTGAATTATTGAATAATTTTAACCTCCCTATCAGTAGTCTCATTCTTTATGTGTTTCATGCAAGTACAGCAGTTATTGCTCAAATATTTGCTCAAATATTTGCTTTTTCATACCTGTCACTAAATTCAGGTTCTTTTTTTAAATCCTCACCTAAACATATGTTTTTATTGATTTTTAGAGAGAGAAGGGAGAGACAGAAAGAGAGAGAGAGAGAGAGAGAGAGAGAGAGAGAGAGAGAGAGAGAGAAGCAAACAAAAAAAACAAAACCAAAAACATTGATGTGAGAAAGAAACATCCATTGGTTGCTTCCCATATGCACCCTGAAAAGGCATTGAACCTGCAACTTGGGTGTGTGCCCTGACCAGGAGTCAATCCCACAACATTCCCGTGCACCGGACGATGCCCAGCCAACTGACCAACTTCAGCCAGGGTCAATGACTTCTAGTCTACTCAAGAGTGTCTTATGTAAGGAGCTGTGGCCGGGGCGGGGGTGGGGGTGGGGCGGGGCGGGGAAGGAAAAATATATTCTGAGTCACTCAAACAAAATTTGCACCCAAGTCCTAAACTCCACATACTTGGAAGATAAGCTCTTCCCCAGGGTCTAAGTTAAGTTAGCCGTAAGTCTAAGTTTAATTGTTCATTGTTGTGACTGATGATTTATGCTATTGTTTGCTTTTGAGAGTAGGATATTTCTCTGTAAAAACATACATAATTTAAATTGCTACTATCTGCTTCCATTTGTAAAAGCCATTCCCACTTCCTACTCTGTCCAGCTTTGGAAAATGTAATGACTCTTCTCAGTGTGTACCTGGATTTCATAAATATTAGGAGAGAGTATAGCTCAGTTTGTATCTTTGTTAGGCTGAGTGTAAAGTTATCTTAACATAAGAGTTTATTTAATTTTTAAAATGTTTTTATTGATTTCAAACAGAATAAGATGGGGGAGAGAGAGAAACATCCATGATGAGTGAGAATCGTGGATCAGCTGTCTCCTGCATGCCCCCTGCAGGGGATCGGGCTCGCAAAGCAGGCATGTGCCCTTGACCGGGAATCGAACCCGGGACCCTTCAGTCTGCAGGCCGACACTCTATCGACTAAGACAAACCTGCTGGGGCAACAGAGGGACTTATATGCTAATGTTCATGAACATTTAAAATTCTGGTTTCTAAATATAATAATGCTAAATACATATTTTCCTTTTTAAACTCCTTTTATTCTGATCCTTTCTGGATCATAATATATTTTAATGAGTATTAAAAATAGGATACTTTTTATAGAAGCATTATATTAAAACTAGAAGCCTGGTGAATGAAAATTGTGCACGGGTAGGGCCCCTAGGCCTGACTGGTGATCAGAGTGACAGCAGGGCAATCGAGGGCCCCTGTTGGCACCCACCTTGGCCAGCCTGGCACACTCACCAGTCCTACCCCTTGCCATCGCCGCTGGTCGCCTCCTTCTGCAGGGTGATTGGGGGGGGCGGCAATTGGGAGACTGCCAATGACACCTACCTTGGCTGGCCTGGGGCCTACAGGCTGGGGGCAGCTCCTGGCATTGAGCATCTGCTCTCTGGTGTTCAGTATGCATTATAGCAACCTATCATTCCACCAGTGGTTTGGCTGTTAGGTCGATTTGCATATTAGACTTTTATTATATAGGACTAGAGGCCTTGTGCATGAAATTCTTGCATTGGGGGGGGGGGGGTGTTCCCTCAGCCCAGCCTGCACCCTCTCCAATCCAGGACCCCTCAGGGGATTTCCGACTGCCAGTTTAGTCCCAGTCCCCAATATTGCTGGCTCCTAACTGCTCACCTGCCTGCCTGCCTTATCACCCCTAACTGCCTTGGCCTACCAACCTGATTGCCCCAAACTGCCCCCCTGATGGCCTGGTCACCCCCAACTGCCCCCCATGCTGGCCTAGCATTCCCTAAATGTCTTGTTGTCCCCTGCCAGTCTTGTTGTCCCTCACTGCTCCACCAGCCAGCCTAGTTGTCCCCAACTGCCCCCCCATGCTGGCCTGGTCGCCCCTCACTTGGCCCCCTGCTGACCTAGTTGTCCCCAATTCCCCCCTGCCAGCCTTGTCACCCCAACTATCCCTCCTCCAGCCTGGTCGCCCTTTACCAACCTGGTTGCCCCTCACTGCTCTCCCTGCCAGCCTGGTCACTTCATGCAGCCTGCTGTTCATTTGTTTGGTTGTCCCTCACTAATCGCCTCCTGGCCTTGTTGCTCCACTTAGCCTATTCAGTCGTCCCTTGGATTGTTTTGAATGTCCCTGGCTCCATATATATATATATATATATATATATATATATATATATACACACATACATATATATATATATATATATATATATATATATATATATATATATATGTATGTATATGTATATATATATATATATATAAATTTTCCCCTATTCCACTATGGACATATTTGGATTACTGGGAAGCAAATTTGGCTGATTTGGTCTGATTTCTTATCACAACTCTGTCTTGTGTTTGTCATGTAATCACCAACTGGCATACAAAAAATCCCAATCCCATTTTAACTGGTCACTTCCTCATCTATTGGAGTCTTATTTGTGTCTTCCTATGCATTTTGTAAATATCCTATAGGAAACCTCTGTTATATCAAGAACCATAGTATGCTATATTCCTTGGTCTCCTTTTAAGTTTCTCCAAAGTCATGGCTAGATCTGTTTCTTTTTCATCTTCATAAACCCAAGATTTATCCTAATTCCAGAATGAATGAAAAAAGGAAGGAAGGAAAGGAGAGGGAGAAAAAATTTTTCATAGCATGTTAAAGATATGAATATTTGATGCATTTCCATTGAATAAAATTTATGGAAAAACCTTAAACTTACATAATTAATCTTTGCCATTCAATTCTGATTATGTCCACTGTACTACTAATTCACAGTACATCTTATTCTAAAGTGGTTTACTTTGCTAATCTAGACAACTTTCATATCTTTAAACATATGTAACTTTTGTTGTTTCATTTTAAAATTTAGTATTCAAATTTTTAAATTCAAAGATGCTTTAAAAATTAAGTCATTCCATTCACTTACTCATTAAATTGTTTTTTAAGGATTCTTTTTTATTTTATATAATACCTTGGTGATTTTTTAGGCACTGAATTACCCTATTAGTCTTTTGCTACCTTAAAATTTTCACCATCTCAATGATAGTTCTTTATATCACATTGAATATACTAACTATACATAATACGTCATGTGAATAATGTGAAGATTGCTTAAGTGTGTATAATAAACACAAATCAAATAGCAATAAATGGCTTTGGTGTGTGTGTGTTTACAAATTGTGTGTTTTAAACTTTTCTGTTGGTGGAACCCTGGAGCTTATCATACAGGTAGGAGACAGGATTGTTGTATTCTTAGGTCGTCAACAATTAGAGACTTCTTAACTACTCATCTTTTCACATCATAATGTGTATTTATGGAAATTGTGACTTTGACCCAAGTTTTTTCTTTTATTTTTTTTATAAGACCACTAAAATAAGAACATATTACTCTGATTTTGAAGGAAGAACAATCTATTTCTTAAAATACTTAGAAAAATTATATACTAAGTCCTTAACATTTTGCTTTATGTCCAATAAAAAAAAGAAAATATTATTCCTAGAAAGAGGTTAATAAAAGAATCCTATAATCATCTTTGTGAGAGAAATCCATGACCTTATCTTTTGCTGGCAGTACCATATTAGCTATAATTAACTAATTAGTTATTAAGTTAATATGAGCAATAGCTATTACTTTATTACTATTCAGAAGCATCTGAACTCCCTAATATCATTGCTTAATAGGATATATTAGAAATCACTTGCTTTACTAGAAGCTTTTGTTTTATTTCCTTTTCTACTTGATGTAGCCATTGTTATGCTAAAGACTTGGCCTTGTTTAGGACAAAATTTTATCCCTTTCAGTAGCTTAATTTATTCATCAAAGGAAGGGATTTTCATCATCACAGATGTTTTGTGTGGTGTTTTTAATGTGTAAATTTGTAATCATGAAAAGGTAGTACACTTTTGTTTTGGCTTTGTTTCTAGATGTCCTAGTGTAGAGGTGAGCATGATGAATACCTGGCTGTACTACATGCCACAGAAAACATCCTCTTTTCTGAATCTTCTACATGATTTTGAGGAGACTGGTTGGATCTGACAAAGCAAAGAACATAGGGATTTTAGTATGAAGTGAGCCAAGGCTATTTAAACATTTCCCAAAGGACAGAGAATTCATGAAATTCAATAAAAAATATGACACATATTGATTAATCAAACATTCTGCAGCATCTGTTATTTTACTTATGACTTTCAAAATTATTTTTGGACAGCTTCATAAAAAACACTCCTTAAAATTTTGAATCAAGCTAGAATAGCTTTCTTTGGACACAGTACTATAAAAGTAGCAGCCTAACGTGAGCAAAAGGCTGCATAGCAGGAAACATGCTTCAGTTATTAATTCAGATCTATTAACCACTGTGACAAGATATGTAGAAATCATCAGGTATGCCACTTAGAGCCTAGTTTTGACATTAATCTGTTTTTTCAAGCTAATATAATGTATTCCACTAAGTATTCTTTTGCAATCATCCCAATTAAATAGGTGTGCCCATTATCTGTTAAGTAGATTCTTTAAAATTGGGTAATTGTCCTAATCTCTTGTTTATTATAACATAAAACAAATGTAGCACGATAAATCAATACTAAAGGAATTTCACATTTTTTAAATATTTTCTTTAGCACATAACAAGCAGGTTGCCTTTTAGTTAAGAAATTGTGAACTGCTAGTTCGGAGATTCATTAGAACATTAACTTAGAAATCTAAGGCATCTTAAATCACTAATATATATATAACAGCTTTTTGCAACACCACAAAATATTTTTATATGAACTGGTTTGTTTGAATTAGTATTAAAATTCAGGAAATTTTGGATAACTATTAAATGATTAAATAAAATTATTTCAGATTTTAATTTTGTTTGGTATCAATTATCTGATACCAATATCATGTGTCAACAGTTCCTTAAAGGACAGTTGTTTATCTCTATCTGCAGAAGCTATTTAGGTTCAAGGTCAGCACTAGTCAAGATTTTTTTTTTTTTTTTTTTTAATCAGTGGGACTAGGGGACTATGATTTTAATCCAGCAATGTGGCTTTAGTTTGGTTAAGCGTGGCAAGTTCTTGGATTTCTTAAGGCAAATTTTTTCTCCAAGACTGTCTTACTGGTGTTGAATTTCTTTCCCTTAATGAACTCCAGATTCAAACTGTTCTTTTAAGGCCTACTGGAGTAACTGTATGCTCTGAAAGATTACCTGTCTCAATTAAAAAAAAATTTATATTCTTATCCTGTAAAAATGTTTAGGGCTTAAGAAAGTATATAATTTATTCAAGTATTGATAACACAGTACTGGCTTGAGAATAATATAAGAATGAGATTTGTTTTCTAAGAAGTGATAAATTACTTGACATTTATTAGAAGTCTATAATTACTGCATTGCAAATGTTATCTTCTATTTTAACATTTTTATCTGATAATGCTATTGATTATAATGTTTATTAATGTTCTTTGATTACTTTGGCTAGTACGCTTTAGATATTTTTATGTACAACTGATTCTTTAAAAGTTTTCATTTTACTGAATGACCCATTTTTAAGTATTTTAATATAAATGAAATAAGGAAAATGAGATTTTTAAAAAGGCTGCTTAAAGTTGAGTCCTGTTTTTCTAAATGAATTATAAATTATAAAATAGAATAAAATAACTAAAATAGTATGTTTTAATTATTTATAATGATATCTTTTTTGTTTATATATATCATGAATCTCAAAGATATCTGAATATTATAGGAGTATTTTAAAATGCATTTGAGAAAAAAATTAGACCTAATCGTAATGTTTAGAGATAATTTAAAAAAAGATATACAGCTTCTTTATTTCATTCTTTTTTCTTATGCATATATATTTATTTTTTTAAAATGAGATTTTGCTTAGGGAATTTTTTTTTAAGTGGGATTTTGCTTGGTGAATTAAAGAAAGTATGTTCATTTTACTGCTCAGCTCATTCATAACTCATGTATAATTTAAACAGTGTTCAGCTGTTGTTCTTTTCCTCAAATGTATAATCATGTCTTGGTTCTCTACTTCTCTTTATGTATGAGCTTGCCTGTTAGCCTATCTGAATAGGATTTACTACAGCCCTTTCTTCATTATGTTTATGGTTATCTGTTTAAAGTATATCTAGTCAAGCACTCCCTGACTCTCAATCCATAATTTCTGAGGTCACTGCTACACCACCTCACATCAGAAGCCCATTTTTCTAATATTTAGCACAAGTAGAGGAAGGGAGATTCAGTTATGATAATAATACCCTTTTCCTTTCCTATGCTTTTCAAAGAACTACCCTATCTCTTTGTTCTAGTATCCTCCCTTGCTTCTGCTTGCTGCCCAAGAGTTGGAACTAACCTGTACTTTTTGTAATATGGGGGTAATGTTTTATTATTTTTTTAAATTCCATTCATTGCCATTTGTAAATTCAACAGTTATTTATTGGACACTTGCCATGCATAGGACATACTTCATAGCACTGGGGTGTGGCAGTAAAAAGCCATACAAAGTCACTGCCCTTAAGGAAAATGAAAAAATTGAACAAAGATTTCCAAAGCACATGATAGGACCTGCTTTCATAAGAATTTTTCATGAACTCTGGTTCAATAAGATAGCCTTCCAAGATTTTTAGACAAGATGTTAAAGTGTCTCTCTTCTTGAGCTATATCTGTTTGTTTAATATGCAAAACTTCACTGAAAAGACTGAAAGTAAGTTTCTTGTTAACTCAAGTTTTCATATGCACATATAAATAATGTTAAAAATGTAAATGGTGCCACTACCACTGAGATAGATACCTACTTCATAGAAATAAAATCTGTTGAATATTTTTGTGATGTCCACATGTAAGCTGCTTGGTGTACTTATAAACTGTGTTGTGGGCTATGAGGTAGTTAGTTGGCATTCCCCTGAAATTAGAAAAGTCAACTGATGCTACAAGTGAGTAATGCATGCTATACTGCTATTTTTAAGTAATGAGTAACTTACACTTATCTAAATTATAATTGATTCATATACCTTCCAAAAAGTTCTGGTTCAGGAAATTTTATTTTATGCAATATCTACATTTGAACATAAGGAGAGATTTACCCTTACTAAAAATTGAGGAACCGTTTAAAACATATTATGAAAGAGGTACCAAATGTGCTCAAGGGACTAGATGTTTTGTTTTGTCTCTGCTCTTCTGTTATGTGATTTTTTTCCATTTGATTTGCCATAAATCTGTTTTCATTCCAGTACATAAAGGTCTTCATCATAAATTTTATTATGGTTTGTCATGAAGAATCACAATGTATTTAACCAACCTTCTATTAAACCTTACGTTTAATTTTTTTGCCATTAGAAGAAAAAATGCTGGCGTGAACAATGCAGTGTTTCCATGGGCACACATGTCCAGTGGCTCTGTGTGAACTTTAAATGTTTTATAAAAGTGACATTGCTGGATCGTCTACTTCTGAAACTTGTTGATAAGGCTCCGTGTGAACTTTAAATGTTTTATAAAAGTGACATTGCTGGATCGTCTACTTCTGAAACTTGTTGATAAATTGCCCTCAGAAAGTTATATGCTAGCCTATAAATCTAGCAGGATTTTACTGGCATGCCTATTTCTATATATCTATGTATGCCACATCTTAAAATTATTTACCAATAAGTGCGACATTGTGGTATGTGATTATTATTTGATTTCCTCTTTTGAATACAGTAAACTTGAATTTTTTGATTGATAAATATGTCAGTTTTTCCTCACTCCTGTGGCTTCCCTTTTTTCCTTTGGTATAATCATGACATGAGAGTATGTGTTGGTATGTGTGAGTGTGTGTGTATGTGAATGTGTTTGTGTGTACAAGGGAGTGAAATGGTCATTTATATACCAGCTCATTTGTTTCTGGTTCATGCTTATTTTTTCTTAAGGATTTTTAAAGTGCTTCATATATTAAGAAATATGTACTAGATATCAATCTAGCATTTATCACGATGTCATACATTTTCCCCAGTTTGATCTCAGCCTTCTAACTTCATTTGTATTGACTATACAAAACTAATAAATTATGAACTATTAGTTAAACACTGTTTTGGAAAGCCTATATGGAAACAGGGACTCTTAAACATTGTTGATGGGACACTAAGGGAGACTAAGCAGACAAGGCAAGAAATATCCTCCTATATAATAAAAGGCTAATATGCAAATCAACCGAATGGTGGAACGACTGGTCACTATGATGTGCACTGACCACCAGGGGGCAGAAGCTCAATGCAGGAGCTGCCCCCAGTGGTCAGTGTGCTTCCAAAGGAGCCTTTATGCCTTTCCTGCCTCCAGGGCAGCGCTAAGGATATCTGACTGACTGCTCCTGGACTGCGAGAGGGTCCAGGCCAGGCTGAGGGATCTCCCTGGGTGCACAAATTTTGTGCACTGGGCCTTTAGTCATTTATAATCCTTGATTAATCTTCGACTAGAGGGAAAAAAAATAGTAGGACATTGTTTAACATAGCACTTTATTTAAATAGAATTAAGTCATTTATCTTGTGATTCTAAAGTATCATTGTGCCCAGCCTGTGTGTCTCAGTGATTGAGCGTTGACCTATGAACCAGGAGGCCATAGTTCCAGTACCAGACAGAATACATGCACAGGGTGCCTGCTTGATCCCCTGTAGGAGGCATTCAAAAGGCAGCCAATGAGTGATTCCCTCTCATTGATGTTTCTGTCTTTCCTTCTCCCTTCCCCTCTAAATTCAATAAAAATATATTTATTTAAAAATACGGTAAGAACTGTTATTGTATATATCATATTTCAATTAAGGTGAAATGAGATTTTTTAAAGAGTTTACTAGTAAACTTATTTTGTCAGAACTATTTCATTTACTAAATGTAATTGTTTACAATTGAACTTTGCTGCACAGTAAAATTTTAAGCCTATAGATTCTTAACCTTTCAGTTTTTGTTCTATACTTAACTGTACATTGTGTTTTTTTTAAATTTTGGAAACATTTTTTAAAGGCACTTATATATCTAACCAGTAATAAAATTTACATATTCATATAAAGTCATATTCTAAACCCCTATCTTCTCTAGAAAATATGGCTAAGAGGTTAACAAAAAAATCTAACACTATGTAATGCTGAATGTTATGTTCTTAAATACAATGAAAAACAGTGAAAATGGGTTTAATTTTTTTACTTACTATGGTTTTAATAGCTAGGATGTTTACTAGTACTTGCAAATGAACAGCTGTATCTTTAGCACCACAGGTTTAAATTAAGGTCCCAAAGTCCCATAGGTTTTACATTCCATGACATGTTAGCAAGAAACTTACAAATATAGAAAGTCTCATGTTCTAAGATGGAACACAACCATATAATATTCATGATTAGTGAAGCAAATAAAATCCAGTCCAACAGCAGGCTCTGTAAAAGAAATAGAAAATGATACAAGAGCAAAAAAAGAAGAAGGAACTAGTTTGTTTCTTTTTGTTAAAGTTGAATAGCAGTAAAAACAAACTTTTTATCATTTTAAAAGTGTTGAAGCCGAAGCTGGTTTTGCTCAGTGGATAGAGTGTCAGCCTGTGGACTGAAAGGTCCAGGGTTCGATTCCGGTCAAGGGCATGTACCTAGGTTGCGGGCACATCCCCAGTGGGGGTGTGTGCAAGAGGCAACTGATCAATGATTCTCTCTCGTCGATGTTTCTATTATAATTCTCTATGCCTCTCTCTCCCTCTCTGTAAAAAATCAATAAAATATATTTTTTTAAAGTGTTGAAGAAATTGACTTAGTTGATTCTAATTCTGAGTTGCTAATGTAATTATTTTAAATTTTTCATTTTGTTTTTGCATGAAATATTTTCACATACCCTTGCTTAGACGAATTTTCTTGCAACAATTAATGATATAAACTTTTAAGCCATGTGAATTTTTTCCTTAATTTTATTTTTATAAATGAGAAATATAAGAGAATGATGTTTGAGATCTTTGAATTTATAATAAGCACTTTAAATAAAGATTTTGTTATCTCTATTTTAAGACAGCATAGTGAATATTTTGTTCTAATTAAGGAAATTATTAAACTTTATAGTCTGTTGTATCAAATATAATTTAAGTTTTGCTGGAAGTTTGCTGAACTGAAAATGATCTCTCAATATGAAAAGGGTGTACCTTGATTCTTTTCAGTGATACCAGTGTATTTTTCTTAATAAAATAATCACTTAAAATTTAATTTCCTAATGTTATTAAGAAGCTAGAATTATCTGGCTACTCTAACCTTATATTTAAAAATTACATCAAAGCCCAGCTGACGTGGCTCAGTGGTTGAGCATTGACCTGTGGATCAGGAGATCACAGTTCGATTCCCTGTTGGTGCATATGCCCGCATTGCAGGCTCATCCCCTGATGCAGGATGAGAACTGTGTAGGAGGCAACCAATCAATGATCCTCTCTCATCATTGATGTTTCTATTTCTTTCTCCTTACTCTCTGACATTAATAAAATATATTTTTAAAAATTACATAAAAATTTAAAGCAAACTTGTTGATTGCTTCAGTTAAGCATACTTCCATTGAATTTTTTCATTAAAAAGACGTTATTATTTTTTATTATTTTCTTAAGTTACACATAAAGAATAATATTCTGGCTGAAACTGGCTTGGCTCAGTGGATAGAGCATTGGCCTGTGAACTGAAGGGTCCCAGGTTCGATTCTGGTCAAGGGCATATATCTTAGTTGTGGGCACATCCCCAGTTGGGGGGTGTGCAGGAGGTGGCTGATCGATGTTTCTCTCTCATCAATGTTTCTCTCTATCTCTCTCCCTTCCCCTCTGTAAAAAATTAATAAAATGTGTGTGTGTGTGTGTGTGTGTGTGTGTGTTTTTAAGAATAATATCCTGTAGGCTGCTTAAAAGTTTCATATTAGAAAATACACACAGAAGAAAAACTAATGTCCTTTAACTTTCATATTCACATTTTTTACTGATAGTATTAGGTTTTTCTTTAATTTTAAGTATGCTCAAATGATTTATCAGAAGACTAGCTGTATTTTAAAAATACTTATTTTACATTAACTCACAAAGCTGTTCCTATATTTGTTTATTTAATATTCCCAGTTTCAATGTGTCCTTTTAAAATTACATTTATTGGGTGACATTGGTTAATACAATTATCTGGGTTCCAATTGTACAATTCTATGATACATAGTTTTTATATTGCATGTGTGCCCGCCACCCATCACCATACATGTGACCCCTTACTACCTTCCCTGCTCCCCACTTCCCTCTGATAACTGACAAAAGTCTCATTGACACAGACATAGCATGCTGATTGACCTCTCTTTCATAGGTCTTATTCAGAAACACTTTTTGTAAGGCATTCAGACAAACTTACTTTTAGAGTCAAATTTGTGTTGTGCTTATTTATGTGTCATTGATATTTCAGCTTGATAGTATACTGTACCTTCTTAAAACATGCAGATGTCTATAATCTTGACTTAACCGTAGGAACATAATAGGAATAGTGTTACTCTACATAAAGTTATTTTACTGTTGCAATAATAAATCACATTTATTTTTAGAATAATTTGATTACAGATATTTTAAAATAATAGATCCTTTAGGCCTATCATCAAGTAAATATTTTCATGGCCTGTCAGATATCCTATGTACTTTATTCTTCATCTATTAAATAGAGTAAAACTCTTAAAATCATATATTTTAGAATTATTAATAAATATGATGCCTATCAATATATTAAAACTTTTATTTTATTTTGATGTAATTTAGCAGAGTTTGGTCAAATTAATTGATAAAGACATTTATTTGCTCTCTTAGCAGTGTGTAGTTACTGGCATTCAAAGATGCCAAACATAAATATAATGCTTTTATATGCAGCAGTATTGCAGGAAAGCCTTAATTTCTGCTCAGAATTTGATATTTTATCATTAAAACAATTAAGTTTAAATAAAGTTTTTGCTATACTCCTTGGCCAATGTAGGGAATTGATTTATTTGATTTTTTTTCCTCTGGGAAAACTCTTTGTAAAATTATTCTATGGAATCAGGCATACCTTAGAAAGAATAGTCAGAATTGGATAAGAAAGCATTAAGCTGAGCTCCTATCCCTGTATGTTTCAAAAAGGATGGATAAAAAAATAACAGTCTTTTGTAATATAATATAATATAACATAACATAACATAATATAATTAATATAAGATAAGATAATATTAGATAATATAATATAATATAATATATGGTGGATATATTTATTCATTAGTAGATTTCAATAGGAAATAATATGTGGCAATAATCCTTGGTAAATAGAAAATAGTCTAATAATAGTTCTTGCTTTACCTAGTGTCATAGATATTTCACCTGTTTAATACTTCTCTCTATGAATTTCCTTTCTTTTAGCATTTACGAAGATTCCAATATAATCAACCTAGATAAATATCTTACTGTGATGTGGCTCAACCAAAGCCATATTTTTAATTCATTAAATTAATAATTCTTTATTAATGTTCTGCTAAATATTGGGCTGGGAATACTGCTATGAACAAGACAGTCAAGGTTTCTGCCCCCTTGGGCCCTTTGTTCTCATAAGAGGTAAAGGCCTAAGTGAGAGCAAGCTTGGCAGGTCCCAGGAACTAAAAAAGACTCAATTCCCTGGAGTGTGGAAAAAGAGATGGAGAGTAATATGAGATGAGGACTGACAACTAACCAGAGTCCAAATCCTAATGGGTTTTGAAAACAAGAGTAAAGGATTTGGAAATTTTTTTTCAGCCTTTTTAAGAAATCTTTATTATTGAAAATATTATATTATATACGACCCCCCGTTTTTCCTCATTGACCCCTTCTAGCCTGCACCTGCCCCAGGCCTTCACCACCCTGTTGTCTATGTCCATCCATGGGTTATACATATATACATATGAGTTCTTTGGTTGATCTCTTCCCCCCCCCCCCCCATCCTCCTCCCCCGCCTTTTCTCTGAGATTCAACAATCTGTTCCATGCTTTTTTTTCATAGGTGAGACTAAAAGGAACATTATAAAAGAAGTTTTGGATATGGAGCATATGTTGAAACTGAGGTAACAGAGAGCACAGAGAAGGATAGGAAATTGGATCAGATTCAGGGACATAGACTATGAGCCTATAATGATGGTTGAAGACTTTAGACTTCTGCTGGTAACTTAAGCCATATAGGAATATGAGGAATGGTCATCTCATAGGAAGATGGTTATATTCCAGCTTACTGTTTTAAAGGTATGATGCCACAGACATTCATTTTCTACTTCTTAAAATGATGTGATCTTCAAGGGGAGGGGCAAGAGTAGTGAGAAACTGAGGTGTTGTGGTAGCCACTGGTGAGGGGAATAGCTGACTCAAATGAACTTAATAAATGATACATACTCAAGGACTTAATCACAGTGCCACGTTAATGAATAAGGGCAGGAGGCCAGAAACTAAGGAAAGGACAGAAAACCAAAGACCCAGCAGTGCTTTCCAAAAGAAAGGAGGCCAGAGAATGACAGAGAGCCATCTGTCCTCACATGGATCAGAGGCCAGGGGGTGACCAGGAGTCCAAGGATCTGTCTTCAAGTGGATCAGAAGTCAAGAGGACTGTCCAGAGGGTCAGGAGGCTTAAGCCCATGACAAGTTATGCATTCCTATGATAGTGCATGAATGTATCACACAGGAAATCACTCTTGTTACATCCAGGCAACATCTAACCTGGGATAAGAATTAACAGGTTTTATTCATAGAATTAAAATAATTCAGAATAATAGACAAAGATAGGAGAGAGGCTTATATGAAACAAGAACTGGAATTATACAAAATTATTATAGAAAACCAGGTTAGCCATTTTCTGAGACATATATTTTAAAACTATAATAGTTAAAACTTAAGGATATAATAGTTGAGTTATTGTCAAACTTCTGTTAGATGTAGTATCTATTTTCTTATCTCACCTTTAGCCCCTGTAACTGTAAGATATTTTGATGTTTTCATATTATAATTCTTTAATACTCCATGTTGGAAAATAAAATGATAAGGTGCTCCATTGTCTTTTTACATGAGAGAATGCTCTAATAATGTTTAAGCAAGGGAGTTGAAGAACTTTGAGGAACTGCTCAGCCTCACTTCCAGCCCACAAGTCACATTTTTCTCTGAATATATAATGGCATGCTGACTTTCTTTATTTAAAAATGTGTTGCTGACTATGCTCAGCACCATAGTTATAGCAAAACAATAATGCAGAGGGAGAATATAGATTAGCAGGGTGTATTAGTGGTAAGTTAGTATTTTCTTTTTTGACAAAATATTGCCGCTTTTTCCACTGTGATAAAGGACTTTTATGGAACCCACAGCTCATATCACACTTAGTAGTAAACCACTGAAAACTTTTCTGCTATGATCAAGATCAAGACAAAGATGCCTGCTTTCACCACTGCTATTCAGTCATTATTCGTAGTTCTAATCAGAATAATTGAACATGGTATATTCTTAAAAGATATACAAATTGAAAAGAAAGAAATAAAAATATTTTGCAGATGACATGACCCCATGTATATAAAGCCCCAAAGACTCTATAAGAAAACTACTACAGTTAATAAACAAATTCAGCAAAGTTTAGGTTATAAGACCAATATACAAAAAAACCAGTCTGCTTCTATACATCAGCAATGAACAACTGCAAAAAGGATTTTATTTATAACAGCATCTGAAAAAAATAAAATCTCTAGTAATTTAATGAAGGAGATGAAAGACTAAGAAGACCTAAATAAATGAAAAATTATCCAAAGTTAATGAGTAGGAAAACTTAATATTGTTAAGATATCAATAGTAAAAGCAACCTACAGATTTAATTTATCCCCATTAAAATTTCAGATTTTTCTTCTTTTTTTAGAAATGAAAAACCTGGTCCTCAAATTCATATGGAATTGTCAAGAGGCACCAAAGAACCAAAACAATCTTTAAAAAGAACAAAGTTGGGGGGGCTCACTTCCTGATTTCAAAAATTATGACAATGTTCTAGCAATCAAAAGAGTGAGGTACTGACATATAAGGATAGATGTATAAATCAATGGAATATAATTGAAAGTCTAGAAATAAACCCTTATATCTGAAGGTACTTGCAAATCATATATGTTATAAGGCATTAATAACTAGAATATATAAAGAACTCTTAAAACTCAGCAACAAAAAAAGACAACCAAATTAAAAAATGGTCAAAGAATGTGAATAGACATTTCTCCACATAAAATGTACAAATGGCCACTAAGCAGTGAAAATATACTCATCATTAGTCATTGAGGGAATTCAAATCAAAACCTCACACCTTTTAGGATTTTCTATTAAAAATAATAACTAATGCCGAAACCAGTTTGGCTCAGTGGATAAAGCGTCAGCCTGCAGACTGAAAGGTCCCGGGTTCGATTCTGGTCAAGGGCATGTACCTTGGTTTCAGGCATATATCCCCAGTAGGGGATGTGCAAGAGGTAGCTGATCGACGACTCTCTCTCATTGATGTTTCTAACTCTATCTCTCTCCCTTCCTCTCTGTAAAAAATCAATAAAATATATTACAAAAATAATAATAATGATTCTTAGCATATGGAAAAATTGGAACCTGGGTACATTGATGGTAAAAATATAAAATGGCAGAGTTGCCATAGAAAACAGTTTAGCTGTTCCTCGAAAAGCTACATACAGAATTACCATATTGAAAACAGGGACCTAAGCAGATAGATTATACACTAATGGTCATTGCAGCATTATTCACAATAGCCAAAGGGTAGAAACAACCTAAGTGTTCATCAGTAGATGAATGGATAAAAACATGAGGCATATATATTTATAAGAAAAAATTATTCAACCATAAAAAGGAATAAAATTCCTATATATTCTACAACATGAAGGAAGAAGATATTATGCTAAGTGAAGTAAGCCAGACATAATAATACAAATAAATTGTGATTCAACTTACATGAAGTAAGTAGAATAGGCAAATTTATGGGAACAGAAAGTAGAGGTTACAAGGAGAATTGGAGATAGGGATTTTTTTTTCTTTTTTTTCTTTTTAATATATTTTATTGATTTTTACAGAGAGGAAGAGAGAGGCATAGAGTTAGAAACACAAATGAGAGAGAAACATCAATCAGCTGCCTCTTGCACACCCCTTATTGGGGATGTGCCCGCAACCAAAGTACTTGCCCTTGACCGGAATCGAACCTGTGACCTTTCAGTCCGCAGGCTGACACTCTATCCACTGAGCCAAACTGGTTTTGCAGATTTTTTTTTTTTCTTAATGGTTATGGACTTTCTGTTTGGAGTGATAAAATAGGATATGGTGATATTTATAAAACCTTGTGAATAAAATTAATGCCACTGAATTGTACATTAACTAAAGTGCATGAGTTAATAAGAAAGTTGTGTTGCATTTACACCGTGGAATACTTACTATACAGCAGTAAGAATAATGATCTATTACCCTTTGAGACAGCATAAGGGGACCTGGGGAGTATTATGCTATATGAAATAAATGAGAAAAAGATAATTATCACTTGATCTCACTTACATGTGGAATCTAAAGAATAAAATAGATCCAGAGGCATAGAAACATGAAACAGACTGGAAATCTTAGAGGGAAGGCAGTGGAGGGTGGGTGGTTGGGAAGAGATCAACCAAAGAACTTTTTATATGCATATTTGCATAACCCATGGACACAGACAATAGGATGGTGAAGGCCTGGGCTGGGGTGGGTGTAAGCTAAAATGGGTCAATGGAGGAAAAAAGGAGACATCTGTAATACTTAAAAAATAAACTTTTAAAACATGGTTTGAATGTCAAATTGTATAATTTACCACAATTTTAAAACATTTTGGCATTTTATGTAATCTCAGTACCCATATTTTAATAAAACTTTTTAAGCATATTCTTTTGAAAATTTATCCTTTTTCAAATATTTATTAACTTATTTTCCCATATTCCTTCCCCCAGCAAGTCAATGGGTCAAATTGTTCATGCTTCCTCGGCATTTATTTAATATTGTGTGTGTGTGATCAATAATATGACATTTGTTATTATTCACTGACTTAAATAATTTTACTCCTTCTTAAAATACATGCAGATGTGGGCCTTGCCTTCACATTGGATGTATTGACACAGCATAAGTTTCATTATTTTTTAATAACCATATTTTTAAAGAAATTATGAAATGTCACTGATTAAATTTGGCTAGTCCATTAATGTATATTAGAACTCAAAGGTGATAGCTTATGTTATATGTTAGGAATAGGGTCATCAGCAGAGATGTTCATCTTCTAGCTCCTAGCTTATGGCAGCAGCACTCCCCAGATTTGTTACCAAGCTGCCTGTCTAGTAATATGTTGTTTCCTTACAAATGACTTTGATTAGCTATGCATACCACCGCTTGACACACTTCTGAGTTTCTGAGCTTAACTTGATATCATGTTTGTTGCACATTGTTTTTTTCAGCTTCCAAGCATGGTCCCTAAAATTGTGCAAGTGAACTCCTATTACATAAGAGATAGCTACAAAAATTCCAAGTGCTGCCTGGCCTGTGTAGCTCAGTATTTGAGCACATGACCACAAGGTGATGGTTTGCACCCGGTCAGACACATGCTCAGCTTGAGAGCTGAATCCCCAGTAAGAGGCATGCAGAAGGCAGCCAATCAATGAAACTCTCACATCATTGATGTTTCTCTTTCCTTCTCCCCTCCTCTCTTAAATCAATAAAAAAAATATTTTTAAAAAATCCCAGGTGTCATTATTCTTAATGCAGATATCAAGAGTAAGAATCTGTGTCAAAAATGTTGGCAGTGATTGGGAATAGACGCAAAGTCAGAAAGTCTCTTTTATATATACACAGGAAAATGTAATTACATTTTTAATAAAATTTAGTCTTGGCAATTTTACATTGGCCAAACGAGGATTGTAGGAATTCCTGAATTTAGCATCAACCTGTGCTAAGGATGAATGAATAACTTGTCATCACCATAACTGTTGGCAGGAGCTTTTGCATTACCTCATAATTTAAAAACTGGAAATGAATTACAATATACATAAGAGCATACCGTATTTTCCGACGTGTAAGACGACTTTTGCAACAAAAAAAGTCAACCGAAAATTGGGGGTTGTCTTATACGCCGAGTATATCCCGAAAAACATCTCGATATGCCGCTAAACGAATTTTCCAACTCGATCCTGCACCAATCAATGCACTGCTGCTCGGACCGCCTCTCTAACTCAGCCAATCCAAGCAGGCTTTTTATGCATGCAAATTATACATGTTCTGTACCGGAAGCTACACTGTGTTCTAGTAAAAAGCCTGCTCAGATTGGCCAGAATCAGAGAGGCGGTCTATTAAAAAAAGAACTGGTATTGCCTCGGAAGTGGGGGGTAGTCTAATACAGCGAATATAGGCCTAAGCCTATGTTTTAACTGTAAAATTAGGGGGTCGTCTTATACGCCGGAAAATACGGTAGTTGTTACTTAGACTTTCAGATATGTCTGCTTTCATACTTCAGGCTTCTTCAGATGGCAGAGTCTCCTAGGCTCCTGGCTATTTTAAAGGAAATGTCATTTGCATTTAGGGGACAGATAGTAAGTTAGTGAGAATTTGGACATCTACTCTTGATTGACATTCATTTTCTCATTTTTATTTTTTTGGAAAATATGAGTACTTAAAATTATTTTTATTTAAGTACAGTTTATATACAATGTTATATTCATTTCAGCTGTATATTATAGAATTCAATAGTTATGTATCTTAAAATGTGATCACCACACTAAGCATAGTAATCATCTGTATACAACTCAACACAGTATTATTGACTGTTTTCCCCTTCCCCTTCCAAACACATTCCCAAAAATATGAGTACTTTTAAATTTATCTGAAAAATATATTTTGGCTTTATTATCTGTCATTTAATGTTAAAGCATGCTTTATAAATAGGGAAATGTCTTCACTACATTGGCTTAGGACTAAAGCATGTTAGAATGGCCCTTTGCAAATTTCTACAGTTTAGAAGTAGACACATGATTGTGTTGAGATATAATCACCTGGAGAACAAAAGCAATTATTTTATATTATGAGCTGTCAATTCCTATGATTTCCTTTTTTAAAGGTCTCTCATTGAAATAGCATATTTCCCCCTTAGCAATAATGATAGGTAGGGTAGGAGGAGGCATTATCAAATGTGCATAACTGTGCAGTGGTATAAAAGCTGCAGTTACAAACTGAACTTACTTTTTGCGGCCATTTCTTAAGTGCTTTATTTGATCTGAAAACTTATTCTAAAAATTTGCTAGTAGCCTAAAATTAACTAATGCACACAGTAACTATCTTCTTTGGTGGTTCTCTGCAAAGAAGGTTCAATTTACTTTATATTAACTTTGGAATAAATCTGTTAAGTGAGGTTTATTATACAACTCAGTGTATTTAAAAAAATGAAACTTGGTGAAAATTATTTTGTTATCATTAAGCTGAAACATATGTGCCTTTCTGAGATGGATATAATTTGGTAACTGACCTAACATTACATTTTCAGAAGGTATATGTTTATATTGGAAAGAATGTGATATTTGACAAAACCTTCTTTCTTTATTTGTTAGTTACGTGTCCTGACCATCTGCTTTTACTTCCTTACCTATAAGTTGGAGATAATAATTATCTGCCATGGTTATTATACCATTAAATTACATACTATTGGTTATGTAATATACTAATTACATTGATATATTAAATATGTGTACATAACATTTTTATAAATAATAAAATTGTATATTTAAGGAAGTATAATCACCGTTTAAAGCACTCATCTTGGAATAATGTTATGAGATGTTATAAAATTGCTTAAACTTTCAAGCTTTTCCCTATGAATATAAAGACATGGTAAGAAACCAAGTCAAAGGAAAAGATGTATGATTGTGAACTTAGAAATACCTTTGAATTGTCTTTATTTTTTGAAATTGGTAACACATATATTTTCCTCTGAATGAATGTAATATTATATTCCCATACCTAGCAAACGATCAAATATCTGTTAGTGGGGGTTTTGCTGATGTATTTACCCTTAATTGAGACTTTCTGATGAAATGACAGCAATAAATATAACCTAAGAAGTGCATGTAAATAATCTTATTTATAAAAAGTATTAATAAGGCTGGGACTGGTTTGGCTCAGTGGATAGATAGTCGGCCTGCGAACTGAAAGGTCCCAGGTTCGATTCTGGGCAGGGGCATGTACCATGGTTGCGGGCACATCCCCAGTGGAAGGTGTGCAAGAGGCAGCTGATCGATGATACTCTCTCATTGATGTTTCTAACTCTCTATCCCTCTCTCTTCCTCTCTGTGAAAAATCAATAAAATATATATTTTTAAAAGTATTAATAAGAATGGATGTTTCTCATGTATAGATTATTCCAGGTGATACATTTTAAAGAAATGATAACATCTGTTGAAAGGTAATTATTAAAATAAAGATACTTTTTTGTGTTAGAATCTTTCAAAAATTTTAAAGTTATTATTGTGATTCTCATCTTTTAAAATAACATATTTTGTTCTGTGTAACCATAAATTTGTAAAACATGTTATTGATGATGATACTCTGTACTTTTTCTGTTTTTTAATATTTTTATTGATTTTTAGAAGAATGGAGAGGGATAGAGAGAGAGAAACATCAATGTGAGAGAGAAACATTGATCTGCTGCCTACCTGGGATGAAGCCCACAACCAGGGCATGTGCCCTGTCGGGGAATCAAACTTTTGGTACATGGGGCGACACCTATCCAACTGAGCCACAACCGGCCAGGGTGATACTTTATACTTTTTAATCATCAATCTAAGTCAATTAACTGATGCTTTTGCGTTTGTTAAACCACGAAGACATGCAAGTGATTAAGTTACCATGATTATAGATTGAAAAGAGTGAAATACTAATGCAAGTTGCTTTATTCATTTAAAAATTATTCTATCTTTTAAAAATAAAAATGCCTACATACAGTTGAAACTTAAAGAGACCATTAAAGGAATATTTTACCTGTTGACACTGACCTAAAATTCAGAAGAAAAAAGGCAAAATAGATTTCGAAAAGGTCGAGCTTTTGCTATGGTTGTCACTAGAAACCTATTTGTACTGGTAGTGTATATGCTTTTAACAGCCTTGCTTAACTGATTATCAAGCAGATTATCCGTTGAGAATAAGAAGCAGCAAAGTAAAACTAAAGAGAGGAGCTGCTAGAATCAGATATACCAACGAACAATAGGGATAACTAGCAGTAAGGGAAAGAATATGGAAATTGATGGAGCACATACTAATCACAGAGTATCATTGAAATTAGGATAAATAGACATATATAACCCCCCAAAAATCTTGAGGTTACCACTTATTACTGCTCCAAAATATACAGTTGAGTTCAAGTATTTTGAAAATGTTAAATGTGTTTGAAAATATGTAACAAAATGGGAGATATTTCTTAAAATGATAGTAACTAACTTATGTTGAAAGAAAGAAACCCTATTCATTCAGAATATTAACTATCGTGAATTAGCAATTTCTCAGTGCTAAAATAATCCCTAGGTGTGAGTTTACAGCAGCTGATAAGCAAAGCTGTTGAGGACAGGAAATTGTGGGTCTCTCTCATTCATACAGTCTCCAGGAGTCTGAGCTGACTTAATGGCACATAATATATACACACAAGTAGCTGTTATCCTACTATAAAATTTTACCACATGTCATGTTTTGTTTTAAAGCTCATTTTTTCCTATTGCATTATTAAATGGCACTCTCAGTTCTTTATGAGACCAAAGATATTGTCTATAGGTTGTCATAGAATTATTAATATTCTACTATATTTTTGTGTTAATTGTTCATTTTGAAATACTTCATTGTCACTCATCTAACCCAAGTTCTTACTTGGTTGACACTAATATTGCCTAAAGATTTATATATTTTCATTCTTAACTCAGTGTCTAGCATAAGACATTAAGTTGTATTCTCAGTAACATATATTGATGTGTGTGTTTTTACATCTAAAAAAGTTCACTAATTTTTATGATAGCTGATAATTGGGGGAAAAATGGATCAATTCATTAGTGTATGCCCATTAATCTATACTAGATTCATTGAAATAGGTCTCAGTATCTAAGAAGTTTTAGAATGTATTTGAGGTTACAGCAAAAACATTTTTTTTCTAGCTTTTTTTTTTTTTTAGGTAGATTACATTTTTAGAGCTGATCTAGTTATTTTGTTTTTTTTTATCCTGAGAAGAAAATAAAACTCTTGAATTAGTCATTATTTCTCCTGTTATCTGTCTTTCCATTAAGTATTCTTTTTATGAACATGATAATTTATAACATTATAGTCTTTGAAATCATTAACCAAGTTATACCATTTTTACATACAGGGTGGGGCAAAAGTAGTTTTACAGTTGTGAGTATGTGAAACAAAGTTTATTCTGTATTATTATCTACTAGAGGCCAAGTGCACGAATTCAGCATAGGTGAGGTCTCTCTGCCAGGCTGGCAATCTAGGCCTATTAGGGGGCCGGACAACTGTGGGGAGGGACCTGGGAGGTTGGCCAGCCAGGGGGAGGGTCCATAGGAAGTTTGCCAGATGGAACCCACTATCAGGGCTAATAGAGAGGCCAGGAAGGAGGGAAGGGACTGCCAAAGGTTGGTGTGGGAGCACACTGACTACCAGAGGGCAGCTCCTGCATTGAGCATCTACACCCTAGTGGTCAGTGTGCATCATAGCTATTGGTTAGGCAGTTGCTTGGGTAGTTCAGTCTTAAAGGTTGCTTAGGCTTTTGTGTGTGTGTGTGTGTGTGTGTGTGTGTGAATGTGTGTATATGTATACATATACACACACACACACACACACAATACAATGAACCCTTTATATACTTCTTATATAGCAACAGTATCAAGATTTGGGCTTATCTACTTCATTTTCTTATTTTCTTGTTACAGAAATATTTGGAGCACATCCCCATCATTTAGCCTGTACATACTTCAGTTTGCATTTTTAGAAAACAAAAAGAGCCCTAGCCGATTTGGCTCAGTGGATATAGCATCCGCCTGAGGACTGAAGGGTCCCAGGTTCAATTTTGTTTAAGGGCGCCTGCCCTGGTTATGGACTCAGTCTCCAATGGGGGGGTGTGCAGGAGGCAGCTGATCAATGATTCTCTTTCATCAATGATGTTTCTATCTCTCTCCCTCTTCTTCCCTCTCTGAAATCAATAAAAATATATTAAGAAAAGAAAATTAAAAGAAAAAATGGTGCTTTTGAAAATTAACATTAATTCTTTGACACTATCTAATATATACTTCTAATCAGGTTGCCACAATTATGTTTGCTTCCTCGAGGTGACATTAAATTTACAGTTTCCATTATTATTTGTAAACTGTAATATAGTGTAAATATTCAGTTAGATTTAAGTTAAGTTACTTGGGGATATAGTTTTTAGTAGGTGACCTGGGCTTCATATTATATCACATCAGGAGGCCTATGTTTGGTTTTCACACTAGTTATGCTAATATTGATCAGAGAAGTCACTTGGTGACTGCCTAAATTTTCCATTGAGAATTTCCCACTAACCTTTCATGTTATCTTTTTTATGATCTTTGTCTAAATCAGTTATTTTATTTGGTTGGTCAAAGGGTAATGTTCTCATTCTGTCTTAAGGAGAAGGAGTCTTTAAAAATTGAAGAAACAATAACATATTTTCCTGCGTTTGAGAATGATCTAATAGAAAAAGAAATATGACATAAGAAAGAGCTCTACCTCCTAAAGAAACAGAGGGCTGGGTAGATAAGAACCAATGGGTTCCACTGCACAGATGAGTAGGACCAGGAACAGTTGAGGTAACTTGTCCTAGGCTACAGTACCACAAAGTGCATATATTTTATTAAATTTCTATCTAAATTTTGCATGGAATCAGTTTGATAATTGTGCCTAATTTTAGAAACATTTCTTTTCATTTGATATGAAAGATGATATTTCATGTGAAATCAAAACTTAAAGCCATTCCAGACTTCATTACCTAATTTGGCATTGCCCCTCCTTATTAGAGTTTTTCTAATCTTCCTTAGAATTGTAATTTAAAATTAACGGCGTCTCATACACCTATATCTTTACATTATAAGAAATGTGGGCAATACTTTTATGTAACTATTTTTCAGCTTTTATTAGCTAGTCTATTGCAAAGAGAAGTAAATGTTCCTGTTAAATAAAATGATAAATAACTGGCAGTTTAGTTTAGACACTAATGGATCCTAAAAGCCTTTAAAATGACAAAAAACAGCAACTTTTATGATTTATAGGCTCATTTTTGTTACACAGTTTGGTCATATACCTGACAGTCTTTCCTCTTTGTGACTTTTTCCTAAAAATTACAGTTTTGTGTTATCTGAGTGTAAAGGCCATTAGAGTTCAAGAGAAGAATATGACAGCATCTCTTCTGAGGATTGTAGCAATTCCCAGTGGAGATGTACAATCTCCTTTTTCCACTTCTTTGACATAGTTCTAATAGTAGTGGTATAATTTAATACTCAAAGAATATGTACTGTAACTTTGAACCTGTAAACTCTTCAAATTGTCTCATGCATGCTGTGTGAACTTTAAGCAATCATATTTCTTTATGACTCAGTGATTTCCATTTACTACCTGTTAGCTATACAATTAGAAGTGTATTGTGGTTACTGTTGTCTAATATGTTGTGCATTCTGTTATATTAGAATTTTAACGCAATGTGGATTGTATAATCTCTTTAGTTATATCGTGCCATTTAAAAAAATTTTTTAATCACTATTGAGGTTGCACTGATTTCCTTTCCTATTTTGGCATACCCAGCACTCTAGTAGTCTCCAAAAGCAGGAATGTAATCTGAGCTGTGGGTGGTTTTGTTTGCCAACTTAGATGAAACACTTTGCATGAGTTCCATCGATCAGTTCTCATCCTTTCTAGACATTTATTGAACAATTAATACAACCTCGTAAAGACCCCCTAGAGTATTTCTATAAACTAGATCATTTTACCCAAGAGCCACAGAGATACATCAAGATAGAAAAGGATGAAAAGGCTATTTTGGAGAAATAGAAAATACTAAGCCTTCAAACTCACATTATGGTTCTCTTCATCCTTATAAATGAAAGATATACTTGTTCTTTTTAAAATATTTTGTTCAACTTAGAAAGCTTAACTTTTCATAGATATGAATCATCATTGTTTAAATCATGAAAATTTAATTGAGGTGTATTCATAATTAATACTTTTATTTCTTCCCCTACTTTTGTGATTAAAGTCTTTTTTTCTAAAAGAAAAGCTGATAATTCTTTAATATTTTTTTGGCTCTTGGTCCTTAAAACAATATAAACTCCCCGTGATTTCATCAATATTTGTGTTTTCCCAACTTTGTCATTCACAGTGTACTTTAAAAATACTTTATAGAGTGGCTTAGAATTTTGAAATTATCACCAAAAGGAAACATAATAGTAGGTAGATATTGGAAGTTTTTATATTAGTTTAAAAAAATAAATATTTTGCTTTAAAATACCATTCTTTTATTTTTTGATAACTGTTTAATAAAGGAATATTTATTTCTGACATGTAAGTTTATGTGTTGTGTTGGGATGCTGAAAATATTACAGTTTTAGACCAGTCTGCTGCTGCAATGAAGCTAAGATTAGTCTAAAAAACTAATCATTTATTTTTTATTGCCTTAAGGTTTATCTGTATAGTATAAAATGGATTATAGGACTTGTGTATTAGACCCAACCAATTTTGTTTTAGCACATCATATGTCTAAACTTTATTACTAGATGTAAAATAAATAACTGTTAATTATCTTTATGAAATTTTGTCAATTATTCATTAATTTAAAATTTCATAAATGTATTAAATTGTGTTTTAACTGGTATTATGTCATTATTAAAATTGCATAACCAGTAAAATCAGTATGGTTTATTTATCCAATGAATATTTATTGTACACCTAGTATTGTGGAAACTACACCAAACTAAACAGGCTAATTCACTGTTGTCCAGGAGCTTGCATTCTAGTGGTAAAGTAAAAGGTAAAGATATAAAATGTCAGGGGGTGGTGTTGCTACCCGTGAGTGAAAGGAGAGCAGGGTAAGTAAACAGGGGCAATAGAAATTCTGAAATGTACCTCTATGTAAGCTTTCCAAGATTCCCTCTATCCATTGACTTCAATGTTCTTTTTACTCTAGACCAGCTGTTTGTATCATCCATGTAGTTATTTCCATTGTTTTTCACATCATACTGTCCTGTAATTTCTGGATTAATGTTTGGTTTTGCCCTTAAGCTTATGCTTTTTGAAAGTTACGTCCATAAATCTTCTGTGTGTCACCAGTTTTAACACTAACTCCTAATGTAAGTGCTTGGATTTGTTACAACAATAAATGAATGACACTCTCAGAACTGAGGATATCTGGCTCCGTTGGAATCCAAGGGCCCTTTCTGAGATAATTAGGAAAAAATGAGTAAAATATTGTTAAAAAATAATAATAATAAATGACATGGATTTATACATTCTGTTTGGTTCATTTGCAATATTTTTAATTAATTTAGAGTTACATTTTACCTTATTTTATTGGCATTACTATATTATCCTTTTTTGAAAAAACAAGAAAGTTTTCTGAATATTAATCTTTTATTCACAGGTACTACTGAACGAGTGTGTTTGATCCAGGGAACAGTTGAAGCACTGAATGCAGTTCATGGATTCATTGCAGAAAAAATTCGAGAAATGCCTCAGAATGTTGCCAAGACAGAGCCAGTCAGCATCCTACAACCCCAGACCACCGTTAACCCAGATCGCATCAAACAAGTGAGTGTTTAGTTGGGAAATCAAAGAGAACTACTCATAGCATAGTCTGAATTACTTATCAAAGAAGCCTTTAGTTTACTATATTTTTTTTTCTAAAAATACTTAAAATAACAGTTGTCATTTATTTATTTAAAAATGATTGTTCTCTTTCTTACATTGATTTGATTGATTGAATTATTAATTTCAACACTGAGGAGCAATTATGTGATTCATTTCTGTTACGATTTACAGACACAAATTTGATAATTTATGGGAATATAATCTATTTTAAATTATATTATTTTTAAGTAAAGTATAAAAATTTTAAACTATATCCTCAAAATTTAAATACCATCTTGGTATTAGTCTTCAGAATAGTTACTATATTATGCGTATATATATATATATATATATATATATATATATATATTCTTGTTTTGTTAATTTGTCATGTTCAACATTTTTTTTATCAACAAATATGTTTAAGTATACCTTTGTGCCTAGCAAACAGTTACTTGTTACAACTCAGCTATTATATTCTGTATAACTTGTGTTATATATATATATAGAGAGAGAGAGAGTCATAAAGGGCCAATGTGAGTTTTTAATGTATGGGATTCTCTGTAACAAAATTTTTACTTGATAAAAGACAATGCAAGTTTTTAAGAGTGAGTAATGGCTGACATGATATAGGAGAAAAATAACATTATTTGAATACTAAATAAGGTAGATTCTTCCCCATAAACTCTTGAATTCAAAATTATTGGATACTTTATAATTATTGCTTCAGCATTTGCCCTTTTATATTAACTACTTAATTTTTATCATTCTATTAATAGAATATACCCTCAAAAGGAATGTATTTTTTATTACTTTACAAGATATTTTATTTACAGAATATTTATGTTCACTTAATGAATTTGAAATGTAGCTCAAAAATCTTATTAATTTCATGTTTCTGAATTGAAAAACAGTGTTATGAACCTATTAAATTTTTATCAATATATAGGTAAATATAAGAGTGACTAATCACATTCAAATGTAGAAAATATCAATTAGACAATATATTTTCAAATTATAGGAAAATATTTTGTTTTCTCTTAATTACTATGTTACAAAATACTTCCTTGTTTAAATTACGAATAGGTAGTTGTTATTCCATATAAAATGATTCATTTATTTTACTCTCTGTTAATGTCACAATGGTTAGATTTTGTTTGTATACCCTTCATACTTTTTCAAGGAAATAACTTTTAATCTGTATATGGCAAAATTTAAATATTTTAAAGCTTCAAATATCAGATGATTATTTTATCATTACTGACATTTATAGTTTTAGAATTTTTATTTTATCTATGCTAGATAAATACAAAGAATATCTGTAATGCTTTTAAAGTGATACATGATTCTATCTATATAGGTTCGAAACTATGATGTGAGTTAAAGACCTCTGCATTAAGTTCACCTGTGACTAAGAATTTACAGAAGCACTAAAGTGTAGGGTCTGTTGACTTTCTACCTTAATTCAGCCTAGTCTTTCTTTTCTTTTGTAACTTATGTGAGAAGTTCAAACATTTATGGGTGTGATGGACATCTTGATTTTTTAAAAAGTAAAACATCAAATGCTGTTGGAGTAGAATGACATCATTGGCAGTATATTCAAGACAATGATATGAATGGATTTTTTTAATTTTAATATTAATAAGTCACTAGTACAATCAAATAATTGTCCCAAATCATTATTAAAATTCCAATTTTATCTATGGCCATATGACTTTCATTGGATACCATGTATCCAGTGCCTATATAGATTTATGAACACCAAAATTTAAAAATGTTTGGTTTACTTTTATTTGCCTTTTTCTCATAATATTATTTAAATTCAAGATAAATATTAAAAATAGAGATTGGTTTACTTTTGTGTATTTGCATTCACTTATAAGTAAGCCTTATAGATACTCATGGAATTAATATTGTTGTCAATTATTTAATATTTTATGTAATTAATAATATATTAAATACAGTATCATTTTAAAAGATTTCTCAAAACAGTACACTAAATCTAGAAGGGCAATATATTTTACATTTAAAATCCTTTTTTGTATGTATAAAAATAAAATAATATACTTGAAAATTTTGGAAGAGAGATCTTATATATTTTTAGATATCATAGATGAACAGTTTTTTATGCTCTAAGTTTAAGATTCTCTCTAACTTTATAGGTATCCTATCTTACCAATATCAGACTTTCTATTGGAACATTCTCTAAATAGAATTCCAAGTATATAAATTTAAATAACCATGATTTTATTTCTGAAGACATTATGCTGACAATCCAGTATAGAATAATTATGTCTAATAGAAAGTATTTTTCACTAGAATAAATTAAAACATATTTCATATGATACATATATTATATGTGACTTTAATACATAGAATCATAATAAAATTTCCTTTAAAATGGCAGTTTTTTCTTTAGTGATTGATACAAGATTTACATTTACTTTGGGCTTCAGTCCTCAAATTAATAAAAAGTAATGTCTTTGAAGGATTGTTTTAGAATTTTTTTTTAGTTAAGATTGTGCAAAGAGTAAATTAAAGTTTTTAAAATGCTTGAGCTAGGAAATGTAACTTTTGTATTTAATATTGAATATGGAATTATATATTTTTAAAAATGCTTGTAATTATGTGTCCATTGTTTTTGCTTTCTAAAAATAAATTATATGTAACCTATATATAAAAATAATTTATATGTAATAGGAAGTCAGAGTTAATTTTAAACAATTAAAACTTGCCTTAAATGCTATAATTTTATACCATATATTATGGACTTTTAATGAAATGGTATATTTTGAATTATGCAATCTAGATACAGTTGGTAACCAAAAAAATTTTATTGATCTTCATATTCTGCCTAAATAAAACCTATATTTATTGTCTGAATCAGTTTTCAAATCAGAATAGTTGTTTTAGGGAAGCAGTGCATAACGGTCTTACCACTCTTTTGTAGAGTGAAATGATAAAATCTAGAATGACAGCCTTACATCCAACCTCAGATACTAGATATTGTAAAATAGTCAATTCTTAATTCTCAAATATTTTTGTTTTCTATTTAAAACATATTTGTTTGTAACACAGAGACAATTATAATATTTATTGAATAATCAGAATATTATATCCTCTGTTTTTTAAACTTAATATCAGGAAACTATCATGAGGTACATAATACCATTGTGCTTATTTTAGAAGACAGTATACTAAGGCACAGATATGCAGCAAGAGTTAATAAGCCAAAATTAAACATTAATTAGCATGAAACATATTATGTCTTATTTTTAAGATACACAATTAACTGAGACATTTAAATTTTTCAAATAACTAGACTTGCTTGCCTAAAAGCTCTGAACTCATTTCAGAGCACTTCCTAGCCCAGATTATCCTACCTACTAAAAGAGTAATATGCAAATTAACCATCACTCTGCTCAAGCCATGCCCACCAGCCAATAAGAGTGAATATGCAAATTAATTCCAACCAAGATGGCTACAGCCTCAGAGAGCAGTTGAGGGGCTTGGGTTTTCCCAGCAATAGAGGAAGCCAAGCTTTCTACACACCCTGACCGGCCTAGACCTCCACTCAAGGCCTAGACCTCCCTGTAGGGGAGGGCCGTTAGGGGTGGCCAGGCCAGTAGAGGAGGGAAGTTGGGGGCAAACAGGCTGGTAGGGGATCAGTTAGACATCAATCAGGCTGGCATGGGAGTGGTGAGTGGGTGATCAGGCTGGCAGGCAAAAGTGGTTAGGGGCAATCAGGAAGGCAGGCCGACAAGCAGTAGGGAGTCAACAGTCCTGGATTGTGAGAGGGATATCCAACTGCCCATTTTGACTCTATCCCACCGGGCAGTTTAACATCCTTCAAGGGGTCCCAGATAGGAGAGGGTGCAGGCTGGGCTGAGGGACACTTCCCTACCCTGTACACAAATTTCTTGCACAGGGTCTCTAGTTTTGTATATATTTTTCTAATCTCTAATTTTTTATGTTTTGAGCTTTATACTTTTAATTTCCCCCGTAGGATTATTGAACTTTTCTTCTTGTAAGTGCCTCAAATCCCCCTCTAAATATATTTGTTTATATGTAATGAGTCTGAAACCTCCCCAAAAATGTTAGAAACCACAAATCAGTATTATAGCTAGCATTTGTTAACTTCCTTTATCTATTATAGATTTTCAGCAATTTATTTCTTTTTTGGCTCAAATATATTTTTAAGGAAAGCTACATTAAGTAAGAAGTGGTTATAGGCATATAAACAATTCTCTTATTTAAAAAAAATCAAATTAAAATGTCTGTAGTCTCATTTAGCCTATAAATAATTTTACTTTCATCATGAAAATTGATAAAAATTGCACATAACTTGTTTTTGAGAAATAAAAAATGCTTAAAGTAATTTATAAAAATATAAAACTTTACTTATATACCAAAACTATAATATAAACAATGTACCATAAAATTTTAGAGGAGTGTGAAAGAAATATGGGCTGGTGACATTTGATATTGTAAAACAGGTAAAGGCTTGAATCTTGAAGATTGTATAGGAATTGCCTAATTATAGAAAAAATTATTTTAGGCATGTGAAACAATATGTGTGTAAGGAAAAAGGTACCATAATTGTTGAATAGTATGGAAACGATCTTGACAGAGGTGGAACATCAGTGTTGGAGTTTAGAGAAAATAATATTAGATAGGTAAGATGGGATAATGGAGAGCCTTGCATGTCGGGCTGAGGCGTATTCCAAAGGCTACGGACTCTTGCTAATATTTCCTAACAAGCCCTTGTAATTTTTCTGGAAGGTTATGAAAAAGAAGAGGTACCTCAGCATTTTGTTCTTTTCTGTGCTAAATATCCAGGCAGAATATTGGGGTGCTTGTAGGTTCAGTTTGCAGGAGAAAAAGAGAGCTATGACAATTAGCTGAGTGTTCTACAATGTAGATCTTTAGTTTTGAAGATCTGTAGGAAAATATTTTCTAAAACTTTCATGTGACAGTCACAAATCCAGGTGATGTCAGGAAGGAAGGAAGGAAGGAAGGAAGGAAGGAAGGAAGGAAGGAAGGAAGGAAGGAAGGAAGGAAGGAAGGAAGGAAGGAAGGAAGGAAGGAAGGAAGGGGAGGGAAGTTTTGTGGTCAAGAATAAGGGTCGGTAATAATGGAAATAGTGCTATATGTATTGTGCTTATTCTGTTTCTGAGCCCACTATTGTGCTGCTCACTTTACACATGTATTATCACATGTCATCCAACCTCACACAGATCCTATGAGAGAGGCACAGAACTCGAGCTTTACTTACAGACACTGATGCTTAGAGGAATTGAATGACTTATCCAAGGACATGTAACTGGTTAACACTGGGCTTCATGGCCTCCAAGTTTGAGTAATGCTGGTGAAACAAAATCCAATAGATTTCTCTCTTATTGGGACTTTTCAAAATCTTGAATAAACTCTAAGAAGAGAACCTCATTTAAAATAGAATGTCTATATCAGGTTGAAGTTAAGAGACTAAGCAATATTTTAAGAACAAAATGAACATAATCTCACTTTTGGTTGTGAAAGTTGAGACAAATACATGAAGTTAAAAGATATTTCAAAGTCAGTTTTGTAAGGCATCAAGACTGATTTATTCTCATTCCAAAATGGTGCAGAAAGAATAAAAAATGGCTATATATAGTTTTGAACCTAGCAGAATGGTGAAATCTGAAAGCAAATAAATGAATGTTTAGCACTTATTGTATTTATATTTATATTTATATTTATATTTATATTTATATTTGTCTCAGGAAAGTTGAATTGTAAATAGTATGTTTTTTCTTAAAGTAGTGTTTGATAGAAGCATAGGTGAGAATCTAAAATTCAAAATATAGACCCTTGACTGCAATAGGAGAGCTAATTTCACTTGCGTCTTCACAGTAAGAGAGAAAAAAGAAGTAAATAAACTAAAGAAGCAGATATCAAAAAAAGTACGTGAGAGACATTATGGTAAATGCACAGGGTCTGGAGCAGACTGCCATAATTTAAGACTTGGCTTTTGAAAATTACCAGCTGGGTATTTTAGGGCAAGTTGTTTTGCTTCTCTGTACCTCAGTTTCTTTATTTATAACATGGGGATATTAATATTAATTTATTTCATAAGGATATTGTGAATATAAACTGAGTAAAACTATATCTTATTCCTAGTTACTACTCTTTATAAATCATAATCCGAATTTTAATTCTGTCAAAAAATAAGGAGAGGAAGTATGAGGAAATATACTAAAAAGGATCAAATACTCAGAGGGAAAAAAAAAATTAGAAAAAGTAACTTTTTAAATGGGAGATTATTAGAAATTTTAAAAGTTAGTTTCATTCACATGGTGAGAGCAAAGTCATTATTTCCTAAAGGTAAAGAGGCTGGTTAGGTAAAAAGAAAAGTGGTATGAAATGTGGAAACTGCTTATTTGAAATTTTGAATATAGAAAGGAGAGAAATAGAAGTTAGATCAGAGATACTCACATACCCCAGCTACTCAAGAAGGATTGGCTTGTGTCAAAGAATAAAAAGGAGTTTAAAAAAGCAGAGAAATTTGAGATAGGATTACAGAGGAAATGAGATGACACCAGTGGTGGAAAGGTACAACTTTAGGGTGTTAAGACTTAGGCTGTGAAGAGTCTGAGTTGGAGTTTAGTGTTTTATCTACAGTGAAAAGAATGCAGAGATGGGGAGAAAAGTGGTTTGGAAAACTGAAAAAGTGTGAAGTCAATTGTGGTAGATGAGGAAGCTCATTCTTGTTTCTTTTAAGTAATGAAGAATGCCAGTTGAAAGGAAGATGAAATACATGGGATTGAATGGGTCAGGAGAAGGACAAAATATAGAATAGCAATTATGAGGAAAGTAAGCTATGAAAGAAGAATATATTGTGAAAAATCTTTTAAAATTAAGACAACACCAGTTTATATTAGGGCTAAGTAGTTCCAGATAGGTCAGGCATTGGAAGAAAGGGGAGAACACTTGTCAGAGGGAAAACCAAAGGTGATAATTACATATTTAAATATTATACCTATTATAGAGCAGTATGCAGATTTATTTTACATAACTGGAAAACAGGTTTGGGAAGGTGATTACTTAAGTAATGTTACTCAGTTAGCTATTGATAAATTCCAAATTACAATTGAGATTTGTTGTCCATTGTTGTGCTCATTGTACCTCTGAATATCAGGAGTTCTTGACAATCTATTAGTGTAGATTTGCCTGAAGGTAAACTTTATTTATTATAGAATTTATTTATAGTAATATTCTCTGGTCCAGCAAAACTGGCACTTGTTAACAAGAATACATTTTGTAATTTGTAATTACTTTTCAGTTTTATTACCCAAAACCTAGTTATATATATATATAACTAAATGCCTTTTGTTAAATCTTGAAATTTTAAAAACTTTACTCTGAAGAATCCACTATTTTAAAATTATTAAATACTTCAAATTTTTCTGCAATAACTAATTCAACTTTTAATGTTTAAAGTGTAATCCATAAGCAGCCATTCAATTCGTGTAAACAGAAATATCCTTTCCACTTGAAAGGTAAAATTTTTATAAAAATGACTGTCCTTCATAATCACTACTTGATAAATGTAAAAAAATAAATTTTAGAGGAGTGTGTCCTTTGTAAATATTATTTATAACAGATATTTTAATGTATTGTTACTGTATGGATATTTAGTTACATCTTCATGATGTATATCAGAAATTTTACTAAATGATTTTTTAACTTGAAATCACTAAACTTGAAGTCTTTGTTGTAGGTAGGAGTAAACATTTTGTTTATAAAATATTAGGGGAACAAACATATTGTGTATTTATATTATATACTGAAATATTTCTTTTGGATTTTTCTGTTCTATTTTTTGGAGTGATTGAGAAAAACTATCAAAGCTGTTTCATTAATTAATAGAACCTTTTAAATTAAAATCATTTCTTTAATATCTTTGTAACTTCCTCTTTATGAGAACAGTTGCAACTAGTATTTAAAAGATGAACTTAAATATAGGCTTTCTGGGATCTGTTGTTATAAGTTAATTTGTAAAGAGAGGATACTTTCTTTCAGTTTAACAGTAACTATAGGAATACTAGATAGCTGGAAAACTAATCACATGTTCATTTCATTACATGTTCATTATTTTAGAAAGTATATTTAGAGACAATTTGCTGTAATTTTTTGACAATATTATCCCTTGTAGCCCCAAGCTTATATAATTTTTACCTTTTTACTTAAAATATGAACTCTAACTTATATTTAATAACCAAATCTTTAATGAGTTTTTAAATGTTTAATATTATCCCAAAGTTTAAAATTATTGTTTTTATATATGTGGGAAAGAAACAGCATTAGAATTAGGGACAATATTGATGAATCTTAGTTGTGTTGATTATTAATGTATGCCCAATGTTTCGTATATATGCTAAGCAGAAAGATATTAAATAAATTGATAGAAGGTAATATTAATGTGATTAAGAATTCTGAGATACTTGATATTACTACTTTTTCCATGTAGGTCTTTGTAATATTTTAAGACCTTGTTGAGAATTCGTATCCCGTGCAGGTAGATGTCATAGTGAGCATGATACTTTAGATGATTTTACCCTGATGGGACAGAGGAGCCCAGCACACATACCTGTACTTGGTAGGTTAGTGAATTTAGATTCTAACCTATATTTGGAGAAACAGCCTCTAGATTTATTTTACATCTACTTAGTCACCCTCCTCAGTAATATTTATAAGATTACTACAAAAAAGATTTTAAAATGTGCTAACTACTCACAGGAATTCTCTGCAAAAAAAAAAAAAGTATAACTGGAGATGAGAAAATAAAATCTCTACTGTTCAGTTCATAGTAGCATGAAGTCAATATCATATGTCCTATCATAGTATTGCAAGAAAAAGAAAATATTAGGGCACCTTTTAATGGTGGAAATTTAAAGTCTTTCTTGAGAAATGACAGGAATTTATTACAAAGAACAAAAGCAGAAAATGGATTTGAAGATTTGTCCTTTTGTGAGATGTTACTTTGGAATATAGCTCCTGTCCCCTTTTTAAATATGATTTAACAAAAACCTTGATGTGACTCAACATTAAGTCTAGTTTTTCTCCAAGTATCTAAGGTTTCAACTGAGGAAGAACTAGGAATCCCTTGAGAAGTGGACTATTTAAATAAAGCATGACCTAATGTAGCAAGCAATCATACATTGCTTTTGGAGAACAGTGAGTTAAACAGGAGCCTGTGAATTTCTTATCCTTTCTTTTACTCTTAACTTCTTTATTCTATCCAAATAGAACTTTTGAATTTAAACGCATGAACATGACTATATTAAGTAATTGCATCTACTTTTTCTGACACTGCTGAACCTTTAAAGTTATGCTTTTGCTCATATCTGAGTAATATTGATGAGTATATATTAATATAAAGCATAATATTCATTAGAATTGTGTCTATACTGTAAAATTACCCCACTTCACCTATTCATAAATATTATCTACTGAGGTTGCTACTTAAGAAAAAGAAAAAAGAAAAAAAATCTTAACATATTACACTTTAAGTTTACTCTTTTACATAAGGTTTTAAAATATTTTAATGAATTAATCAACAGATATATTATGCGCTCATAAAACATTTTATATGTAGTATGTTATTTGCTTGGAAGTGAACAATAATTATGGTTCCTAACATTTTTGTGCTTATTTTCAAGACAGGCTGATGATACTATACTATATTATTCCATATTAAAGTTTTAGTGTTTAGCATAAATGATAAAATAATATTATGGCAATTTGTTAAAATGCTATTAGTTACTTGTTTATTAATGTGAAGTTAATGTTTACATTTTCAGACGGGCTCTAAAGTTATTAAAAGTTAATATTTTAGAAGATAATGTGATATTAAGAACTCAGAACTGCAAATTTAGTTGCTTTTAGTATGGATCCCTAAATTCATGTGGAATCAACTTGTTGGTGATATTCAACACATTAAGTAGGTGGATACTTTTATGCCAAAGTAAACTTCATTTCACCACTTCTTCCAATCCCCGACTGTATTCATTGATAGGAAAATTACTCTTTCAGTTTTACTCATTGAATTTCTTGAATTTTTGTTTCACCATCTCTTTTCCCCCCAAGAAAACAAAGGGGAAGAAAAGAGACTACTATTCATGAATATGGTCAGGATACCTTTAATACTCATGTGAATTTTTTATCAGTCACCGTCACGATTTCAAGTCATGAATTTATTTTTACATGCTTATTATGCATGCGTATTTACATACATTGATTATTTAATTGATCTTAAATTTCATTAAATTTGAATTAATAGGAGAATAATTTGTTCATAGGATTTTGTTCTCGTTATATTACATTTTATTTTGTTTTGTTTTATTTGAATAATCAGTTTAAGGCTTATAAAGGTTGATTTGCTCCTAAACTGCTTTGTTCCCAGACATTGCCATCTTCCCCAACTACCACCAAGTCCTCTCCATCTGATCCCATGACCACCTCCAGAGCTAATCAGGTACAGTATCATCCTGTCATCTACACCATACCTTTCACGGGTGATTGGCTGCACACTGGAGAAAAAGATAATGGTGGGTTAAGGATGTATTCGTTCATTCACCACGATCAGATTCCAAACAGCCTGGGAAAGAGGTTTTATATCTGAAAATTTGTATGCATTTTTCACTTTAAACAACAAAAATATATTCAGGTGGAAGATTACTATAATTTTGGATTTTCCCCTTTAAATTACGATGACTTGAATAAAGAGCTCTGAGGGTTATTTATTGAGTTGGTGTTTTCTGATCTCCTTATTGTTTCTTCCTTGGATTCTTGGTATATAACTTAAGAATTATCATATATGTACAAAATAAATGTTTAAATATGACTTATTGAGCAAAGGTATATCTTTAAAAGTGAGTGCACTTTCATTTGTTTTTTATTTCAGGCATTATTTACTGTGTAAATAATTTTAAACTTTGGATGAAAAGCATTTGTAGCAATCTAAAAGTAACTGAAAATTGGTATTTCTGATCATTTCAGTGCTATTTAATGACTCAGGAAATAGTATTTTCTTAGAATTTAATACTAGAGTTTTCTTTGGTGGAGTTTCAAACTGCAAAGTACAAATATATTTTATTAGTATGATTTAATGATTGTTTGGTTCTGAATATTTATAGATCATTCTTCAAAATGTGGTTAATTTTGGAAAATTTAAGGAAATCCTCTAAAATATTTTATGTAATTCATACTGTACTTTAACTTTACAATTGTGGAAAAATATATTTATTAAAATGATTAAACACATTTTCATTTTGTCTGAGTTGAGCTTCATTAAGGTGAGAAATGGTTATTTTTCTTTAATACTTCCACTTTCTTACTAATACAAGACCTTATGGGATTAGTTAAATATTAAATAAAAGCTTATGTTTTAAATATATTTTTCATAGTTGACTAATAAATCATTAACTTTGAACTATATTTGCTAAATATATTAAGTGTGGGTTTTGCATATCATCTAATATAAGGCTATCATAATTATTTTTCTCTATTGATTCTAATACTTTTGCAATCTTAGAAAAAAATTAAAATGATAATTGGAAACAAAACTAATAGAATGTTAGGAGTTGATTTTTATTTTATGCAATAGCATTTCCTCAGACAAAAATACTTTATAATGCTCACATTTTAGCCCCCAAAAATTGGTTTAAAAAGTATACATCTGTAGTGATGAAACACAGCACTTCTCTTTGAAGGAAGTGATACTGTCTATAAAGTGAGAACCAAGTTTGTATTAGTGATGCATGAAATTAAAAAGTGTGTGTGTTTATGCTTTATATTCCTTATCAATTATATGAGCTATAATTATATGATAATAGAAAGCTATTGGGAAAATAACTGGCTTTATGTTTTTTATGCTTCTTTTGCACTTCATCCTTATTTCTTTCTAAACAAAAACAAGGCAAACGAATACAACTACAATAAAAAAACGAATGCTTTTTCTGAACATAAAAAGTAAAAAATTTTGGATCTAGGAAGAAAAATTTTTTATGAAGTTAGATATGAATATTTTATTTATTTTATATGAACATGTGACTTTTATAAAATGATTTATTTAAAAGTCTAATTATATGTTGATGTGTACCAATACATTTTACTCTCTAGGTATGTTACTACATCTAATTCTGCCAGAATCTAGTATTTTTCTAATTTGAAATATTAAGTCATTTGTGTTTTATACTCTGGTCCACTATACTCAGTTATATTTATTAAATATGTTTTATTGTTACTTGTTTTTCTTCTGTTCTTGTATAAACAAGCATTGTAGCTCCTGGAAAACATGAAGCAAAATATAAAAGAACAAAACAAAATCTTTAAATTCATTGAAGAAATTACAGTTATCATTCATCTTGATGTTATCAATAGTTTTATTCCCTACAGTATTTCCCAATAGATTCTATTTATTGAAGATAGAAGGTAATGTGTGTTTAGTTGTTCATAGGTCACAATTGTTTCTTGTGTATAATCCTAATTAAGTTAGTATCACTTTATTATATAGACTTAGATCTGTAAGGGAACTGGAGTAGGATATATGAAATATTAACCCCTGCTTCCATAATTAAAATACTTTTAAACCTATAAAAAATGACTTTTATTACTGGTTTAGGTTTGCTTTGTTCTTACCCAGCCATTTCGTAGACATGTTTCCAGTTTTATAACTGGAAGAAATGGTACAAGCTCAGAACATTCCATTTTAAATTAAAAATTATTGTTTAATGTGTTCCAGCTAATATGAATGAGGCATAAATGAGGCATGCGGCCTGCCGTCCGTGAGTTTGACATGGTTGGCCTATGCTGTTGAAAGCAGCTATAAACTTTTGTCATGTGAATTTTTATAAACCAATATAAAATACATCCAGACTGTGTTATTTTCATTTTTGTTAATTATTTTAATAACTAAATGAGTTATGATTGTGTTCTAGTTCCAAAATAGTTTGTCTGTTACAAACTAATGAGATCAAAGAAATTAAGGAAACACACACCTGAAACCTATATGTTCATATTGACCAATGTCACCCCAATCAATTGAATAAATAAAAATTTAAAAGCTAAATATAAAAAAGAAATTAGAGAATATTAATCTTTTTAAAATCCAAAATAAAAAGCACAAAAAATTATTGAAGAGTTAGTTTTATCTGCAGTTTCAACATTTAAAAATATTTTCTATTCTTTAAAAAATAAGTATGTTTCAATATATAGTGAATTTTCCATTCTCAAATTTATGTAGTCAGACTGAGAGACTGTAGCTATAATGTTGTGGCTCTAATAATTTGACTCTGAAAATTGAAGAACTATCATATCAGAAGCCATATAGAATGGAGGCTTAAAGTCAAGATTAACCGAATTGCTTATATGATCATAGCCTTGTTCTGTCATTTTCTTGCTGAGTAAACTGGGTTCAGTTTTTTGTTTTGTTTTGAAATTCAAATTATAATAGTACCTCAAAGAATGGATATACAAAATAAATTCATTAACTTTCTTAGAATAGCACAGTTTCTAGACTATAATACTACATTAAGTTAAGTTATATTTATTTTATTTTTTGAAATATCTTTCAAGTAATCATGAAAAAAAATTATCCTTTAAGATGCTAAGTGATGTGGCACACAACATGTTAAAACTAACATTTTTATTTATCTTTAAAGAAAAATTCTAAGATAGTATTGCTGCTTTTCAACTCTAAAATATTTCTGTAATCAAAGTCTCTATGCTTTTAAAGATAGCATAAACTACAATTATTTTCTTCTCTATTGAGAATAGTTAGTTTTTGTCCAATTAATAGTGCAAATGTTATTATATCCCTTTGAGAAAGAAAAATTAACACTATGCAAGTTTGACATTTTTTTAAAGATGGAATTTTTAATATGAGAAAAATGTAGAGATATAATAAGTAGAATTACATTATTTGAGCAATGTATTTAAACTTAATTTAAAAAGTCAGTTGGTTTAATCTGTTCTTAGTTGATATTAATTTTTCAGTCACTTTAAGGTTCAACAAAAAGTTTTGTTAATCATTGGTACTAAAAAATAAATTTCATCTTTAATTTTTTGGTTCCTGGTTGTTAGCTTTCCTGGGATTCTTCTCAAATTTTAGGAAAATATTAAAAAGAGAGTGATTTTAGAAATATGTGCTTTATGGACATTTATTTGTGTGTGTATACTGATACGTTTGAAATTATATATCAAAATATATAAAAACAAATGTAAAATAGGTAATTCATATATAATACCCCTGCCGTGGTAACAGAAAAACAAATAAAATGTCTGGTCTCACTTTAAATTCATGAGTACAGATCTCACATGGGCTCTGACTGCTGTCAGATAATCAATCATAAGCCCATTCACCTTTTTATTCTCTAGATAACTCATAAATTCTCTTCTCCTTTCAATCTTTCTATTTGTTTTCTGTTGCTGTGTAACAAATTACCGCAAACATGGTGTCTTAAATAGCACATGTTTACTATCTCATAGTTTCCGTGAGTCGAGAGTCTGGACATTACTTAGCTGAGTCCACTGCTCCTGGTCTCCCAAGATATAATCAAAGTATTGCCTGGGGAGCATTCTCCTCTAGAAGCTTAACCACAGACAATTCTCTTGTAAATCCAGGTGGATAGCAGCATTCAGTTCCTTGCAGCTGTAGGACTGAGGGCCAACTTCTGGCTTTTGCCATCAGACTCTAGAGTCTAGAGACTGCCCAAGTTCCTGCCCCGGGACCCCCTCTACAGGCACTGCATAGCTGGGCTGTTTCCTTCTTGCAATGCTGGCAGGAGACTATTTTCAGTGTGTACTAACAAGATGGAGTCTTATTTATTGAATCTAATCACAGAAGGGACTTCTGATCTGCTTTACCATACAGCATAAGCAGAAAGTGACTTTCTATTCCCTTGCCATAGTCTGATGTTTAGAATCAAGTCAGTTTATACCTATACTCAAATGGAGGATATCACCCAAGGTGTAACACCAAGGGGCCATCTAGAATTGTCCCTACCACAACTTCCCATTATTTCTTGCTTCTTCCTCAGACCCAGTTGATGACCTTGATTATTCTTACTTCACTGAGAAAACACGAAGCAATAAAAAATATGAAAACTTTCACAGACTCACACAGCTGGCATATATACCCACATAGTCTGCCTTCTCATTTGTTATGGGTGGTAAACTTTTCCTGCTCCTAAACCTTGTCATTTTTATTGCACATTAAACCTTGCCCTTTTTATTTTACTCAAGGACATCCTTCTGCAATTCTACCTTCTCTATCTTTTATCTGTCAATTGTTTTATCTCAGTGGGATCATTTTCATTAGCATACATATATCTATTTTTTCTTCTAGTTTAAAAGACAAAAACAAAACACACACACACACACACACACACACACACACACACACCTTTTATCCCATTCTCCCACATGATAATTCATTTTAGAAAAGGATGTTTTATTTAAAAAATGATGCTGGTATACTTGACTATCCACCTGAAACAAAATAAATTTATACTCTACAATATCTACACATAAATCTCAATGAATTCAAGATTGAAACTGTGAGACTATTTGATGAAATTATAGTGTGTGAAATCATCTTGAGGATGTCTTTCTTAGGGAGAAAGAAATCCAAAACATGAAAAAAATTGTTAAAATATTTTAATATGTAAATATTTTATATATTTTGGTGTATCGGAATACATCATTAATAAGCAGAACATGATAATATCCTTGGAAAAATATGTTCAACCATGTGGCAATAAATTGGTAACTCAGACTATAAAGAGAACTTTTAGATTGGTATGAAAAAAATGGGTAAAGATTATATAAAACATCATCATGAGATTGTACTTTTTTCTTCCAGATAGACAAAATCATATGCATGTATATAATACACATATATTAGTCTGTGTGTGTACAAATTAAAACTGTTGGCAAAGATATAGGAAATAATCATTCTCATCCAGTGTTGACCTAAGAAATGCTGTAACATTGCAGCTTTTGAGAACTTATCCAGTAAAACAATACACCAATACATAAAAATATAGACACAAATATTATATATTGCAGTGTTACTTAGAGGGGCAAAAGTTAGAAATAACCTGACCTCTTAACAGGAGCATAGTTGAATAAATTGTGGTATTCAGAATATTATGCAGTGAAGCTATTAAAAGTAATGAGTTAGAGCCACATAAATTAGCCTAGAATAGTATTCATAATACATTATCTACAGAAAATTAAGTTGTTCGTATATAATGCTACTTTTTCAGTGTCTTTTTTTATCATTAATTAAACTTTTAGGGTGACATTGGTTAATAGTTTTATACAGGTTTCAAGTATAAATTCCTATGATACATTATCTGTATATTGCTTTGTGTACCCACCACCCATAGTCACATCATCTTCTGTCACCTAGTTTTTGGATCCCTCTAACCTCTACCTCCTCTACACCACATTCCTTTTCGTAACCACCATACTGTTGTCTGTCTGTGTCTCTTGAGTTTCAGTTTTATATAACACATATGAGTGAAATTATATGGTTCTTAGCTTTTTCTGACTGACTTCTTTCCCTTAGCATATTTTCAAGCTCCATTCATGTCGCAAATGGCATTATTTCATTCTTACAGCTAAGTAGTATTCTATAGTATAGTCAAAGACATCTTTATTTATCATCAGAGTGATGACAAAGAGTATAGGTATTAACTTTTTTATATCTCTACATTTAAACTTTATTTTTCAATTAGAGTTTAAATGTATTAAATGTAGTATCTACAATTTTCTTTTCCTAGTTTTGTTTTTTATTGTCACCCCCAAGGACATGGTCATTGATTTTTAGAGATAAGGAAAAGAGAGAGAGAGAGAGAGAGAGAGAATATGCAACTTTGACTGATTGTTTCCCGTATAAAACCTGAACAGGGAATGAGACCACAATCTAGGCATGTGCCCTGACAGCAAGTTGAACTAGCAGCCTTTCGTTAGATAGGGATGATGCTCCAACCAACTGGACCACACTAACCAAGGCTCAATATTTATCTTTTTAAAGATGTTGTCTAACAACCTAAAACAGGATAGAAAGGGTAATGACTTCATTTGTGGTAAATGCAGTGTTTTAAGGAATATAAAGCGAGAATTTCCCAAAAGATTGGGAAAGATTGCTGAAACCGGTTTTGCTCAGTGGATAGAGCATCAGCCTGTGCACTGAAATGTCCCGGTCAAGGGCATGTACCTTGGTTGCGGGCACATCCCAGTAGAGGGTGTGCAAGAGGCAGCTGATCAATGTTTCTAACTCTATCCCTCTCTCTTCCTCTCTGTAAAAAATCAATATATATAAAATGGTTGCATAATATTTATATTTTTCTTAATATATCAAAGGTTCTCAGTCCTAGCTTCACATCAAAGTTACCTCTGGAGATTCTTATTTAATAGGTCTAGGATGAAATTAGGTATCTGTATTTGAAGAAGTAGAGAAATGTTTCCTGAAGCCTCTTGAGATATTTGGGGAATTGTGTTATTGTATGAAAAATTCACATTCACATTCCTTTATTATAAATGATGATTGTGTGATATGTTACACTGACTCTTTTCTCAAACTTTAATTCAAGGCTTTTTTCATGAAATAACACCCTTTAAAAATTATTTGAAAAATGAAATTAAACAAAAAATATCTGATTTGTACAAAAGTTGAAGGGTAGTTGTTTGCTTTATCATAAAGAACAGTAGAGGTTTACTAATTAATACTATTTAAATCTATGAAGAGATATTATTCAAATGATGATTATCTTTTCAGAGAATCATTAGTCATTTGACTCTTGCCAAATACAGTTAGAAGTTCCCTTACCTTGGAGCTCTTTATGTATAGATTACGTTAGTATTTTTAAAAATGGTTGAGCAATAACCTTGCCAGAAAAATATGGAGAATGGTTAAATGGGTGCTTTCTAACCATATTCATTCCATTTAGTGTGCTATGCTGTGTATATGGTATGTATAATCTTCACACTCAGTGATGGAAATCAGAGGATTTCCCTGGGGCAAGTTAAGAATTACTGCTGAAAGCAGCATACCTTTAGTATGTTCAGGATAAAATTATAACACACCATTTGGTAAACACCATGTTATGTGACCTTCAAAGGTTTTTTTAAAGGTATGATTTTGTATGGAGATATATTTATATTTATGAAAAGCCTAGGGCTTCTCACATTTTCAAATTGAAGAAAGTTTTGCACTTCAGGGGCAAAGAGGTAATGAAATAGTAACTCCGAAATGGTTCTTATTTTGTATCCCAAATATGGCTCGGATATTGCTAACAATGCATAGGTTGCTTTATCTAGTATTGGCTGTGAGGTAGGTAGATTTGCAATACTCCTTTTTGATCTACCTAGTAGGTAAAGGTCGTTTGTTTCATCAACATTCTTCTTGCAATCATAGCTAAGGTAGTCTTACACACAGCATATTCTCAAGACAGACATGCATGCTTTTATATAACCAAAGCACTTAGAGCCTCTATTTCATAACATGCACTAGTCTTCTAGCTCTGTGTGTGTGTGTGTGTGTGTGTGTGTGTGTGTGTGTGTATATACAGTTTATTTCAAATAAAGCCATATAAAATGGAAAATTCCTAAAATAGGAAAACTGGGTAATTATCAAGTTTATTTTCAAGAAATTTAATTCTATTGGTATTTTGTTTAGCTATTGCCTTTTTCATCAATTAGATCATACAGTCTGTCTGTTACTCTTTAAAAATGTTTTTGAAAAAATGAGTTATTCTATTTCATTAACTAATTTCAAAATTTCAAATTGCTATTAGCCAAATAATAGAAATCATAAAATTAATGTTTTTTATTTGTGATTAATTAAATAATAGAAGTGACCTACTTTATATATGGGAAGAGAACTTAGTTTTGGGACTAATAACACCTTTTGTTAAATTGCAGACATTCTTTTGTACCCTTTTATATATTAGTTAATATCTGTTTTCGTATCCCAACTATAAATAAAGTAAGAATAATTCATGACATTTTAATTTCTTAATGACAGTCATTTGAGGCAATAATTATCAAGCTCCCTTTATGCTAGTAAGACACTGAAATGCAGACATCCATTATTTTTTTTTAAAGTATTGCAGTTAGAAAAACTGTTGGTAAAATTAAGATATAAGAAATGTTGAGCCAAAACCGGTTAGGCTCAGTGGTACAGCATCAGTCTGCGGACTGAAAGGTCCCAGGTTTGATTCCGGTCAGGGGCATGTACGTTGGTTGCAGGCACATCCCCGGTAGGAGGTGTGCAAGAGGCAGCTGGTCGATGTTTCTCTCTCATCGACGTTTCTAGCTCTCTATCTCTCTCCCTTACTCTCTGTAAAAAATCAATAAAATAATAGTAATAATAATAATAATAATAATAATAAAAGAAATGTTGAGTTAGTCCAGCTGGCATGGCTCAGTGGTTGAGTGTCAAGTATGAACCAGGAGGAGGTCACAGTTCAATTCCCAGTTAGGGCACATGCTCAGGTTGCGGGGTGGATCCCCAGTGTGGGGCATGTAGGAGGCAGCATCAATGATTCTGTCTAATCATTGATGATTCTATTTATCCTTTCCCCTCCTCTCTGAAATCAATAAAAATATATTTTAAAAAAAGGAAATGTTGAGTTAGGTGATTAATAAATATAAAACTCATACAAGCATCTAAAATTTGATTTTAATAATATTATAAATCCTGTCAAAAATATAGAACATATCAGTCTTTTCAATTAATTAATGATAATATTTTATTTTAGTGGTAAAAACGTATAAAGAAAAATTTTATAAAACAATTATTAAACTCTTAACATTTATAATAAAGAGATCAATCAAAGGACTTGTATGCATGCATATGAGCATAACCAACGGATACAGACAGGGGACAGGGTGGGGGGTGAGGGCATGTGCTGGGTGTTGGGGGCGGCCGGGGAGAGGTCAGTGTAACACATTAAACAATAAAGAATTTAAATTAAAAATATATACATTTGTAAATTTTAAGAAATCTGGCAAATAATATTAAAGTTAAACATATATGTAGAGTTTGCATTAAACAGTATCAAACTATATGTAGGTTAAACTAAAATGAAGATCGGGGATTAAATTTCAGAGAAGAGTTTTTTCTTATCATGTAAACTATATTATTTTAATTTTTTAAGAGCTGTATAGCAAAAGGAAATAGAAAAAAAAAATCCCCAAATTAGGCTGCTGAATAAATAAATCCTGCAAAATCAGAATAAACAATTCACTTAAAATAAATTTAGTAAATTTCTGGTATTCATTGCACAATTATTGTTGAGTGTCTACTCTGTCCAAGGTACTGTTGTAAATATTGAGGATAGAGTGCTAATAGAATAGGATTAAGATCTTGCTCTCATGAAATTTATAATTAGCAGTATAATAAAGACTTCTAATATTTAAGTGTATATGTGAATGATTGATTTTTAGAGTGAGTGGAAGGGAGGAGAGGGTGTGTGTGAGAGAGAAATATATATGTGAGAGAGACACATTAACTGGTTGCATCTCAACCAGGTCCTGGGTTAAAACCTGCAACCCAGGTATATGCCTTTGAATGGGAATCAAATCTGTGATCTTTGAAGTGCGCAGGCCATGCTCTAACCACCAGCCAGGGCTGCTATCAGATTTCTAAAGGATTCTAAATCTGTGTGAGTAATTTCAGTAATTTAAAAAAGATTAAAGCATCTGTACATTGATCTTTTTGTATATGTCAATACAATTGCAGTAAATTTATTGAATTTTTTATTTTAAGTATGGTAAAGTAAAGATAGTTTTAAGAACACAAAGTTGTATTTTACACACATACATACACACACAACCATGATGGAATCTTTCACATAATTTGTTATTTAGTTATTAAAAAAATGTATTTTATTTTTTCAACCATTATTCACTTGGTAACCTCAACCAGGTGCAAATAGGAAATGCAAAAGTAATATTGGCCTTGCAGAAGATAAAATATTTTAGAAGAGGTAAATGTCTGTCTCTGATATAAGCCTGCATACGATAAGCAACATAATAAAAAATGTAGAAAACACTCTGAAAGTTCTGGTTTTAGGTAACTAGGATTGAGTTTACGAAGTACATTGCATTTTAACTCTTCTTGCAAGACTTATAAGATAGAGATAAGAAGTAAAAAATGTATGACTTTAAAGTGCAAGAGCAGTGGGGAAATATAGGTAATATTTTATCAGTTGGAATAAATGAATAAACAGAGGCAAAGATATAGAAAAACACCTAATATAGACTATATTCAGGAACTAGCAGGGAAAGTTTGGATTCAGCACAGGATAATAGTCCTAAAAGATGAAGCTGGGAATACAGGTTGGCGACAGGGTATGGAGAATTTGGAATGTCAATGAAGGGAGCCTGGATAATGCAGTGGTTAGTTGAAGGGGATTGTTCCTGAAGGCTGTTGAGTAGAGTTTTTCATAATGCTAAAATGAAAACTCAACCACAATCTTACCAAGCCTGTCTGGTTTTATAAATGATGAAACTGAAGTGATTTGACAAAGGTCATCCAGCAGAGCCAGGGTGAAAGCGCGTATCTCCTAACTGCCAGTTCTAGATGCTTTTTTTTTCTTTATTGATTAAGGTATTATTTATGTGACCTTATCCCCCATTGCCCCATCACCCCCTGACTCATGCCCTCACTCCCCTGGTGTCTGTGTCCATTGATTAGGCTTATATGCATGCATACAAGTCCTTTGGTTGATCTCTCCTCTGTACTCCCACCCTCCCTATCTTCCCTCTGAAGCTTGACGGTATGATCCATGCTTCTCTGTCTCTGGATCTGTTTTTGTTCATCAGTTTATGTTCATTATATTCCACAAATGAAAGAGATTGTGTTATATTTATCTTTTTCTGGCTGGCTTATTTCGCTTAGCATAATGCTCTCCAGTTCCATCCATGCTGTTGTAAATGATAAGATTTCCTTCTTTATTACCGCAGTGTAGTATTCCATTGTGTAGATGTACCACAGTTTTCTAATCCACTCATCTGCTGATGGGCACTTAGGCAGTTTCCAAATCTTAGCTATGGTGAATTGTGCTGCTATGCACATAGGGGTGCATATATCCTTTCTGATTGATGTTTCTAGTTTCTTAGGAAATATTTCTAGAAGTGGGATCACTGGGTCAAATGGGAGTTCCATTTTTAGTTTTTTGAGGAAACTCCAAACTGTTCTCCACAGTGGCTGCACCAGTCTGCATTCCCACTAGCAGTGCAAGAGAGTTCCTTGCCAGCAGTGCAACATCCTTGCCAGCACTTGTAATTTGTTGATTTGTTGATGATAGCCATTCTGAAAAGGGTGAGATGGTATCTCATTGTCATTTTGACTTGCATCTCTTGGATGATAAGTGACTTAAAGCATGTTTTCATATGTCTCTTGGCCTTCCTTATGTCCTATTTCGAAAAATATCTATTTAGGTCCGTTGCCCATTTTTTTTTTAGAAGGGGTTGTTTATCTTTCTTTGATTAAGTTGTATGAGTTCCCTGTAAATGTTGGAGATTAAACCCTTATAGGAGATAGCAGATAGCATTGGCAAATATCCCATGCAGTGGGCTTTTTTGTTTTGTTGCTGGTTACTTTTGCTATGCAGAAGCTTTTTATTTTGATGTAGTCCCATTTGTTTATTTTCCATTGCCCTAGGAGCTGTATTGGTGAAGACATAGACACTTTTTATTACCTCACACTTCAGGTAGGATAAAACAGTAAGACTGGGCAAGAAACATTTCAAGGAGGGGGAAGACCAACACTGCATAACAGGGAGTGAGAGAAGGTATGACTAGGTCCCACTTTAAAACCTGGTGCTGGTAACAGGTGAGTGATAAGGATATATGAGAAAAGACAACATGGCATTTTACAAAAGGATTAGAATTGCTATGAAAACTTGATTTGGTTATTAAAAGGGAGGAGGTTAGACGGAATAGTAAAGAGTTAGAGGAGCTGATTTTTTTTATTCTTTCTGGATACTTGTATTCATATAGCTCTATGGCACATACAGGGTTGGAAAAAAGTAGCTTTACAGTTGTTCCTATGGAAAGAATAAACTCCATGTTTCACATACAACTGTAAACCTGCTTTTCCTCCACACTGTATTTTGTTAAGTCAGTACTTTTCAGGAATGCGCATATATATATATATATATATATATATATATATATATATATAATGTATATTAAATGAAAAGATATAATTTTTATATTTATTTTAGTCAGCAGTTCAATATACATACTTCAAATTGACAGAGGCATCTTCGGTGGACACTACTATGCCTCAGAAATCTAAGGTATAAACCATGATGGAAATGAAAGAGACAGCTCCTATTGAATCATTTGGGCATATCTTTATTAAAGGCAACTTAAGTAATCTACTTCTGTCACTTTACCAGTGCTGTGACATCTTGACTTTTAGAGCATCAAGAGCCACAATAAAATGTCAGTATTGGTTTTTTTTGGCTAGACATATAATGCATGATATGATACAAACATAAAAATATTTTCAAATATACTATTTGGTTGGTTGCAAATTATAGAAATCCAACTCAAAATGTCTTAAACAAAGGGGAATTATTGATTCTGTGTTGGCTTTATATTAGATTCGTATGCCAAAATGCTGTCAGAAATTTCTCTCTCCACTTCTAGAGTTTCTTTTTATATAGGTTAACTATTTTTAGTCGTTATTCCTCTTTCCATATGATGAGAAGACAGTCACTAGTAATGTCAAGCTGTGTTTTACTAGATTAGAAACAGGTATCACTATCCCAAGAGTTTCACCATATTCTCAGGCTAATTCTTATTGGACCATCATGTGTCATGTGCTCAATCCCAAATCAGTAAGAAGCTGAATGAATGAAATAACATGTATCTACTATTGAATTACTTTATGAATGTAAGACCATACATAAGAAGCAACCCTAAATAAATATAGTGCATACTACTAATTGGGGTATTTTAAATTATAGTGGAATGAGTTTTGCATTTATTTTAAAGTATGGTTTAATGAAATAGTTCAATAGTTTTTCTGCCATGATGAAGAAGGCATTATGCCTTACAAACACTCTCAGACTTTCATAAGACCATAATGTGTTAAAGTTCTTATATGGCAGAGGAATAAATTTGTTTGTTTTAATGTTCATTTTCAATCAGAAACATATCAATATTAAAACCTACCTATTTGTTATTTTAAATACTTTTCATAGGATTCCCATAGAGGCTCTTTTGTGATACCAGTCATACTAACATGGGTTTAGGTTTGTACAGGAACTTTACAACACAGAAATTACAGAGCAATTTTATGGGAATACCTGATAGTAAAGAATAGGATACTGTCAGTACAAAAATATGAAAGACATTTAAATATATAATCATCATCCCCCAAAGAATTTCTTACCCCTTCTCCTTCAAACTGGTGTTTGTGTCTCTTTTGTATCAGTACTTTTTACACTTTTCTGCACTGACACATTTACACATCTGTTTTCTACAACTCATCTAGAAGTTCCTCAAAGGCAGGGACAGTGTCTCATATGTCTGTTATCTCTAGCTCCCAACACAGGGCCTGGGCCACTTGGTAAATATTCCATAAAAGACTGGATAGATGATAAAATTGTAGATCTTAGTTCCGAAGGGAAAACGGATTTGTAACTGTCAAGAACATGCCTGATTTAGTTGGTATATATTAATTTGTATGCTACTTAAGATCCACTTCTTTCTCTCAATTATTTTGAAATACAAATACATATATTTGTGTCAGTTTGTTAACAAACTTCACCACAGCAAATGAAAGTGTGCATATGATTGAAATCTGATATTTATCATTTTAGCTGGGACACAAACACTGTCTATACACAGACTTTTCCTTTAGTAAATGCTGTATCCCTGTGTCTAAGAAGTAAGCAAGTAGGCTGTCTTATTCTTCCTGCTCCTTGTTGCTCCCACCCAGGATTCAGTTGCCCACCATCTCCAGGCTTCCACTCCGGTGTTTCACTTCTTCTTGGCTCTGACTTAACACATAAAATGGAAATGGAGCACTGCTCTCTGAGATATCATACAAATGAATTCTTTTTTTTTGTCTCAACTTCTTATTAGAGGATCTGTTTTCTGTATATGTCCATATTAGGTTAATATGAAGTGTGCCAATATATATTTTTAATCATTTAAGAAAAAAGATAGTGTAAATCTAAGAGACTTTTAATATATTTGTGTCAAAAATAAAAGTTGGGTGACATATTCCGTGGCTAGGCTATTAAATATTTATATTTATTAATGTGGAATTTGATAACATTTATGTTTCCTAATTTAATTTCTAATTTAATTACTAAGATAAGTAATCTTATGCAGAATTAGTACAATCTAAATTTAGCAAGTGCTACATATTATAAATATTAATATCCAATTATTAATGTCTTCTTTTAAGTTATAACACACCTTTAGTTATCTGTGGACAAATGTCAGTTGTGTCTACAAAATTTGGGGGTCACTTCAGTATTTGAATTATGGCTGACAATATTTTATATAAGTTATTTCAAATAGTTATAAAATAAATTTCAGGTAATGGTACTTATTACAAAAAATATCTTTAGTATAAGGATAGATGATATGGTGTAATTCTTTAACTTCTAAATATACAGACTTTTAGTTTCTTGAAGAGTCTACCCATTGCTTCTAAACTATATATTATTTCAGAAATTTTTAGTATTGAAAAGAAAGAAAAATTATTAAAGAGAGAAATAAAAGAAAGGTAATGTGCAATTAAGTAAGTAGTAGGCACACATTTGCAAGTTCTTTTGGGAAAGACGGAATTAGTACAAGAGTTTAAAAAGTAAGAAAGCTGTGGATGCATTAGATGTAGTATGAGACTGGTGTGCAGTATGTTTTCAACAATATTTTATTGCAAAATTGTTCTGATTTTTAAAAGTAATATTTATAAATAGTACTAATATTTGGCACTCAGAATTTAAATCCTTAAAAGTAAATTTTCTCAATATTTTGTGTGAACAATATAAAATATAAGGATGATTCTAATTCATATTTATAATTGTTTTAATAACCATGGCTTAACTTTCTAATTATAACACTTTAACATGCATTAATTCAGCATTTCAAATAAATAATTTTCTATAAAAATAAAGCCTATGAACAAATTAACATGTTAAAATTTTATTTCTCAGTCTACTTCTTAAAACTCAATGCTTTTAATCACATGAAATATGAGGGATGTATTTGACATTCTTAAGAAATGTTTCTAGAAAACTTAGATTTCCTTTAATTAAATGAAATGATTATATAAACAAATATGAATGAAACAAAATTCTACTGTGATTATAAATTATATGAGTGGAAAGAAAAGTGTATGTGTGTATGTGTGTGTTTATGTGCATAATATATGTACATATATTTATGAGGTGACCCTGTCTAGAATTTGAATTAATACTTCCACCATTTGCTATCATCAAGAGCAAAATGCCAAAAATGTGGAGCTCTGTTTCTTGAAAATACTCTCACCCAAATCTGTTGTAAAGATAGCATGGTATTACTTGCTAAAAATGAGTGAATTAAATATCTGATAAAATATCCAAACTAAATTCTTTCTCAAACTTTAACATATTATTTCAGCCTTCCCATGGTAATGTTGCGACAAGGAAAGCAACGCTTCACTGCTTTGTTAGTGACACAACACACTCAGTTTTTCATCTACCCAATGAGTCATAAAGCAGTGCCATATTTTTTTTTGTGCTACCAAAATACAACTTTAAATGTAAATATCTATATATTAATTTCAGAGGTTATGGAGGGTACCATCCTCATTCTTTACTTTTTATTTTATTGTGATTAAATAAATCAAAATATGTTGATTTTTGTGGCTGGATGTTTCAATACAAATTGGCTAAAGTAATTATAATTTATATGGTTATACTGGATTGTTATAAGTATACATGTGACTAGAGTAATTATTCAGTATCCATGAGTAATATGGTTTTAAGCCCTATTTTAAAAATATAGCTATGGCTGCCAAAAAAAAATTATCTAGCTAATAAAATTAGTCATTTTACAAATTTAGATAGGATATGTAGGTAACATAATTCTCAAATCGCCTTAACCTCCTTAAAATTATTGAAATGTTTAATTACTTATAAATACTTATTGTTTTGTAGGGTTATATGTTGTATATCAGTTTAGTTGAAAAACTAAAATATTCTTAATTATTTTATTGATCTCCATTTCTGAAAATTTAGTTGTGAAACAAGTAAGGTATTAAATAACACAAAAATTGCTAGGTGATAAGGAACATGAAATTAATGTTTTGAAGGGGCTCAAGGTAGAACTTGCCTACTTTTTTTTTTTTTAACTAACTTTGTTCCTGCACTCTAATATGTCAGAGCAAAGATATTCTTAAAGTACAATAGGTACTTTAATACATCAATAGCATTTTGATTTTGGAGCTATATAAAGATGTTAGCATTGATATATAGTTATTATTCCCTGTTAAAAAACATACTGATTTCTTAGAACTTGTACTGCAAAATACACAGACTAAGGCAACTTTTTAAAAATAATTGAAAGCTGGAAATTGCTTTTTTTTTCATTTGAAAATCCTAATTTCACTATATCGTTGAATTAAAATATGATGAAAGTCACTTTAGAAGTTGTGATGTTTCCATCTTTCGTAAATTATATCTCAACTAATTTTCAATTTGTCATTTTACTTTTTCTAGGGTAGCGAAGTAATATAATGTATGTACGCAAAACAGAAGTATTATTTATATGTATTTTTTTTGATTACAGGTAAAGATTATAGTTCCCAACAGCACAGCAGGTCTGATAATAGGGAAGGGAGGTGCTACTGTGAAGGCTATAATGGAGCAGTCAGGGGCTTGGGTGCAGCTTTCCCAGAAACCTGATGGGATCAACTTGCAAGAGAGGGTTGTCACTGTGAGTGGAGAACCTGAACAAAACCGAAAAGCTGTTGAACTTATCATCCAGAAGATACAAGAGGATCCACAGAGTGGCAGCTGCCTCAATATCAGTTATGCCAATGTTACAGGTCCCGTGGCAAATTCCAATCCGACCGGATCTCCTTATGCAAACACTGCTGAAGTGTTGCCCACCGCCGCCGCCGCCGCAGGGCTCTTAGGACACGCTAACCTTGCCGGCGTGGCGGCCTTCCCGGCAGTTCTATCTGGCTTCACAGGCAACGACCTGGTGGCCATCACCTCTGCACTTAATACATTAGCCAGCTACGGATATAATCTCAACACGTTAGGTTTAGGCCTCAGTCAAGCGGCGGCAACGGGGGCTTTGGCCGCAGCAGCTGCCAGTGCCAACCCAGCAGCAGCAGCAGCCAACTTGTTGGCCACCTATGCCAGCGAAGCCTCGGCCAGCGGCAGCACAGCTGGCGGCACGGCGGGGACATTCGCATTAGGTAGCCTGGCTGCTGCTACTGCTGCCACCAATGGATATTTTGGAGCTGCTTCTCCCCTAGCTGCCAGTGCCATTCTAGGAACAGAAAAGTCCACAGATGGATCAAAGGATGTAGTTGAAATAGCAGTGCCAGAAAACTTAGTTGGTGCAATACTTGGCAAAGGAGGGAAAACATTAGTGGAATACCAGGAGTTGACTGGTGCAAGG